>NW_027287316.1:37063334-37804948 GCF_022747635.1 Hetaerina americana | reverse complement strand
ATAGTTCATGCTAGGTGTGGAATCACCTTACGCCTAGCTGGGTATTATGCAGATAGATTGTAGGATGAATATCGGTAGAAACTGATGTAACCAAATAAATCGACTTTTATCATATTTCAAAGATTTACAAGACTAGACTGCAGGTCTCGGTAACACGAAATGTATATTGAATATTAATTTTGTTTATTTTTATCTTAAGTAGTTATTGATTTTCCTTAGAAATTTTAGCTGTTAATGAAGCATTAGTGTTGCAAGAAAAATGTGCTAGATATTATTGTCGTTCTAACATCCGAAAAATATAAATAGAACTTTTAAGAGTGAAGTATGATATAAGGAAGTCACCCTTAAACGCTTTACCTCGCTTATTTACTTGATTATCGTAACTTAATTATATTTTTAAATGAAGGGAATGAAATAACTGAAGAAAATTATGGTATCCGAAAAAGAGAATTACAACTATTCGGGGGTTGGAAAACTATGCTTAAAAAGTCATTCGTAATTGCTTTACTGCGCCAACCTCTATGAAGTAATCGCATTTGGACGCTAAAATGCACTTTTCTCCAACCCTTCCAACCCAGGAGATAGAATTATCTTCCGCACTTAACTTCGAGCCGAACTAACCTTGGTTAAACGAATTTCTCGACTTTTTTTTAAAAATTCCTGGTGTCGATTCACGGGAATTTATCATCCCATTACGCCTCCCACCATTTGATTTTTGGAGCGTGAAAAACTTGCGGGCGAGAGAAAATGCATTCCTTTAAGTACCCCCCCCCCCGGAGTCATGCCCGACGCGCTTAGAAAAGTGGGGAAAGAGGGGGCATTGTGCGCGAGTGAGGGGTGCAGCAGTGTAAAAACCAAAAGCGTCAGGAATGCGAGCGATGCGGAGAATCCTCGGCCAATCGGCGAATGGAAATGGTCTGCCCGAAAGCTCTCTCTCCCTTCCCACCAAGCCGTATTTAACGCGTTTTTTTCAAGGAAATGTTTTTTACGCGGATACGGTCATTTTTTTAGTGAAATACCCAAGGAACGTATTCAATATATATCGAGACGAGGCAACAGAGGATGCACAAGATTTAGGAATCAAAGGTGTCCAGCTGAATGGCGAAGAAATCAAATGGGTGAAACTAGAGCAATTGGAATCCTTCAACTATCTCGGCAACAGGATAACTTGGGATGAAAGAAATTTGACCGATACCATGCTGATGCTGATGCGATGCTGAAAAATGTCTGAATTTCAGTTTCCTTGAAAAGAGAGTCTCAAATGCAATGTTGGAAGTTAATTTCAGTAAGCAGACCAAATGTCTTTTCAGGAAAGCGTCCTTCCTTGGCCGCAAAATTTAATATAGTAAAACATTTACGTAGATGCAACTCGTAACTGCTTAAAACAAGTGGCCTGGAATCGAGGGTATTCTGGAACGAGTCCCAGACAAGGCGAATAATTTTTACAACTGTGGGAATTCTTGCATTTCTGTGTTTCCGCAGGTAAAATGAGGGACGGGGTAGTCGAGTGGACAGAACTGTTGGTTACGGACAGAAAGGCCCAGGTTCGATTCCAGGTGACACCTCTGGGTCCCATGAGATTCAATTAAACTGAGTGATTTTTTGGATACATGATCTTTCAGGGAAACAATAGGCTACACCGGAAAAGGAACTAACTCCTACTCTGTTAATGTGTGAACTTCACGAGTCGTAGGGCTTAGTAGTGGGACAGATCGACTTATCAAACCAACCTTCGGGTCGATAACTTAAGTTAAAATTCAATCATTTATTCGCTACATATTATCGCCCTCACGAATACTGCATGTTTATGGGTTGGAACGGTTAACTATTTCAACCCTTACTTTTAATTGCTAGAGGGTTGTGGGAGTAAACCATGTATTGGCGCGATAAGAACGCATAACTAACCATACATTTTGATAATACCTTCATAACAAAAGCAATGTCAATAATCTGCGAACATAGAAGAGTAAAATGTGAAAGCATAGTAACAGGGAATAAATTAACATGGCCTTCCGCAGCTCCATAAGAAGTCTCCATTTCTATCCAAAACCTTCCGCTTCATCTTGTACTTGATTTTTCCTCCATAACATGAGACAACTCGGAAATTAGCCATCGACCGCCAGTACGCACGCAGTGCAAGGATTTTTCATCATTATAGTATACAAACAATCAGCTTCTTTCTTCTGCGAACTCTTATACCTCTAGACTTTCGAATACTCAATTCTACCCCGGCAGAAATCAATAAGATTTGCTCACCTGTTATTTGAAGTTGATCAAATAACAAATTACGATGGAGACCAGGCGCAATTCACTCCATGACCCTATGGGTTAAACCCTCATTTTAACTACTTCATTCTACACTGTTGTTGCTTCAGGGGTCGGAGCCCAAAGCCAGACATTTTGTTTTTCAGCGGTCGGAGCGCGATTTTTCCGGTTTCCCGCAATCCTTGGACGAAATGTGAGAGTGAGTGACAGAGCAGGAAAGGATGAGTTATCATCGAGAAGGAAATGCAATATCTGGTCCCATATTTTCTTAAACTTCAAGTTTATTTCCCAAACCCGAAGAAGTTTACCGCTCATGCCTGCCTCTAAAAGTATCTACGCAGAGCGACCAATGAAATACGGACCTTGAACGGGCAAGAATAAGCATATTAAACCAATAGTACAAAATATCTGCTGTATATCACATATGGGAACATTACAGAGATTTTAGTTGCTCTGGGACGATCTTAAAACGAAAAAAAATAAATTTTTCAGGAACAAAAAATTTAGGAAATCGTTCGCTATAGTTTTACTGCTCACAGGACTCAATAAAGTCATACGATTCAAAATTTAAGGGTTCGCAAACACCCTCTGCCACACACCGTAGCGGAGTATTACAAGGTGTCATGTAGATGCAGATTAGTCAACCGGGCACACAGCACCGCAGAGTCGTTGGCTGGGGCTGCTGGCAGTGTTCTGATTATGGACGCAAAAAGGGGCGTTGATCGGGATATCGCGTCACGAAACACATAACTCCTCTCTATCGCGGTTTCTGGAGGCAGGGGAGAGGAATGCAATCGGAAAGGGGGAAAATATAACTGGGGGGAGGTCAAGGCGTAAGGGGAAGAGGGGCCGGAGAGAGGAGGCGACAGCGAGACACGCCCCCCGCAACCTGAGAACCCCTGCAGATGCCCACCAAGAGGCCAGACATCTCCTACCATGGCAGGTCCGACGCTTCACAGATGGAGCCAACCCACTAGTGTGTGAGCAGAATTGGAACCACTACCCATCATCTCTCGCTCTGGGTGACGGTGCTGGGAACACCTAATGATTTTAATTTATGGAGCAACATAAGCATTAATCCAGAGGATTCTTGCAAATTACTGACGAAATGACGATATCTAAGATTATTCATCCCTCGGTTGCGCGGAGCAAATTTCAGAATGTCGACTTGGCCGAGGTAGGCATTGTACGTATTATGTACTACGTGCTTTCAAGTTCTAATATCGCATAGTTTTTTCTGAAAAAATACTCAAACTAGAAAATTTAAAACTTCACTTACTTTTCAATATAAATTATCTCTAGAGGCAGGCATTTTTTCTCAACGTCGACGCCCTGATTCAATGGCCGCTGAGAACGCATTTTATCCACTGGAAAAACCGGGCTTGTCCGTGGTCGAGACTTGCTTCTTGAGTTTGCTGTCACGTCGTAACGTTCCGCGTTCATTGAATTGTCACGCACCCGCGAACGCACATATTTCACGCCCATTTTCAACACAGCACGTGTCACTAAAAAATTAGGCATTTTCTTTGGGCGTTTTTTGTGACGCAAGTGGAGAATATGAAAGATTCGCGATGTTATCCTTGTGTACTAAACGACGCCATTTTCTATATTGAACACGCTTCTCACACTAGCGGCAGCTATACGAACCCTATGCATTGCCAGGGTCAGGAATCTAAATATCTCGTTCATGAAGAGCGTCCGCGTATTTAAAGTAAAAAGGAATTTCCCAGTTTCATTTAAAATATTATCTGACACATTGATGTAATTTCAGTCTCTGTAAAAAAAATAGATATATCATCCCAAGCCACCGCCTTGGGGGATAATAAAACAGTACCAATATTTTCGAGCTTTGCGTCATGATTGGAAAATGGCCCCTAGACTCGGACACGTTTGGTAACTATTGTTGATCCGTTACTAAGGGTCATATCGATCAATAACCGACAAATCATAGCGATTTGTTGGTTATTACATGCGATGTAATAACCAACAAATGCATCTTTACATGCATTTGTTACCCCAAAAACCCCAATGCATTTTTACGATAAAATATGGAAAAATGAAACAATTTTAGGATTAAATTCCGACAACTATAGTGATAAAATGTAATTGAGTTTTACGAGTACAAAATAACGCTTTACTCCCACAAACTTAGATCTTTCTTGGTAACGGTGAGTCACAGTTTCAAAACAAACCATTGACATGATAGTCAATTGTTCACTATTGATGATCAGTTAGATTATAAGGGTTCTACAGTAATTTTAACAATGGTAAACCATTTGAAAAACAAACTTCACGCGAAAAGAGTACATGCATACCATCAAGTCAAGACAAAAACACATACATGAGGAATTTAAAAGGAAGTAGCGTAGCCACAAAAGAAAAAGCATATAAGGCACTGGTTATCCCTATCCTAGAAAACTCCTCCATAGCATGGGATCCATATGAGGTGGGACATATTAAAAAGATAGAAAAAGTTCAAAGGAAGGCAGCAAGATATGTACTCGGAAGGTACAAAAGAACAGATAGTGTCACAGAAATTTTAGATATACTGAAATGGGAGAGTTTTAAAAATAGAAGAAAAAGGAGTAGGTTAGGCGCGATGTATAGAATTGTTAAAATGGACGAAGCGTGGGAAGATTCATGGCAAGGGATAGAAAAGCCTAACTTAAAGGGAAAAAACGACCATAATTTCAAAATAAAAATAAGGACCCACAAAACAAATAAGAAAAAATACTCTTTTTTAAATGGAACGATAATTGATTGGATCCAGCTGCCTGGAGGTTTGTTTGAGCCCTTTCCATCCAATTTTAGAAGTTTTAAGTTGAAATGTAAAGCAGCCACTGGGTAATAAACTTCATTGTAGTTATGAAAATATTGTTTGTATGTGATGTGGACGGCATTTTGTATGTGATGTGGAAGTTTGTTTGTTTGTGATGTGGAAGTGTCATTACGTAAAAATATTTTGTCTCTTATCTGTTTTTATGTGTTCGTATGTAATTTTCGTTGTAAGAGTTGACCTAACCTGACCGTTGCCACCAGGAAATTTGCCTAATTGCAACGTAATTTTGTAAATAAATAAATAAAAATAAAGTGGAAAATATTTTCCTTTGGTGGTGATATCGTTGTGTATATCCGAAATTTAGTGGATTCACTTCTTACAGCAAGAGTTGACGATGATGGCCAACCTACATCACGGGTGACCCATAGCCGGCGACACGCCGGATGAAACTTTTGGGCACGCCGTGGGAAGAGTATTCCGGAAAGGCATTTATAAAACAAAACAAATGGACGGGCTAGTCTCGAGAAAAGGGTTGTCGACCCTGCACCACGCGATCGCCTTATATCCGTCACCGTACTAATACGCTGCCTTCCCACCCAACGCCCACCGTATCCTTAGAAGTGCACATTTTTATTCCAATAAGAATATCGACAGCTTCCGAGAAGTCAAACCGGGATAACTGTTCCATTTCAGAATATTGATTTAAGATGCGATTGGCATTTAGATTAAGTAGAGGGTAGAAGGGGGATTTTACAGATTGCGGGACGGACTAGGAGGTAAGAAGGGGAATGATAAGACGTGGGAGATGTGGAAAGACGATTTCGGGAAATATCTAGTCATTAGTCACTCTGTTCCCGGAATCTGATTCTGTAACTACCCTATCTTTATTTCCTTTTAAATTCCCCCATTAATCAATCCTCCTCATTGCATTCGAACTCGTCCATCGTTTGAACTGCAGAGTTTGTTTACCAGCTTTGTAATCAGTTGCCTCGTCAATGAGGTTCCAACGTTCAAATCGCGATCGTCAGCACGAAAACATTCTTCATTGCTACAATAACGAATTCAAACGAAGGAGGAAAATATAACTGAAGCGAAAATCAGCAGCGAAAAAACACCAAAATTAATATTTCCACAGAACAGGGAAAATTATTCAAACGGTAATTGTTTCAAACATAAATATATCACTATCCTGTAAACAATTGAACAAGGACAATTGTTTGGCAGCACATATACTCGAAATGACCAGTAGGATAAAGAGGAAATAAAGAGGAATTCATCAAAATACTCAGAAGAAATGGTATTTACGGTGTGATTAAAGATCTACCCTAGAGTAGGTAGAAACGATCTTAAAATTCACTGGACTTTTTTGGGGAATAAATGAGTTTGTTTATGCACAAACACATACATACCTACTCTCACACACTATATACAGGTATATACACATAAATCATAAACACAGTAATCTACCCGAAGGTCGGTTTGGTAGGTGATGGTAGAGTTCACCCAGTACTAAGCCCGACGGCGTGTGAAATTCACACATCAGGGTAAGGGGGCCAGTTCCTTTCCCTGTGCCGATTATGGTTTCCCAGGAAGATCTGGTACCCGAAAATTCACATAGCTTGGATGGAGCTGCAGGTGCCCAGAGTGTCCTGCCTGGGAATCGAACCCGGGACCCTCTGGTCAGCAGTCCAACGCTCTACCCACTGGACTACCACGACCCACACACACACACACACACATATATTATATATATAATTATATATATATATATATATATATATATATATATATATATATATATATATGGGCCGCGGTAGTCCAGGGGTAGTGCGTTGGACAACTGACCGGAGAGTTCGGGTTCGTTTCCCGATCAAATATCTCTGGGCACCTACGGCTCTACCCAAGCTTTGTGATTTTTCGGGCACCAGATCTTCCTTGGAAACCATAATCGGCACAGGGAAAGGAACTGGTCCCCTTACCCTGATGTGTGAATTTCACACGCCGTCGGGCTTAGCAGTGAGTGAACTCTACCATCACCTACAAAACCGACCATAGGGTTGATTACTGTGTTAATGGTTTTTTCATATATATAATACTTAAACATTTTTATTAATATGAATGCTAGAACTAATATTTCTGCATGTATGGCAGGTACCCTAACGCCCCCTCCTCCCTCTCTAGCGGTGTCTTTTTGGGTAAGCGTGTACTTGCAGATGTTCTATGACCTCAATTCTTCCTCTTCAAATCAAAATCTCCAAAGTCTCTTAACTGCGATCATTCTTAGAGCGTCAAAGATTACTTCGCAATTACCTCATTCTTTATATATATATATATGTATATATATATAGTACAATACACAGTAACACATAATATATAAACACAAAAAAAGAGAACACCCACACGTATTTTCTTGATATTTCGACGGAAACAATCCGTCTTCCTCTGAAGATATAGAAGTAATGCATTACTTCTATATCTTCAGAGGAAGACGGATTTTTTCCGTCGAAATATCAAGAAAATACGTGTGAGTGTTCTCTTTTTTTGTGTTTCTATATTATGTGTTACTGTGTATTGTACTATTCGGCACTTCCGTGTTACGTCTATGAAAGCATATATATATATATGTATATATATATATACCTGTATATATAATATATATGTATATATTTTTATAAACCGATGAAGACGGAGTAGAATTCCGTCGAAATTATCAAGAAATAACGTGTGAGTGCTCCTTTTTTTGCGTTTCTATATTGTTTGTTACTGTGTAATGTACTATATATATATATATATATATATATATATATATATATATATATATATATATATATATATATATATATATATATGCTTTCGTAGACGTAACACGGAAGTGCCGAATAGTACAATACACAGTAACACAGAATATAGAAACACAAAAAAAGAAGAACACTCACACGTTATTTCTTGATATTTCGACGGAAACAATCCGTCTACATCTGAAGACGGATTGTTTCCGTCGAAATATCAAGAAATAACGTGTGAGTGTTCTTCTTTTTTTGTGTTTCTATATTGTTGTTACTGTGTATTATATATATATATATATATATATATATATATATATATATACATATATTTATTTATATATACTTTCGAAGGAACGAGATGGTGTTAGCCAATAAAAACATAGAAAAACAAAAAAGGACACTCACACGTGTTCCGAAATTTTCGGTGGCAAGACCACATTCCTCTGCGGAAGGAAGGACCTCTATATAATATCTATACAAGGGATGAACTATAAAAGTATGTTTATCATTGCCCTTTTTATTTAATTAATACTTAGCAAGTGCTTTTTGCATCGGTAACAATTCATGTTAAATATGAGCTTCAATACCTTTCGTATTAATTGTGTCAGGGTCAGTATTCTTTGCTTAATTAGTAAAATTTAATATGTGGAAATATTATGCACTGGTAAACAGGTATTACTTTTTAAAATCACATGAAAATAACACTGAAGGTCTAATATTGTTTATAATTATATTATGGGTGAAAGTTATGATATTACGGTTAGCAACACCGTAGCGTAAACAAACAAAATAATAAATAACAGAGCTCTATAGGCCCCTGCGATTCGCAAAGCCTTTTTTGATGTCATTGGCCTTGGTATTTTATGAAAATATGTCATAGCACCTTCATCTTTTCATTCATTCCATCCAATAAAATTTGAGTAATTTATTTTGTGTTATGTACCAAAATTTGGCGAAAAAAGTAGCCGTACTCAAGTGCCAATGCGAGCTATGGCCAAATAGTTCTCGGACGTTTTGGAATATATTTATTTTCAAACTCAGGGTAGGTAATCAGACACGCTGAAGATGAAGGTCCCTTATTAATGGATATTTTTTTCATTTGCTTAAAAAGTGATGTAAGAGATTAATTTTCATCATCGTGGAGGAAACCCAAACAGCGGTCAAAGCAGGGCATGGCTGGTTATCAGGTAATGACTCTTTATTGTAAATCCAGGCTTATAACCATTACCACCCATATCCAACTTCGCAAATGGAACGGGGAAGAACCAACTTCCTCCCTTCGTGCGAAATCCAATGAAATTCTCGCCCACCTAAGACGAACCTTACGCACTCCAATACGAAAGTCTATTGCGCCTCACATGAACAGAAGTTTTACCAAGGAAGCATGTCGGTTGTGCTCGCTTATCTTGCCACTTCCGCCGTGTTTCGCAACGCATATATGTCTTCGGAATGTCTCGACACCTGTTCGGGAATTGTCTCGCGCATATCAGCCGTTTGCTTCCAAGACGCTCAGTATGACTCTATCCGTTTCATTGGCCAATGTTTGATGACAATTTCACCATCATCCTTTTTTTTCTTCGGGGTGGGGAGATCATAACCTGAGACCTATATATGAGACACTGAGAACGAGGGAAGGAGCGCAGTTTTGTGATCACCGTGGACAAGCGGAGGGGATAAAACTTCATCGGAATTAAAAAAGAAGAGTTCCACTGAGTGTATCAGAACACTTAGGAGCCGAGATGAGAGGTATTTATGTGCATGCAAGACTTTCAGGACAGTTACAGAGTTTCCATGCCCGGGGGGAGGGGGGGATAAAAGTCGATTTCATACATCCTAACGGACTTCTCACGCAGATTTACCCAAGTGTTTTTTCGGGTATGTGAAATCGGGCCAAACGTAGTGTTTTGATATTATTTTCAATTCTGACCTTCCTGTTAGGTTAAGGGCATGGGATTAAATGAAAATGGACAGACACTTTTAGAGTGGCAAGTTTCTATAAATACTGCCGCACTGTTATCCACAAAAAATCGAGATAGAAAGGTTTGGCTTGCGTTAAACTTTTTGCCTGTAGATATGATTTAAAGTTGAGGGAACGATTCTATCTCGCTCTTGTCAGATCGCATTTAAGAGTTCGGGTCCAGAAATCTTGGGAGAAAAGATAAGGAGTTTAACTCGAGACTAAAAGAAGAACTACACAACGTAGGGCGGTGTCTAACAGCTAGCTGTCATTTTGAGAAGACAAAGTGACACCGTGATACCCTGAGATCATAATTGGGAATCGTCAAGAAAAGATTTATATGTATCGAAAAAATATGCAGAGTTTGAGATAAAATCTGAGGCTCAATCTTTAATTCGCAATTAAATTTTGACTGTTGATGGGATAACGAATACACAAATGGAGGTTCTTATGGCTAAACCAAAACCATTCACGGACTATTTTGTTATGCGTACTACATACAAATATTTCTTTCGATAAAGTAAGCCGCAATTGAGACCTCACGAAGGTTACTATTGTTATTCTGTTATTATTATTGTCACCATCCTTGTCACTCTGCTATCCACCACAGGGGTATTTTCAGAGCATAAACCTAGGTGCAGAATGATTGCGATCTACGCTACCGTCGAAATAACTTCTAAGAGTATCCCAGATTAAATTTTGTTTGATAATTTTCCAAAAACAATTCCTTATGTGTACAAAATTATCGTGAAATTAATCTAAAATAAAGGATATTCACTATTACGGCAATAGAAGTCTAATGTCGCTGTCAGTATTCATGGGAAATAGGTTTTCATAGAGATGCCACGCAACAGAGCAGGGTTCTGATAGAAAAGCACGCCTTTGAAAGGTATTACAAGCAGGAATACATGCAGGAATGGATTAATCAATTTAGTGTTTCGGGAAATCTATTATTTTTGTTCAACATCACGGTGAATAATGATGAATTTACACTTGCAAAATGTACTTGGAATTGCTAATGGGAAAGGATTTCGCTCATATTTTTTGTTCTTAAAGGGAACGATGAATGCTCTAGAAAAAATAATAAGTTAATTTGAGAATCAATAATAAATTAAGATAATACAACCGTGCGTCGCGGTAGTCCAGTGGGTAGAGCGTTGAACTGCTGACCGGAGGGTCCCGGGTTCGATTCCGGGGCAAGACACTCTGGGCACCTGCAGCTCCACCGGAGGATTTTTCGGGTACCAGATCTTCCTGGGAAACCATAACCGGCACAGGGAAAGGAACTGGCCCCCCTACCCTGATGTGTGAATTTTTACACGTCGTATAGGGCTTAGTACTGGGTCATCTCTACCATCACCTACTAAACCGACCTTCGGGTTGATTACTGTGTCTATGGTTAATACAACCATTTGCGTTCCACGGAAATCATATTTAATCTTCAAATAAGTTAACTATACTGTAGCATCTACGGGAACACCATCTTCCTGATGATGGAAACTAGGAAAGTGTCTCTCATAAGATTTTAATTAATCCTGTAATTGGTATAGCGGTAAGAATAACTCGAATATTGTACACATTTTATAGCGTGACATTATTTTACGTTTCGATTTGACTTTGGAACGGCACAGGGTATATAACAGTCGAATGAAATGTTAAACTTCTACACCTAACTGCACAATCTCTCATAATCCTCCGCAAGGGAGGGTGGCAGAGGGTAATAGGGCATCAGATGTTTTACCTCAAACATTTATATTACCCAATAGATATGCCCAAATGTACAAACACACTCATGTACACCTTTATTCAAGATAAAACAATTGAATGAATAATTAAATGTTCGTTTTAAGTGATTACAATCAAGTGTTTATATTCGATATTTTTATGATGCATATCGTACGAGGGAAGAAAGAGTACTCGAATATGTCACGTGACGGTGTCTATCTCTGTCTTATTTAATCCCGGTGGTCAAATCTATCAATATGATTTGGCAACACGATGATTGACTCCGTGTCGACAGACAATTCAGATGCACCCGACCTTTTCTAAGCAGGGCTCAGGTCTAAGACCTGCGCTTATAAAACAAGGTAACCGCTGCATCTACCGGGGGTTACATAGCAAAGAAGAAGATACTTTTACCAACTGTTTTTACTCCGATCATATTTCGTTCAGATGACTAGTAAATATTTATGCATGCTTTTGAAAGACTTTTTCCAATCTTAGAGTGAGTCACAACGATAAACATAGATTGATTCTGTTCATTTATTGCGATTATGCCTTTTATCGGTAGAACCTAATTCAATTGACCTGGTGAAATTCGGTGTTTACCTCTTTTCCCCGAATCTTTCTTCGTACAAGTTCGCAATCTTGGTGGCTACGTTCTCTGAAATTCGATGAGGAATCGACCATAATTGGTACACAGATTTCTTTAGTAAACGGAAGAAAGAACTTTTCAAGCAAGAGCTTTGAATAAGGATTATCGCGCAGAACGCGGCATACACAATCACGCGACAGTGGCGCCCTGCTAGTTTCCATTAACGGTGTTGGTCGTATTGTTATTGGGGGATGACTGAAGTGGTTCAGCACTGACTAACTGTATGACACGAGTGCCCATGTACGTCCGCGTACTTCAGTTTATGCAAACAGGAAATGGTGACGAAGGGATGGTTAAAGTTCGGGGGGAGGAATGAAAAGTAGACGGGAGGCTGATTAGTTCTGCTATACAGGTATATCCGGAATGTTAGAGTTTTAGTTAAAGTGTAGTGGTATCTAGGTTTATAAGAGAACCACATGGTCATTCATATCAGTTTCCCTGGATCCGAGGGCTGTGCAAAACTTCGATATGTCGAGTGGGTGTCGACATTAACTTTGATGTCGACCTGTCGACACTGACTTAAGGTGCCATCGATATATCGTGGTCGACATACTGTTGTTGAGGTCGATATGGTTATCAACGTCGATACTGATGTCGAGGATGGAACTAATGAGGTCATCGATGGGCAGATCTTATGCTAAGAAAAATTTCACAAATGCGAGAAAGAAACAAACGACTCAGTTTGTTTTGGAGACACTTTTGCTACATAATTTTTAATTACACTAAAAATCGATGAATTCCATGTGAGTCCAAAATGACTCCACCGACCATCGCAAAGACCTTAACAAATATGGAAGGTAACTGGTTTTAAAGAGCGCTCTCTCCCATCCGAATTCGCCATGTGGGAATCATTTCTAGATTCGTTCTGACATATAATATACCATTCGAAGTGGTTCGAAGTTAAAATTCTTCGGCTATGTGTTTAACAGGCTTCATTGAATAATGTGTGATGACAACGCATGAATAGCATATTATTTCTCTCTATAAATGAAAGGACTACGCACGTAGCATTATTTGCAACGGTGAATTATTACGCGCAGTGTACATCTTATTCGCGGGATATATTTATTAATGATATTTGTTTTCTTGCAAGAATATAAATTCAGAAAAATACCCAAATTCGATATGCATCAACCGACGTTCGATTTTAATTGCACAGTTCCTTGCCGTCATCATGTTATACGGATAATTTCGCTCGTGAATTCGTCAGTGCAGCTAAACGCGTCGAGTCACTGTCTAATGAAACTGCAGAAAATTTATCGAGGTCGTTTCAACGGTGGATATCAAAATAGTTCCACGAATTCATCCCCATCTGAGTTGAGTTTCGCCATTAGGAATAGATGGTTAATTGGGTAGGAGTAAGATCTCACAATAAAGCACGATCGAATTTTATTTGGCGAAGTTTTCAAAATTAGGAGAGATCAATATTAAAAATAAGATCTAGTGCTTGTCAGTTTGCCCTTATTCAGCGCCCGAGTCAGTTTGCCCTTATTGGGTGCCCATATGAGATCAAAGTTAATTATAAGAAAGGAAGGTTGGGAGAATCTCAAGAAATACGAAGCCACTAGTAAAAAGTAAAGTTGGAGGCATAAAATGGAACTGGTAAAACAGTTAACAAATTTAGGAAGTGTTTTAGAAGATGGGGGACAAAATCGTAAATGCAATAACAGAAGAACTGTGTTAGGCGAAGATGCGTTTAGAAAGACGAGGGAGTTGATGAAAGGTAGCATAAGGACGATATGAAGAAAAAATTTTTTTTAATTTCAATATAGAGTGTAGTCTTGTATGACTTGGAAAATTAGTTGCTGAGGCAAGAACATAGGATTAGATTTGGATGCCATTTAGATCTGGGCGTGGGGCAGGATGGAGAAGATAAAATCGACGGAAAGGAGAACAAATGATATAGTTTTAGGCACGGTATGAGAAAAGAAACGGCAGTTGGGTAGATGCGAAGAAGGAAGGTCAAGTGGGTGCATGGGGATACTGAGAGAGACAATGAGATACTGAAAAAATGATGATAGAAAAAATACTGATAGAATACTGATATACAGATACTGAAAAATACTGATAGAATGCGAAGACAGAGTGTTAAAACGAGGGTATAAATTTGCATTTTGAATTGCATTAAGGGACATAGGAGGTATTCAGAACTAATGAATGACCATATGTAGTATTGGGTGTAATGTATAGCACCAGGGTCCAAGGATTCCAGGGTCCAGTGTCATAGAAGTACCATACATGGACCATTATGCAAGTGATGCGCATTTTGAAAATTTTTTATCCTTTAATAAAAATAAAAATTAAGTGACTACGCTAGTTTAACCCGAGTCAAAACGTCAACTTCGTTACAGGGATAACCAGGTACGTAGTTGACTGCGTGGGATTTACACCAAAAGGGGAAAATGGAAAATTCCATTATTGGGGTGTAAGATATGAAATAAAATTTTTCCAGTACTACTATTTATCCTCTATCCAATACCAAAAAAAAATACGCTTGGTATTGGTAAGGGAAAAAGTTCATGTAACATGCATGTACATCGGTACATTTCGATGATAAAACCAGCCACAGTTATCAAGCTTAAGGCTAGTTTGATAGGTGAGGATAGAGCTTATCGAGTACAAGTATTAAAGCCAAAATCATGTAAAATTCACACATAATTGTGTTATGGGGGCCTATTTCCTTTCCCAGTGCCGGCAGTGGTTTCCTATTAATATCTAGTACACGAAAAATAAGGAAACTTGGATGAGGCTGAGGGTGCCACGAGGGGTCACCCGGAATCGAACCCGGACCCTCCGGTCAGTCCCCGGTAAAAATCTAAGTGCAAACAAAATGTCAATTGGTGTCCTCGGAACATGTACGATGATCAACCTCAAACAACATTTGAGTTTCGCCATTCTCCTTTCCATATACAGTGTCCCCTGTTCTGATTAGGTGCAGTGCTCTATACCGATTCGAAGAGGAGAACATGAATGAAAGATGTATGTACCGACCGATTATCTTTTTTGTTTCAGGAATGTCCTATTTCGTCCTGATGGCCTGCTTGTTCGCCATATCTGCGACGGTCAGCGCCAATTCCAACCCGTGCGCGGCCTATTCCTACGAATGCACTTCGAACGGCGACTTCCCATTACTCGGGAACGCATGCTGGTACTGCACCTGCCGGAACGGCTACGCCACGACGCACCCTTGCCCCATATCTACCGCCTTCAACCCGGTCACGAAGCGGTGCGAACCCAACAGATACTGCTGATCCAGGCGTGTCGGAAAAGCACACACTGGAAAATATTTTTTAAGCTGCGACAACTGCTCTTTGGGATACTCATCCGAATGATTCAATAAAGTCGCGTAAAAAAATTGAAAGTGTACTGATTATTTCTCATGGCATTCATCTAAATTACAAACTTCGCTGGGAAATCAATTATTTGGGGACAAGCGGCAGCAGCCTCTTGCTGTCAACCTTATGATGGAAAATTTAAATAAATTAACCTCGAGTAATGCTTCAATCCATCTGGTTTTCTTTAGACCCCACACTAGAAATACTTTTTTCATGGGAATAATTGACAAATTAAAAAAAGGATGATTAAAATCAAAACTAATTTTAAAAAAAGTCAAAACTAATATGCACAGCAACTCTAAGTGCTATGGATCAAGTACTGGGGGAATATAACATGAACATCAACAAGAAGAAAACAAAAATCCTTCTGTGCGGAAGAGAGAAGCTGAATCAAGATATCAACATTCGAGGGATGAAACTAGAGCAAGTGGAATCCTTCATCTACCTGGGTAGCAGCATAACATGGGATGGAAGAAGTTCGGCCGACATCTAGCGATGAATAGCCCAAGCTAAGAACGCATTCATGAAGAAGAGACAATTACTATGTTCAAAGAATCTAAGACTGGAAACCAGGAAGCAATTCGTCAAGACTTTTGTGAGGAGCGGGGCGCCCTTGGTTCCAAGACTTGGACCTTTGGAAAAGTGGATCAGCGAAGAATAGAAGCCTTTGAAGCATGGCGCTGGAGTAGAATGCTGAAGAATAAATGGACAGGCAAATGAACGAACGAAGAAGTACATAGAAGAGCATAAGAGGATGGTACCATATGGAGAACTCTACGGCAAAGAAGAAATAGATGGATCGGACACACATAGAGGCACCATGGATTGATTAGGAATATAATAGAAGGAAATATAGAAGGGAAGATTCAACGAGGAAGAACAAGAAACATATATATAGGACAAATGAAGAAGGACGTAAAACAGAGAGGGTATCAAATATTGAGGGCACTGAGATTAAATAAAATAGAATGGAGGGCTGCAGCTAGGATTGAAATACTGATGATGATGATACTGTTCTTTATGTACAGGTTAATTATTGTAATTTGTACAGATATGAATCTGAACACCAGAATCTTAAATAATGTTACGTTACTGAAATTGTTGCATTGTAATGCACATATAGCGGATGACTCCGTTAATATTTACAGTCGCAGCATCTCCCGCAGTTTCTTGGAAAAAGTAAATTTCATTATTTTCGTGGTGTAAGTAAACTATGATTCGCTCATGAGAGCACCAAATCGGAGAGCAATCGTGTGGCACCGCAAGAATCAAATTTATCTTTACACTTATTTTTCACTATTTAATATGGTAAAGTTTTATTTTCACAATTTTAAAATTAAAATAATGTTACTATAATTTATTTACATAGCACCCTGCAAGCCACCGCTAGGCTGCGTGGCATGGATTGAATACACACCAGACTACTTATGACCCAGAAGACTTTTCCCGCCTAGCGGGTCGGAAAATATTATTCTGATCCTTTATCGTTTATGGAAAAAAAATATATCTTAAATCTATCTGTTCTACACTTAATCTCTCTAATTTTATTGACATCATCTCTCCTACCGTAGCACGATGGGGCTAATAATACATTTTCAACATCACTGTTAAAGAGACGCCCTTCCAATTTATACAAGAGATTTAATCTTTAATTTAACATTCGCTACGTGAGTGATCCCCATCCTAGCCCGCAAATAATTTTGATGCGTTGCTCAGTTTGTTATAACATTTTTAAAATGCAGCTCCTCTAAACTAAACGCGATTTGTCGACGAAATAATAAACTAGACCTTGCAACTATAATGATGTACACACATATCCAAAACCTAGAAAAGGAGGGACTCTGCTTCAATTTTAAACGTTAGCATGGCATCGACAAAAGCAACAAAGCGACAAAGCAAAGCATCCTAGAAAGAAAGTATACCTAAGAGTTCGGGTGGACATGGGCGACGCCAAACCGCGACAATTCATGTCGTTTGACGTGAATTTATTAACCCGCGTTCGGAGTACCACTCACTTATTCATCAGGCGATGTGGTCATATAAATCACGTCGAATGACGCCGGCGTTGTCCTCCTTTTGAAGTGCCTGCGGACCCATTTGAAAGACAAATGACGTGAAAGATAAATAAAGCGACGAAGGCTGCCGTACGCAGGGCGCACTTCATTGTCGCCTGCTTATAACATCAGCATTGTTGATTGCGGTCCGTTTTGGTCGGGCTCGTATTCATTGTTGGCTCGTCGACAAGAAAATGGAACTTAATGATTGTAAACAAATATGAGTTTATACATTGAATAGTAGAAAGAGCGTGTGTGACTGTTTTGACTCTTTCGTGTAAAAAACAGATGGCGTTTAAAAACTCTACATGTATTACTGCCGTTATGTGCAAGTGTTGTGAAAACGACGTCGGTCGCGTTTTTACAGAGTGGCCAATGCCGATGTTATTTCTGATTTCTTCCACCATTTCCAAGCAGAACCGAAAGTCAGTCAAGTCATTTTGTTCAAATTTATTATTCAATCTTAAAAAATGACAAGGTCAAGCAGACGGCTAACTCGAAAAAATTCATATGGGTAATAATTTTTTATAAAAAAAGTTCCGCCACACAAATTATGTTCATTTCTATTTACTTTTTTCATCTCTAACATAATCCCTGGGGTATGCAGTACATTTTACCCGCTTTCGTGCCAAGAGATGATGGTATTACGACCATACCAGTCTACAGATCACGACAGAGGGATTTCGACACCCGCTTTGACAGAAAATGGCGAATTTGCACAAACTATTCATGGAAATTCTGTGGATGTCTGTCATTAAAGCATAAATACATCTCGGAATGGCATAATTTGAGTGTTCAGGCCACGGCTTCAAAAATGCGGGTTTCGTTCAAGTTCGAAGGTCTAGTAATTTTTTCCTGACAAAAATATTCCAAACATAAAACTTGAAACTTCCGATTTTTCTCAACACAAACTAACCGAAGTCGAACATAACATTCACGACATCGACGCCATGATTCCATAGCCGCCGATAACGCTTATGTAAACGCGTTCCCATTCATGCCCACTGGAAAAAAAATCGGCTGGTCCGTGCCCGAGGTATTTTGGGTCCGTAGTCACGTTACGACGTTCGGCCTTCTTTGGGCTGTCACGCACCCACGAACGCATATTTTGCACGTCCATTACACCGTTACTTATGTCTTACTTAATAGACGGCGAATTACAGAGGGAGTTTTAAACCACGAACCCGCGTAAATGGATGATCACACGCCGTTGTTCTTATACACTTGACTCCATACTTTGCATTGAAACCACTTCTAACTCTATCGGCTGCTTTACGAACCCAGTGGTGCAGCCATTTACGCATTGTATGCATAAAGATTTCCCGCAAATTTTAAGTTCAATCATATATTCCTACCTAAAAAAATATGGGACTTTAAAGCATGAACGCACGCTGTAAATCAATTTAATGTCGCGAGTTAAAAAAATTATCAGGGTCTTTTCTATGTAACTATTGCATTTTTCATCAGTGACATTAATGAAAAAAGCGCAATTACTTTCACCTAAGTATTTAGAGTCAGATTTTAATGGGGAAATTGGGACCAGTATTCAGCGAAGTGTAATGCACTGTAGCTAATGTACAATCTGTAAAATTAATAGTTACAAAAAATCATTCTGCGAATTTCAATTAGGTTCAGTAAATGTCAAAAGATTTAATTCAAAATAGGCATATTATCTAGAAGTCACCCTTTGAGTTAGACTAGATGTCTTCGGAAAAGGTGGGGGTGGTGGATGATTTTCATTGATGAGGTGAATAAGAGGGAATGGAGTCAAAAAGGTTGACAACCAAAACAATAGGCAGAATAAGTTCAACAGATTCAGGCTTGAGGTCGTGGAAGTTCATCATAATGAAATAAGGACAATTTGCACTTTTCCACAATTTATAGTTTATAAACTGTGGAAAAGTGCAAATTGTCCTTATTTCATTAATAGGCAGAATGGCTCCGACACGTAACCTGAAAATTTACCATGGAAACCCACGAGCAGCCGCGGTTTCCATGGACACTGGTCCGTTGCCACGGAAGCCGTGACAGGTATCAATGGAGAGGATGACTTGAGGAGATTTTTTTCAGGAGACGACTTATTTTCCCGGGTCACCTTTCCTTGGCGCAAGCTTCCAGGGACGTGACAACTCGGGAATAAGACGACTCGACGAATCGGAAATGGCTAAGAGAGTGACGCGGTATGAATTGTTTCCAGGGCTATAACTTTATCCAGCTGCGTTCTGGATTGCATGGGTACCGAGGCAAGTCGAGTGAAGGACCGACAAGTTGGATAGTGGCGTAGGAGGAATCCTTCATCACGCGAAGGGTGATCGCTTGGGAGAGGGGGAATCCTTCTACGACTAAATTGAAAAATAGAAAATGTTCTAAGCAAACGAATCATCGAGAAAAAATTTCAAATTATAATATTTTCCTCACTTTTCATGCATAAACGTGTACACTGCACGCATACTACACAAATAAATACAGAAAAGAATAATCAACACGATCAATGGACAGTGACCCTTCGTCGCCAGAATACGTATTTTTCTTGCATGGTCCATAGCATTCAGAGTTGCTTGCAGATTTCTCTCCTGTAGACAAAGGCGGCGGGTCACCGTCCGAACAGTCCAACGACCGTGTGAGTGTTCTTTCCTTTGACTCTATGTGAATACGCGTATAGTGTCTTCGAGTTCACAATGTCTCTCTGATATATATATATATATTATATATATATAATATATATATAATATATATATAATATATATAATATATATAATATATATATAATATATTATATATATATATATATATATATATAAATATATATATATATATATATATATATATATATATATATATATATATATATCATCGTCAATATTTCAATCTAATGATTGGTTAAACTCAACCCTCCATTTTTCTTTCTCCAGTGTTGATTCCCACAACACCTAATATTTTCACTTCTTTTCCATCCTTCTTAATTTTTCGTATCTACTTGTCTCTTAGTCTTCTTTTTCTGACTTTGTCCGCCCATGTCCATAGTGGAGTGAATACTTGTAAACTAAAAACATTGCGCGCAATTCTCAAAAAAAAAGACGAAAATGCGCTTGTTCTATGGCCCAAATTAAAACAAATGGATTGAAAATAAACAGAGATAAAGATTCACAGATGACCAACATTTTGGTAGAGATCATGTCTCACAGCTCCTTTTACCCGTAAACGATGTGTTATGCTACGAAAAAATGAAATAAATGGAATGAATTTTATTTTACTTATTAACGCCTTAATTATGGGGAGATTGACACTTCATAGTCCCTTCTTCCACCTAATCGGCACACTACATTTAGAAGACAAACACCCATGCCCTAGGTGGAGGAAAACCCGCATAGGTGGGAATCGAACCCGCGAGTTCCTGGTTGGCTGGAGAACGTCTCCCCATCGCCGGGGTCAATTTTAATTTTTTCAGATTGATGGACAAGATCGGTATTCTTCGTCTTCTATCTTGTCTCGCGGGCAGTTTGAATTATGCAGGCACATTCTGAGAGGTTGAAAAATGTTGTGAAGCGATTCTTAAGTTACCAACTATTCCCCAACATTCCAAAATACCTCTGAGGAGTGATCCACTTACCCTCACATATCTCCTGTCTTTTCATTTAATTCAGAACAGTGTCAATAGTTCCGAAGGAATACATAAAAAAGCCAAATTTGAAGGACGTTATCTCACAACTCCATCGTTTAATCCTCAGTGGCGATAAGAGGATACATTCGTGGATTAGGATGAAGAAATCTTCCTTGTCTGTAATAATGGCCAGCCACACACTCTAGCATTGTTCTGTAGGGTTTTTTGTGCACAATAAATAAATTCCATTTTAACTTTATGATTCAGGGGGATTATCAGAAAGGGCTCTTTAAAATGTCATAGAATCGAAACTTACCATTGTTTAGGGTCGACAATGGCAGACATCTTGACACAATGGCCTCAATGAATCCTGAAATGTAGACGCAAGAATTGGAAACTGTTGACGCAATAAAGTCTAATATCCTCGTGAGTATTGTCGGGAAACAACAGGGCAGAAAACCCTTCCACTTTGGACAAAATAAAATACTCGTTTTAATAACCTGGACAATGTTATAATGCATGTTTCATAGGAAATGTATTGATTTGATAAACTACACACTTCCTTTTTACTCGTTACGGTAGAGAATTTGGCAGAAAAAAATTTTCATGACACATTGGATCGTAAGAATGAGTTTTATTATATTTTGTCCACAATTCCTGATAATATTGTTTGCGAGACGTACGCCGTTGATATTTGCCTTCGATCGAAACGTTTATCGCGTCTCCAGCAGCGTGGGACGTTTTTATTAACGCATCTCAGATGGGAGGCAATTGTTCTGTTTGAGGTATTTGTAATGGCAACGGTAAATTTTCCATTGGAAAGAATTCGACCATTTGAAAGTTCGACCGCACCCCCCCCCCCTACTCCTCTAGACTTTAATAATGATTGCGATATTCCATTGTGTCGCAAAAGTGCTGGAGGACATAAATTTTTAATTAAATCATTCCAGGCATTCCTTCAGAGCACCTGCCCCGCGAATGGAAGATCGTCACGCCCATTATTGCGATTGCGCTCTTGTTTTATGTTCCAATTTAATCAGCAAACTTTCGTTTCGGGCGATCGCCGTGATTAGTTATTTGTTTTCCACAACGGCTTCCGAGATTAGGAAAAAAATGGCATAACTCCTAGTCATCTCCGCAATCCTTGCTCTATGTTTCTTAAGGATTAAAAAAAAATTATATTTATCCCCCAGGCGTGGTCGTCTGTAGTACGTAGTTTATGCCGATCCCTCATCATAGGAAAAATGACATCTTGTACCTATTTGCTCTGCATCTGATCTCTCTGATCTCATTTCCAAGATATCTACTGCCATAACCCAAAGGGGTTAATGATAAGACATATTCATCCCATATCCCGAAAGTCACCGCAAAAGCGTGTGCGGGGGGGTCGTAGGGCACCAGTCATGCATGCAGAATTTGGTCTATACATGGACTCCATTGTACGGTAACTCATATACAGAAGGTCTTGCAAACATATAAGTCTATAAGCTTTATGAAATAATCAGTTTGCTTAATTAATCGTTAAAAATTGGCATTTAAATTGACATATTCAGGGCTTACGTTCGATTTAGTCATGATTGCGTATCGTGCAAGGGAATAACGAGTGCTTGTGCCCATCGGCGACCGAGTCTCTATATCTTTCAATATTATTAATTATAATAAATCCAGGTGATTGAATCAGCCAATACGATTTGGCGCCATAATAATAACCTCTGTGTGCCGAGAAAACCAAGGTGCCCTGTTCATTTATAAAAGACTTAAGTATTCCCTCTGATTTCTTCGAGATTGAAGAGGCTCCCAGACTAAATACTTCCAGCATAACTAAGCGTTTACTATATATTCTTTTCAATTTGAACAAATTTGGCGGATTTTATCTGAACCTTATCTTATTTATTTAATAAGAAGCAATAAAATTTCAGCATAGTCGCTAAATAGTCCTGTTTCCGAATCGAATCGAGAGAAAGATCGAATGGAGAGGATGTGAAGGACTAATTAAGTGTCTCTGTGAAGGGTAAGAGATGGAAGAATTCTGGTGAAAACTCTGCTGAAAAAGCATGGCTCTAACTGTAGTATCAAAAAGGGCTAATATGGATGATATTTTTTTTTAATTCGAATAATTTACAGTGCAATAATTTAATTTTACGTATTTTTGTTAGTTTCGCGTGAAATCTATGCATGGCACAAAATTCATTGATTGGAATCCAGTTCTGCGTGATCAGCAGCTGTTGCAATTAACGTAAAACAGCCTACTGCTCAGTTAGCCTAGGCGTCCCTCCGAATTTGAAAAAAAAACACTTTCCAAGTGACTAGAACAGTGAGTGGATTTCCGGAAGCATCTTCTATTGACTATTGATTGTCTCCCATTTTTTAAAAATTTAAAACATCCTATAGTAGGGCTATTTTCTACGGAAATACGGACTCACCATAAGCTTAGCCTAGCACTGCATATGACTCGGCTGACGGCTGAGCTCAGGCGAAAGCAAAATTTCAATGCCGCGTATATAGCATCTCCAGGCCCTTATATGTCAGCGTATGTAGCGTCTCCAAGCTTCCATCGTTGTGGCAGGTGAACTTAGCATGCTTAAATTTAGAATATACTCGCGTTAGAGTCCATATTTCTCAGTCCATTCGCCTCCACAATGAGGCCGTTTCTAGCGAATTTCCCCGGAACATTGGGACATCCTCTCGAAATTATTTTTTAAATTTATTAATAGATTTAATTGGGCGAGGTTGAGACGCTTCCACCTGATCTAGAAATTTAGAGAAGGCTATTTTTTTTAAATTTCAGACGCATGTAGATCTTTGGTCAAAAATGACTACAAGAATTAAAATGTGGAATTTTTTTGTCAACGGGTTTTTTTTTTAATATTCCGATTGAGAAAATTTGAGCTCGGGAAGAAAAACATTTAATTCAGTGCAGAGGTTTTCTATTTTGGTTTTTAAAATAATTTTAATTTGAGCTACGTTCCTGGGCCTTCAACTAAAATGTGATTAAAGAATTAAAATTGTCTTAATAAAAATTATATGCTGTTCCATACCTATTTATGCGTATCTTGCTAAAAATCCTGAGTAAATCTTTATCATAAGCTGTGCGGTAAAGATATTTTTCGTCTCTAAGGTTTGGGTAACCATGGTCGAGGAATGTTTTGTTAATATTTTTGTTTAAAAACAACGTAGTGTTTAAGAAAATGTTCACAATGGATGGAACAAATGGATAGGCCACAAGTTTAATACAATAATTATCGTCCTTGAATATTTTAATGTATAAATTAACTGTTTTTGTGACCATTAAATACTTATTTCTTTCTATGCTCCATTGTTCCTATCATTTGTGACAGGCTACATACTAGTTTTCTTATGAAAAACAAACCCTTGAAATAATATAATTAAAAAAAATACCATTCACCCGTCATTGAGCAACCGAGACATTGTTTTCGCACCGGACATTTTTCCTCATCTCCTCCGAGTTCAACAGAATCATGTGGGTGTCTTCCTCTTGCTGTTGGTACATTATAAATTATGATGGAGGAATTTCAACTCTCTCTTTTCAAGGAATTTCATGTCACAAAACAAGTTACGCAAATGTGAACTCGAAATCAGCGTGACCTCGCAGGAAATTTGACAGGACATAAAGCATGAAACACCGATCTAGTTTCTCCGGCGGACGAACCATCGACCTTATCGAAAGAATTTAGAGTAATTAAGTATTGCACTTTCTATTGAGACTGTCCGCATATGTTTTAATTGGAACTATTTTATTCATATTGAAATTCTGGACCATTCCTCTTTTTCGAGAAGCTTGGAAACCCTGAACCTTTAAAAGCAAGGGTGAACTAACTTGGGTCACTTAGAACTTCGCGCGTGTATCCTCGGAGTTCCGCAGCAAGCCATTTGATAGACATGCTTGAAATTTATTTATTTGCAAATTGATTCGATTTTCCCCAGATATGTTGGATTAATTAAAAAGGCTCTCCCCTGATCCGGCGATTTCTTCAACTCCAGGTATATTATAATAATTTGGTCGATGCGTTGGTTATGGCTATTAATTACTATTCTAATATCCTCCACAGATATGCCTCCACAGAGATACCGACGGCTTTCATAGTCGCTTGAAATATAATTAGACAATTATATAAGTATTGTTACAAACTATTTATAGAAGAAGCGCGAGATATGTAAATGTTTATTTACATTAGATACGCCCATGGAGATGACAACACGTACACGTAAATAATGTAGTAGTAGTAGTATTTAGGGGAGGCGACCGACAGCTTAGGTCATTTGCGCCATAGGGGATGGACAGGAAAGGATGAAGAGTGGAGAGAAACCCGGCGTCGGCATTAGCCTACTCTTTACGAAAGGCACCAAGGGGTCCGCAGCTTAACGTCCCATCCGACGGACGGCGTACTTACTCAAAGTGCCCTCCACAAAGCACCTCAAGTAGGGATCGAGATACCTCTGATGTCTTAAAAACTTATTTTAAGTAATAGATGCAGAAAAGAATAGAATTAGTAGCACTAAACATTGGTTATTTTCCGCAAATTGTAATCCTAATTAAAGTTTCGGCTGTAAAGTACATTTTCCACCCTTGAATTATCGTGAGTTTTCTCTTGAAAAGTCTTAAGCTAATCTTTAAGGCTTGGTCGTTTAAGTAATAGGCAGAAATATAATGCAACTGGAGTACAGCACAATGCCAAAAAAAATTCTGCCGAATCACATAAATTCAATGCAATAGGTGCTGATGTAGAATATATGAATGACAAAGACCAAACAACGTGGGTCTTCCAAGCTATTTATTCCGTTTTTATCATTCCATTGCTGTAATGTAGGCAGGAAACTCCCAAACCAATCGATTTCTTCTAATACACGGGAATAAAAATATTCATAAAAAATAACAAGCAACTGACTGAGCTGGATAAACAAACAAAACTGCTAATTAAAACGGAAACGGATACAGAGAATACATTCGAATTTGGGATGACAAACGAACTCACGATTTGTCCTGGAAGGGTTTGATAGTGGTCGAAACTATTATGGGGACGATAGCTGATAAAAGACAGTTGGGTACAGGAAATGTCAATAAAACTTTTTGGAAGCTAAAGTTCCCGCTTTAGCGATCGTTATCATAAGGTATTCTTATATATCATCTTAAGGTCTTCTCTTACAATGCGTCTTCAGCATCGAATTTTGTAGATGAACTCTTGCGAATGGTACGAATAAAGAATATGGCGGTTTGGTGGACGTTGACTGGGTTGAACAGAGTTCAGATATTAAATCTCTATCAGGTCTCCAAAGATAAAAAATGACATTTTCTATCGAGATTCTCAGCTTTAATACTCCCACAGCAAGATATATGGCAGGTCACGAGACTATGGACACACTGCACAACGGAATACGCAGCATTTTTACGCACAATTGCCCCCTGGGAGGAAGCATCACGGCTAAATGAGGGCTAAATGTGAAACCGCGCACTTCAAATCTCCTCCTCCAACAGCGGACCGCGCGATTGGTGATGCGCGGCGATTGTCGCCGGAGCGCTGGCTAGAGTCATCTGTCGGCGGAAGGGTTTAATTAACTCACCTCTTCCTCGGTGACTGGTTCGTCCTCCATCTCGTCAGAGGGCAGAGCTGCGCTGCATTCGCCGCTCTGCTGATTGGTCGATGGAGGCGCGCCCGTCGACTTGGTGGAAGAGGAGGACGAGGAAGAGTTGACGGCGGAAGAGGCGACGGACGAAGGGGAGTTGCGGACGCATGGGGAGGATCCCCTCCTCTGGGACCTTCGGGACAAATGAATAAATAAATGCGGTTATCGAGGGAGAAATATAGCACCGCGAAAGGATGTTCGTAATTTGGGATCCTTTGGGACCCTTCGCGTCCCCTCTCTCCATTCCGACTTCATTTGAGCCCGGGAACGGAGCTGACGAGGGTTAAAAGGCATAGCGAACCTCATGTGACCGCGAGTGTTGGGCAGGATCACATGCAGGGAATCTTTCAATATATCCTGGAAAGTAAAATGGATGATACGTAAAAACAAATCGCTTTGGCGATGATGTTGAAAATGCATTATCAGTCCCATCGTGCGACTGCAGAAGAGATCGTGAAACTGAGCGATCATGTGCAGGACCGATAGATTTGCGATGTCATTTTTCCCGCGTTCGATAAGGGATCAGAATAACACTATCCGACCGCTTCAAGGTGGGGAAAGAATACTTCTTTTTTCACTCTAAATAACGTAGCATATTGTCATAATTTCATCTAACTTTTAATTTAATCTCCTTTTTGTAACTAGCGGCTCGCCTTGCATGCGTAAACCATAATTCATGAACCACCGGTCCAATTATTTGAATAATTTTATATATAGTATTTATCGGACACAAACGATAAATAAAAAATATATTTTTTAATTGAATGTCTGCAGTTGACTCACAACCTTTTCAACACATTATACCGGCGGTTTTCAGAATATCATGTTGCAGTAGTTTCAACCGAACCCCGTCAAAAAATCATTTTACAAGGAAATCGAATCAGACGAAATGAGTTTATCCCCTTTTTAAGGTGGAAAGGAAATATAATTAGCTAAGGAAAACCGATTTCCGAATAGACCTTCCCCCAGCACTGCAGGACAGATCAAGGCACAATACCATATAATTGAGCAACACTAATATAAAATGACCCTGAATATCAAGATTTATCGATCAGACCAATAACTGGTAGCGTAACACCCACTGCGACGCGCCCCGAAGGTGCTATGCAAGGAATTTATTTAAATTGTATTTCCTTTTGTCTTATAAAAACATATGCGAAAACTCCTTCGAATTCCTAGAAGTGAATTTTCATTGAAAGACAACTTTTAAGCAGAGTTTTCAGTAGCTCTACAAAAATAAATTTTTATTAGAAAAATATACAGGAAAACTTTTGAACAAAATCTCCAAGGTTTCATAGTTATGGATAACACTTTAAGATTTTTTTACAGTTTCAACTTTCACTTGTACCACAATACTACTTTTAATAAGACCTTCATGTGATTCTATAAAATTGCCGCGATATTATGTTGTTAATTTTCATATCATATGCATATAAAATGTTAAGCCTAAAACTGCAACGTTTTTATGCACACCTCAATTTTGTCAAGAACCAGAAGGCAACATACTTTCAGACTTTGCACATTATTAAATGTCGCCACCGCTTTTTACGCATATAAAGTGTAAGGTTCAATAGCTTATCATTCACATAAAATATAAACTTCTATTATTAAAGCTAGTAAAGTTCTTTTTTATCACACGCAAACTTTATTTCTTTTGCATGATTAATGAATAAATACTGACTGTATGAACTCGACATTTTCATAGGAAACTAAATTAATTGAACCATGTTACATATACAATCGATTTTTTTTTCGATTCGAAATCGCGAGAAAATTAAAAAAAAAACATTCCCAAATGTTTCCTAAAAAATATCGCTTTTTGAAAACAGTCACCTTAGTGACCCGTGCCATTGTTAATGAATGTTTTTGGGAAAGCTCCCATTCGGAATCATTTGAGATGTCAATGACAGTTTTTTTCCCCACACCGACCTTTACTAACACTTTTCTTCTTCATTAACTGATTTATATTTCAATAAAGTACTGTTTAGCACCATAAAATTAGTTGTTTTCTCCCTTAGTATGAATATTGACGGAGGGGATCCGCCCACTAGTTTAAAATATCACGATCTATTAAAACATTAAAAGGTTTATATTCTGCGTAAGGTCATCAGGCATGGAGAAAAGGCTTTTTTGATTTTTTTCCCTGCATTAGCTTTAGGTAGATGGGGTTGATGAGTGCGTTTGCGTAATCGAGGAAAATATATTTTTTAAATTTTTACAGATATTTTGAAAACTAATTTTTGTGGGAAAAATAAAAAGGATTATATTTTAATTGTTTTTTTGATTTGAGTAAAATTAAAAGGTTTGCTAAGAAGAGACGAGAAGAAAAGACTTTTAAATGGAGCGTACCGTTTTATGACTCTGAAACCTGCAAGGTCTCTCCCAAAAGTAGAATGAATTATTTTTTACGGATAGACGGGCAGACGGGCGGCGGTTTCTCTGGCTATGCTCGAGGGAGGCGATTCTCAGGAAAGGCTGGAGGCCGATGGCAGTTGGCTCCCAGCATTTATTGAGTGTGGATTGTTCGTTTGCGAAACCTCTATAACGTGGTCTCGTTACGCTCCGTCATGAACCGGTCATTGGAACAGCGCAATGCCATCAAATTTTACGTGATACTGAGCAAAGCCAGGAAAGGGACTCATGACATGTTCATGGCAGCTTATAATGATAACGCCATGGGTATATCGGGTGCTTTTGAGGGGCGCAAGTTGTTTCGGAAGGGCAAAGAAATGTTGAATACGCCGAACGTTCAGGGTGCCTTTTGAGCCCAAAACGTGACAAAAATCTTGCTAGAGTGAAGGCTATGCTGGACAGGAATCGCAGATGAAATGTTCGCATAGTTTCAGATGCACTTGGCTTCCCTAAAAAGGATGTGCATCGATTTGTGACAGAAAACATGAGCATGAGAAAGGTGTGCACGAAGTTGGTGCCGCGAGTGCTCTCGGACGGAGAAAAGGAAAGTCACACGCAAATCTTCCAAGAGCTTCCATTGACCATTTGAGTGAGGATCCATATTTTTTAGACAATGCCCCATCAAACTTCTTCCTCTTCCTCCGCCCCGAATCCGTGCAGAAAGGATGTCGCCACGGCTCGGTGGAAGCGTTACAACAGGCCGTGACGAGAAATTAGGATGCTTAGCCGCCCTCCGGACCCCGCCTTCCAGAGGGCGTACGAGGAGTGGAAAACCCGCTGGGCGCACTGGGTATTTGGACGCACAACGGCTACTTCGAAGACTTTTGAGTGAATGTATCAATTCTGGCAATACATATTTTTTAAATCGAATCAGTTCTACTACTTTTGGGACAGTGACCTAGTATGCATTGAGGCAAGAGCCTGACTTTTACGTCTAGATGGTACCCTGCAAGCCACTGCTAGGGTGTGTAGCAGGGGTGATTACATGCCTGGCACGCAACATCAAAACTAAGTTTAATTATTTTTTAACACAATATATAGATATGTAAAATAATTCAAATAAGGTAGGTAATGATAACTACCGGTTTATACACTACGGCATCTTTCGTGTGATACGAGTACACTTCTCTACGCATAAGAGACGAATTGCAAGTAACAAGAGGGACAATAACTGAGGCTAGATGAGTTAAATACAGCATAATAGGCTGCTTAGTATGAAAAAAGAAAACTACTTTTTTGCCCCAGCACAGTTATTGCAATCCCTCACCATTCGTGGGAAAAATGATATCTTGAATCTATCTGTTCTACACTTCATCTATCGAATGCAATCGAAATGATCTCTCCTACTGTATTTCGATAGAGGAAATAATACATTTTCAGCAGCTTTGCTGCAGAGACATTTTTCTAATTCATGCAAGAGCTTTAATCCGTAATTTAACCTTCGCTCCGGGAGCGATTCCTAGCAAAGCTCCTCAGTTTGATACGCTACTCAGTTTATCATAACGACGTTTTACAAATATAGCTCCTCTACACTTCACGCGATTTAATTCGGCAATCAATCCAACTTTATGAGGTTACCATATACTGACAGCATATTCTAAATAAGGGTAGCAGGGTGAAAACTAGAGTAGGTGGAAATGTTTACCTATCTTGGAAGTGGTCTAGACCAAAATGGTCAAAGTAGCAGAAACACAAGGAGAGGGATTGCGCTGGGCAAAGAAGCTTTCACATGGCGGAGGGCATCAAAGACAGAGGATGTACGTTCAGAAATGGCTCGTCAAAACTTTGATATGGAGCGGTTTTTTTGTACGGCGCGGAAATATGGTCGTTGAAGCAAAATAATAGGCGTAGATTGGAAGCTTTTGAAATGTGGGCGTAGAAAATGATGGAGTAGATGAGGTGGACTGATAGGAAAACAAACGAAGAAGTGCTAGGTATGGTGGGGGAGAAGAGGGATGAAACCAAAGGAGGCAGGAAATAAGAATTGGCATATTGCTTCGTCCACCCAAAACCCACTTAAACGGTAGACTACCAAATAATAAAAAACTTTTACATTTTAAAAGAGTAAAAAGTTCCCCTTAAGCTAAGGTAAGAGGCTAGATACCTGAATTCACTTCAGTCAAACTTTTTCACGTTCTTTTAATCACTGCATTATTCCATTTATTCCCTTTGAAATTCAATATGCCATCGCTTTCGATCGTGATTACCTTAGCCAGACTCCTAAACCCTGAAAAAACTAAAATCGGACTTCCTCCATGTCAGATCATATCAATTAATCGCATGTTACGTATTATATTCCACAGTCATTAGGCCTCGTTTTCCAAATTTATCTAAAATATTTCTAAATATTATTCCCCAGCATATTCCCGATTTCGTTCACCATGCGACAGTTTTAAATCTGCAGACGTGATTCTCTCATCGATTCGAGTCGGTTTGTCATTGAATTCGATAGAAATCGAGCGGTCACGTGCCAACTCCCGTTTCGCATTCGCCGCATAAGAAGAAATTGTTGGATTCGATTTCCGCCGTCGCGGTCAACCATAGATCGTTGGCAATGGACCAACCGATCCATCTTCCACTCCCACGTTACAGAGTATATATATCCTTGTGGGTATCCGTGGGATATTCTCAAGAATATCACTCGGCCATTTCTTGGAAATTTTATTCCTTGAATTCCGTGGAGAGTAGGGGGAAGAATCAAACGCGTATTTAAAAGCGAATTTGCTCGCCGTTCAGGATTAAAATAATCTAGTTAAGTATTTCGGGAAAATATTTTATATTTCAATCCTCCGAATTGAAAAAGTTATTTTCAGACTATATTTGTGCTTCAAAGAAACGATAAAAAAAACCGACTACAACGTTACTAGTGTTTGCAAAATTAAAATTTGAAATTTATAGATCAGAACAGGGACCAGTTTTCATATTATCATTTTATCTCTTTATTGATTATCTTTGAGGATGAAAACTGTTTTTTTTCTTATTTTGAGACACGAATATTTGTGAGAGTCTCTTTATAAGTCGTAGACTTTATCAATAACCAACCTTTGACTGGCGGGCTACATAATATGCTTGTCGTTTAATTAGTTTTGGCGTTGTTCCTGAAGTATATTTAGTAAATTAAATATTGAGCATTTACTCACCTTATCAGCAGTTTAAATATTGTGTGAATTATCAGGAATTCTTTACAAAGTTCGTAATTAAAGGTATTTTGATCCATGACTATCTTCTGACGAATTTAATGGCTCTAATTTAACTCCTAGTTGCCTCGAAATAAACATTTGCCATGCTTAGGGCGTTTGCCTGCTACACTGAAAAACAGTATCGCTAATCAATTAGGAACACTATATAAATATAATCATTAAAACTGAATGCATTTGGCCAGAAATATTAACCATTCGCGGTGATTTATGTAAAGATAACTCCATTTATACTAAAAGAAATACATTTATAATGTTTAATTTATGTTCCTACCTTCTACGTTTCCTACCGGAAGAGATTATCAACAATGTCCAATATGGCGTTTAATTCATCATTCATTTGCCGTTGGATTTTTTGTAAGTTCCCCTTTCACACTCGTCTTTCTTAAATGTAAGGTACAAATCGTGAGTGCCGTTCACGGGCTTGTAAGACCACCTAACTTTTTTTCATACAAACGAATTTTTGATATTTAATCATAGACATAAAATTAAAAGCGCCAGAAAACCTATAGAAAGTTCTGTGATTTATATAGCAACAAAATCATTATTTAGTGTGCGATTACACCGCACAAAGGGCATATTATTTCTCTTAAGTATTTAATTATACTAAAAATGGATGGTTAAAAGCAGCACACATCATTTTAACTTTATTTAATAATTTACTGAATGAATTTGCCGGCAGTGGTATTGTTCATAGAAAAACAAATATACATGACTGAGGCTGCCAATACCTACTGATTGGCATTCTTGCGAAGGAATTATACTAAATTGTTATGAGCCGCAAAAGAGTAACAGGTTAGAGAGTTCCGAAATATCCGTAAGTGGAAGAAACTCGTTCTTCACCTATGCATTAACGTAGATAGACATTACAGTAGGACAATGCAACAATTTCAGAGTGTAAAAATCATTCAAGGCGAATGATTTGCACACTGAAATTGTTGCATTGAAATGCACATTAGCGGATGACTCCGTAAAAGTTACTGTTGCGGCATCTCCCGCAGTGTCATTACAATATGAGGTTGAAATTATCTAATATTTGGAAATAGATTTATTATTGGTGTATGGAGATAAACCAAAAGATGATCAAATTATTATATGCCATTATAGACCGAACACGACATGAATAAGGACAATTCACATCAAATACAGTTAAATAGCTAGTGCTCGAGTCGGCTATTGATCGTTATTTGCAATTAGTTAATTGTTTCCCAAGCGTAAAATCAACAAATTCATTTCGCGTCCGAAATAAAACAATTAGTAAAATGAAAATTATTACGCTAAAAGATTTTCGATTGTTTATCTATTGAACGTCTGTTTCTGCTTAATGGTCTCGATTCGAACGGACGGCTTTCATGCCTCGTGTTCGGAAAAATGGACAGATTTCAGGACGAAGGAAAATTTACCATCCACGGGGAGGGCAAAATCACTGCCCAAGTTTGTTTTCTCCGACTGCCTTCATCGCCCCGAGGACGCGCCGCGGTATATAATTGAGAGCGACGTCTCTGAGGGTTGTTTGCGGGAGCAATTGACGGAGGGATGCGAAACTCACGCGTAAGTCAGCGCCTTGTCCAAACTGCCCGTCGCCGTGGTCGTCGGAGAGTAGGAGTGTCGATGGAAGCAGCCTCCGGAATCCCCCCGCGGGACGTGAGTACTGCGGAGAGAAACAGAGAGAGAGAAAGGAATAATGAGAAGCGCAACTACATGTGCCCCGGGTTGGCTGCAAGCATGGTGCTGAATCGACCGAACCTATGCAAGAGGTGTGTACACACTCGGAAGATGCGTTTCGCGTGACCTTTGAGACCACCGCGGGAGAATCGACCTTTTTGCGAGTTCGTGGAACTCGTAAAGTACCAGTGCGTTTACATCCCCGATAACCATTGCTAAAAGTCTCCCCCCGGCGATAAAAATTTGCTAATTTAATGGGCAAACTAAGGGGACCACCATTCTCAAAATATCTCATGCATTTCACAGGGGTTGGATTACTGGAACATCGTTTGAAAAATATTTTGCATGAAATACTGTCAGATCAATTCACAGTTTACACTCACATCTTAAACAATGTTTTTTTCTAGATATTTCCCGATTATTTCAAACAAATTGCACACAAAAAACTTATACGAAAATTATACGAAATGAGGAAATTTTCACAGTCTAAGTTTTTTTTAAATCCAATAATTCAACACAATGTTCATCGAAGTCAAATAAAATGGAGCTCTTAAATATTCTTTTTATATTCGTACCCACTTGAAATGGTGTAAAATTTCATGTTTCAACGGGTTCTTGAAAAATATTTTCATAAAATCAACTTCGTACAAATTGCAGTTAACGAGTATTTTCCAACACATTTCAAATGAACATTTTCACTTTGGAATACTAAAGTAATGTTACAGTCTGTGGCATTGAAACTAACAATAAACATGGCACAAGTATTTACTGGTACTTATTTCACCCGCCAATGAAAAATATAAAGATTTTCCACTTTTTGTATGTGCTCCGAGGTTTTCAACTGAAATAAATATTACATACATGCACGTCCCCTTAACATTATAAATACAACCTCATCATGCATTGAATAGGAATTGATATTTCCTTGAGGATAACTTAACTTTAAAACACAGCATAATACTAATTACTAATGCCTTCCATTAATCGGGAAATACTTTACAAGTACATCAATATAGTTGATAAAATTCGAGAATATCATTATGCAAATAGTCTTCATGAAAAAGATTATTTCTTTTGTGGCGTATTTATTTACAGCGGTATTCTCCCTTAAAGATTTAAGTACCTAATTATTACAGTTACAGCATGCAGTGACAATAGTTAGGCAGTTGTTTCGTACCGCAACAGTCAGCCCAATTAGTTGCCCGCATGCTCCTTCAATGGTCACAAATGTGGCGCGCATGATTCTGTGCCGGCTTGCAGATTACATAGCAAATTGAAAGCAGCTAGTTTATGTAAAATCATCATATTAGTCATCCATATGAAATTGAAATGGGTCACTTTAAGGGATGATTTAAATATTAGGAAATGAATAAGGGTGGAAGAAGAGGAGTGAGGGAAAGGGAAGAGGAGAGAGCAGGAAGAAGGGAAGAATTTGTTGATGAACTTGTGGTGGAATTTGGGTAAAAGCGAACCTGAATTCCCTCCAGAAAAAAAACCAAAATCTTCAACATTTTCCCCTTTACGAGATATAATCTGGAAGCGCATAAGTGCAGTGATGCCAGCACATTTAATTTCTGTTGAGACAGAGGGCTTGAACGGGTCGAGAAAATAATATCTGATGAAAGGGAAATGAACTACTAGCATCTATTAGCGCGGTGATATAGCGGATAGCTCAATCGGCTTCTTACTTGTAGCTGGAGAGTTTGAGGGTCTAAATCCGGATAGCGCGTTGGAACGTCGTACCTGTATATCAGTCTTAACATTATTTTTAAGGCGTCGGACTTACCCGAGGAAGGACTGAAGAGAGATCTTAACACCCACTGAGCGCTGAATGGTAAAATTGACCTCAAAACAAAATAATTTCAACGCCAAGCCCAGAAAAATGTATCGCAGTTTTCATGTTATTGGTGCTCGAAAAAATTTGATAATGGCATTCGCTATTTATTTAAAAAGCTGCCATTTTCATGAAGCCGAAAATCGATTCGATAAGAGCTTAATATTCGTTCCAAAAACCTTAACATTTCTCCCATGCAATTCAACTCCAAGCTTAAATAATTTGCTTGACAAAGTTTTCAGTAAATCAAGGAATAGATGGTACGACTAGAAATTTTCAGTCAACGCAAAATACGCTGAGAGTCAGCCAAATGTACAGGTACCTGTATTTAACTCAATAGGTTTTTCGTGCTTTTTCCATCGCCACCATCGATACCGTCGCTGTGTAAATAGTTTGAAACTAAACAAATCTTCACAATTAATTTACGGCGCCTGTTGCTGTATTTTAAGTGCCAGTAAATGTTGATCGTTTGCGGTGCGTCGCTTGTACGTATGCCGACCAAATCTTCGAATTTCCTTCCCACATGCATTTCCATTTATTGTAAAAAAGTGGTAATGTCGCTCAAAAACAATGCATTGCAGAATAGAAGTTGTGACAACGGCATTGCTAAATATTTACGACAGAAAACTTGACATGAAAGTCGTCCAGGAAGAAAATCAAGGTGGTAAATGCCTAAGTCTAGACTTGTGATGTTGATATTGTGCTGGACTATGAAGTGTTGCGGGGTTGGTAATTATGGCATAATCAGATATTCCTGTGTTTATTTTAAATTGCTGATATTATGATTGCTACTTGTGAAATATGAATGCAGTTGGAGGGTGGGACATATTGGAGTAAGCGTCGGGATAGTGTGGTTGGTACTATCAGCATGACTATAAGCGAAGAATAGTCCTATGGTTACATTTGAATATAATATGATGTCAATGAGTGTCTTTGGAAAGTTGTTCTTATGAAGCGTTTGCTAGATAATTTCTACGTTTGTATCAACATAAATTCGGTCGCATGGATTAATAGATCTGTGTTGAAGTTCTTAGAGCAGTATTTAGCTTTTCTTTTCTTAGTCGTTGAGAATTTTAATTTAAATATACCTCAGCCAAGAGAGTTTTTATCCAACCGACAGATATAGTACCATCATAATTTCTTATATGAATATTTTTAATTTCTTTACATGAATATTATTTCAATTTACTTTAAATTCCTCTTAATTTCAAGCGAAACCTTGACTTAATTTCAGAGAAATTTTCAGTCATTTTCTTTAAACTTGCAAATATTATCTTAAAAATTTCAGGAAAATTTCTTCAATTTCAGAGAGTTATACTGGATTAAAAGTTTACGAATCCTAGATTTGCTTAAAAGTTGATACAATTTGATCAAGGAAACCTTGTTAAAGTTACGCATATTTGAGATATGATGCAATGTAATTGATCACAATTAGCAATGGAGCAGCACACGAAATGAGTACCATTTAAATTATTTTTACGTTTCATAGATGCTAAGGAAATGTTTAGGGTAGCATGGGAATTGCTTGAGCAGAGAATACGTAAATGTGGGTCGCGGGATATCTAAGCCGATTAAGTTTGCAGATGATCAAGCAATAGTGCGTCAGATAGCCAAGAGATTGTGGTCATCATTGAGTACTTTACTGGAACAATGCGAGAGGATGTGGACACTATAAGACAAAATTATGAGATTCTCGAAAAGTAGTAAAGTTTAGCTAAAGATTGAAGCAGAAGGGAATAAACTACAGCAGATGGAGAATTCCACGTATTTGGACAGTATTTTGAGATACTTTAAGAGAAGAATTCTTTCATCGAAAGATACATTTGCAAGAAAAAGATAATTGATGATGAGTACACTGAATAAGGAGATGAAGAAAAGACTTAGTAACTATTCTGATATGGCTCATAATGCTTCATAGAGGTGAGACCTTGTCTTTGAGGCAAGAGAACGAGAGTAGATTTGAGGTTTTCGAAATGTGGGAGTTGCTGAGAATGGTAAAAATATTTTGGACTGAGAGGAAGACAAACACTGAGGTTTTAAATATGTTGGGCGAAGAGAAGAAAATTCCTATGCTGAATGGGAAATATGAACAGTGCAGAAAAAGAGGATAGTGGAAATATTGAAAGGTTTAGAGGGATGTGTAAGACCACGATAGAAGTCCGAGAGTTGGGTAAGCGAGATACAGGAAAGAAGAAGAATAGGCTTATTAGACAGCAGGACGGCATATAGAATTTATGAAGAAATGAAGAAAGAAATGACGTAGTGCAAAGAAAGAGGAAGTTCTCGTGACACATATAAGTAAACAGTCGTAGGCGACCTAAATCTAATTTATATTGGTAGAATACCTTAAATGACATTTATGTATTAAACCTATTTATGATAGATGCGCTGCAGGCGATGTAGAACTTACTGGCAAGTCAGAATTGTGTGATAATAATGAATTGAAAGCATTTTAAGTTCGCGTTTACCGCAAAACTGCGGGATACGCAACAACGGCGGCAACAATAGACAAACGGTGTTTATTTCGGATATGTATTAACGTAAACAAACGATTAAGTATTAGAAAAGAACCATCGTGCAGTGCCATTCCAAGAGTTGGTTATCGCTGGATATAGCTAGAAGATAAGTGGTGCAAACTGCAGTTTACGTCGATGCTTACTCAGCTAGGGTCAGCTATGCCGTTTGAGATAGATGGGCAGTTTGGGTAGAAATAGGATTTTTGGTGAATGGGGGAAGAATAGAAGCAGGGATCGGCATTAGCCTACACTGAGCGAAATTCGTCGAGGGATCACAACTATTGACGTCCCATTCCACGGATAGCTAACTGCACCTGAAGTATTCTCCGAGGCTACGGAGCGGGAAATCTTTGAAAACAATTCTGCCACGGCCGATATTTGAACCCGGGTCTTCACGGTAGGACGCTATTACACAAAGCAAAGAACCAAACTCGATCCCGTTTATTGGAAAATTTGTTCATTTAAACCTCGGTCAATAAATTTATAGTTTTTCAACCATCAATTTACATCGTATATTGCATTCAGAGTCGAGCGTTGCAAGATTTTGCTATTAATTTAAAACTGGTTGGAACCTGAGAAGAAGTTCAAGAATGCTAATGATCGATCATCAAATCGAAGATTGCAAAGTTTAATATTGTAATTCGACACATTTAAATCTTCAACGGACAACCTACCACTCGGGTGTGCAATAAATCACCAATACTGCTATATAGGTATTCTATGCATTGCCTACAAGGTGCCTTTAAATACCCCCATTTTTTCTCGAGCCTGGGAGTTGTTGTAGTTAAGCTTAAAAATACGCGGGCAGTATTTCTAATTAAAATACATACAAGGTGTGATCAAAAAACACAGGACTGATTTAATAAATTGTTTATTTCGACGGATACAGCTTAATCGAACTTGTTGCCCTCAAAGTACCTCTGTGTCGTCAGCCAAGGCTACTTGGCTGACGACACACCTTTGCCATCGTTTCTTCCAGTACTCAAACCCTGTCTGGTAAGCCGCCTTGGGGATCCACTTCAGGTCCGCCGTACAATTAGTTATAATGTCCGCAATAGAGTCGAATCGGCGCCCTTTTCAAGGTTAATTTTAACATTTGGAACAAAACGAAGGTTTTAAGAAACTCTGGGTCGGCATTGGTTCGATACAGGAGTTCCTGACGAATGTCCACACGTTTTTGTCTCTGTTCATCAGTCAGCTCCCGCGGGACGAATTTTGATGCGACGCGCGTCATGCCCAAAATGTCTTTCAAAATTGTCTGACAGGATTCAAAACTGATGTTCACTTCCTCGGCTATCTCCCTCACAGTTAAACGGCGATTTACCCGCACCAACTCGTTCACCAATTAGACATGATTGGGGTTTGTCGAAGTGGAACGCCGCCCCGTTCGCGAATCTTTAACTGACGATGTTCTGCCCGATTTAAAACGAATGTACCACTCAAAACACTGGTTTCGATTCATAGCTTCATTAACAAAGGCTTGCTGAATCATTCCAAATGTCTCCGGAGCACTTTTTCCAAATTTGAAACAAAATTTCACGCACACACGCTGGTCTTCTAGCTCCTTCATTGCCGCCGTTGCACGCGGCTACGAACAGATTAAGACACGTACCGCTACTACTGCGTAACTACTCGACGTAAACAAACGCAGCACCTCTCGTTTTAGTCGTCAGATGTGCCCTAAGATGGCGCACTGTCTCGTTTCGATGCGTTGAACGGTTTGCGCAGAATAAAACCAGCCTGGTCTTTTTTTGATCACACCTTGTAGCTAACTGTCCTGCCATCGTACAATAACACCGTGTAATCATCTGTTTGCTTCAGTCGCGGGGCTTGGGGCTCACATTGAAATTCATTGGCCATTGAGTGAGACATTCTGTGATTGTGTTTTATGTGTCTATGAAATGTGTGCAAAATGCACGTGACAATACAAAGAAGGCCGAATAACGTGGTGCGACATCGAACCCAAGATGCAAGCCTCAGCCGCCAACCCGTTTTTCCAGTGGGCAAAAGAGACAGCAATTACAAAAACGTTCTCGGAGGCCATGAAATCACGGTTTCCGCGTTATGAAAAATGTGCTCATCTGCAGGGAGATTATGTTGATAAGTTTTAACTTTTTAGCGTGAGTGTTAAGTCAGAGAAAGATAAGGAGACTTTACAATTTGAACCCACTTCGTATATTCTGTTCACAGAACCCTCCCCGAGTAAAATAAAAGGGTTCAGCAGCCCGATTCATCTCTCCCCTCCCCCGTCGGCCATTATCAACACCGTAGGAAAACCCCCGTCTGGGGAGGGTGGGGCGGGGGGTAGGCGTGCGCCGTAGGGGAGCTATAAAAAGGGAGTCTAGGGGAGGTCAGTGGCAGTTTAGTCGATCGAAAAATACCCCAACCACTTCCACACGGGAAGAACGTGTGGAAGTGGTCGGGGTGAAAAAATAAGTTAACCCTCAGTGGGGGAGGTGATCAGTGTGCTTGTCGAATTAGTTGGAAGTTAAGGAAGTGGGGTGGGGGAAGATTTTAGGGCATTTAGTGTCGAATTAGGCGCTATATCTATCAAGATCCTACTTTTTAAGTTTTCTATTATTTATTACTAACTTACAAAACATTTTTGTAAAATACTACTAAATAATATCATAAAGAATGTTTACATCTGAAATGTAACAAATATTGTAAAAAACAGCGAATTATTAGGCATTTAAACTGTGCTAATATTACTTCACTTTGTCAAAATAATTCTAAATACTCATCATGCAATCTATATTGTTAAATATTGTAAACTACCTGTATTAATCATTTGTATTTAACAGAAAAATAGGGGAATTTAAGCGAAATCAGGTATCCCCTCAAACTACATGCATCGAGAATACTTGTAAATGTCGATTGAATATGGAGGGGTTTGAGAGGAGGAGGCAACGACTCCTTTCGAACTCCTCCTATTTTTTGTCCGGCTCGTACACCATCATTCATTAGACTTGAGGAAGTTTAATTCAATATATTACTTGATTGCGTTAAGGCAAAAGTTAAAGCTAATTAAAATAGTATCAGTTAGTGTAATCAGAATAAACTATTCAATATTTTTCAACTTGAAACAATTTTGAAGCACTTCCCTGCAAAATAAAAAAATTGAATAAACAACGCTCGTTATTTTCTATTTGGCGTCATTTATAGAATGTAAATCGATTTCCTCGCGTATTTGATGGTAATACAGCTTGTTTCTCAAGGAATAAAACCTTCGCTGACTTGTTTACAGGCTTTTACAGTTGTATCCATGGCAATAACATCAACTGTTATACACGTCGTACTACAGATAAACAAGATGACGTGTTTCAGGAATTGCATTTCCCATAAAATAAAGAAAACATTAGAGTATTCTTCCTTAAGATGACCCTCAGAGTCGAAACGCGCCCATTATTGTTCACAATTTATTTTTAAAATATTGAAAATAAAACAAAACATCTCGTCACTTTTCGCAAAATTAAAAGTTTTAATAAACGACCCACATTTCCACTCACATAGCCATTTTTTAGTCATTGTTCATGTCTGATTAAATGACTAAGATAAAGGTAAAACTTTACATTTTGTCGAAGAGCGCTAAAATTCATTGATTCATATAACACTTTGACCACAATAGATGGATTTCACAGATGAACCACAGATTTTCGAAGGAGTGAGTTTCAAACAATAAATCCCCTTTTTTAAAATATAAATTAATTTCGCCACATCAAGGCGAATCCTGCGAATATTAACATTCTTAATACCGCAAAAACTCAAGTCCCAAAATTTATTCAGCTCTCAACAAATAAAAAATTAATCATCACAGAAGCAGAATAAAGTAAGGTTTATCTAAACAAGGATGAAGTGCCCTGCTGTATTTGTAGGGGGTCGATGGGACACAGGGGTTGATGGGAGGAGTATTTGTAGTTGTAGGCAGGAGGGGTTGGGATGAGGGGGGTAGTCGAGTTCTAAATATAAATTGCCCGTCTTGGCGGGCCTCCTGTGTCTACATTCTCCCGCCGGCATCCGGAACGAAAAGTCGTCTCCCCTCACCCTCCCCCTCCCGGCGTGTCCCTTCATCTCTCGCCTCCCCCACCGTACTACCACCTCCCCCCCCCCATTCCCTCCTAAGTTACACCACATCACACCCGCCGCCACCAACGCGGAAATCACCAAGCTTCCCCACCAAGCGGTCATCAAAACCAACCCCCCACTCTCCAGTTCGGAGCGAAATGCCTTTTCACCACAGCGTTCGACCGTGCGGGAGTCAAGTTATGAAAGGTAGGAAAGGAATCTGAATCATTCGGGTCGAGGGCTAAGGGAGACAAAAAGGTTGGGCAAAGGTTGACCGATCAGGATATCAGCGTTCACGACCACTGCAACAACGCCATTCGTCACTCGTATTTTTTTACGTTGTGCGGGCATTTTTGCCATGCCTGTCCTACAGAACTTTACTCGGAGAATTTTTCGGAAGTTTCCAACCACCAAACATTAACACTCAAACAAATAAGTCGGGCAAAGGCAAATTTCGGTCAATCCCGAGCGCCTTCAGTCATCAACAGAAGTTGAAGAGTTGGTTCCAAAGTACTTGAGTTTTACACTGAAATCAAAACTTTCATAGGGTACACACATCAGAATAATATGCCGGTCAGCCTTGAAGAAGCTAGGTTACATTACGTGGGTTGAAGGAGAATATGATATATAAGATATTCAGAGTAACCTCGTTATATTTAGCCCACGTTTGTGATGCGTATTGGGTATCCAAAGGGAGACAGCTTCAATATAAGAATAGGAGAACGGGCATGAAAAAGATGCCACATTTTCTATACAAAAGTATTAAGCGTGACGGATGTGTTGGAGGAAGCAGGATGGGAGTTCCTTGATTAAAAAAGAGAGCAGGCTTAAGACTCTTAGACCCCTGCATGACACCTAAGCTTTCTAGTGACACATATGCAAATATTATGTCACCAAATCATGCCTATCGATAGATTCGTTATCCGAGATATATTATGGGAAATGAAAGGTTCAATTAATCGTTTTTCGACGACAGCAAAATCTAATCCAAGCAACCGAATACTTTTCAATCAAAGAGAAATAGAATGACTCAATCATGCAACCATTATTGCATGACATAGATGTCATGTATACATGTGTACCTGTTCGTGCATATAATCACATTTATATTGATATTTAAGCATAAATGGCTGGTGCCCTTACAACCCCCGCCACACGCCCTCGCGGCGGATTGTAGGACACTACGCAAATGTGGAAGAAATTAATGTCAAATGGCGTGAAAGGCTATCAAATACAATTGAGCCCAAGGTGTTTAGGTCAAAACTTACGCTTTATAATTCCTAAAAATGTCCATTTGGAAGTCCATACTTATTCCTACCTTTTTGTGGAAAAAAATTTAAGAGGGCTAATTTTGCCAAAAAAATAAATTAAAATGAAATCCGATTTTTGTACTGCTGATATATATTTGACAGAACAGCTTTCAGTCAGAACGTGTCCTTCATATAGCCTTCATTATCGAGAAGGCGAAAACCGAGCCGGAATTGCGACTGCGAATACCACTGTGACGACTGAGGTATTGTTTCCACAAATCAGGGTGGTTCGAGAAGGTAGCTGTGGGTGTGTATAGTTTCGCAAAGTTATCAAACATTGCACTAAGTGCTTTAATTTAATTTATAATAACAATTATATAAATAAAAATAAATAAATATATATATATAAATATAAATATATATATATATATATATATATATATATATATATATATATATATATATATATATATATATATAGAATACGCTTCATGTAACACGCCTAAAATTACCTATTAAAATAATTTTTTGGGAATACTGTTTTCATGTTCTTTCAGGAGAAAACAGTTCAAAATGTTGACTTGTAATTTTTTACGTCCTTTTGTTCGTGAACTTAAGTTGACGGTTGACAGAAATTATGCTTTTGTTTTTTACAACAGTGTCATTGGTATTAGTTTTGTTAGTGTTTATTTTACGTGTTATTTGGCATCATAGAAGTACCGTGAGAGTCTATTTTAGTCACCTAAGACTTCATTTTTTGAACCTGCAAATCTGGTGTCTTATCACTAGTTGATGAAAGCAATGAGATACGTTCATAAATATGACATAAATAAGTTAAACAAAGAAGACGGTTGAACAGCTCATGTGTCAGCTCAAGCGGTATCTTGAAAGCAAGCGCTCATAGTACCTACATATTTACTTATTTGGTTCTTATCTATGTTTATGATATTTTTGGTGTATGTTACGATAATATGTCTGAAGTGGGGAACATACTCCAACAATGACAAGAAACACGCTTGCATTTTTTCGCTTAATTATGTGTATTTACGAGGGTCATCCGGAAAGTAGTACCCGTTCGTGCCGCATGAAGTGCTGACGACGCGAGTAGCCGCTGGACGAGGTCAGATAGCTTCAGTGGCTTGTCTGCCTTCTCTGAGCCAAGTTGCGTGACGCTAGCATTGCCTGTGTTGTTTCTGTGATTGTTTACAATGTTTAAAAAAATTGAGAACGCCGCCAGTTGTGAAGTGAGGGCAGTGATTAAATTCCTCAATGCAAGAAACGTTCGCCCATGTGATATTCATCGCCAATTAAAGGAGGTGTATGGAGACAATGTAATGGACGAGTCGTCTGTTCGGCGGTGGTGTCGCAACTTCAACATGGGGAGGGGGAACACACACGACGATGAGCGTTCGGGGAGACCGTCTGTCATTACAGACCAACTGGTGAGCTCAGTTGACGAATTCGTGAGGAACGATCGGCGCGTCACAATTGATGACATCTGTGAGCATTTTCCCAATGTTTCTCGAACAATTGTTCATGAAATTGTTAAACACCATCTGCATTATGCAAAAATTTGTGCAAGATGGGTCCCTCGCGTATCTCAATGAGCTGGCGGCGAAGGACTATGCAGCAGGAATACAGAAACTTGTCACACGTTATGACAAATGCCTTAATTTGCTTGGAGATTATGTTGAGAAGTAGTTTAAAGTATCCTCTTTCAAATAAAATTTTTTATGTTTGTTAATATTTACTTTTGTGTCTTTATTTCACGAACGGGTACTAGTTTCCGGATGACCCTCGTAGTACTACTACTACTAGTTCCGAGATACTTTCAAGCAAAAAAACTTAAAACAGTAACCTTATTGAAAATGATTTGATGACGTACATCGCAATGAGTTATAATAAAAACGTCATTCCGCAGAAAAAACAACAATTTTGTTCATCGTCATCAGTAGGAAGGGCAATTAGAGAGGAATTCCAATAAAGAAGAAACTTTTAAAATAAAGTTGGGAATGCCGACGGGAATTCCAATTAAAGCTGCATAAGATATGATAAGTTAAAGATGGGTGGTGCGTAGTTCTGAAACTTACTCCTTGAGGAAAGAACTCATGTTGGAGACCTGTTTAGATATCGGCACTAAGATGAAGGATTGAGAAAACATCAGACAGGCGAGGGAGGAAATTAAACGTCAGATGGATTTGGGATCGAGAGGAGATTGCTGAAGGGTATTCGAAGTAGGCGGTGGGGAAAAATAAAAGAGATTTTGAAGAGGCTGAGAAAGGAGGGCTATGATAGGCGCTATGATTTTGAGAGCTGTGATAGGTGGAATAACGTCGTGTTAAGTGGGGAAGAGTTAGGAAAATGAAAGGAGTCTTGGAAAGAAGGATGATGTACGTCAACAGAAATTTCTGCTATGCTGAAAGGCTTCATAATTCTACGTGCTTCGGCAACAACGTGCAGCAATGTGCTAAACAACAACGGGCCGTTCCATTCTGACCGGTGGGTCAGATCAATGGATTATTATTCCGAATCATATACGTGGAATATGTGGACAGTATGGACTTTCGTTTTCTTTCCCCTTTCACCCTCCTATTCGATCCACGGACTTATTTGTTTCAAGCTTTCGACGCGGTAATCCATCGCCCTTCTCTGCGCCACAGATCGGTCATTGGCACTCTTGCATTCATTACCTTGAAGCGTAAGACTGTGAGATATTCATTTTCCTACGCCGACCTTTCGGAGGCAGCGACGATACGATAGAGATGAAAAATTACGATTTTTTCATGATGTCAACACCGACACATAAAATTGAACCTCAATTAAATACTTAGGGGTGATACTTTCGGCCTCTCCTGAGTGAAAGACATCCGGGGAATATGAGGACAAGCTAACAAAAAATTAGGATTTGTTAGAAGATACTGTGTATATGTGATGAAAAGGTCAAAGAGAAATGCTATCTTTCGCCGGTTAGGCCTCATTTAGAGTATGCTGTCAGTACATGAGATCCTCACGAAGTTGGATTGATTGCCGAATTGGATCGCGTGGAGCGTAGAGGAGCTAGATTTGTGAGCCGTGGAAAGAATGTAAAACCCAAAGCCGTACACTTAAGGGCACTTATAGGTGGAATAAAGAAGGGGGTGGGAAAGTTATTGTTTGGCGGGAAGCCCGATGCCAGTGACCCGTCACTCAAACAAATGGAAAATTAAAATAAATAGTTCTACCAATTACTCCCTTGATCAGGTATTTGCACACCAAATTGACCTTCACAAGTCGCAACCACACACACACTCAGGGTTTACGGGGCGGGAAGCCCGACGCCAGTGACCCGTCACTCAAACAAATGAAAAAATAAAATAAATAGTTTTAACAATTACTCCCTTGATCAGGTATTTGCACAACAAATTGACCTTCACAAGTCGCAACCACACACACACGCAGGGTTTACGGGGCGGGAAGCCCGACGCCAGTGACCCGTCACTCAAACAAATGAAAAATAAAATAAAAAATTATATAACACTTACTCCCTCGCTCAGGTATTTGCAAACAAATTGACCTTCGCAAGTCACAAACACACACACACACACAGGGTTTACGGGGTTGGAAACCCGGCGCCAGTGACCCGTCACTCAAACTCGGAAGACACAAAAGTACAGTGCTGGTGGGGAAAAGTGCCGAAAAACCTGACACCAGGTGTTTCCATGCACTCGGCCGTAGTACGTTCTTTATCTATTTATTGTGAACCGTTGTCATGATAAACTTAGAAGCGTATCCAAAATATTAGTACAGCTAGGCTGGGAATCACTCACGGAGCGAAGGTTAAATTACAGATTGAAGCTCTTGCATAAATTGGAAGGGTGTCTCTTTAGCAATGATGCTGCAAATGTATTATTGGAAGCATCGTACTACGGTAGGCGAGATCATGTAAAAAAAGTAACAAAAATTAAGTGTAGAACAGATGTAAGACCCAATTTTTCCGCGAACGATAAGGGGTCAGTATAGCATTGTCCGACCGTGGTAGGGGAAAGAATATTCGTGTCAACATTAGTATGGCGTGTATTCACCCTCTCTCACACACCCTAGCGGTGGATGGCAGAGTACTGAAAAATACAAACAAATACGTTCAAAATACCTTTTCCTCCCACTGACTCGTTTTCCTAACGCCCTCTATCCCAGTCTTCAGCATTCCATGCGCAATTTAAATGCTCTGCAGCCACCCTTCCGACCACCATTGAATCTACCGTCAATCCTCTCTTGCATTTATTAGTTCGTTTTCCTTTCCGTCCATACCACCGGGTGCAGAGCATTTTGATATGCAATGGAATCCCGAAGACCGTGATAGAGGGGTTAACATTAAGAAAGCGAGGTAGTGGGAGAAGAGAATAGGCAGAAAGTATTCGGAATTGAACAAGGGTTTGTTATAGCGTATGATTTCACGTTGTTCTGTCAGTTAAAATTGAAAATGCACCCGTTTTCATTCAGTAAGACCATCCAAAACCTACTTAACGCGATAAAATACTGTTATAATAACCTTTCATATTAAAACGGTCTTCTTATTTCAAGGAAAACTTTTGTATCCTATCAAGTCTCTAAACAAACCTGCACTGGCAATATTCGTTAGCAATCAAACAACGCTACATCTTTTCTATTTACTTTATAATTGTTTACCTTAACAACGCACTTCGTAAACTGACTTGGGAAAACTGGGAACACTGGGATCCAACCTCAAGCAATATTATGGTTTAAGAACGAAACCCAGTTGTTCATTAAATTTTGAGTATTGAGAAAGTGGAAGACCGAATAGGAGAAAGATAAGGACAACGAAATTACACTTCATTACACTTTTAAGTGCTTGCTGCTTCGCCAAGTCCATATTGGTAGAAGCATAAACGTAATCGAACACAAGTTATAGGGATCTATTTGAGCGTGAGCTCATGATCATAATGAATAATTTTGTGAGTTTCAAATTTCGTAAATTCTTCCGCTAACTTTCATTGTTAAGATTCCATTTGTGCCTTCACATCATTAAAAAACTCAGAGGTAAGTTCGTTCATCGTATTTCTACGTATGTTATCCCCAGATCCAAGGGTTAACGTTCGTATTGAAAAAGCCTTTCCAAAAGAACAAAGCACAAAATGGCTTCCTTCGGAAAAAAGATCACAATGTTTTAAGAAATGAAAACCTGATTTGAGTTATTAATTTTGTTTTCATTTCTCAAAACGTTAAGAATTCCTTTGATATTTCTTCACCGACAAACTATTTCAAGAATCGAGCTTCCATTCTTTGATGAAAACGTCTTTCTATGTTTCATGAAATCTCCCTTAAGAAAGAAAACGGTTGCGGTTATTTATATAATCTAAGAATAACGAACAGTCTTTCATGTTGTCCCATGAAAAAATGAAGCCACTTTGTTCAGCATGAGGGACCATAAAGAAGAGATCTTTGTAGTTTCCTCGAAATAATAGCAGGACCTTGTTGGTGGTAAATGACGCGTATTATTTATCCAGGAGTGTAGCTCGCGATGAGTTTCCACTGCTTCATCTATGAGCAAAAGATAAATAAATTCAACATGGCATCGTTGCATATTTCCCGAGATATTTCCGACGCACTGCGTTGTAAACTTGAAATGTGACCAATTGTTGTACTATGATGCCAAATGTTTAACGCGTTACCTAAAACATCAAATAAAGAGTTCAGGTTCTAAGTTCTATTTTTAATTGACAGATATTTTGCACCAGAAATTTAAATCCTCTGTTGCATCTCAATAGAATGTGTATGTAATGAAAAAAAATTCAGATCGACGACGCCATGATACCATGGCCACTGATAACGCTTTTGAAAGAGGGCCGTCTATCGCTCACTGGAAAAACCTGGTCCGTGGCCGACGCTTGCTCCTAGGGTTCGTTGTCTCATGACTTTTGGCCTTCTTTGAACGGTCACGCTACATATACATCCTTTAATATGCATCCTTAACACCACTACCCCTACAAGTCTCCCACACAATTGGCGATGAATTTCTATGGTGTTAAACCATGCACCTGGAGAATACGAATGATCAAACGCTGTTCTTAAAATGTACACCGAATTTTGAACTCAACCACATATTTTCTTTTACCTTCGGTCCTGCGAAAAAAGTTGGGTTACCTTAGAAATCGTAACTAATTCGTAATCAAACCGAAAGATTTTTTTATAAGTTTGAGTTTAGCTCACCTAATACGAAGCCATACGGAGGAGTGTGAGATCCACAATCAGAGTACACTAATGGGGGCCGGTTCCTTTTCTCTGTGATGCCTGAACCTGCTCTGGAAGATGCAGTACCCGAAAAAAGGTTAATGCTCAAAGTGAAACTCCCGAGAGGCATTATACGGATTGAACTTCAAACAATTCCAATCAGAGACACTATCGGTAGTTCACCTCCTCCCGTGTGTGACACACTAATTTCCCTTCAAAGAAATAGTTGTAGCGTTTTAAAATCATGCCAATATAATTCATAACCATTGTTAAAAATATGTCATGACTTTCAAGTAAGCTGTTTATCCACCAAACGGATATCAAATTAAGTATACAAATTTTACTTCCATTCTAATATTAATGCTCCTTGGACATTATGAGTAAATCTCCACCAATCAGCTGGAATGACATTTTAAAACTTCAAATACCAGAAATAACAACTTATTTACACTAAGGAGGAACCTTCATTTTATGCATGCCCGAATACATACCCTGCAATCAACATATAATACTGAATATGCTTTCAGATACAAAAATATTAATAGATCACCTATCTTTTAAAGAAGATGTTTAAGTCTGAAAAAGACCAAATTGCACTTCGATTTACAAAACCGTAATGGAGAGAGCGATTACCTTACTTCACATATAATTTTATCGTAAGTTTTGTCCGATATATTTCGTTCAAAAAACAATTACTTCTCGCATTAGATAATTAAATATGTGATATATTTTTTCTTCAGAGGTATCAGACATTCATTCTGAGATAATTAAATTTGAAGACCACTCTTCGTGTCTTCAATCAAGTGACTGTTCGTAACGATGTGATAAATATGACAGCGTTGTGAAAGGATATCTTCTTGGAGAGAAAACACAAAGTTCTGCATAAAACTCGAGAAGGATGCGCTTCTTTTAATTCTCAGGTTCTTTCTAGATATTCCAGTCTTGGTTTTTCGAAATGGAAAATTCAATAAAATAGCATGAAATTGCATTAAATGAAGGACACAATGTATTTCTCCACTGTTCAATAAAGGACAATGGAGAAAAATATTATGTTCTTCATTAAAAGAACATGAACTTCCACAAAGTTGAGCCAGAAACAATCGAATACATAAAAGCACATGTTTCAATGCAGCCACAATACAAGGCGATCGCGAAGTAATTTTTGGCCATTTCCCGATTATTATTTTCAAAGTTAAATTGTTTTGGATATTATTATTTAACATTCGTCTCATTCCGTGAGATTGAAGAAAATATATATTCCAAAACGACCGATGACTATTTCGCAATTGCTGCTTTAGGCACCTAGGTTCTGTTACGATGTTTGCCAAATGTCGGAACAAAACGCAGAAAGAACTTACTCGAATTACAGTGAATGGAATCAATGAAGTATGACAAAAGTAATACCATAGCCCTATAAGATATACAAAAACAAGGTTGAAGACTTCAAAAGCGTGGTAGCAAATTACAGAACATCATGGATTTCTGACTCTTAACATTATTTACTTAAATCACGGGGTTGACAAGCGTTTCCCAATAGCTTTAACCTTCTACATAATTACAAACATAGACCTTGAATGATTATTTATACACATTCAATACCTTAAAATAATTAAAACCTATTTATTAGTGCTTAATACTTGGATATCAATCGAATGTATTATAATTATTGTTGACACAATTGAATAAATTAAAATTCACTAATAGAGCAATGAATACTAATCCCGACTCAACTACTACTTGATGAAAGGTAATGAAATTCATCTTTTAATAAATTTTACTCGATGTAACCTATCGAGCACTAGCCAAATTCAATTTAATTTCATAAAATTTTTAATAAAAAAGGATCATTAAAAAGTTAATTGAATAATAATAGCAATAGCTTACATAACTAGTTTAACATCTTTTCACAATGTTTTCCATAAGTATGGTAGATGCGACATTTTTATCGCGTGAGCTATGCCATCAGAGCCCTGGTAAAAATTGGTATCTTTAAATTGAAAATATTAAAAAAAAGAGGTAGTGCCGGTGCTTTCACAATTCCGCACGATAGACTATAATTTCAACTACATGTACAGGGTGTGATCAAAAAAACACCGGACTGGTTTTATTCTGCGCAAACCGTTCAACGGATCGAAACGACACATAGTGCGCCATCTAGCGACACATCTGACGACTAAATAAGAGGTGGTGCGTTTGTTTACGCCGAGTCGTTACGCAGCAGTGGCGGTACGTGTCTTAACCTGTTCGTCGCCGCGTGCAACGGCAGCAATGAAGGAGCTAGAAGACCAGCGTGTGTGCGTGAAATTTTGTTTCAAATTTGGAAAAAGTGCTCCGGAGACATTTGGAATGATTCAACAAGCCTTTGTTAATGAAGCTATGAGTCGAAGCCAGTGTTTTGAGTGGTACAGTCGTTTTAAATCGGACAGAACATCGTCAGATAGAGATTAGCGATCGGGGCGGCCTTCCACTTCGACAAACCCCAATCATGTCAAATTGGTGAACGAGTTGGTGCAGGCAAATCGACGTTTAACTGTTTAGAAGATAGCCGAGGAAGTGAACATTAGTTTTGGATCCTGTCAGACAATTTTGAAAGACATTTTGGGCATGACGCGCGTCGCATCAAAATTCGTCCCGCGGGAGCTGACTGATGAACAGAGAAAAACGTGTGGACATTCGTCAGGAACTCCTGGATCGAGCCAATGCCGACCCAGAGTTTCTAAAAACCTTCATTTGCTTCCTAAGTTAAAATCAACCTTGAAAGGGTGGCGATTCGACTCTATTGCGGACATTAAAACTAATTGTACGGTGGACCTGAAGGGGATCCCTAAGGCGGCTTACCAGACAGGGTTCGGGAACTGGAAGAAACGTCGGCAAAGGTGTGTTGTCAGCCAAGGTATGTACTTAGAGGGTGAAAAGTTCGATTTTGCTGTATCCGTCGAAATAAACAAGTTATAAAATCAGTCCTGTCTTTTTTTGATCACACCTTGTACACTAAGTTTGGTGAAACTGACCTATATCTACACAGCGGAATAAAACCTCGTGCAATCCTAAAAGAAGGTAATTCCCTCCACATAAACTACAATAGATCTACTCGTTTCAATTTCGCAAACGTCTCATATGCGCACGATTGATAAGAAAACTCAATTTGAAAAGAATTAGTCAGATTTGCATATAAGACGACGGCGTCAAAGACAAACAGTGTCTTATACTCGGGAAATGTTTTGAGATGCTGCTACCAAAAGCAGAATGTTGACGTTAAGTCGCCTCAAGAAATTAGGCTGGATTTACCCTTGGCAAAGTTGGCACAGACTTCGAAGATGATAGGAATAACCCAAGCATCAATCTGAACTCTAGCATGACAGCTTTCCTAAAGATTGTACATCGATATACTTCGCGCCGCGTTCATTCGCTCTGCAAGAAATTTCTGAGCCATGAGAAATTAAATAGCCTTAAAATTTCGTTGTTTGGTATACAAAACAACAGCGTGTAATAAGCCGTTTGCTCCATTTGCGTGGTTTAACATACCCGTCGAAATTCATTCTCAATTTTTTATGACATTGGGTGATGGTGTCTCGGATGTTCATCCGTGGGTGGGACAGTTCAAAGATTCAGAATTTAATGAGCTCGCAAAATATGTAAGTTTCTTGTGAAACCTGAGCGGATTTATGCATTTAAGCTATCTCCCACTGCCTATTCTTTTTTTTACCAATTTAAAGGATTATACTACACCCTGCCCGAAGATGCACAATTTTCAAGTGATAGCTGTGCGTTAAATTTCTCTTGCGGAATCTCCTAATCACTCAGTGCGCATACAAATCGTGTTTCCGTATATTGTCTGCCTATTCTTTTTTTTACCAATTTAAAGGATTATACTACACCCTGCCCGAAGATGCACAATTTTCAAGTGATAGCTGTGCGTTAAATTTCTCTTGCGGAATCTCCTAATCACTCAGTGCGCATACAAATCGTGTTTCCGTATAATGGTTTCGCTAGATGAATTTCATTATTTTTTCTGTGCCTTTTTGACTTTTTCAGAATTCACAATTGAATGATGACCAAATCATATGATTTATTTTGACGAGCGCAGAGAAAATCAGAAGAGTTAAAAGTAAAGAAAACACGTGAAGAAACGAGAAAAATATACTAAGCACACTAAGATTTTCAAAACAGCCGAAATAAAACGCGTAAAACATCCGACCATTCCATAACTAAAAAACATCAAAGTTCAACTGATCTACGCATTTATATCATACGTACTTTCCTCAATGGAACTTTCTTCATGAGTTAAGTTTTGCGTTACAAGACGATAGAATACCATATTACGAGCTCGTATTTACTGCCGGTTGCAGATTTCGAATAGCGTGAAAACCAAAAAAAAAGGACGATCCTACTGTAAGATTAGAACACGTTATGCTTTGTTGGGTGCTCATGCCGCATGCGGTCTACGCTCGAAATCAAGATGTCGTACGCGGTTTACAGGACATTATTTTCTCTTAAACTATAGTAATATGGCGCTATTAATAGAAACATGTGAATGCATTACTACACTGTTTATAAAAACAAACAAAAAATTATTATTGAAGCTGCTTTGGCTGATTGACAGGATTCTGCAAAAGTATTCTAATTGAAGAAACGACTTTCGTATTTGTAAATAAAGAAAAAGGAACCTGTTAGATGATAGTCACGAACTTCCACCAAGTGTTATACATGCTCGGGAGTTCCCAAATTTTAAACAAGAAGAGGTTAAGGGGTAAAGGACGCGTTGTGGCGATAAGGTGCGTGAAGCTGAGTTTGCCAAAAGATGCAAACCGCAAGGAGAAGAAACTCGTACTTCACCTAGAGTCATTATTAACGGAGATGGAAATTGTAGCTGAAAATTGAAATTATCAAACATTTTGGAATTGAATCATTGGTGTGTGAAGATTGTGTTGTGACCTTAATGCGTTGATAAAAATTATTTATTCAGTCAGAATATCTTTCTTCTATATTTTATGGCTGAATCAGTATGATAGTTAAGGAATGAGAGTTAATCATTAGAAAATGAATGCGACGAGGTTATTCGGGAAATGAGAAGGGAGACTAAGATAAACATTAAAGTTGGAGACACTAATTAGAACAGGCGAAACGGTCCACCTAATCAGGAAGTGTTTTGGATAAAGGCCGGAAAAGTATTAAGGGCTTTAAAAGAAGAATTTCATCACGTGAAGAAGGGTTTAAAAAGAGGCGGTAGTTGACGACAGGCACCCAAAGCAAGGAAGTAAAGAAAATAATGCAGAAAACTGAAATATAAAACATAGTTTTGCATGAGTCAAAAACTTGGTCGTTGAGGGAAGAGGATAAGCGTGGATTTGAAATCTTTTGAGATATGGGTGTGGAGAATAGAGAAAATAAAATGGACGGAAACGAGAACAAACGATGAAGTTCTACGCAATTAGGGGAGGAGAGACAGCTGTCGGGCGAAAAACGAAGACGGGAGGACAAGCGGATACAAAGATACTAAAGGAAGTAATGGAATGCCGAAGATTGACAGATAGAGGGTAGAATGCTGGAAAAGCGAAGTAGGTGAAGGAAAAAACAGGCATTTTGGATGGGATTAAGAGAGGTAGGAAGTATGCAGAGCCAAAGAATGAGTTATTGTCATATGTAGCATAGTGTATAAAGGGAATTTTGTGTTATGCTAGTTAAGGAGTTGAGTGTCTTCCCAGGGTCCATCCAAAACCCACCCGTGTCTAGTAGACTAAACCTAAAAAGAGATATTGAGGGTGGAGGTACGTGTATATGGGCCATGCCGACCACGTAGAGAATTTCTTTGACTTGAATAAAAGTAAAATATTGCCTTGAAATATTAAATTCACATAATATGCACCGATGTACACACGACGGAAGTATAAATGGTCGTTTCCATGGTGTCACGACTGAAAAATACTTTGAAAACACCAACGAAAATCCGCCTCGTGCTTTATTGTTGCAATTTTTAGATCCTGAAGTGAAAAAAAGGTGAACAGTAAAATAAAACTTGGCCTTTCTATCCCATAATTCAATCCAGGTTCCACATGTGATAAGCATTCGATTCACTTAATAAGTGTCTATATATTAAATCCTCTCGTTTCTAGTCGTTTTTTCCCTTCAGGAGATGACTTTGACTAGGGGGAGCGAAGGGGGAGCTTTCCCGTCCCATTATGGACCCCTCGTAATTCTTTGACGATTTCAGAGCCAAGAGTGGTTGGAGGAGATATTGATAGGCAGTGGGATACGGAAGGCTGTTACTGGAGGGAGACCTTTCGATAAATAGAAGAGGGAGGAAGGGAAATGACGTTTTATGGACGGAGTGAGTGCGATGGGGAAATTTTGAGGGACTGGGGAAAGGAGGTATACGACAAACTGTATGGATGCTGTTTGAAAGTGTTCCAAGAAGTTTACCAGGATATGAAAGAGCTTTCAGGGGCCACAAACCTATACAGACGGCTATCTATAGGGTTATTTCAAGTCAACTAGACCACGGTCCCACGTCATCGATTTGTTATTACCATGACTTCTTCCTTGTGTATGGTGTTAACCTTAATTAGCACAAATGCAACTTATTTTAGGCCTTATATCTACCGTGGCACAAACGAACAATTTGCCGTAATGTCCGTTTAAGCGAAGCAGACACCTCCGCACCCCTACAAAGTTATTTAAATAATATATAAAATATAATATTTTAAATGATATATTTCCATAATTTTTTGCAATGAAAAGGTCTTACGAATTAAGGATCCGAAATCGTAAAACCTCGACAATAGCGAGATTTTGAGGCCATAATCGAGACGAATGTCTATTATTTTATTCCAACATCGACATCTGTCGAGGCTGTGCCGTTAAAATATCTCCCTATATGAGAAATGCAGTTTCAAGTCCATTTGGAATAAGCCCCAAAAGCTAAAGGGAGATGCCAGGAAAAACTTTAATGGCAGTACCAAACGCTTTATTGAATCGATAGGTAGATAATTTTCATGTTGAACTATTGAATTTTGATGTTTAGCGATAGTAGGCCTCCCTTTAATGCCGGAAACCCTACAACATTCGCCTTCCTGGCAACTTGCCGATATCTAATCACAAATTTTTGCTTACAACCAACCAAAGCCAACCAAATATTTGAATCATTTTGAATTTGTGCAGGAAAATTAATAAAAATACCTCGACATTTTACTAACATCAGCACAAAAATTTTCAAATGAGAGCCAATAACGTCAATTGAAAGCACAGATACGTATAAAACTAGATGTTTTAAAACCTAAAAACACATGAATGAGTTTCTGAATTTGGCGAGTGTTCAACCATGGAAGGAGGAGGACGGATTTAATGAAATAAGTAAAATAGATTTAGTGAAATAAGATGAACTTGCTCTAGCTTCACTCCTCGAATTGTGACATCTGTGATAAAATGATATTCCTAGCGGTGGCTTGCAGGGTACTAAAAAATAAAATACTTGCCTTATTAAACCTGAGAAAATCGGGCGCTTTCCATTACGACGCGTGCAATTACCTGCAACCCTATTAACTTTTTTTTGGCGCCCATTAAACTTCCGAGCCGTTAGCTTAGGCTACAAATGAATGCCCTTCTCTTAATCCTTGGGGGGGGGGGGACTTCCTGGCACAAGCCCATATGAATGAGTCCATAAATCCTTAGAAGCGAGCCAGGTGCAATGCGGGCAGTAAGTAGTTCGAGGGGATCGCGAAAGTACTTTTCGCCACGCCAAGCACATCTCCACACCTTCAAATGAATTCGATTCTTGGGTTCTCGTAGGTTATGCAGCGTTACAAAGCTTTCATTGTACCTGAAGATGTCACATACGTAATGAAGCAAATCGTATTACGATGAAGTTTAGAGAAATCTACAGTTTTCGTAATTTCTCAAGATGTGATTCGTTGTGAAGGTTGAGCCTGATATCACAGGAAGTATTTTAATATCAACACAATCGTCTACTCCACGAACGATAAGGGATCAGAATGATTTTGTCCGACCGCGATAGGGGTTAAAATATTCGGGTCAAAATTAATCTGGTGTGTATTCACCGTCTGCCACATACCCTAGCGGTGGCTTGCAGGGTACTATAAAAGTACAAAAAAATAAGAACTAGCGTTTGATTGAGTAAATATTTACTTCCGGAACATCTAGTTAATCATAATTATTAATATTGGTGGTAGTCCTACGGTTAATGCAGGTTTTGGATGGGCACAGAGACTCTTGCCACTTCTTACATTTCTAAGCTTCACCCAACACGGTACAAATTTCACCCCACACTTCAAGGAACCTTTCTTAAATTCAGTGGCGAGTCCAAGGGTGGGGGCAAACCCTTGCGAAATATTTCTGATGATAATAAAAAATAAAATGCATGTTATTTTGAACAACTTTTGTCCCCCCAATGTAAAATCATCTACGAAAAGATGCTTTGCGGTCTCTACGTATATTCGTGCGATTAGTTTTAAATTCATCATTATTTTCAACTTTCTTAACGGGGTTAAAGGTTATAACACTATTGATCATGTATTAAAGTGCAATCTGCATGTATAGGTTTTCTATATCCGCTACTGTTTCAATTCCACATACTTTCTACCTCCCTTTATTCGGTACAACATGATTAATCGCTTCCTTCCCACACCTCGCTCGCCGAAAATTCTCCCTTATATCAGTCTTCAACATCCCATCGCTAATCAATATGCTCTGCATCCACCTTTCCAGCCACCAATGTATTTCTCCAAACAATTGCCTATCCTCCCCCACCATGCCTAACACTTCTTCGTTAGTTTTCCTTTTCATTGGACTTCTTCCATTCTTCTCTGCACACATTTTTTAAGGCGTGTTCTATGATGGGATGGAATATAAAATCTCAAAACAATAATATTATTATCGTTAATAATATTATTAAGACATCAGAGGTATCTCGATCCCTACTTGAGGTGCTTTGTGGAGGGCACTTTGAGTAAGTACGCCGTCCGTCGGATGGGACGTTAAGCTGCGGACCCCTTGGCGCCTTTCGTAAAGAGTAGGCTAATGCCGACGCCAGGTTTCTCTCCACCCTTCATCCTTTCCTATCCATCCCCTATGGCGCAAATGACCTCAGCTGTCACACCCTTAATATATAACTATGAATCATTTCCAAGTGAAAAATGCTTTTTTAAAATCGCATATTTCCTAAAATACCTTATCTTTTCTTCTCCCTATCCCGCCAACCAGTCATTTCCCCTCAAATGCTAAATCTTCAATATTATATAGCCATTCAATACGCCCTCAATTCAATTCTCTCTTAATTATTCGAATTTGTCCCTATAATTTCTCTTCTTCCCCTAGCATGCCCAGGACTTATTCGTTTAATATCCTTCATGTCTTCTTCCTTTCAAACGTACATTGTACCTCACTTAATTTCGGCCAAAATACCTCATTTTTCCTCTCTCTACCTCGTTTTCCAAGCATTCCCTCCTCCATCACAGTCTTCAGCATTTAATTGCTAATCAAAATGCTCTACATCCATCTTTCCTCCCTCCTTTGTATTTCCTCCTGCATGAACGATTAAATTTCTTAACCATGCAAAACTACGCTTCACATTAAAGTCTTAAATCTACGCTTGTCCTCGACGCAAATACCCGGCGTTCCAACAAAAAGGGTTGTGGCAGGGGGTATAAGCGCCAGGTGGGAAGGGTGAGTGAAAAGGGAGGATATGGGAGAGGAAGGGAAAAGGGAAAAATATCCAATGAAAACTATCAAATGACATGCATATTTATAACAAATTTGTATACATGTTGGAGAAAAACTTAATTCAAAACAAGGGTTAATTGACTTAATAAATTAGTTATTTCTAATGCAAAGAAAGGGAATAAAAATGAACCAAAACCATTTATACAACAGGCCTCCATAATAACAAGACAGGTCAAGCAGAATTGAAAAGTGAGAAGGGGAAATTCTACTATTTCTGATCCTCTGGTAAGCCTCAATGACCAAGTTTCTGAGCACTCCAAAACTATCGCTCCGTATTAGAATTTCCATTAATTTTCTTTAAATCCAAACTAATAGGCCACCCTATTCCGCATATTCGATTTAGAGTCGGTCAGCCGCGCTCTGAATAGATCAAAACCTGCTGGAAAAAAATGATGTTGAGTTTGGAACTCTTTTAATACACCTTCCCGGGACTAATTGGGTGCCGTCCAGGACGCTCAACTTCCAACGGAACGGGTGCATCCGGCGCCATTGAATGTAGGCGGCGCCAACCCTCACCCGCCTCTCCTGTACTCTGGAAGCCATGCGGCTGACGGGCCATTCTCGCCCACAGGGTAACCAACATATCTCGCGCCAATTCAGAAGTTGATCCCTCCGTCCCACGCCTATAATAATAGCTTCTTTATGGGCTGTTCTTGAGGAGGATGCATCGGGATTCCTTGCATATGTCATTTTGAAAAAAAATCCTCTATAAGTAACGTTAAGTTCACTCTATCAAATTATCATGACAAAACAGGGTCTTCCAAGCAATTGACATCGAAAATCCAAGATTTTATACACGTTATTATGACATTACTTTGAGGATTACCAACATCAGAAAAATTATGAATTATTGGTGCAGAAATACAAGCCGTTCTCACGAAAAACAGATATCATGCGCGCAATCATATGGGAGTTGTATTAGTGGTAACATAGCAGGACCTAACATCTTTTTTTAAATTGCATTAATTAATGTATAGGAAAAAAATAGCGGGAATAGTTGATTTCAAAAATTGAGGCCTTTGAACTAGTCTTAGGCCTTAGAACTTTTATGGAACGTTTGAAATATTAATAAACACCTAATAGTGCTTATAAAACAGAATCTACGTCATATCTGTTTGTGAACTACGAATGAGTGGATGGTGAATTACTTTCAGTCACTCATAATTTATAATTGAACTTAAGTGCTAACTGGACTTGGGCGGTTACGATTCAACCTCTTTAAATACGAAGATTTTTGAGGAGTCGGCCAATTCATAACATCCCCTTACTTTGGCATGAAGGCTAGGTGTGGGGGAGGTTCGGGAGGATCATCATAAACAAGGCTTATAATTATTTCTGCTAATTTATTATAATTAAATTATCTCTGCCAAATTTAACGAAGAAAGAATTGTAATTATCCTTTGTCATCAGAGAAGACAGTTTACATACACTCACTAGACTGTAATTTCAAAATTAATTAAGCATTTATCAACCTGGTAAAAGTTTCGAAATGTTTGTTAAATTTCACTGCACGAATCGCGATACCGCTAACATTAAAAACAACTTGCATTTTACGGTAGTCCACTTTATGGAAGGGGCGTGGCAGTACCATAGTGGGTTGAGCGCTGGGCTACTGACAGGCAGGTTCGGGGTTCAAATTCCCGGGTGACTCTTATGGGCACAGTTTCACCCAATCCGTGTGAATTTCCGGGGAGCAGAGCTTACTCCGAAATCAAATGGAGAAAGTGGCACGGGGAAAGAAAATGGCTCCCCTATGCTGATTTGTGACCTTAGGGTTCTATGGAGGTCTATAGTTACCTATAAAACCAACCTTTTGGTTGATCACTGCAGTTTTGTACTTTTTCAGGGCAAATACGTTACTGATCTGATCAAGAACCATAGTAACATCGCCAAACCTTAATAGGATTATTTTTTTTAATTTTTCAGTTTGATATCAATGACAGCGCCGACAATTACATAAGAAGAGAAGGTGATTTTTTCATATCTTACCGATTCTTACAAAGGAGGGGTAAAAAAAGTCAAAAATTTCCGCAAGAAATTTAAGAAAGTTTCCTTGTCATGAGACTAATCATAATATCGTGAACCATAGAGTTCTTGTTTTTAATTGACGAAAGTAACTTTCTTATTTTATTAAATTAAATATACCCAAGGCATTCCTCCTCATCGTCTCACTAAAAATATACATCCCTTTACATCGAGGTCTCCCTCTCCGGCCTATTCCAAAATGTTGGGTGGAAAACGTCAGTTGGGAGGTCCATTCGGACATACGGGGTCCTTTTAACTTTCTCCCCATGTCATCGTCGAACACGCAGCCAAAATTGCCGTTTTCTTTAAACCGCTGATACCGTAAACAGTACGAAAGAACCGGCACCGCCAGGAAGAGACGTTAATTCAACGGTAAGGAATATTATGAAACGTAAGATGGTACCATGGAGATGATTCCTCGTCTCAGTGCGGAGGGAATTACCGATCTAGACTATACATCAGTAAAATCATTGATGCAGAACATTCCAGCGGGCCGGATTAAGGGAATACTGGAAACTCGGTCAGGGGGGTAAAGACACCACCAATTACAACATAAAATTATTTGGTAATACCAAATATAAAATTTTTACCAGATATATACAAAATTTCCAGGAAAGGCTAGTCAATGGCAATTCGTTCCAGTTCGTTACCCGATATTCCTAATAAGTGATTGGAAACAAATGAAAATTAAGTTTTAACTCTCCTACCAACACTTTTATGATATTTTTCGATATTTAGAAGTGAGAAGAGGAATCATACGGTTAATTGCTTCAAAAGCCAATAAGACGTTTCAGTTTTCCAGCGCATGCATAATTTGCGAAGAAATTTACATATGTTTCCTTAATGGCGAAAGAGCCTAAATGTCAACATTCCTATGACAAGCACAGCATCTGGGACCTCAACGGTGTCCCACCATTGCAAACACTTTCTGTCGCTTCATTGCAGGAATGCACCAATGCAAGTTTCCCATTATTGACGAAAAAATTAAAAACTTGAACACTACTTTCAGTAAAAGACAAAATTGAAATAATAGCTGTTTGTAAACCTGAATTGTTGAGTAGGAAACTTTTATGGCATTTACTAGCGCATGCATTAAATAGTTGATATTACGCGAATAAAATAAAAATGGCTGTCTCCGAGTTGCTTCACTTTTTTGTGCAGGGGCTGCACGTTAAAATAAGTGAATGACGCAAGTGGAAAATGATTGACTGCATGTATTCAGTCCGTTCATTTTTATAATAAGCGCACCCCAATTCCATTTAAAAAATATAAGCAATTAATGACAGTACTTAAAAAGTCGGAGGCGATTTATTAACGGTGAACCATCTATAACCGGGATAATATGCAACAAAAATTAATAATTTTCCCCTTCGCTGCCGGTCGACTATACTTGTTACTTATTTACAATGGTGATGTAAACGTAGAATATTATACAGACTATTTCTGTTTAATTGACAAACAATTAGCTCAACTGCTCAGGTTTTGCTTGCATTTTATGTTGTCCGTATCTAAAGCATTACTTACACGAGAAACTCGCATAGATTTTGGAAATGTCCAGTTCTTAACAGAACCGTTTCATTAGTTTTCATTCTCTAATTAAAATATTTTATCCCCTTACATCAACAATATAATGCATCGGGAAGCACCGGTCGAAACTTAATAGCATTTAGACCTAAGATTGCTCAGGGGCAAACTTCCAAGCATTAAATCATCCTACAGATTGACCCTTCAAAATACTGGGGTTGAAATATGCTAGTCTCGCTCAAGGGACAAAATAACGAGGCGAACTCATGATCCGACACTTATTTTTTTTAATAAAATGACACTTTTCGTAAGTTAAGCCAATGATCAATTTTTTGTGTCTCTAAACAACAGTCTTCTATGACCGTTTGATCAACTTTTTGAATGGGAAGAACTTGCACCAAACTAAGTGGGAATTCATCATTACCGCTACTATTCCGAAGCGGTAAAAGTTAGCCAGCACATTTAAAACAAATATAATAGATTTGATTTTAACAGCAAACAAGGGTAACATTTTGAAAAATCTTGGGCAGACACTATAGCGTATCCATTCATTCTTAGAGCCGGCAAAAAACTTAAAAAGCATCTGAGCGCATTCACCGATTGGCTGATATTTACTCACAAGAACGTATCAGCATCTCAGATGACACTTCCTTAATTTTCCGTGGAATGACATTTGAGCACGAATGAATGGCGGTTAAGTTCGTTGGTAGGCGTCTACCGAGTAATCAACGAGATTTCTGTAGAAAGAAGCAATGATTACGGTTCTAGGAATGATTAAAAATGCCCACAGCATTCGGTTTTATAGCTGTGACCATGTGAAGAGGTACCGAATGTCTATACCTTGAATAAACTAATATTTTCTTAAATAATTTCATTCCAATGAAAATTCCGTAATTTACAAGTTGCTGTTCACATAGCAACCGTTAACGTATTTATCCAAATAAAATGGAGGGAAGCCAATCTTTTGCACCGCACTTATGTCATTTCCTTGATATTGGAAGAAACCTGAACAAGAGCTGAAATATGCATTTACTCACCCCGTAAAATAGTAAATTCCATGCATGATGTGATAAGGGACGAAGTATCCCAATTGCTGCTGCGGCCAGTTGCATAGTGGCTGCTGTCTATTTTCCATAACTAGAAGATCGGACACACACAAAACACTTTACGTAAAACCTCCCACAGAGAGACGAACCACGGAATGTCTTAACGCTGGCTTCTTCCTTCGAACTACTCTTCACCCGCGATTTTAAAATACACGCACTTTTATTAATGAGCTCCAAAGTCGCCCTTCGGAAGGGGACATCCCCCTGTGGTGGAACGCTCGCGACATCTGTAAAATAATAGCCGAACTATGGCGACCATAACCGGGAAAACTAGAACAATGAAAATTTGGACCAAAACTGAAGCACAAGGTTCCGCAAATTCTCACGGGGCTGTGAAGGGTTTTACCTGATCAAGATTAACCATTTGAGACTAAAATAATCTTTTTAATGACATCGATTAGTTAGGTCTAATGCAAGTATATGCCAATTGGATGACTAAAATAGCCATTAGGGATTCAAAATCTTCAACAATTTCCTGAATCGGGAAAGAGAGATGTTCAGCGTGACAACTCAGATTTAAGGTCCAGATCTTTCGGAACCTTTTAGAACCCTCATTTGTTTATATTTTACTCATTAATTCGTGAAATAAAGAGAGTTGAATTTCACACATGCGATTACCTTCAAGAAACAATTCAAATATTAAATATCTATATAAGTGCTTCTACACGATCAATTCTGCTATGAAATGATCACAATTTATTAAAGTTATTTCCAGATAAAATACCAGATGGAGCATCGGAATTTTTAAATTTTCAAACAACATATACTTGAAAAGTCTTTCACCGATTAATGTTGTTCCTTCTTTTTTAATGTCAAAATGTTACCTCATTAACGGATCTAGAAAACCTGTATAGCGGCGGCCGTTTCCAAAAATAATTTCATCATCTTTTTTCCAATTGTTTTGAATGCATGATGAATTTTTAAACAAACAGAACCAATGCAAATACCACAAAACTTCCTCCAGTGGATAATTTTATCTGCGATGGACAACAGATTAACAAAAGTAGTTCAACGATTACTAGTATTACTAAATTTGCATGTAATGACATCCAGAAATATTTTCCGAAGGGCTGGCAGGGCCATGGTCTCCATTAGGCTTAAGCAAGATTGATAGTGAGGGAGGGTTTACGAGGATCAAATCCCTGGTAAAGTTGAAGCTTTTTTTAAACATTCATTAACATCCCTTCGATCATTTGAATTTGCTCCAGAGATGATATCTACCTACAGGTCAGCATATACGATCTGTGCTATCAAGAGTCAAACTAATTTCAGCGCTCATTGCCATACTGCTTCCCTTCTTCCCCCTATAAATGGCATGTGTTGGGGTATAGTGGGAATCATCATAAGTGCCCAGAAACATTCAGTATACAAGATATTATGTTCCCAATTTGGTGCCTCCCGCACAGTCTGGCACTTGGAGCTTCCACTGCGGCCCAGTTTACCTATCAGAGGTGTAGGTATGGGAATAGGGGAATTACCATTCCAACCTCCAAAGTCTGACCCAACATATATCGCAGAGAACTGCTGCCTTTTGGCATTATTTGATGGGAGGGGTCTTGGATGTCATGGCCTGGTAAGTGTGTCGAGAATTACTACAATGTCTTCCCAATGTCATCGCTTTGTCAAAAGAAGGAAGGCTTTAGGTAAGTCAATTTTGGAACTGGAAACGCTGGTAATGAAATTTCTTCCCCACATACAGTGTTTTATGTCTTCATTTCCAGTCTAACACTCCTCTGAACCAAATTGCTTCCTTGAGGCCTTCAACTCCATTAATTCATTCTCTCGATAACCATCATTTCCCCTCCACAGTTTCTTTTTTCTCTAGAAGTCACTCTATATGTCCCTTCCACCACTTTTGAAAAAATGTACTGTTGAATGATTTTGTGTCCCTAAACATTTAACATTCGTGATGAACCAACGTATTCCACATGAGTTTTGGTATACAACTCTTAAATCAACCACATAAGGCATTATTTATTCATCACCATAGACATTTGAATCCTGATTAGTTTAACACTCTTTATTCTCCCCTATACAGCGTTAATTCCCTCACATGCTAATATCTTCTCCATTTAACATCCTTCTTAATCTGTCATATGTGCTTGTGTTCCTAGCAGGAACTTCCCTTCAATAATATTTCTAACCAGTTCTATTATGCCTCAAAGTGTTTCCAATACATTAAGTTCTTTGTTGCCATAAAGCCTCTTCTATATACTTCCTCATTCTTCACTTGGTATATACATATAATCTTGAGCATTCTCCTCCAGCATCATGTTTTGAAGGCTTCTTTTCTTCACCGATCCACTTTTCCAAGTCTCTGATCCATAGAATGCCCTGCTCCTTATGAATGTTTAGACAAACTGCTTCTTTGCTTGAAACCTCAGGTTCTTTGAACATAGTAGTTGCTTCTTCTTCATGGATTTTTTCTTAACCGGAGCTATTTTTCACTTTATGCTGCTCAAGGTCCTTCCATTCCAAGTTATACCACTGTTCAGATAGATTAAGGATTCCACCAATTCTAAGTTTCACTCCTTTCATATAATACTATGTTCTATAAATAGATATTGAATTGTATACCAATGATGAAATTGATCTTTTAGAAAACTTACCGGAGGCTTAATAATGGACTCCTAATCATGTGTTTGTAGGAACAAACTCTGTATCAACCTGTTGTGTCAATTTAACATGCATAAGATTTGGCATCGGGTGAGCTCTATTATCCATCCTACCCATCAACCTTTGGGGTAAGTGTAGATTAAATACATAAGTGGCTGGCATGAAGTGCTCAACATTAATGGTTTTTGTCAAGCTACAAAACCATTCGTCACAGGAATAAATCCTTTCTAGGACTGAAATGATGTTTTACCTCTGATTAAATTGTTTCATAAAACATTTTCTGTTTGAATATGACACTATAGGGTTTATTAGTATTAAAAAGCCCTCCCAGGAAAAAGAATTGGAGTATCTACCTACTCCTAATTGTTGCCATGGAATCCCATTAAACTTTGGAGGTGAAGTAGAGTAACTATATTTGTAGCAAGCTTACCCCATATAGGTATCCAAAATTTCATATGGTTTATTAAAATGGCCACCTTTATTGGGCGAGACTTTTCCAAAATATTTTTAATAGATGGGGAGAGATGACAGTAAAAATTGAAATGCAAAAGTTTCAATGAGATAAAAATTTGTATATTTCGTGATTATTAATGATTAGTTGGAACTGATTATAGGATATTATCCCCAACTGGTTCGATAGAAATATTGGTCTATAAGAATTCATTGCCATTTTACAACCTTTGCCTTTGTATATAGGCACTATTTTTGCTGATTTAAGAGGGCTTGGGAAAATTCCAGTTTTTAGGGATTCCTTGATTAAGAATAACACTGATCTTTAATAGTATTAAATGACCTTTTGATGACTATCCCTGCGATGTCATCTGATCCAGGATTAAGTTTGCACGAGAAGTTATTGATAATGTTAATGTAGCTGAATTGACTGAAACTGAGGGATTTTGATGGGATAGGTAGAAATCATTCAGAATGGTGGCCATTTTAGAGTAATCTGGAATATAATTACCAGCCGAGTCATGCAGTTGAAGATCTTGCGGAAAATTATGTGTGACCTTGGATTCATTAATAATTTTCTAAATATCTCTAGATTTAGAGTCTGCCCTGATAAGTCTCTGGTTTTTGAAAGATATTTTAGCACACTGCAAGGTTTGGCGATAACTTTTCTTGAGTACTTAATATTCCTGACGGTCAGCTGGATTTGATTTGCTTTTGTAATACACACCAGCATCTTTCATTTTCTTTGAAAGCCAACAAATTTTATCAGAGACCCACTGACATTTGTGTTTAACAGACGAGTTTTTGTTTTTTTTGTATGGTTCAGGACAGGACAGGTATAATTCAAGACAGAAATATTCAAAGCTTAGGTCGAAGGACTTAAGGGCAAACAAATCGGACCACTCGTGGGAATTTAATAAGTCACAAAAGGCGACCATATTCTGATCAGAGAATCCTTTTGTAGTATTTTTTACTTTCATTGGATGAGGACATAGCAAATGGAGAAAGAAGTGGGTAGTTTTCTGATAGGTGGGCATTAATGGTATTTGTTTGCACAAGTTCAAGGTCGACATTAGTTGATACATTGTCTAAAACGGTTTGAGAACTAGCACTCACTCTAATAGTATAGATATTAAATGATGTTAGTAAATCCATGAATTACTTTTCCGCTTTAGAATTGACTATAAAATTACCATAGATATGCTAAAAAATCTTAAGTATATGAGGTTGTGGTATGTTTCACGCAAATATGTTTAGCATCCAAGAAAATAATCATCTGAATTATTAATGGCCTTAAATAAACTAAACATTACAACACATTTATACTAATTAACACATTATCTCATATGTAGCAATTACAATATCTGTCATTGAGAGCAATAAATTGTAAAATCAGGCCTTTGAAGGTAATCCATAGTCTAATTAGGTAATAATTTTGAGTACCAGTAAAATTTGATGAAGTATCAAATGTTAAACAGGTAATGTACTCCATTAAGTGTACTGAATGGGGAACCAGTACAGAGATGAAACAGATTGCATATAGGATGGGTGTTTCAGATATGAACTTACATGGATGCTGCCATTTGTGGCAACATTGCTATACTTGCAAAGAAGGAAGAAGACCTAACAAGGATACAAACCAATATGAAGAAGGGAATGAAAAAGTACAAGCTGAAAATAACCTAGATTAAAACTAAGGAAATGATCATCAGTCAAAATAGGGAAAACAATCTCAAGGTAATATTATGAGTTTCCCTATTAAGGAAATGTATCATTAGTAATGGAAGGGGCAAGAGAAGGGACAGCGTATGCAGAATAGGAATGGGCCATTTTTCCTGCCTCCATAGGATTTCTCCATTAAACCCCTCTTTTCACCCACCATTTCCTCATTTGTTTTCCTTTTGGTCCATTTCACCCTCTCCACACCCACATTTCAAAAGCCTCTAATATAAGTCTATCATCCTGCTTCAGTGACCCTATTTCTGTGATATACTATGCTCCATATCAAAGTTTTGACAGTCTTTTCTCAATATCCTTGCCCGTCATCAACTCCCTCCTCCTGGTGACAGCCAGGAATCCAGGTGTTTCACAAACTAACAAATTCTTGAATATACCAATGTCCCTTGACATATTTGCCAACCAATTTTCCAGCCTCTTATCTCCCACACTAAAATGTTCTTTAAAGTCTCCTTCTCCATTCCATTATTGTTCAACCCTTCCCGTACCTACACCTCAAAAGGCTTTAATCTACGGTTGTCTCACCTCAAGGATAAGAGTTCAGATTTATATAGCTAAATGCTCCATATTAAATTCTTTAATAATTTTTCCAATGTCTCTACTTACAATTAGCTAGACCTTAAACTCCTTAAACTTTCTTTCTCTAATGCTTTCTTTTACATCAACTTAATAAAATACAGGAATTAGCTTAATTTAGAAGTAAGAGTCTGCAGATTACTAATTAATTTGCCCAAAAATCCTAACTCCTACAAGCAGCCATAAGAAACACAAATTATAATAAAATCATGTCATTAAGGCAAATGTACCATAGCCTACTAGTTGTTTGATTCAATGATGATAGTGTGGAATACTGAACAAAAATATTATGGAGATTAAATAAATTATTCTTATAAAATAGCATATACATGCAGTAAATGGACGAACTTACCTGGACAAAGAGCCTTTGGAAGCAATAACTTTTATAACAATTTTACTGCCAAGATGAGTAGATATTCCAACAATAACATCCTAAATGAACAAGCATGCAAAACCATTGTTTTAAGCTACCACAAATAAAGGCGATGTTTTTCAAGAAAGAATTGCACTCAATGAAATTCAATGAAAATCCCACAGAAATGGATGACTTTTAATTTACAAGAGCCTTAAAATATATTTCATCATTAAAAATGAACGCATGACATAACAAAAAATAATCAACATTCACACACACAATAAAAGTATTATTACACATGCATTATTTACACATTTCTCAAATCTTGCAAAGGAAAAAAATGTTTGCGATCAACACATAACAGATGTGAATCCATCCAGTTCCTAATACGTTGATCCCAAGTCTTGCATGTCACGACAGCAGTGAACGTTCTTCTGGCTCGATTTATTCCCAATGTGAAGGGTGGCGAATCACTGTGAATCGTCATCTTCCTCATGCCTCTCTCCCTCTTCACCCTCGTCGTCGTCCTCTCTCCTTGGAGATGATGCCTCTGAGGCCTCCGGAGAGGACTCCCTCCTGTCGGGAGACTCGTCTGGCTCATCATCGCCTACCTCGTCCTCATCCTCATCTTCATCCACATCCATCCTCCTGTCCCTTTCTGCCGCCTCCCATACCTCCTCCATCGTGGTGACTTCTTGCTGGTGTTTACCCTCCCCCCCATGCATCTCCTCCTGTATCTGTTTCTTCCTCTGTGCATTGCTCAGCTCCTTCTCCATCTGGGCACAAGCCTGCTCTATCTCATAGTTCTTGGAGACCAAGCTGACCCAACTAGCCTCAAGGGCTCGGAGACGTTCCCCTCCCGTCGTCTGCATGCTTTTCCTCTCCCAGTTGGTCTCTTGAATGTGTTTCCTACGAGTAAGTACATGCATTGAGAGTAGGTAACTCAGATAAATCTAACAGCCTGTTTAAGGACAAAATTTGCAAACCAGTAAATAACCGAAGATGCATAAAAAAAATTGTTACAAATGTAATTTTGGTAGCAGGAAACCAAAGACATACATACATGGGAAATTGTATTGACAGTTATCAAATTATATATTAATTTATAACAACGCTGGGTATCTCCACTGAAACTAACAAGGGAAAATATGAAACCCATCCAAAATTATGCAGCAATAAACTTTAAAGCCTATAAATAGTATAGGTTTTAAATTTTATCGAGGTTTTATAGTTTATAAAATTTTAATATTTTAAGGCTCCAATGAGGCTTTATAATCTATATAAATTAACTACAAAGCCTCATTTGAGCCTTAAAATATTACAGGGTATATTCACCAATTTTATAGAAGGTATGCGCATACACAGTAACTTCTATTATCCATGCTTTTGGATGCACAATGATATATGAATAATAAAAAAAACTTGTATAACTGAAATTTATGGAAAATATGGTCTTGATGTAAACAATGTATACCAGATTCTCCTTTTTCATTCCTAGAGACCAAATAACAGCGATAAGTAATTTTTTTCATTTTTAAGTGATGTTTTAGGGAAAAATTCTAGTTTTAAAAGATTATTAAGTGAAAAGCAGATTTTTCCTCACAAACCTAAAAAAGTACGTAATTAATGACATGTTTATTGCATAGCAAAAAAATGTATTTGCTCACCTTGAATGAAATGAAGGAAAATCAAATTCTTAGGACTAATGAATGTGAGGAAACAACATGGGAAAGTAAATATATATTTTTTAATTTGTAGTTGATAGGAAGAAATTTGCACAGATAATCGAGAGTTTACTGATTAAAACCATTTCAATGCATACCTGACAGTCTGAAGTTGTTTCTGGGCTTGAGTAGATAATTTCACCAGCACAGTAAGGTATGATTTCCAAGCTTCACATCCATAGTCTAGCATTAGTTCCAAATTACATATCCTGCAGTAGAAGAAAACTTATAATATTAGTTATACTTTAAATTATATAGTCACTTCTCTCATAAATTATTTTAATAATTACTGATGTTATGCTATCAATGTCTGATAGTGATGAGGTTTGCAGGGATTTATTCCTTGAACCACATAAAATAATGACATGAACATCCCCCAAGGAATAATACTTCTACAATACTTGTATTGCCTATTTTTGGAGTTGAAAGATCACCAGCCCATGTCAAATCATAATGGCTCAAAGACCCACCACAATGGATTATTATTCTATTTGTTATTTTTATCTGATTCTCATTTCATTCTCAACATTTGTTCCTTTTATAAAAACACTCAAATTTGATGAAGTTACAGGAAGTCCATGAGGGCTTTTGAGATTTTTAAGCTTTTAACATCTACAGCAAATATTATAAAAAACATTAAATATGTAAAACAAATACATCGAGTTGTTTACCAAAAACAATTTTGAACATTAGATAAAATACCAAACCTTCGCGACAAAATGATCAAAACTGTTCACCACCTCTGCTGAATTTCTGAATGCTTTACCAATACATGAACTCAAAATACACCTTAATTTAGGTATTTCCCAGGAAATCTGATTAATCCTTCCTCCGCCTCGTATAGCTATATGCATGTTTTATTACAAGGAAGGGATGGTTTAGATGTGCAGTGTAACCATTATAAGTTATGAATGACTATGGGGAGAAAAATTGAGGTGTGCAGGAGAATTAGGTTAATAACTAAAAATTGATAAACATAACAGTTTCAGGTTTAACGTTGTGGAATTCCTTCATTATGAGGGTAAAAAGAAACTTAACACATCCAAGATTTAATATTCCACGACCATGGTTTTGATGCTGTGCATAATTATCAGGTAACATACATCAACATTTTTCAACTTATATAGTCTGGCTCCAAGAGGGTAGTAAAGGAAAGGAAGTTGAGTTTAGGTGCAGCAGCCTATAAGTGGTCTAGGGGAGGGGGAGGGTATGCATTGGAAGGTTACTGGCTCAAATTTGTGAAAGTTATATTAATTAAATGACCATTAAATGAAGAACACAATGTAACACACCACCGTTATTAGAAATAACGGCTGAAAAAAACAAACACATTGTGTTCTACATTCAATTAGGGGGGGTGTTTGTCTACAACGGTTTGGTTTGTTTTTTATTGCAAGAAAGATATCTGAAGGATAATTGAAAGACTCACTCACAATGCTCACACCTCCCCCTATCCTACCAGGCTATGGAAATAAACCAGTGCATTCCTCACAAACCTGGTTGCTTGATGCTCCAGTTGGGCCATTGAGTTATCCACGCATTCAGTCCATGCAGCTATATCAGTTAGTTTTCCCGCAGGCGGTGGCGGAAGCTCGTACCTCTTCATGCTCAATACATCCATTGGTTGTCTTTGCTGCATTCGCTCGAATTCACTTCTCATTATTTCTGTCTGCAAGAATAACATGGTTTGTAGTTCGTCTCGATCGCGAACTTAGTAGTAAGACCGAAACACAAACAATTTGCACTTCGGTTAAACTAAGTAACATAATAGAAACGGCAGAAGAGGTCGACATGATAAGTATTATAGAAAATCGAAGACATATTTTACACTAATATTTAATATCTTATTACAAAAACATACTTCGAATGCACTGAGATTGAGGGTGGGAATGTGTTCAAGATAATTCTTAGTAGGTCGGTATCTTCTCGTTTCCTCTTCCACCATTGCCAGGGCCTAAAATGTATTGGAACCAAGTCATAAAAATACAACTTTAATTGCACTGGCATCAAATGTAAGCGTAAGAAAGATATATGAAATGCTAATTACCGCTTCCCGAACTCCAGGTTCATCATATCCTTGATCAATGTACGGTAAAGCGTCCACCAAGACTTCACCTGCCATGATATCGGGTGGCTAATTCAAAACAAGAGCTAAATATCAGCGATTCTCGCTTAGCAAGCTCTTCAATGATCCTAATCAGTTGAACAGTTGACTGACGAATCAACCCTCTTTCCTTGTTTTAAGCCGTGTGAACCCCAACCGCTTTATCCAACATAATAAATTTTCAAAGTATTTTAATTGTTTTTAATCATCCAACTCCATATTTCTGATGAATTCACTATATAAAGTTGTTACAATAGTAATTTGAAATATTTTTTATCTTATGAATCGTTTAGCTGCAATAGGATAAAAGTTTGTGTATTTGTGGAATATTTTAAGTTGCCTATCCCGTGCTGCATTCTGGGATTTAGTATCTCTGCCACGTTCTTTTGAGGTTAAACGTAACCTCCAGTTTCATGAAACCGCCAGTGCAGTGGTAGAAAATCGGTGAAAATGGTAAGTTATTATACGCACTCACCCATTTTAAATTATTTAAATGCGTGTTATTAGTTGACAATGTTGAAATAACTACATCTTATCGAGAGAGTTATAAATGGCGTTAGTTAATTATATTACACCACGTGCACGACTTACACAGCGGTGTCAAAATGTATTTGCTTGTAGTTGTTAATGTCGGAGTATTTCATCTCCAAGATGATTATAATGATTTGAATAAGTACCTGAAAAGTATATATGCATGGAATATTGTGAATATTTTTAGTTTTACGTTGCACTTAAAGTTGTAGTTGTAATTTACTGACGTGGGGAAAAACTATTTTTTGTAGTCTTTGTCTGCAGCGCGGCCGCTGGTCTGCGTGTACAGCGAAAAAAATGCGGTAACTGACACAACTGTTGCCCTGCCGATGGTGTTTAAGGCGCCAATTCGGCCGGATGTAGTTAATTTTGTCCATATGAATATGGCTAAGAATCATAGACAACCATATGCAGTTAATAAAGATGCAGGTAAGGTCGAGGAAGTTATTTTACAGTTAATAACGCCAAATTTTGTGCGTAATTGACATAAGGCACCAATGTCCTCACATTAACTCTTGTAGTTACTGTGATCCTGTGGAGTGCCAGAGTAACAAATGATGTCATTAATTTGTCAAAACAATTTTGGCAAGCATTTTTTGGCATCACGTAACAGGATTTTGATTTTCTTGTGGACATGTAGTGGTGAGGAAGGTGATTTAGCATGTTCATCATCTTCTCATATGTATAATGCATAGGACCTGGGCCATGACATTGAAAATAATTTACCACGATTCGCCCCGAGGACCAGTCGGACCACCGGCTATTATTTATGCCCACTTTTAATATCTATTATACAGGTCACCAAACAAGTGCTGAGTCTTGGGGTACCGGTCGTGCTGTTGCTCGTATACCTAGGGTAAGAGGTGGCGGTACTCATCGGTCCGGTCAAGGAGCGTTCGGAAATATGTGCCGTGGTGGGCGTATGTTCGCTCCTACTAAGACTTGGCGCCGTTGGCATAGGAAAATTAACATAAACCAGAGACGTTATGCAATGGTGTCAGCCATAGCAGCCTCTGGCGTTCCAGCCCTCGTTATGTCGAAAGGTGGGTGTCGTATTCTTAGGAAAATTTAAAATTCAAGATGACTGTTGAATTAAAATATTAAAGTCACTCTGAAGTAGTAGTTGATTAAGTTAAGCTAATATTCCCCTCGTTTAGATTCATACTTGTTAATGCGAATGTTTTTGCTCCTAACTACTTGTTACTGATGTTTAAATAGCTTCCTTATTTTAACGACTGATTTGGCTATTTTACTTTTTACACATGCATAATGGGGTGTGTATTTCAAAGTAAGTGACCCCGCCAGTTTGACCATAAGAGTTATTTCAAGGAAATGATCCAATATATTTAATGAATCTTTGGTAGTTAATGCACATGATTTTTTAAAATTGGTCTGTGTTGTTGAATATGACATGAAAGTAACATACGTATGATGCAATTACTTATACCAAAACCCCTTGTTCCAACCAAATAAGTGTAATTCAGTTAATTCATTACTTCTGTTGGGATTACAGGTCACATGATCCAAGATGTACCAGAATTCCCTCTCGTTGTATCTGATAGCATCCAGGAATACACCAAAACCAAGCAAGCTACAGTCTTCCTTCGCCGAATTAAGGCTTGGAATGATATTGAGAAGGTTAGTTCGATTATGTGTATTATATGGATAAGTCGTGCGTGATTGCTGCATTTATATCGCATTTGCAGATTTCTCAACGTAGTGGATGCATTATGTCATGCCGAATTGTCAGTATCTCTTAAGAGTAATTTTATAGCATAAGCCCTAAGAACTGTTTCTAAAAGTTCTTAGGGTTTATGCTGTAATATTTTAAGCATTTTTCGTGCATATTCCAGGATGTACGTGCGAATTGCTTAAAAATTTGATATAAAATATGAGTCAATTTGAACAGCTATTTAGTGCCCGAGTTTTATACGATCTGAAAAAGCTCTTTTCCATAATAATATCGATTAGTTTAGTCCCACGAGATTTTATAATTAAAGATGTGATTTGGCCTCTTCTAGGGAATAATAAAAATTGTGGAAATGTCAAATATGAAAGATATTATGGAAATATTTGCCTTATATCTTAGATGAGAGATGAGTTGATTCACTAAGGGATAAGTGAAAACTGTTGGGAGAGGAATTTGATCTGTAGAAAATATACTTTTAGGAAAGTAAACTGTTGCTGTGGGAAATTTTATAAATATGTTTTTGTGTATTAGTTGAAATACTTGTTACTTAACTGATAATGTTGGTGTGGAAGGGGGTTAGTTTTCATTCTTGAAGGTGGTCGATTGCAATAAAAGACACTACACAATTACATCTTGATAGCATAATCAAATTAAAGATTTTCAAATATTTCCTTTGGCCTTGTTTTGGATTTTGGATGTTTTAATCTATGATCATGTATTATCTGGTAATGTTGAATTTAAATTATTCTATGTGCTGCTGTAGTTGGCATAAGAGGATACCTTATGTTAGGTTCCTGGGCTATGAAATATCAAGCAAGGCAATTCTAGAGTAGCAATTAAATGTTGGCCAATTGATGCATCCTATACCTAACAGTTGATTTGTATCAATTTTGGCATTAGTGTAAGACCTGGTTTCAATAGATATTATTCAATCAAGCATTTTTTGCTATTTCAGGTGTACAAGTCGCGCCGCTTCCGTGCTGGTAAGGGAAAAATGCGGAACCGCAGGCGCATTCAGAGGAAGGGTCCCCTAATTGTTTACCACAAGAACCAGGTAATTACTTTAATGAATGGTTCATGTTTTTGTAATATCAGATGGGTATAATGTCATTTCTGAAAGGTACTCTCTGAGGTTTGTGTTACCTTTATTTATTCTGATTCATTTCCAATGCATTTTTCCTACTGTCATTATTTTTCACAGGGCTTAGTGAGAGCATTCCGTAACATCCCTGGCATTGATATGGTCCCAGTTCACAAGTTGAACCTCCTTAAGTTGGCCCCTGGTGGCCATGTTGGGCGTTTTGTTATTTGGACGCAGGGTGCTTTTGCAAAGCTTGATAAAATCTATGGAACTTGGCGTGAAGGTTCCTCGATGAAGAAGGGATACAATCTACCCATGCCCAAGATGTCCAACACTGACCTTTCACGACTTCTTAAGTCTGAGGATATTAGGAAGGTCATGAGGGCACCAAAGTGAGTGTTTCGGATTTTTTTTGGATTCACATTTAGATGGGTTTTGTGATGAATATCATTTTGGTCTGTGTTGTTGATTACACTATGATAATAATATCTTGCTGATTTACAAATAGTCAATATTCTTTTATAAGGTTCTTAGGGTGTCCTTGTAAACATAATTGCTTAATTTCCTTCAGGATGAAGATTGAGAGAAGAGTACGTAAGCTGAATCCCCTGCGTAACACGCGTGCAATGCTGCGTCTCAATCCTTATGATGCTGTGTTGAAACGCCAAGCCATTCTCACAGCCAGGAGGAGGGATGACTTGCGTGAGATTGAACTTGCAAAGAAGAGAGGGGTGAGTAAGGTTGCGATGGTTCTGGTCTAAAGATGCAACATCATATTCTTACATGATGATAACACCTTTATTCAGAGCATTGGGTTATGAACGACTGTGATCTGAAAATGGTATCTGATGAGTTTAGAAGGATGTTTTTTTAGTATTAATTCCTTCGACTGCTGACTATTTTTGAATTTATTTCATCAATTCTTATTCAGTATCATGGGGTTAGTACATGAATGCCTGCTTTCTAATTGTAATTTAATCCTTGTTAGTGATTTAAAAGTAATGCTTAAGGCCATTCATTGCTTGGGATATTGCAGTTCCAAATGCAGATAGACTTTCGTGAGTTCTGATGTTCAAGAGACCTATATTCAATGTAGAAAACATAATTATGCCTGCTTTAATCCATTCATTTTAGGAAGAACTAGTATTAAAATGGTGAGTTTACTTTATTGAATGGGTATCCCTTGTACTCAGTTTAAAGTACATCTATTTGGTACTGATAGGCTCACAATACTCTGTTGCTTCCTGAGACGTTTTCATTTGAACACTTAAAAATGTGTTGATAACATTTTCATGTAGCTCCAGCATTCCTTTTTCATAATGAAATAGCATGTTGAGTAGTCAATGACCTGAGGAGGATGGTGTAACTTAGGAGAAAAAAAACACAATTTTATCTTTGCTTTTCTACCGAATAGACTTTACTCGTCGACTAGTTTCGTTTACACAATAAACATCATCAGTACTAGTCCTGATGATGTTTATTGTGTAAACGAAACTAGTCGACGAGTAAAGTCTATTCGGTAGAAAAGCAAAGATAAAATTGTGTTTTTTTTCTCCTAAGTTAATAATGGAATTCTACAAAGTTAAGGCCTCAACCATTCAGTGCAGGATGGTGTAATTCAATTTATATTCTTGAAAACCACTAAATGTATAATTAAATATTATAATTTTGACAATTTAACAACAAAATGATAATGGAAATGCTTGATGGAATGTACTGTGATCACTAAATGTTCAGTCGTGCTGACTTTGATGGGTAGTTGTATTGGTAACTTCAGTCTGGATATCACAATGTTCATTAAATCTTTTTCATCTTGGTGTATGCAAAAACTTCAACGGAATGAATGTACTTTCAATAATTTTATTTAATTTATACCACCCTATTAGGTCCATCAATTTGTCACTTGCTAGCCACATTTAAATGGTTCCACAAGAGTAAAATGTGTGGTGTGGTATAATATAATCAAAATGTGAGCAGTGCAGTTTTTAAGTAAAATAATGAGAAATTTCTTATCCTTGCCTAGCTTCAGTTAATGTATTATTCTCTTATATTTTGGAGTACACAATTGGCAAACTTGGATGGGGATTGAGATAAAGAACATAATGATGGTGTTTGTTAGTGTCTACCAAATTTTTGCATCAAATTACCCAGCAAGATTTTTGTTGAGAGGGAGGTTTAATAGCAATTCTTTTAATCTCCTTTCTATGAAAAATTCAGACTTCATCTCTATATATATCCTCTTCAGATTTATCTCCAGATTTTACAATTGTACCCGTTTACTCTAATGGGAGCTCTCAATTTTTTGTATCATACTGGTGCAATCCTCTTTCATCTCAGTAAGAGGCTAGGAGATGCAGATTGTTTTTATCATCTCACCTGGCTGCTGATCTCTGCTGCCAAACTCTGGCAGATGTCCTGAATTGTAACCTTAATCTCTGTTTGAGCTATAATGGTCCCATCGTGTTATTGAAATAAAGTTCGGTGGCATATAAACAAATCATGGAAACCATAGCAAAAGCTCGAAGTTAGCAGAATCTGAAAAAAACGTTTATTGCCAGGAAAAGTTAAAAATTATAACACTGACAAGAGGTTTAAAAATATTTGCTGCATTATCCTCACTTGAAGCAATTAAGTTATACATGTAAAAACTAAGTTTTCTACTTATTTAGTTAGCCTTTTCCAATTCTCATTATGATTTCCCACAAATGAATTACCTTATTTTTTCATACTGTCAGTATTAGAATAAATTCCAAAAATATTCAAATGCCAAACTGCAAAGAAAATGATCAATGACATTACGTTAAAAGTTGGCTTAGTTTTGAAAACCATTAACAATTATAAAAAAATATTATTTTTCAACATAATTATTAGTCTACCACTCTGGTGCAATTCCTCACGCATTATTGGCCAGTTACTAACTCAATATAGCTGACGCCAATCAGTTCAAATAGGTGCGGATTATATTTTATAGAACCCTAAAGGATGTTAAAGCAACTGGCTGCTGTTATGCATTTTTGATATCTCTAAATCCATACTATGTATTTAGAACAATGAAATAATAAAACCCAAATTTGTAGGTAGCCTGCATTGTGCATTAATTATCAACCAATTATGCTGCTACACTATCCTAACACGGACTTGACTCTTCGGCATTTGAGGGACATCTTTCTATGCATCTTGTGAATAAACCAATTTCCTAATGGGGCATTTTGTTGGTCACAATTGAAAGATAAATTTTGACAAACTTTGCAGTAGTAGCTGGTTTTCGGGTACATTTGAAATTTTTTCTGCTGAACTAGAAATGCAAACTGTTTTTGAGAATAGTGCTGCTTTGTGTACAGATAGTGAGGAAATCTTGTGTGATGGTAGAAGGGTTCAATCAATAAAACAGTTGAAGTGGGGGTAAATACCTAGAAAGACCTGTATTGCTAGCAGTACTGAATTGTTTCAAATGGTGATCTTCATGAGACAACTTTGCCAAAACTGAAAACCATCTCCAATAGGGGGGTAATAGTAGTTATGCATATTCGTCTACATCTACATAATACCCCGCAAGCTGCCGCAAGGGCTTGTAGCAGGGGGTGTTAGGTCACCAACCGTAAAAAGGAACAATACCACATGCGAAGCAACAACGTGGAAAATTACACCCACAGCAGCGCACACTCTCATGCAAAAATCCCTTCATCCAACACTCATGCAAACACATACCGCAAAACAACAAAAAACTGCACCCCAGGATGCAGCATGACAGCCATCCTACAACCATGCAAGCTAGGACACAACAAGCAAGAATGTGAAACATCACTACCACATGAACATGCACCAGAAAACACTCAACCCCCCGAAGAGACTGTAAAAGGCAAAATGTGACCCAACGTTGCAGGTAGCAGGAATTTCCCCCTGCGGGGATGAAGGATTGAAAGGGAGTATTCATGGAATTGGTTAGACAATCGATGCATATAATGACGGATGATGACTCTGACGATGGCTGATTTTGGGAAGAAATTAGGGTATTAATAGTAGTGTTACAGATTTCAGAGTATTTAGTGTAGTGCTAACAAAGTTATTGGCATTAGTAAAAAAAATTCACCATTAAGATATTCCATGGAGATCGCCCCCAATCACCTTCCAAATATTTAAATGATAATCTTTTTGTAATTCACTTCAAATGTTACATTTATGATATGCTGGGGTTAAAATGTGTTTCAAAATGTTTTGTATTCCAACTGAATCTTTGAATCTTTTCATTTATTGTAGCTTCCGCTGCCAAAGAGAATTCAGCGAGAAGCAAAAATGCTGGAAGCGCGTAAGAAGCTGAAGAAGGCAGCACGTTTAGCTAAGGGAAAGAAGCCCAAGCCGAAGAAGGATGTAACAGCAAAGAAGGAAAAACTGATCAAGGGGAAAGCAGATGCTGCAGCGATGAAAGCTAAGAAATCTGCAACCGGCAAGGATCCCAAGAAACCTGTTGGGGATAAGCCGAAGTCGGCCGGTGCCCCAGCGAAAACAGAAGCAAAATCCGCTCAGCCTGCTGCACCATCACCAGCCAAGAAATGAATCACTGTATGATATCAAATGATTTGTTTTGGATTATTCTGTCGAATAAAATGGCTTGAAAACTGGAGTGAAACCTTAAATTTGGTGATTTTCCTAGTTCCAATATGAGGTAGTACAAGAGGGTTACATTACGTTGCAGAATCACAATTAGGGTTTGGTAGTGGAAGTGAGCGTACGTTGAATTACAGTGGATACTAGCCTTCAAATGGAAATATTATAGAGATAATATTATATTTGCGTCATTCTATTGAAATTCTCGTATCTTATTGTACTAGAAACGTCATTGCGACAGTCGTTATCGCATAACGCTTGGCTTTTATTTTGGTTTATCAAACATCCGTTATGAATCACTTCCGGTTTGGTGTTGAAGTCAAGAGAGGAGAGCCAACAAGATGGCAAAGACGTATGATTACTTATTTAAACTATTATTAATTGGTGATTCAGGTGTTGGGAAGACGTGTGTATTATTTAGATTTTCTGAAGATGCATTCAATACTACGTTTATTTCTACGATAGGTACGTCAATGGAAACTTTTTATCATTATTTGTTTTTGTAATTTATTGGTTTATTAAGGTTTTGGATATATTCTCAAAAGTACTGTGTCACCCTCTGAAATAGACGGTAATACTATAATATTAACGTATGGTTAAAACATGTATGTAATGCACGAGCTTCTTTGTCACACATTTACATTGTACTATCTTTAATTAATATCGTCGTGCTTCAAAGGTCAAGTAGAGTGCACAAGGCCTACCGATAGTTAATTTTGTATTAACCGATGTTTCAAATGTTACAGGAATTGACTTTAAAATTAGGACGATCGAACTAGATGGGAAGAAAATTAAACTTCAAATTTGGTAAGTTCGAACCATGATTTGTCATAAATATCTTATATGTAAACATCCGAACCCCTAGAAACGTTGTAACAATGAACTTCATAACTAAAAACCATATTTCCTCAAAATATCTCCTCAGAGGTGGTTAAATGTGTAACTGCCTCGCCGACACTGGTTTAATATTTTTATTCATAATATTGTCGAATTGTCACAGTCGTGTAAATTACCTATTTCCTGCCTTGGGTTCATCAATTTAATATGAAATTATAATTTTGCGAAACAAGGCAATGGATATTGTGAACAAATTGCAATGTAATCAGCCAGCGATTAAAATTGCTATTTCGAATTAAAACATCTCTGGTTTTGTACTTGACGTTAAAAAGTGTTTTTATTGAAAGTTTTTAACTAAATGGCCTTCATTTATATCTATAATGAGTAATGGCTCATTCTTTCACTGCTATGGGAAATAGGACACAATGCCTTGTTTTATTATAATTTTTATTTAATTTTCCCTGCTAATATTAATTGTCACCAATTTGAAAACTGCGTTTTATGAATAATTGTATTGCTTACAGTTCGTTAATTAACCAAGAAGTGTTTGTACCGTATGATTTCACGCAAATGTAAATATGTTGACATAATTGACGTTGGGCAACTAACTAGTCAACGTTGTTGCTGCTGGCTACGCGAAAATAACCACCAGTTGAATGTCTCTCACAATTTTATAAGGAAGCGATATCAGGGTTTTACTGTTTTTACGTTAACTAAATCTTGAGGGATATATTTTGGATGTATTTTATTCCTGCATTATATTGGGGAATGTAAGCTACTAATTTATAATGCAAATAGTGTATCGGACTGGGGCAAATTGCATATAGTCGTTTCAAGCCATAACTCAACAACTTTTGATGTGAAATCTTCCGATTTCTTTCTTTCTTTCTTAGTAGTTCTACTCACATTATAGTTAACTATAATGCTTGCATACATTACCACTTTGCTCCCATTGTCCTATTTTTTTTTACAAACTCCAACATTATTCTATATGACCTCTTAAACCCTATTCTCCATCTTGAATTTTTTCCATCAACTTCCCGTGTCTTCCTTGTCCTTCCTCTATGTGTAATTTGTTTATTCCATGATATACAATTCCCTCCACAAATAGTGCTTGGCTAGATGAGTATTTTGTTATGTTCATGTTTTATCACATGTTTTATTCATCAGTTTTTACTGTAACCTATCCATTTTTAAACAGGGATACAGCTGGTCAGGAGCGGTTTAGGACGATCACAACTGCATATTATCGAGGTGCCATGGGTATAATGCTGGTTTATGATGTAACAAATGAAAAATCGTTTGAGAATATTAAGAATTGGATTAGAAATATAGAGGAGAATGCTGCATCTGATGTTGAGAAGATGTTATTGGGAAACAAATGTGAACTGCATGAAAAGAGACAGGTTGGTATTGCTAAATGTTGTGCTTGAGTTCTTCTCAATTCCGATTAAAAATTGCATGGAAAAATTTCTCAGCATGAGGTTCACTGTTTGTCTACGATTCTTCATTCCAGCTGCTAGTTTTTCAAAGATGTTAAATTTGAATTTGCTAGCATAAATAATTTGATAAAAACTTTCTTTCTGATATCTCTTTAGAGTTGTAGGGAATGTAAAGTGTGGTATGTTAAAAAGTGAACACTGTGTATGCCTGAAATTCATGTAATATCAAAGAAAATACCCGAGGACAATTGACTACATATTGGTTGCAATTTCGACCATTAAATGTTATAATCATAGTTATCCCATGGAAACCAGTTAAGTTCTGAATGATCAGGTAGCCCTAGGCCCTCGAAACTAATTTTACTGTAAAACCGTTCTGTGGTGTTCGATAAAATTATTTGAGTGTAGTAGTTCTTCTACCAGGTTTAATCTGCATCAAAGATATAAGTTTTTTTATGTATTGTAAAAATACCATCATTATATGCTGTAATAACATTTAACCAATTAGTTCTTCAATTTGCCTTCAAAAACTAACCCTTACCAATGTTGGTTTTATTCAATTTTTCAAACTGGCAAAAATACACACAACAATCCCTAATCACTACAATATATTTTGCTTCTCTGTAAAATACAAAACCATAAACACAGTAATCAACCCGAAGGTCGGTTTGGTAGGTGATGGTGGAGTTCACCCCAGTACTAAGCCCTATATGGTGTGTGAAATTCACTCATCAGGGTAGGGGGGCCAGTTCCTTTCCCTGTGCCGATTATGGTATCCCGGGAAGATCTGGTATCCGAAAACCACATAGCTTGGGTGGAGCTTCAGGTGCCTAGAGACTTGCCCGGGAATTGAACCCAAGACCCTCCAGTTAGTAGTGCAATGCTCTACCCCTGGACTTCCGTGACCCACATGTAAAATATAAGAAATTTTAAATAAATTTAGTATGAAGGAAATGTAGAAATATGAAATATTTTGAACCAAAGTAGTTGTGTTGAAACAGATTTGTTAAGGCCTTAAATGAAGAGGGCCATGTATTTTGAGAAATGGATTCCAATGAATGCATACCTTCCTGAAATGCCTATGTAAAATGCTCAAATCTCACCACCATTATCTTAAGTCAAATGTCAGAATCAGGCCTGCAGGAAATTAAACTTTTTTATCTTTAAATGTCTCATCTGGATGATGCTGTAGGGATCAAAACCAGTCAACAATAATAAATTCTTTCCTGTGGAATGTGAAGTCTTTGACTCTTTCTTCATGCTTTACAAATGGATTTCCACAAAGTATCGGCTTGAGGCCGATACTTTGTGGAAATCATCTCAAATTTTATCTTCTCTATTTTCATTTAAAGATAATTGAATTTATGGGCCTTGATCATAAGTGGATCCCTAACTGCTGTCCATGAATGTCCTCTTCATCCTCAGTTACATTTTTTAGTATTCCACTGTAGAGATGCTAATTTTTGAAATGCTATTCTTTTCATTTTGTTTAAAATTCTGCTCATTACCACTTGTGTTCATGGAGGAAAAAAGTGTAAATGTCAATGCTCCTTAGGTAATGGTAAAAGGTATCGGTATAATCAAGGTCTTTCAAGTAAAACACCAGTTAATGTAGTTGGAAGTCCACTTAGTGGACAATCGTTCTGTTAATTCATTGATATTGGACAGAAAATTGTGCCACATTCATGGCCTGTCCAATAGGAATGAGAAGTTATTTTATATTATAGAGCCACTATTGATATATGAATAATAATATTAATGCTAATCATTGCCTGATAATGCTAGCTATTCTACACAAATAGCTGTATTGTTCATAAATTATCTTATAAATTGATGTAAATTACTGAACATGTCATTGCATAGGACTGAGCTTGTGGGAGTGGAGGGATGTGGTTAAGTCTAATGGGCAATGTGTATTGTTTTCAAGGAATGAAGGCATTGGCTCATATTTGGCTCTAGAAACCCCATTTTCAGTTAAGTCATGTGATTCTTTGGGAACAAAAACTTCCATGGAAGCCATAGGCATCACAGAGAAAGGAATGATGGTGTGAATTTCCTACACAAAAGGGTAGTTGATTTAGTGTAGGTTTCGGGAACCAACATTTTATCAGTGTATCCAAAGGATAATCTGATCTGGCGCAGGAGGCATTCAGTGGAAGGCAGCAGCATTTAGTTCCCTCATTTTACTTGACTCTTCCTTTGGAAAAGACTTAAGTCACTAGAGGTTGGTTTTTACTATGCATCATTGAGTATATGAATACCAAAATATAGTTCTTGAGTCATTTCTTAGCAATATTTTCAAAAATATATAAATTCCCATGGGTCTTCCACTGCATCAAGGTATCTGATTTCTGGCTGATGTTTCAATGTGTGGTTCGGACTTTGTCTTCAGGGCATGACACAGAGACAGACAACCCAAGTGCCATGTCTTAGTTTTGGTTGCTTTGTCCACATGATGACCTCAGGTCAGTTACCTCATGATTGTTCAGAAAGAAGGAACGATTTCAGAGTGCCTCCTTAACTATTTGTTAGCCAAAGCTTGTCTTGTCCTCTCAATGGTGTGTTGGGACACCAGATGAATGGACCTTAGTAAGACTTGGATGGCTTCTTTATCAAAGCATCAGAAAAGGTCCTAGAATGCATTACAGGAGGTAACTTAAACTTGCCCTTCTGTGCCAACCAATCGCAAGGCACCTGGCTTGAGCCTCATGTACATGCACAGCCAAAAACAAGCTACTGTTGAATTTTTTGTTACTACTCAAATTTAGCCCCATTTTGAAGAGGAGTCCTAAGGAAAGTGCTGATATTACAGCAGGGTTCAGGGTCATGTTGAGTTTGTTTCATTGTTGCTTCATATATTATTATTGGTACAATAATGACAGTCAGAAAATAAACATTGAGCTGACTTGAAAAGACAGCAATCAATGATGTGTGTTGAAAGACAGTGTCTATCCCTTAAGACAATATCTGAGTTGAGCATTAGACAAATGGAGACCTTGATCTGGTGGAGGACCCACAAGGAATTAACACAGTTAATGCATTTAGAAAATAATAGATTTTGTTGTCCTTCACTTAACCATGTGTTCCTGCTGTCTCAGTAAACATTTGGGAATAATAGTTGAATGTGGACTCTGTTTATGAAATGTTTTACTCATTTAGCTGCATGATCACTCCCAACAGTAGAGGGAGGTTTCCATTGGTAATGGATGGCCGAATTTCCATTGCTAAGTTTATTCCCTGAAGTTTGCTTTGAAATTATTTAATATTCAATGTTGAAGTCCAGAAACTCCATTTTTACAGTAGCCTTGATGACTTCATGAATAGAAATTTGTAACCAATTAATGGATTTTCTTAAACACTCAAGGGTTCATTGCTAGCCTTTGTTTTAGGTTTTTTATAAGTTTTCCATTTTCTCTGGAAATGACTAGTGACCTTATTACAAATGTGTCGAGCCAGTGTGAGAATAAGAGTTTAGAGCTGTTGTAGTAAAACATTATTAAATGGTATCTGGTGTTGTTGAAGACTGCATCTCTTTTAGCAGTTCAAAAAATGTTACTTTCTCGGTCTTTTTGTAATAATTTATTAGTCAATGTTAGTATGTACTTTTTTCTCTGATTCTCAGAATGTAATTATACTCACTATCGTTTATGTGCAATATATTTGTAGGTTTTCAAAGAGAGAGGAGAACAATTAGCAATAGAATATGGAATTAAGTTTATGGAGACATCAGCCAAGGCCTCAATCAATGTAGAAGAAGCGTTTTTCACTCTTGCACGTGACATTAAGACTAAAATGGAAAAGAAATTGGTAAGTGTTGCTTTTATTTTATTTATACCTGATAAATACCTTAAAATTAGCTAGATATATTTGGAATTTGATGTTTGGGGCTATGATGGGAAATTATTTCAATTTTTTAATCATACTCTCCTCTGAAGTTGAGAGTTAAGTAGGACATAAAATCTTATGACACCACTGTGATAAGTTCCTCAAAACTCAATTATTATTACATAATTTATGTTTAGTAGATTCTTAGTCCAATTAGCTTTTCAAACATGCTGGAACTGCAGGGTCATTTATGTAACAAGCCATAGTCCTTGTTTGGAATAATGACCTCATTTTTTGTGTTCCTTTGTTTCATTCATTGTTATATCTCCTTATTTCTTAGCTGTTTGTGACAAAATTACATTTTCACTGAGCAAGTATGTTGTCGAAGGGATACAGAGGTTAAAAAACTCATCTCAACTTCTAATTATGACTTCCTATTATATTGAAATTATAATTAATTTCAGTAGGAATATGTATGTTTTTCTTTTTATAGAATATATTCTTAATTTCGTCAGCTTGTCTATTTAATATTCTCTGTTCAATGTTTGTCTTGTATCATCGTCTTCTGGGTGAAAAATTTTAGAAAAAATACTATGTATATACATACATACCTGTATGTATACATTTCATTATACTGCTATATTTACATATTATTTGATTCAGTCAGAATTGATGTGTATAGACAATTCTAGAAATTCATTTTGAGAATAGAACAAATAATTTTTAATAGGTTGAAAAACTTTTTCTGGAAAGTTAGTACTTTTGTTTCATAATTGATTTAATGGGGAAGTATATTGGATAACCTTAAGCCTATTGCTTTGGACCCATGGGCAGTATTGTGTGCTCCTACAAATGGCTGGTGTACGTCATTGCTGGTCCTTGTATTGTGTCTATGGTAATGGATGGAACATGTACAGGGAATATGTGGGGAACCTAACAAAAAATTAGGATAGTTTGGGGAAATTGTGACGTGCAAGTAGGTTAAAAATAAATTATATCTTTTGCAAGTTAAGCTGCATTCAGAATATGCTGCTGGTATATGTGATACTCATGAAGTTGAATTGATTGCCGAATTAGGCCACATACAGCTCAGAGGAGCTAGATTTATGAACAATCATTGTGAAAAACTCTGTAGCAGAACCACATTTTTAGAGGAACTATATAGGGAAACAGAGCAAAGGTTAAATAAAAGATTAAATCTCTTGCTTAAACGTAAAGGAGGTCTCTTTGGCGATGATGATGAAAATGTGTTATTAGCCCTATCATACCTCTGTAGGAGAGAGTTAATGGTTTCTGGATATAATATATTACATGTTCTTTATCAGTGAGGAACTCGGTAAAATAAGAATGTCATTACATGACTAACCATACAAATAATTATAAGAATGAATTACATCAGGAAATAAATTCTTAAAAAGGACAAAAAAGATAAAAAATTCCCTCTCAAGTGAATATATATATACTCTGGGTTAAAATTCTTTTTGTAAAATATGATTAGCAACAAAGTAAATGGTCTCTTTGGACTTATTCATTGTTTTCAGAATTTTATTTTTTATCTCTAGTAGTGGGTCGTCCTTAATTTTTTTAACTCATGTATAAAATCATGAAATCTCTAGAAATATATTGGCATTGACTTAAGAAATGGTGGCTAGGGAGCCTTTCTCCAAGTTAAAACGTTCACATGACCATTAAATGCAACAGATTTATCGGTCTTCGAAATCTCTTTTAGACGAAACTGGGGTATGTAAATTGGCCTGTAGTTTTGACAGGTATTGATGAAATTTAAACAGTGTTAAATCAATTTATTGTGTAAACCTAGTGTGCTCTGGAAGTCAAACGCATATTTGGCAAAACCTCCTTTGCTGTAATGTTTTTATTAGTATTTATTTGAAATAATCTATTTTCGTATGTGTAAGGAATGTAATCCTGTTCCATTCTGGCCCTGAAGTTGTTCTTATTCTTTACTAATTGTAAAATAGATTTTTAAGTATTAAACTCTTTGTTTATTAAGAGTTATTGTTAATTGCAGGAATTTGGCTGGATGTTTAAAAGCTTGTCTTGATAAGTATATATGTAAGAGAATTGTAAATTTTGTTAGAGAATTACGCAAATCAATCAATATTAAATGTGAAAATTCTGCAGCTTAAAATTGGATCTGCTTTTTTTAAATTTTGATCACCTTTCTTTCATGGTCAAAACAAACCATTCAGTAGAACTTGATTCATCATAGCTGTCTGGTACATTAAACTCTTTCAACTACCACATGTGACATTTTTATGTATAAAAAATTATCGAGGCATGATGGGAAAGTAGTTTAAAGATTTTTTTTGACCCTCAGGTTTCAGGTATTTACAAGTGTGTTCTGAAAAGTTCTTGGTCTGATGATGAAAATGAAAATTTACTACCTTGATCAAAAAGTTCCCGGAATAACCACCGTGTGGCGCTCCCATCGTTCCGATTTGAGTTCTGTTTTTTTTTGTTAAATTGGTACATCTGTTGTTGATATTCCCTTTAAATCTTAGTGTCATAACTTGACATTTGCAAAAGTTACGTAGCCAAGAGTACATCTATCTCTGTGTGTGTTGGCGATTTTTTACAATTGCAGAAATGGATTTAAATTTGCAACAACGAACTTGTATTAAATTTTGCGTAAAAAACGGATTTAGTGGCGCACGGACGTTGGAAATGTTGGAAAAGTGTTTCGGCAACGATTCTCTAAAAAAAACGGTCGTTTACCAGTGGCACGAGCGGTTCAGAAGTGGTCGTGAGTCAATCGAAGATGATGAACGCAGTGGCAGACCATCGACATCGAAAGTCGGTGAAAAAATTGATAAAGTAAAAGAAATGTTGGTCAATAACCGCAAATTAACCATCAGAGAAATAGCGGAGGACTTGAACATTGCCTATGGATCCGCCCAAGACATTGTGGTTAATGATTTGGGTTTCCGTCGTGTAGCAGAGCCAAAAGACCTCAATTTCATGCAAAAAAGAGACCGTGTTGACGTCGCAAAAGACATGATTTGCGAGGCTGAATCCGATCCCACATTCATCAAAAGGATCATTACTGGAGACGAGACGTGGGTTTATGAGTACGACACGCAATCCAGACATCAGGCAAGTGAATGGCGTTCACCAAATGAGCCGAGACCAAAAAAACCACGTCGTTTTCAGTCAAAAAAGAAGGCAATGCTGACGGTTTTCATGGATTACAACGGTGTAGTGCATCATGAATTTTTGCCAGACAGTAAACAAAGAGTATTATTTGGGCGTTATGAGACGTTTGCGTGAAGCAATTCGCCGAAAGAGACCAGAAATGTGGGCAGAAAACTCGTGGATTTTGCACCATGATAACGCACCGTCGCACAGTGCTATCATTATTCGTAATTTTTTGACGAAAAATGCAACAAATACCATCCAACAGCCACCGAATTCACCTGATTTGGCTCCCTGTGACTTCTTTCTGTTCAATCGAGTTAAAAAACCATTACGGGGAACGCGTTTTAGCAGCCGAGAGGAAGTAATGGAAAAATCGCAGGAAGCACTGATGGACATACCGAAAACCGAATATAAAAAATGTTTCGAGGATTGGATCAAGCGCTGGCATAAGTGTGTTGCAGTCGATGGGGATTACTTTGAAGGGGACAATATAGATTTAGATGAATAAACTTGTATTTTTAATTTTCTGAATAAATTCCGGGAAATTTTTGATCAAGGTAGTATGTTTTCAAAAAAGGATAATTTTTCAGCTTATTCACCGTGAATTTTTAATACATTTCATTCAGTGGTGTTTCAGTGCCATTTTCTTATCTCCGTGGTGTTGTCCCAGAAGCACTGCAAAATACTCGCCTATAGCCTTAATCACTTCTTGATTGGGTGAAAAAATTTAGCATTCAGGAAACTTAGGAGTTTTCAGAAGAGGTGGAAGTCCAAGGGAGCCAAATATGAGGAATAGGCTGGATATTCCAGCTCTTCGTAGTGCAAAGCCCTCAATTTTTCCATTGCCAAGACCCTTTTGTGGGCTGATGGCAGATTGTCCTGATGGAAAATGGTTTTTTATATCTGCAAGCTTGATTTGCTATTCCAAATTTTTGCATCCAGTTTCGTGGGAATAGTACTTCCCAGTTGTTGTTTAACCTTCTTCAAGATAGTCAGTCAACAGAATTCCTAAATCCCAAAAATCTGATGCCATGACCTTTCCCAATGATCACCATTTTTGCTTTCCTTGGAGCTGAAGAACCGGCCTCAATCCTCTGCATGGATAGTTGTCTTGATTCTGATGGGTAAAGTGAATCCATGTTTCATCCATTGTCACATACTTGCATAGAAAATCACTTTTTTCATAGAGCATATCACTGTTTGAAAAATGTTGTCCGAATACATTTTTGATCCATAGTGAGCATGCATGACACCCATCTTGTGCAAAGCTTTGTCATGTCCAATTCCTTGTGAAAAATTTAAACCATTCGTTCTTTTGATATCCCTACAGAATTAACAATCTCACTAACCCTTTATTGCCGATCTTCAAGAATTATATTGGGTATTTTAAAATGAATTCCAGTGTGCTTTTTTGATGTCCTTCACATGGATCATCTTGGAGGATTTCATGGCCAAGTTTAATCTCAGCTACCCTTTTCTAAAAGGTGGAAATTGAAGGAGAAGAGTTCACATTAACATTCCGCAAATGATTTCGGTCGGCATTAAACCTTCTTTTACGAAGAATTTTATCACTGGATGGTGCATAATTTTTTCCATATCTAATAACACATGCACAACAACGAATTCAAATGACTGACTCCAACAAACTGCGGAATTGAATGACTTGCAATTTCACACGGCATCTATTAACAGTTGGCAAACATGAGAGAAAAGAGGTCATGTGAGTAGTGATGCTATCTGTGGACTGAGAACTTTTCAAACCACCCTTGTTTAGTTCGTTTTAATGAATGCAAATATTAGAAATTAGCATTTAAAAAATTTCAAATCTTTTAGTGATTTATGGTGATAATTTTCTTTCAGTGTTTGCAATGAGTTGAACTAATGTTATCATTCTTGTCCCCTTTACCCTTTCCTTATTCTTTTTTCTCCTCTCTCTCTCTCTCTCTGTATGCTTCCATGGCTCTGGTGACGGCAGAAGGTAAAAGTCTCTGCTTTCAACTTTTCTTTTTCTGATTTATTTCTTGGTTTCTTTTAAGTTAGAAATGTGTGAACAAGAAAATCAATTTTTTTCATGGTGATTTTTGTTGTCTGTATCATTATTATCCTTACAAAACGTCTATTTTGAATGTTGCATGTGAACCAGTGCATTATTTTTTGATCCATTAATTTGTGTCTACCATATTTTCGGTGCAAAATTAACCCTCTGTGTGTTTTCAAGTGATAACAGTCATATTATTCAGGAAATTGAAAATATGGTTAGCATAAAGGTGTATTCTCTGTGATATAATACTTATTTTGAGCCATATATTTACATTTAGTTCTATATTTATTTAATGTATCAATTTTGCTATAAGCAGAGCCTGAGTTTCGTTGAAATGCATGAGGTTTAGTTTAACTTTTGTGTGACTGTTCAATTTGAAACAGGGATGCCCTTTGTATGCATGTATTTGCTTTTGGGTTCTATTTAAGATTTTGCTGGGATTGTTATTATTAAGTAATCTACGAGTTAAGGTAGGTTTTGAATGAACAACTACCAAATAACTATTTTGTGACTCCCAACAGAACACAATCCAGTAACATACTCTACATCAGGTCCCTCGTCATCTCTGAGTTCTTCCTTCCTTATTTCCAACATCCCTATCCTGTTCCTACCCCTTTCTCACTTGCCTAACATTCTCCCCTCTATTACAGTCTTCGGCAATCTAACTGATACCTTTCTGAGTCACCTGGCATTTTCCATGTATACCTTTGCATTTTGTGATAACTAACCCCTGCCTTCTACAGAACTCAGTTGCTTTTTCCCCGTGGTGTTTCCTTGTTCCTCAATCGTAGTCCCCCACCATATCACTATCCCTTCTGTTGCCTATCGTCACATTCCAATCCCCCATCACTGTCAAATGTATCCCTGCAGGATCACACTCGATTATGCCCACTAACTGATCGCATATCCTACTGACTTCTTCCTCCTTATGATTGCTTGGTGGTATGTACAAGTTCTGTTCAATAAGTATCGCGACTTCGTGTTTTTTCAAAAATTATTTATTTATTCATGAATATCTATTTTGTCCCCTTCAAAGTAATCCCGATTAGATATTATACACTAGTGCAAACATTTCTTCCAATCCTCGAAGCACTTCAAAAAATCATTTTTTGTGATCTTGTTCAGCTCCTCCTTTGATGCAGTCTTTATCTGGTCAATTGTAATGTAGCGTCGTCCTTTCATGGGCCTCTTCAGTTTCGGGAACAAGAAAAAGCCGCTGGAGAATATGGTGGCTGCGGTATCATTAGTGTGTTGTTTTTGGCCAAAAATTTGCACACAAGCAACGATGTGTGAGCAGGGGTGTTGTCATGGTGCAAAAGCCAATTTTTGGTCTTTCACAAATCCGGGCGTTTGTGGTGGATCGCTTCGTGCAAATTGTGCATAACTTGTACATAATATTCCTGATTTACCGTTCTACCCGGTGGCAAGAACTCATGATGCACCACGCCCCTGCAATTGAAGAAAACTGTAAGCAAAATTTTCACATTTGACTGATCTTGGTACGCTTTTTTCGGTGTTGGTGCGTGCTACAGCTTCCATTGAGATGATTTAGTTTCCACGTCATAACCATAAACCATAGCATGATTCGCCACCAGTTATGACCCTGTGGAGCAAATTTGGGTCATCGCGGACAGGGTCCAGCACCTCATTGGCAACGTTAATGCGTTGCTGTTTTTGGTCAAAATTGAGCACAAATTGAGGTATGAATTTCGCGGCGACCCAGGTCATTGGTAAAAATCGAATGGCTCGGGCCAGTCGATATGTTTAGGTCCTCCACAACTTCTCTAGTGGTGATCTGACAATTGGCCATTACTATTTTTTTCACTTCATCAATGTTTATGTCGTTGTCGACGTGCTCAGACACCTGGCATTCTCTTCGTTGTTCACATTTTCTCGGCCCTCTGAGAAGATTTTGTGCATCCGATTAACATCGCTTCGGTCCAGGGTAGCTTCTCCATATGCCCCAGTCAACATTCAGAATTCGACCATGCCCTTAATTTCATTTTTCATACAAAATTTGATACAGATTCTTTTATCCATTTTTTGGAACTGGCAAAAATTGAAGACAAGCCAAAACATGTCCAAACAAAACAGCTGTCAACAATTTACTGAACATTTAAAATGGCTGAACTTTTCGGCATAATTGAGAGACATAAATATCAACATAATGCCACAAAAAAATCAAATGTATGTAACCTGTGAAAATTCAAACTTCGCAATACTATTTGAACAGACCTTATATATCTGGACAATGATAGGTTGTCGGTTCTGCTTTTATCTCTACTCGTAATATTCTATCCGTTGCTTGTTCTATATTGACTATGCTTCTTCCTTCCTCTTTAATCAATAATATGGCAACCCCTTGATGGCTTTTGTCCCAGCTGCTGTATATTCTTCTATAACTATCACTCCAGTAATCCCCGCTATCCTTCCGTCTCACCTTGCATAAACCTAAAATATCTCTATTCCCTCTTTCCATCTTTCGCTTAATATTATCTAATTTTCCTGTCCCCAACTTTGTCCTAACATTTCAGGATATTAAGATTGAATTACCAATTTGTAATATTTGGAAAAGGTGATGTAATTTCACTTGGTTATCTACAATATGGATTTTTTTAAGTAGCAGTGGATAAAAGCAGGCATTCTATTCCCTTAAGTTTATTATTGGATGTCTGGAGTGGTCTTTGACAGATTATTTTCTCTTTGAGGTTTTGAAAGATGTTATTATCTCAGGGATTGCTTATTGTTATCACATTTCGGTTTCATTGTGAATGTCAGGCTTGGCTATTGCATAATTTTTCTGATTTGTCATAAAGAGACATTTTTAATCACTGTATTTCATCATTAAAAGGAATTTATACTGGTTTATTTAATAATGTTGATAATATGTTTATTATTAGAGGGAGTAGTTTTGTTTTTCAGTTTGAAAATGTAACAGTTTTATCTGCTGAAACCTTAAATATGCTTAAATAATCACTTGTGACATTATTATTTTTCACTATTATCAGTTACTTCTTTTTCTAAATTATAAAATATTTTCACAATAGGGTTAGGGAATGTTTTTTAATATTACTAATTAAATGAGTTCACATTTTGTAATTTTCTCTTATTTATGTTTTCTTTATTCGATAGTTATTTTGAATTAATTGTGAAATAATATAAAGTGTTCGATGAGATCCAACATTTAGAGGAAAAAGCAAGTTTTAGAATTTTTATTCCATATTTTCTCTGCCTGTGTTGCATGTTGGTTGCTTCTTGAAAATGATTTTGAAACTACACCAACACTAGCATATCTTTTAATTTATTTACATCAAGTTGATCTACTGATATTTTCATTAAATTGTATGGAAAATGGCTAGAATAAGTTAAGTTCATTCCCCACCTAGAGTTAAGGTGTTCATAATCGTGTCCATTGTTCTCAGTGTTAATAGTCCAATGCCAAAAAGTGCTGTTTTCAGACTAAGGCTAAATAAATAAATACCCAAAAATATAAATAAATGAATGGCCATATTTCTGTGAATCAAGGAGGCTAAAATTTGAAACTAATTAAATTCAATGGGTTTGAGTAATTTTGGTTACTAAATGAATGAAGATGGATTTTAACACTTAATGAAGCAAGCATTGTTTGTGAAAAAATTAAATAATTTTGGGTGCTGGTAATCTTCGAATAGAAATAATTGCATATAGTTCCAAATAATCTCTGCCCTTTCTTAGAAACACTTAAAAAAATCTTTTAATTTAATATTAAGGAAATGAAAAAGTTATCAGTATCTGTTAAAGACTAGGTGTCTCCAGACATGAAAAACACTAGGATTTTCAATCTTCTAGAATACTAGAGAACGCAGAGGAAATTGGTGTGTTGGGTGTTCTAAAAAGATCAGTTTTTGGTTCATTCGATTAGGAAATTATTCAGCTGGTCATTTTGAGATGCATTTCAGAGAAACTGCTGATTTGAATATTTTTTTCAGGGATTTCTGATATTTTTGGAGCCCTTGCCTTGCTTTATCCTCTGTTGGGGGGCACTACGTTGAGATCAGGGGTGGGCTGAATTCCCTCTCTCTCTTGGGGAATATATTTGACTGTGATGCAATTGAAATGAATGTTACATATATCCCTATCATAACTTCCTGCTTTTCTATAGTATTTGGGAAATCTGCTGTACATAGCTTGTGTTGTAGTCTAAAATTCATTGGAATTATGTTCTAATTGGACTTGCTTTTGAAAATTTCAACTTTCTTTGTAGGATAAAATGTTACACAATTATTTTTGTTCGTATTTGAAAATGCCATCACCCTATCCAGAGGTTTTCTAGATCTGCTTCTTATTGACCTTGCCCACAAATTTGGAAGTGTTTAATGCTTTACATGAGCAGCATAGAGCCCAAATGTTTTAATTACTAAATATTTGTAATTATGACAGTTTTTTGTTTAATTTTACCCTGATGTCTGTATATTTGTCTTTTATGGTATATGTAGATGAAATATTTAATTTTCTTTCTAAGCAGTAAAGTTGTCCAGAAATGATTTTCTTTTGCTCTGGGACCATTTTATTTCTCTCGCAAATATTTGCTTCCAATTATTATTTGATCTTTTGAATCCCATATACTGAGAGAAGTTAAAAAAAATATCCGAGTCACTATGAAAATATCTCCTATTAACCTGAGCATGAGTCTGCATAATGGCTATTTTCAAACTAATACATCATTTGCATCTGTACTCTGGTAAAGTGATTGTTTTTTGTGGTAATTGGAAATTATCTAAATATTGTTTATAAAGTACTAATAAATTCATGGTAATTAAACATGTGGCTATAAAGCTGTAATTCTTACAGTTTGTTTTGCAATGAGCTACTTTTCATAAAGTGAATCAATGCAATCTTCTGATGAATTATTGCTGTTCTAAATTGATCTACTTAAAAGGTAGGCATTAATTTGTGAATTGCATTATTTCATTAATGCATCATCACTCATTCTCAATCTTATAGCATTTACCTATGTCTTAAATGCTGAGGCCAAGTAGTAAATCTTTAAAAAATCCATCGGAATTGATGGTATAATTTTAAGATAAATTAGTCATTGCTTAGCCCATTTATTTTTTTAGTATCAAATTCACTTACATTCAGTGAAGGTTCTTTAAATGGAATGTGATGATGCATGTGCATTTCATTTACAGACCCTTGATTGTAATGTACATGCCTGATGTTGGTGCTCAAGATTGTGATAGATTTTCAGCATAAATATAATTTGCCTTGACCATGAATCAATCCTAGATCCTTGATGTTATCACTTAATGCCCAACTATGGTGCTTTTGCAGGAGGCCAGCAACCCAGGAACAAAAGGAGGCTACCAATTAAAAGCTACGGAACCCCAGCGCAAACCTACGAGTTGGTTGGCGAGGTGTTCCCTCCTCTGACAACAGCGTAGGGAGCCTAAAGAACAGGGTACCCTCATTACCCCTGCAAGCATGTTTTTCCATCTCATGCAGTGCATCCCTGCAGCACCCTGCGAAGAAGGGCACAGCACTGGTGGAGGGGGTGATGGGGCCAGCCAGGGGTGGACAGATGGAGGCACTCTGTTATGTGAGATTTGGTGGTGGGTTTTGTGTATTGCAGAGGCTATTGGTCAGTTAGCACAGCTTGGGTCGGGGATGCTTGTGACAGGGGTTGAGAGAAAGGGGATAGAAGTATTGCTTCTGCATTGGGAGCACAAAGGGGTCAACAGGGCCTCTAAAGTTGTTTGCCAAGCTGCTGGGTGCTCGGAGTCATTTGCAGGAGGAGGTAAAGGCTTCTCACTGACTGGGAGCAGCATGTTTCATGGCCTGGGCCGTTTGCCTGTCATCAGCGCCACTGCCCGAGAGCTCCAGTCATCTTGCCCATCTGACCTGTGGTTTGGAGAGTCTTTAGTTTCTCTCTCAGCTTCCCAATGGAAATGGAATGGTCTTGTCTTGATGAAGATGGAGAATCTCTTGTTGGATTGTTTGGTCTGCTCACTCTTGCTCTTTGAAACCAATGGCTTTCTCCACTTGCTGTGTGATGACCAATGGGCCAGGAACTGCAAGCAGTACTCCGTTGATGGAAATTACAGCTGTGATTATGTATGTTGTGGGTGATTGAGTGGCAGTTTTTTCTTTACCAAAAATATTTCTCTTGAAAACTGTGTTCATTTACAAGTGGCTGACACACAAAAAAAAGGCATGATCTTTACACAAACTCTGTGAGGTTTCTGAAGTACGCAGCAGTAGGTGTGGTTTGTTCCTCCGATGATTTTTGAAACGTTAGAATTTCGTTTTGGATTGGGATGAAATCAAAGCTCTTTTTTTTTAAATCTCCAAAGGGAACACCTTTGAGCTGTTTGGCTTCAATTTCAAGGAAGCTTTGTCCCAAATAAACTTGAAACTGCCTCATAATTCTAACATGTTTTACATGCAGCCCTGTGTAAACACCTAGGGTATTTACTGTAACCACCCCTTGTGAAATGACAATGATATTAGTTAATGAGCCACATCTCCTCACGGGAGGTAACAGTTGCACTTAGCAGGGATCACATTGCACTGGCATTTGATCTCAGGAAAGTACCAACTTTAAAATTCGAATTTTGATGGGGAATATGAAAGTGGTTTGTTTTATTGTACATTTTACATTTTTCACATATCTTGTGGTAAGTATTGAATGTAGTGGACAAAAATCATCTCAACTCATTCTGTATCAGGTTATTAAACTTGGCTCATTGTTCATTGAAATAGCAGTGTATTTTTAAATCTTGGTGTGAGGCAGGGCTTGGATTGATCAATTTTCTTAAATATATTCCTGGAGACAATTGCATTGTGACCAAACTTGTATTGAAGCCTTGTCTATTTTGTGTACATAAAGGACCTTACATTTATGCTGTGGGCTTTGCTCGTAAATGTTGTCAACGAACATTTTTTTCTGGGTGACACTGTGTGTCAACATTTATTAGATGCCATGCAATGTCCAGCATCTAAACAAGAAGTAAGTCGTTCTTTACAAATGGTGATCAGTTTTACTCAAATTCACTACCCTGGAATTTTTTTGGGATGAGAGTTCATTTGGAATGTTTCTCCACCATCAGTGACAGCATAGGAGTCTGGAAACAGTTGTCGATGCGGTTTGTTGCTATTTTTCTTTTAATGAGATGCTTGAAATTGTCCTTTGTAACCCTGCTAAGTAATATGTTGTTAATAATTTGATTCCTTATCTGACAAATCCTCATTGGTCTTTGATTTCCTTCACCAGTTCACACAAAACTAATAGAATTGAAATTTACGCTTAAGATGTTTCACATGGTGTAAGGGTTCTCTTTGCCTGTCATGTTGACATTAATTTTGTATTAAAAATGAAATTGTTTTGTATGCAAAGTTATATTTTTGGAACTGTTTGTTTCTAAGGATTGTTTCAAACCCATACAGTAAAATGTATTTGCATTCTTTTACAAATCTTTGTGTGTGAAATGTTGTTTCAGCAGTTACTGACAAAATCATATTTCACCTCCATGCCACATTGATTCAGTGGACCCACGACATATTCCTTTTTCATCATTTATTGCTTTTTTTAAGACTCCCAACTCTAGATATGTTTAAAAAATTTAATTATGCATTGCTACATTTAATATGATAATATAAGTGATTATATAGCATACATCGAGCTTTTTATTTGCATTGTAAGTGAATTTGAACATTAAAAAGAAACGTGAATGGGTGGACAACTTAGAAATGTACACTTTAATTTGCTGTAGTAACTTTTTTTTCTAATATCCGTTACATATTTCTGAACATGGTTACATAGAAAAAACACTATTGTACTGCATATCTGTATACTTTCAGCAGTTTAAAAATTACCTGTTAATTATTTACTTGTAGTATTTATTGCTCATTGTAGTATTATTTCAATTATTAATGAGCTTTAGTCACCATTAGAAAAAAATGTCAAGCAGTATACTGTGCTTATGTAATTCTGCTGTATAAATTGTTGATGTGAAATAATTATTTTATATGTTCACAGAAGTTTCATGACATTTACTTTTAATAATAGCAAAGAAATGTGTGCCCTTAAAGTATTTTCGTTGCAATATTTCTTATTTCTTGACTGCTCTCTGCTTTATTTTTGGTGTTGTTCCATGTCCTAAGCATTGTAGCCCTTTGTGCATTAGATTCAAAGCCGCTTTTACATGCAACATAGGCATCTTATCCGAGCCATTGTAAAGTGTGCAATGGATGCAATATTTATGCATTTTGTGATACAATGTTTATATGGACAAACAATCTGATGAGATTTTAATAAGCAAATTTGATTGAGGGTGATATATTTTGCTGATGTTCTGCTGTCACTTGGGATGCACAATATCCATTGCCAATTTTGGGCATTGCTTTTGAAGTGACTGACAGATCATTATTAGGTAAAATTAATGCATTTTTGTGGAACAAAGTCTTTAGGAATGTACGTTTGGCTCTTTGCTGAGCCTTCAGATATACACAGTGTTCATTCATTTGGAAGGGAAAATGTTAACAAGATTTTTTTAGGGTCTTAGCTTGTAGTGTTCACCTCAGAAAATCATTTCATTTTGGCATTAGGGCTTTTGATTGCATTCTACAGAAATAATTATGAGTATGTCTGAATATGTGGGAATTAAATGGGTTATCACTAGTTGTAGTCATGACTTTTTTAAGTTGAGGGTGTGTAGGTATGTGTGCATGAGATGTAATTTAATTGCTGAAGTAGATGCAGTGCTTTAATTAATTGGTTTCTATTGATTCAGCCCGAAAGTGCATTAGTGAATTCTCTGTTATCTGACAAGGATTTGATCCATTAATATGGTTTGTATTAAGAGATTTGCTTGTGGATTTAGCCCAGAAATGTTAGCTGTTATTCTTAATTCAAGCTATGGCCTGTCAGATTTTTCTGCATTTTTATTTATAATATCTTGTCAAACATTTCATATTTTTGAATTTATTAATCTATTTACAGTTCCTTTTATCCCAAAAATTGTATTTGGATGGAGTTTTATGCTAAATCTTCAGCTCCTAAAGTATAAAAATAAAAATATGTTCTGTTTTCCATTTCAATGTTTATCATTTGTTGGGGATGTGCATTTGCATTGTTCATCGAAATTAATAGGATTTCAAATACTACTGATAAAATGTATGTGATTGTTCTCTTTATTTGTTCAATCGTGAATTTAGCATGGAATGCTAATCCTCGTTACTGTAATTATTGTTCTCCAAATCCCAGTACTTCATTCACCACATCATGACTGGTAGGACAATTTTGGACAATTCCTATAGAGGGCCAAACTGAAAAGAGGTTTAGATACATTTATGGCAAATTTGGCAAACCCCAAATGAAGTTTTGCATGTTTGTGATGTGTAGCTTGTGGTTGGCCTAGTGCTAAAATGACCATCTCTCCAAAACCCAATAATGATGGTAGTCAAGATGTGCTGGTTGAAGTCTATACTGTACCTTGGGGAATGTTGCATAAAATTTTAATGGAGGGGATCAGTTTGATGTTTCATAATATACCTCTGAAAGGGCATGAAACTGTAAAGTGGGTTTATAAGCCTTAAAGACTAAACTCTTGGGCCTGTATGAAACATGTGAATAGGTCATGTGTGATGAAATGCAGGGAGAAGTGTATGTGTATTCATATTATCTACTCACTGTTTGATGTACTTCTTTTCCTTGGCTACTGCTGTACCCAATTGTAGAGTAATATGTGGCCTCAGGGTCTACTTTGAGGAGTTGTTGAAAGAGAAGACCAGAATAGCCCTCGGCAGTGATATTGTACCGAGGTGTAGTGTAGCCAGTCTCGGAAGGGATAAAGAATAATTTAAGAAACATTGTTTAATTTAAGAAACATGGATTATCTGAGAGTTTTGTATAATAACATCATTTATTGTGTATGTACATAGTTTATTATGATATGCATATTAAATTTTGTCCCAGTTTGTAATATAATCATTGATTACATTTAATTATGAATCAATATTAGTTCTCAGTGGGTCGTGGTAGTCCAGGGGGTAGAGTGTTGGACTACTGACCGGGGAGGGTCCCAGGTTCAATTCCCGGGCAAGCCACTCTGGGCACCTGCAGCTCCACCTAAGCTTAAGTGATTACTGTATAGTATCCGCCGTCACTTTGTGGAAACGATTCATAATGAATAAGAAATACTTAGTTTTTCCACACAAACTTTATTTTTACGACCGGGTTTCGACGAGGATCGTCATCATCAGGTATTTTAATATTTCATTTGAGTGAAAAATTAAAACCACCGACTTAAATATTAATAAAGGTGAATAGCCAATGAAATAACATTCTCAGTTTTTAGGGGCAAAAGCCGATGGTAGATAACAAAAATGATGACAAAAACTTCAAGATTTATTGAGTGTTTATTCAGTTATGCTTCCAATTAGGCAAACACATGCATACAAGTAATACTTTCACAACAACCCACAAAACTTTCAATACATTCATTACATAAATAGACCTAATGTGCTTTTACTCATTAATATTTTACACCATTTCTGCAGTAAACACTTACAAAAGTACATTAATAGCTACCAAGACTGATTGCTTTACATGCCATCAAGCTTACATTTGACATCTCTTCTTTTATGCAAAGACCATTTGAACACATATGCAGCATTAGTAGCATATATGATTTCAAATGAAGTTCAAGTCACATCATTCCTTCAACTCGGGTGAATATGCTGGACTACAGAATACCCTTAGTGCTCCTTTAAATACGTTTGCCATTATTAACTATTCAAATACTATTTAATAAATGCAATTTTTAGTTGTACACAGAGCAGCAAAAATTTCTATAAACCCCTTTGAGATTTGCATGGCTTTTATAAAGACTTCAAAATTGTCACTATCAAAAATCTATTATGAATGTTAGGCTATATATTATAGGTCATGCTGTATTCAATATGTAGCAATAAAATGCATATTTCAAACATTCTAAAAATAATGTTTGCACTCTTTGAAGAAATATGTACTTGTGATTAGAAATCGGTATAAACATTCATTCAGTCTTTGAGGAGGTATTTGAAGCTCAAAATGTTTTTCTATATTTGTATAATTTTCTAAAGTAAGGTAAGCTTATAGTATATTTGCATGTGTTAATTCCTGTGGGCTAGGCATTAATAAGGCTGCAGCCCAGCTAATCAAAGGCCACATAATTTGCCAAATAACTCTCCATTACAAGTTTTTTATTTTCACCCGATTGAAAGTTAAGGCAGTCATTATTTTGAGCAGCTTCCAAGGAGTGGGTGATTTCTGAACTAAGCAAGGCAATTAGGAAAGAGTAAATGGCATTATTAATGCATGTACAGTCTCCAATGTCAATTGTCAGCATAATTTACTGAACTTTCCAAGGTAGACTTGCTTGTGTCTGAAGTAGCATTCCTTGAATTCAAGGGATACCATTTAACAAAATGTTTCTTAAAAATTCTTCATGAATGCATTGGAGGGATATTAAAATTGAAACCATGTTCAAATGCGTGCCGCTTATTGCCTGTAACACATTCTTACCTTAATATACAAACCTTGGATTATATAGTATTCCACATTATGGAATTAAACAGTATTCTATAAAAATCATACAAGAACATTTTCAAAAAATGAACAAAAACACTTCACTTTTCTTTATGAAAGTGATGATGGCTTTCAATCCATAAATATAAAAAAAATCACAATTCCTCTGTTCTTCACGGTTAAGCACATAATTCACCATTGAAACTTGACTTGCTTAACCCAAATTGAATGCATGGCATTTATTGCTTGAGACCACATCATCAAGCTATTGAGAGTTCATAGGAGGACTTGGTTGTGAACTGAGAATTTAACAGAAATTATCAGAAAAAGTCTGGATTCTTCCTTTCTCTCTCTCACACATTTTGAAACTTGTCACATAATTCTTCTCGCTTTCACCTAGCATGCCTGAAAGGAAAAAAAAGTAAAGTTGAAGGAACTACACAAAAAACTAAGGGAAATTTTTGAAGGGAGAAAATAAAGGATCTAAAATAAAACATGTTATCACCCTCAAAGTGTGATATCTATATTTATTTACAAGACTAAAGAATAAATATTGAGCCAGATTTATTTCCGGGATGCATTCAGGTGAAGTCATCATCAAGAGTTTTGTAGTCTTATGTCTAAAAATGCTATTATGGAGGACAAAATACTCCAATAATGACTTTCAGTCAACCAGGGAGGTGACCATTGAAACTGGAAGGAAAAAGTATGCTAAGTGCTTGAAATGGAAAAAAGCTGGGGTAAACCAAATATACTTCTAACACAGTTGAACTAACACAAAATTCAGCCATGGTCCCTTCCAGATCCTACATTTTTCAATATATGTTCAGCCTTATTAAACCAAATTGTTTATGGAAACCATTTCAGTAATGACTACATTTGGGCATCATGTGAAGTCAATGACAAATACTATTACTTAATTGCTTAACAGTACTGGAAACTTATGTCATAGAGTCACTGAAGTTGTAACATTTCGATGAATAAGTCACAGAGCAAAGAACACGTGAATTTTCATTTCAAATCTATCTTCAAGCAACAATCTGTGACAGCAAAACAAGATGTCAATACCAAGGCACTCGATTTCTGCCTATTTATTGCCTGGCACATCTAATCCAAAACAAATTTAAAAAAGGCTTAAGTGGGTCAAAAAATAAAAGTGATCATATCTCATGAGGGTAGCAGTAATACGAAAAAATTGGTTAGAAGAGATAGTCGGGACATATCTGAGGATTATTAATCTGCTCCATTAGCTATGCAAGTAAAAGACCAACATGATATAAAGGCTTAATTTTGGTCACTAATTACTAGGGATTTAGCTTGCATCTGAATGATGCAAAGCATTTAAATAGTACCCTGCTTTACCTGCACATGCTGTACACCATGGTTTGCAGCAGCAACAGCTATAGGAACCGCTGTGGCAGAAGGGGAAATTGCCCTCATTCCGCCTATTGGAGTACAGTATGCTGTTTCATAACCTCCTTTGGATTGCATTTGTGTCTGGATAGCCCTTAGGTGGGATGCTCCCAGCTGCACATCACCAGATCCTACAAATTAATGAAGATTAAGGATATGCCAGTGATTGGTAAATGAAATTTTCAGTAATAAGCTGAGGAGAATGATGTGGGTAATTTGATGCTGTTGGAATTGAACTTGAACAGAGTCACTACCTCACTTTTACAGAAAAACTAAATATGTGAGGAGATATTATCTATACAGAAGTTTGGATAATTAAGAACAACAAAATATCTTTCCACATGGGCATTCAGAGAGATTGGCTCAGTAATTAATTCTTCCTTTGCATTTCTTTCAGTCCACTTCACCTTTCCCATCCTCCACACTCACATCTTAAAAACATCCAATCTATCTATATATCATCTTGTTTCAACGGACAAGTTTCTGAGCCATACTCCATATCAAAGTTTTAATGAGTGATTTACTAAAATCCTTACTCAATGTGAGCAACATCAACTCTCTCCTCCTTGTAAAAGCTTCCTTGCCTAATGCAATTCTTCTTATGTCCCATCTACTTTGACCATTTTGGTCCAAAACACTTCCATGACAGGCAAACTGTATCACCTACCCTAGTTTTTGCCATCCGATTTTTATATTTAACTTGTATTTCCTCTCTCTCAAAAACCTCTTAAGCTTTGTTTTGCTTACAATGATCCTCATCCTTTACCAATAACAGATTTTCTAATGCTGGCAGCCATACTTTCAACTCAGACAAATCAAAGCCAAAAAAACAAATATATAATAAATCAAGTGTGAATTAAAATGTCCGAAAAACGATTGAAATTGAAATTTGTTACGGAAAGTATCACCAAAAGCAGTAGGGTAGGATATATCTGTTATGTGTCAATTTGGCTAACACATTTTGGGTACCCAGGTCTCTTCAGGTTAAAATGACTTTAAGATATCTAAACATACCTATGTGTCCAGTGTGCTGGAAATTTGTTGGTGATCCAATCATTGACCGATCCAATCTTGATACACCATTGCCGACTATCCTCCCATGCCTTCCTCTTGCGCCACCTGTACTTCCATTACTCCTCCAGTGATGCTGATTTGAAATAAAGAGAGAAATATCATAAAAGTGATCATAATAATCCAAAACTTTAACACAACAAATAATTATCCAATTAAGAAATAATGTCACATTAGCTGTTAAGCAGTTTGCATTACAGAGTAGTTTAAACAGCAGCCTTCAGGTGAAATATTTTTGGAAATTATGAGAATTTGTTTGAACAACTTTTGAAACGAGTAATGTGGGTAAGCATTTGAATTCAGATTTTTAGTGGACTGAAAAGCAAATTGTTTGGAAGAAAAGTTTGTACATCTGCCATAGTAAAAATAACTTACAAGTCCATTGCTAGCGAACTTATTTGAGTTAATTTTACAGGAGTGCAACTTTAAGCTTGACTTCAGTAAAATTAGACATTTGCTATCTTATATCACACTAAGGAGATTTAAAAAGTAATCATGTTCAGTTATAGCAGATGCCATGCCTCTATTATCCGATACATAATTGCAAAGTAACCAAGTTATGCAGTCATGACTTCTAATTCATAAAACAGCCAAGCATTCACAGTTGAAAAGATTGTTTGATTAGGATGATAATCAGTGTCATTTCTAGTGAATACACAATTGCCATGAAAATTCATGGGAGAAAGTAGTTTTCCATTTGAGTCAACTAGTTAAAAGGCCAGCTGAATTGAAGTAATCTTTTTTCTATAGGAGGAAAAAAGCTCATTTTTCTAGTATTTGGGAATACTAAATTCAACTCGTGCCTATCCAAACTCGTTTTATGCATACTTTCTTGGACAATTTAAATTTTTAACATTTGAAAATTAAATGATGTTATGATAAATAATATTGCAGATTATCAATGATATGAACAACAATGTGAAACTTATCCATTTAAAAATTGTCAAAGAGAGAATGAATTGTGCATGACAAAATTTGCTCCATTAACTGGCTCACATCAATGACATGTTAAAATGAAGAACATAGTAGCATGATGACAAATACCTGTTGAGAAGCTGATTGGTCAACGCAGCAGGAAAACCACTGCAACCACATCTCTCCGACTGCACCCAGACCTGCAGTGGCTCCACTCCTGCCACCTCCGTACGTGGCCATCCAGGAGGGGCTCCAATCACCTTCCTCCCGTCGACACCACCAGCCAATCTCACCAATATCACCAGCTGCTTTTTGAGTGATTCTGATAAAAAGAGAGAGAAAAAGATTAGACCCAGAGTTCCTCCCCAATCACACAACGTGTACATTTTATTCCATAGTAAAACAAAATCACCGCCCAAAATAACCAAATTCATTTAAATTACATTTTAAATAGGTATCCTTAAGGAAAAACATTGCAATTTTTATTTCTATCCCACCCTTTTGAAATGTACTAAAATCGCAACATGTGATGACCAGTGATTTCACAAATTTCATTCATTCATTGATGTTAAGTTTAATAAAATCCTATTTTAAGGTACCCATACATCTACTACCAGCAAAGGAAAAACTGTCTGAAAAATCCTTACTGAATAACTGGTAGCCTGAAAAATGATAAATAAATTTAACACAACAATCAACATTAAAAACTGAACATTTTCATCTATTTTGTAAAATATCAGATATCATGTAGTTCCAATGAGGTTAAGAACATTACCTAGTTCATTCATGTGATAATTCACTTGACTCCATCAGTTTATAAGACTTCTAAAGTTGGAAATCCTAATTCACTTGACTCCACCAGTTCATAAGACTGATTTTGAGCTAATTCATTCTCCTGAAGGTGGAAATCCTAATATGGGAGTAAATACTAAATTGTGTCTTATGTACAAGCATAACATATATAATGACAGTTTGTATTAATTATGGAAGAGCTAAGCTGGTGATTATACATTAATGGATTTAGCAGTTTACTGAGTAAAATTGTAGATCTAAGGGTGGCTCACAAGGTTGAAACATTCATACATAACGAGAAGTTAAAGCAAATGCAACCTTCTCTAGCTATGGGGTACTGGGGAATAAAGTCATGAGATCTAATTAATTCAGTGGGAGAAGCAAGGGAAATTTTTTCCCACCTCAAAAACCTCTATGAAATTCCACCTACATGCAAAACAAATGCTAATTAAGGAGACAAAAATCGGCTGAAGAATGAACAAGTTAATTCCTTCATCCATTTGGGGGCTTGAAACAGTTTGTTGCATTGAGAATGCCATGGAGGCAGGGAAATAATGTTCTGTTTTTCATAAACACACACTATTGAAATACTACTTTGGCATACTTGAAAACTAGAACTTGCTATCTCTGCTTTCAATACATATATAATTAGCGCGCCCCCTGAGTGGTTACTTGACATTTCCTCGGAAGCTTTATTCTATAGGCTTTAAGAAGGCGAGGATTAAAAAGTAACCAGAAACTTTAACATTGACTCTCCCGAACGCTCAATATTTTAAAATCGTTTTCTTCATGAATAGCATATGGTAGTAAATACCTTAAGTACAAAAACGAAAATGATACCATCATGCTGAACCCCTTATTATTATTTCTTTTAGTGACTATTACGATGTTATATATGAGAATAAATTTATTCGTGCTTTTTTTCAGGTGGAAATTAATCTGAATCAAAATCATAAAAATATATTAATTCCCTGAAATTCTGCAAAATATTGTTTTAATTTCTCAAATGACTACAGTGGTTGCTTTGAACGTAACCAATTAAAAAGGTTTTGTATTTTGGCGGTTGTTCTGACGCTTACAGGGCGGTAAAAAGTTAACATCATAACATGCAGGCACAAAGTATTACAATTTTATTTATTCATAGCACCTATAAACAGTCAACAGTGGTTTCAATAGTATCAAAAACTATAATTGTTTCTGCGGAATGAAACGGGAGGAACGAATAATTTGGTATTTGCCCCAGGTAAGATCTTCATTTGGAGAGGTGAAGAGGTTCAATATGTATTCAATATAATAATTACGACGAATATAGTAGTGCAGAGATAATGGTATATTTATTTACTGAAATCTCACATGAAACATAATAGGTACTCATTCGTCGGATATTTTTACCTCTATCTAGTACTATCTCAATTACAAGTATTTACAGAAGCTCCAACGACTAGTACGAGAGAATGGAAGAATGGATGGTAAAAATACAGCATATCAGGGAAAAGGTAGGATTATATCTTTTTTATACAAACCGTTGATGATTTAACATTACTCTGAAACCATTTGAAGATTGCCAAAATATATTTTCTAAGCTGAGAAGAGATTCCGTTACTCGCTTGGTCTATACCATACAACATCTGAATATGCCCAAGTGGATAATAACGGCTGGATTCCTATACAAGGCACTTTTAGAATGCTTCTTTCTCCCAGTTATGCTAGGATGTCTTGTGAAGGAACTTAATATTTAAACGAATTTATTACATTGCTCTCAAAGTGAAAATGTTCCAAATTATCGATGGTAATGTTTCGGAAAGATTTAAGATAAAAAGGTTATTTACATTACGCAGGGATATTTTACAAACACCATGTAAAATGGTGTTTGTAAAATATCCCTGCGTAATGTAAATAACCTTTTTATCATACGATGCATACTAACCAAATTGATGAACATTTTTTTGTTTTACAACGAAACCATGGTGAACCCGGCTACGTCGGATAAATAAATAAATTATTCCTTCGTCAACTATGACGATGCCTTCCCAATTGAAATTATCACGATTAATGCGATCGAGCTCTCGACGGAACTAATGAATCGCTCCGATTGAATGAATTATAGCCATCGGCATTGATTGATTAGCGTTGGCCATAAATTCAAGATAGTATTTGGTGAAGTTGGCCACAAAATTATCTTTACCGCACACTCGGGGTCGTTTTAGCGACGTAGTTTCTCTCGCTGCCGGCAGATGGCAAATGTCGGAAGACGGGCGAATTGGAAGTGTGTATAGCACGAGAATGTCTTCTCTGACTTTACAAGGCTAGTTAGCAATAATGTCATTTCAAGAAGCCAGTTATGCCCTCCTTCTGGTTACTCGCAGGGAATCAACAGTTGTATTTATTAAATATATATAATCAAAACCAAAGCGATTTTTGGACTTAAAATTAATTATTCCCGGATTAATTGTCAAAACGATTTTACCTGTCTAGTCCAGCCAAATTACTGTTTGGTAGCCTCCAGAGTTTTTAAGAAGTTTTTTAAAGGGAATTTAAGGGGCTCCTGTCCCCATCCTAGATACTAAATCTTAGTAAAGGCAATCAATATAAACCAAAAGGTAAGTATTCGTAAAAATCATTAGGCACACTTATTTTTGCACCGACTTCAAGAATGCATAAAATGCCATTTTTAAACTATTAAAGCCACGGAGATAATTCAAACATCGTTGTAAATGTCTTACTACGGTAAAAAAAGTACTGGGTAGGGACAAAATGTGAAGATTCAGGAGTGATATTGTGGAAGTGGAACTTAATACGTACTCAAACAATTCTGACACTCAATTGTAGATTTTAATTAGGCTGACGTGTTGAAATCGACACCTAGGTCGCAATTAATTAATATTTACAGAAAAAAGGCAATTTTCTGGCATATGTAAAAGGGATACAAAATACAATCTTAATACTGTTTAAATTCTCTTATCAAGAGATTAGGGTATTGAATGTTTACCTCCAGAGTCCCGCAATTTTTAATTTCACTGCAAGTAAATCGAATAATGCACATACATTAATTATTTTGTGACCTGTCAGAATAGAATCGGGTGGTATGGTAGTTTAGTGGGGAAGAGTTTTCCTAGGCTGAACGGACGGCAGGCGTTCAAACCTGGGCGATTCTTGACATCCTCGGTTCGACCCAAGTTTTTGAATTTTATGAATGCCGGAAATCCATTCAAGGGTACGCAAAAAGGGGTGTCAACGTGTTTCGGCTAAAACTGCATTTTAGTTATTGGGAAACAAATTCATCCAATCGCGAAGCAGTTAGCAGAGGTTTGATCAGCATTGGGGGACTGAGGGCAGCGACGCTTAGGACACGTGCGTCGATGATGCTCATAGAATATACCCCCTGCGAGGGTGAGTTGGTGTGGTCGCTTGTGTGAATGTCCATTCGCCTCTGCTAAGTAACGGCCAGGAGTAAACATGAATGCGGCATAAATAGTACCAGTACTCAGAGAACTTGTTAAGCAACAGGTTTATTTTATTGTGGGATTAAGCACCTTCCCTCTGAAATTTCCGTCTAGTAATTCACTCGGAGTTACACTTTCGTTTCACGAAATTGCAAAAAACACAGGTTCAACTTTCTCTACTACAGTTTTGTGGTATAAATGTAATTTTTTCCTAACACTGTAGAATGTTTCCCGCAAATCTCACTCAACATATTAATCGCGAAACCTTTTATTTTGATTTTCTTTCACTTCTGTGAGATCTTACGAGGTAAAAATCTGATAGATAAAAGGCATTTAATTCGGAAAAATGTTGGAAAGGTTCGGCGACTCTTCTTTGAACTAAGCTCCATTCTTGAATACGTGTTTTCTGAGGCGGATCCCAATCGTGCTGGCTGTACATTCGGCGTGTGGTCGGACAAAATAAGTGAAACAGCCGTTCCCTTCGCATTTCACCATAGCGTTTTCAAATTAATAGATGCTATTTTCTTCAATAAGACACTGAATAAACCATTCCGTATTCTTCCCCCCTTTGAATATCAAGTAATGCGATACTCAAATATTACAAATCATCACGCGCGCTCTTCCCAACACCCCCGAGCGTGCAAAATTTACATCTGTATCTTCTCTCCTTGCATGCCGTAAAGAGGACGTATGGCAAGGGGGATATGTTAGTTGTGTTATGTTATGTTAGATCACCAAGCATTAGTGCAATCAATAAGGATTGAAACTTGGTATTATTCTAATTCCAACGAGTTCAAATTGCAATACGTTTTGCTTCCAGCTGATGTCACGATATGTGCATGCATGTTCACATACAGCAGTAGCGCCGATTAACAGCGAAAAATATAACAAAAACATGAAAGAGGACAAGATACAATGCCAGCATAACAATAAACGACGAGAACCGAACATGGACATGTGAAATATTGAATTTGTTGACTAAGGAAGTGAATTTAGAAGGGAGGACAGGCGAAATAAAGGCGAGCGCTTAGTGAGAGTTATCCTAGGAATAGGCAGATGGAGTGGGTGCGGGTGGATCAAGTTGGTATCCTGAAGTTGAAAAGAGAGGGAGAGCAGTTCAGGGTAATCAATAGTCGAGTTTTTCTTGTATGATTTCGTGAGATTTCTTGTATTACTCCGTTCGGAATTGAATTCCACTTTTTTAAATACACATCTACTGTGAGCATAAAACTATTATATTATAATTGCTGGGAGTTTTCATGGAATGCTCTCCTTTTACATCTGAAACACTGTTTACTTTCCAGTAAGTGAGGTCTCATTCGAAAATGCCATTTACAGGATTATAGGGAAAACTTAATTCGTTTCATACAAACCACTATTTACTTCATTATCAATTAGGAAATATTAAATGTGACGGAGAACGTGTAGAATGTTTATCAATTGTGATAGTAACAAAATAACATTGTTGAATATATGATGACAACCCACGAACAGCATATTTTACTCTTAATTGATTAAAGGATAATGAAAGTACCATGTTGAAATATGTACATTTTATGCGAAGAGAACTTCATTTTCGTGAGATCTACCAATTTACTGATTAAATCACGGAGGATGCTCGAGTGAGTATTGTGATCTGCGGTATCGTCGGCAAATAAGTTCCGCATTGTTATTTTTGCGCGCATAGAACGAGGCTCGGAGAACAAATATATATATATATATATATATATATATATATATATATATATATATATATATATATATATATATATATATATATATATATATATATATATATATATATATATAGAAAATAGGAATAGATTGGAGGGAAAGGAGGCTAATCCGCAACCTGTACATGTCTCAGACTGCTCAGTACGAGTGGGGAACGGGGAGTCCGGTTGGGCAGTGTTAGGAAGAGGTGTAAGGCAGGGTTGCCCATTATCACCGTTGCTTTTCAACCTGTATGCAGAGGAAATGATTAAGGAGGCATGGGAAGAACTGGAGGTAGGAATGAAAGTGGGCGGGGAATTCGTAAAATCAGTTAGGTTTGCTGATGACCAAGCTTTAGTTTGTCAGTCAGCCAAGGGGCTGCAAGCATTGCTTAGTGAATTGGAAATTCAGTGCGACAGGTATGGGATGAGAATCAATATTAATAAAACAAAGGTTATGCGATTTTCTAGAAAGAAAAACGCTAAGCTTAACATTAAAATAGGAGGGCAAAAACTAGAGCAGGTAGAACAGTTTACGTATCTCGGTAGTGTTTTGGACCAACACGGTCAAAGTAGTAAGGACGTAAGGAGAAGAATGGCGCTAGGCAAAGAGGCTTTCACAAGGGGGATAGATAGATAGATAGATAGCGGTCTTTATTTGGGCGAAATTGAGACCAAATGGTCCCTTCTTCCATTTAACCCATCGTCATATACATATTATATTAGCCATTTAAACTTACAGTTACATTCAAATCTAAACATAAACACATAGAGATAGACATAAATTCATTAATCCAAATTTGCACATCGAAAAGAAAAAAGTATATACATATATATAGACACACACATACACACACATATATACCTATATGCATACACATACATACACATATACATACATATCCACACACACATACATATACACATAAAACATACATACATGCATTCATACACATGCATAAATACATACATAAGTACGCACATACACACCCATACATACATACATATACATATATAAATTAAGAATACTCCTTCAAATACTCAAATTAAATGACAGTGAAGATAGAGTACAATAACAATGAGGAAAGTCTAAGCAAAGAATGAGGTTTGTGGGAAAAGCTAGGGAGAGCGTGGCATTGCTCAACTAGTAAAAACCCACGCAGGAAAAACACCCACGAAGAGAAGGGGGGTGTGAAAAACCTGCGAAAACCCTATTAATTAGAGGAAAGATACATGTACATTGTAACAATCATTTTTACAGAGTATACATATTATTAAGTTACTGAAATTGAAATGGAGAAATTAAATACATTGACAACACATGCGGAGTAATGAGAAGCGTGATGTTTCTAAAAATAATTACGCAAACTCCTACCGCTTGAGATGACAAAACAAAAAGCAGGGTAAAAAACAAAGTAGACACAGTGATCTGTATAACAGCTGAGTGGAATGACGGAGGGATACTGGTTAAGTTAAGTACCTGAGGAAAATGAACTTGTGAAGTGCTCTTCTAAATGTTGTTGTTGATGAAGAGTTTTTTATGTCATCTGGGAGAGAGTTCCACAGACGGCATGCTGTAACATGAAAAGATTTGTGATAGATTTCCGTGCGATGGTGTGGGACAAGAAGTTTGTTATTACCCCTGGTATTTCTGTTGTGGATTGAGTTGATGAAGAGGAAGTTTTTGTATAGATAATTAGGGGTGTGCTTTGAAAGTATTCCGTAGAGAAGTGAAAGAATATGTAAATGCCTGCGGCCTTCTAGCTTTAACCAGGATATTCTATTAAATGAGTCGGAAATATGATCGTACTTCCTAAGATCACATATGAACCGCACACAGGAATTATGGGTCTTCTGGAGTTTGGTTTTTAGTTCGCCTGAAAGGTCTTGGTATACTACATCACAGTAATCAAAGTGGGGTATGAGAAGAGTGGACACAAGAAGCATCTTTAAGGAGGGGGGAGCAATGTGCTTTAACCTTTTCAGTGAATGCAGGGATGAGTTAATTTTTCTGCAGATAGCAATTGCATGATCAGTCCAAGATAATGTTTCATTTATGGTTAAGCCTAAATTATTTACTGTCCTTAGGTATGGTATGATAGATCCTTGCAATTTTAGTGGTGGTAGTTTATCAATACTTATTTTAGAATGTATTTTATGGTATCCAATTATGATGGACTGACTTTTGATTGGGTTTATTTTCAATAAATTTTTTATTCCCCATAGTGACAAAGCAGCCAGATCTGCATTAATTTCGTTTATAATTGTAGGTAGGTCTTGAAGGCGGGAATGGTGATATATTTGTAAATCATCGGCATAAAGGTGATGATTGCAATTTAAAATGCATTTACTAATATCGTTTATATACAGGGAAAAAAGCAAAGGTCCAAGAATGGATCCTTGTGGAACACCCCTGTGTATTTGAAGCCAGTTAGAGGATGAATTAGGTGTAGTGACACTTTGGAATCGGTTACTTAGGTATGAGCGAATCCACAGTAAAGACGAGGAAGAAAAATTCAGGTTTTGAAGTTTTGCTAAGAGAATATCTTTGTCAATAGAGTCGAAGGCTTTGGTAAAGTCTAGGAGAGTCATTATTGTCACCTCTTTGCGATCCATGGATAGTCGGATGTCATCTGTTATTTTAAGGAGAGCGGTAGCTGTGCTGTGAGAGGACCGAAAGCCAGATTGTAGAGGATCAAGTAAGTTATTTTCATTCAGAAACTTTGAAATTTGTTCGTGAATGAGTCTCTCGAATGCTTTTGATAAAGGAGGCAAGATGCTGATTGGTCTGTATTCAGCAATGTTAGTGGGTGTGGATTTTTTGGGGATGGGACGGACGAGGGCACGTTTCCAGAGGGAGGGATATGTTTCAGTTAAAATAGACCAATTAAAGATATGAGTTAAAACAGGAAGTACAATGGGAAGTAACTTTTGTATGAGAATAGCTGAAATTCCGTCAGCTCCATCTGAGGAGGACTTGATTTTTTTGAGGGCCTGGAGGACTTCCATTTGTGTGACGGGAGAAATTTTGAATGAGCTTCCAGCAGAAACTGGAGTTGGTTCAGAATTTTGCAAACTGTATATGTATTCATTTTTTGCATTAAAGTCGATTTCCGTCGGTGGGGTTGTGAATAAACGGTTTAGGTCGTCTGGAGAAATGTCAGCAGGTAGGGAGTGTTGATTTTTAGTTTTTCCAACACCAAGGTACTTCAAGCTTTTCCAAATATGTGACGGGGGCTCTTTAGATATTTGGAAGGCATATCTGATTTTGGAATTTCTAATGACTTGTTTAGTTTTGTTACGCAGTTTTTTGTAGATATTGAATACATTTTCGTTTTTATGTTTTTTAAACAGGCTATAGACTGCGTCACGCCTACGCATCAAGTATTTTATTTCATCTGTTATCCAAGGGGAGCGTGGTTTGGGAGGGAGTTAATGACGGGGACGTTGAGTAAGGATGTTAAGAAAAGACTCGTGAAAACTTAGATATGGAGCGTAGCTATGTACGGCGCGGAAACGTGGTCATTGAAGCAGGAGGATAGACGTAGACTGGAGGCTATTGAAATGTGGATGTGGAGAAGAATGGAGAAGGTGAAATGGACAGAGAAGAAAACAAACGAGGAAGTACTTGGTATGGTGGGCGAAGAGAGGGGTTTGTTGGGAGCAATCCTATGGAGGCAGGAAAAGTGGCTGAAGGGGGTATTGACCGGCAGCGGGATGTTGAAGACTGTAATTGAGGGGAGAATGTTAGGCAAACGAGGAAAGGGAAGGAACAGGATAGGGATGTTGGACGGGATGAAGGGAGGAAGAAAGTACTCAGAGCTGAAGGGGGACCTGATGTAGAGTAGGATGTTGTGTTTTGCTAAGGGCCACAAATTATTTAATTAGTAATTACGTCCATCCAAAAACCTACCTTAACCGGTAGATTACCTAATAATAATAATAATAATAATAATAATATGTATAGTGGGTCGCGGTAGTCCAGGGGTAGAGCGGTCCTGGGTTCGATTCCCGGACCCTCCGGTCAGTTTTTTAGGTGATGGTAGAGTTCACCCAGTACTAAGCCCTATACGGCGTGTGGAATTCACACATCAGGGTAAGGGGGCCAGTTCATTTCCCTGCGCCGGCTATGGTTTCCCAGGAAGATCTGGTACTCGAAAAATCACAAAGCTTGGGTGGAGCTGAGGGTGCCGTGAGAAGCTTGCCCGGGAATTGAACCTGGTCCTTCCAGTCAGTAGTCCAACGCTCTACCATTGGACTATCGCGACCCCGTGCACACACGTGTATATATACACACACATGCTCGAGAAATGGACGAGGTACATTGTTATTAAACGACATTTTGGTCAATTTCCTATACATTATTTTTGCCGAATCAAGCAAGTATTTATACAGTATACAAGCTGTCGATATTACTAAAATTGGCCGCGATGCGGAAATAACGCTGAGGTGGTATCGCGCAATAGATTCATTTTTATAGGTTCGAATGTATGCCTAACAGCGAGTGACATTCAAACATGAACATGGTAAGGGAGGCCATTTCCATCCCCTGTGCTGCCAATTGTTTCCCGGCTAGTTCTGGAACCCGAATAATCACAGCTTAGCAGCTTAGGTGGTGCTGAGGGTACCCAGAGGCACTACTAGGAATTGAACCGAACCCCCTAAGGTCAATAACCGAACGCCCTGCCCTACCCACTAGGCTACCGCGCGCGTATTACAGAGCTCCCGTCTATTATTACTACGACGAATCGCGGGGTAAACAAGAATTTGAAAGTTATTCCAAGCGAAACGCAAACCACTGAAGTCATCGAATTAGACCAGTCCTCCTCTTATTTGCCAATTAATGGGAAAGTACTATGCATGATTTAATTACATCGATAGATGCCCATAGTGAAGTCGTTCTTTAAAACGATATCTTCGATATTTATAGCACGTCAATGTTTTAGACATCTTGTTTAAAAAGAATATTTCATAGGAATTTTAACTGGTGCCACTGCGAACGAAATCATCTCTCGACCACGCTGCTGGGTAGGGAGTATAATGTTAAGAGCTGTTGGGGGAGCGTTTTGTAGAATAGTAGGAGGTGGAGAGAAGGGGATATCCACGGGTCTACGGGATGTCGCAACCATGCCAACGGGATGAGATGGGGGCGCCACGTGAAGATTGACAGAAAGAGAGGACCGCTGCATATTGGAAACGTCCGCGAGCGAGGTGAAGAGGGGTGGGAGGAAGTTACCCATGGGCTAGTTCCCCATTTACTCCGAAAGGGAAGAAGGGGTCACTCCGGCCACCAAGAGTTCTTTCTGCATGTACGTGTGCCTACACCTTATGAATGTGTTTCTTACCGAGGATACTGTACGAAGCGAGGGCGTAAATTGCGGGGAATCGGATTGGTGCGGTGGCAAGCGTACTGGCTTCCCACCTTCCCGAAAGGGCACTTGGGGTTCGCAGGATTCCTGAGGTGGTAGGATTTTTCACGAGGGTATCCCGGTCCCTACTTTTAAAGCGCAATGTGGAGAGGCCTTCAACTGGAGTACGCTGTCCGTTGGATAGGACGTTAAATTGTGTGAACCCTTGGCGTTTTCAGTTAAAAAGAGCAGGGTGATTATGAAGCCAATTTTCCCTTTCCACTTCTACCCCGTCCCTTGTAAATCATAGATCTATCAAATCACTTTCTTATATCTAATGGCTCAAATGAGCTTTGGCCATCTATCGTCTTCTTTAATTGCTACTACCACTACTGCTACGATTAATGTAACTATTCTCCTATTCGGATGAGGAAAAAAACAATGTACACCCACCAAGCGCAGTCGGTTTTCGTGATTCGAATCGGCGAGAACATTTGGCATCGAAAGTTGCACTTGAAGAAGATCCGGGGGCAAAGGGGGTGAGCTCATCCCGCCAATCTGTTCCACGCGACGTCGTCCTTACGCTCTTGCCAGACGCACAGGCATGTCTCAATGCCTGTGCGTGTCATTCTTAGGTCGTGAGCCCGAACAAAACATGTCCAACTATCTGTCGAACCGAAAGGGAAGAACAACGCTCAAGTCGATATGAAATGCATTTGCACAGCGCATGCTTGAGGAGGTCGCGTTGTCATGTCTGCATCATTCAATTTAGACCAAATTTTCTGTATTTGTAATCTTAAGTGCTCTCTTATAATTTGGCGTTGATAAAACGGGGTCTTGGCACGTTTGGTTTCAGGTCTGGAAGTTTAAATAGAAGATTCAAGATAGTGTTCATGTTGTAATGGTCGTGCAAAGCTACCACCAGAACAACAGTGTATTAATGGTGAAATAATACATGTCGTCCACGCACGAAAAACTAACAATGTCACGGGCGCAATTATATAAGTTTAATTATGAGTTGGACATCTCCAGTGACAAATTAATATCACTTTTCATAAATGCACGTAAGGAGTTGTAACAGCGTTAACATAACGGCACCTATTTGCCTGAATTCAATATATTAATATCAATTAATTAAAAAAACCAGACGAATTCGCATAATTGAAAAAACTGCGTCTCCCAACTAGTCCAAAATAAGTTTTAGGGCACGTTTGAAATAATATTAACAACCTCTTAAATAGTGTCCAAAAGCTATACATTCACATCATATCTGTTTACGAACTTCGCATGAATCATTGTTAAGTTACTTTTCGTTACTCGTCATTAATGGGGTCACTGCATTCCAGGGGTAGAGCGTAAAATTCCCGGGCACCCTCAGCTCCACCCAATCTTTTTGATTTTTCGGGTACCAGATCTTCCTGGGAAACCATAACCGGCACAGGGAAAGGAACTAGCCCCCCTACCCTGAAATGCGAATTTCACACGCCGTCGGGCTTAGTACTGAGTGAACTCTATCATCACCTACCAAACCGACCTTCGGGTTGATTCCTGTGGTTATGGTTTATATATTCATATATAATTAAAATTAATAATGCACAGATCTAATTAGCACGACGCAGAGCGCAGAAAAGATAACAAGACGTAAATTATAAGATAGATGTGATCGAGTTTAGCATCTTAAAAGGTCAACTTGGATCTTACATTGACATCAAACCTTTCATGGGATGCACACATCGGTAGAATATGCAGGCCAGCCATAAAGACGCTAGGTTTCACTATACGAGTTGTAGGAAAATGATATTATAAGGTCAAGACAAAAATGCCACTTTATTTAGCCCGTACTTGGAATAGGTGGCAAGTATCTGGGATCAATGGGAGGAAGAGTTAATTAAGGAATTGGAAAAATGGTTCAGAGAAAATCTACCAGATTTGTTAAAAATTACTATGGGAATAGAGTAACTAGAAAGAGCGTGACGGATTATGTTTGAGGACTTCAGGAGTCCTTGATTCTCCAAGGGTTCAGGAAAGATAGACTTTCGGAAAGATACAGGACATATCCGAGTTTTTTGCGACACCGAGGGAATTATTATGACACAAAATTATAATGATATATTTGACCACCGAGCTCATATAAGAGAGAGTTACGACACCGTCACTTGAGATTCAAGTACTCCTTTATCCCTCGTACGATACGCCATCTTAACAAAATGGAACCCCAGAGCCCGAAATAAATGCAATCACCTTCCGCACTAGAATTTGATGAATTGGTCAAATGCGACAATTGTTTCATGTTGCACATTCACATGCATGTACTAGAGAGTTCTATAAGAGCTAAAATGTATTCACGGGTGGGCATACACTGCATATTCTGCTATTCGGCATATTCTGCATATATGGCCGATGTCCTAACACCCCCCGCCACACGCCCTTGCGGGGTATTGTTTAGGCATGGATGTAACTGTAGAATATATATAGTATCCAAGTACGACAAACACGGAGGATTGGAGATTACAGTTTTAAAAAATCCACCATCTCACTATGGCTCTTTTCTGTGCAGAAAATGTCGGGTACGTTAAAATTTGAAGTTTGCCTTATCGTGAGGGGCGAACCAATGTGGGCAAATAATTTCTTTTGGTTTTCTATTTAATTTGCTTTCGCAACGCTTCAATGAACTTTGAAATTTTCGATCGGGAAAGGCGGCCGTTTTGAATGCAAAAACTCTGAACTTTCTATGGACGAATCTCTCTGGATAATCCTCGTTGGAAGTCGGCACACACGATGGCAAACTGGCCATCGAACCGATGCGATCCCGCTGGGAGGTCTAATCACGAGACCCCAAGGGTCAACGTTCTCACCTCTCACGAAGCCATCTCGGCAGACCTATTGGAAATTCTCAGAATGTCTGATTTTGGGGGTGGCTTGTGTTATTTATCACCACCAGATCTCAGACTTTTCCAATTTCTTTTAATTCCGCAACATAGATAAGCTGGTAATGTCCGCACACCCCAGCACTATTTCCAAGTAGTACGCAAGTTAGTATACATAACGTATGCCTTGTAATTTGTTTGATGCTTTGTTTATATTTTGAATATCTGAGTTTTTTAAAAATTGTCATAATTCCGTTGAATCCGCGCACTATTTAAAAATTTCATAATACTGCGTCCAATTTAGTCCAGATTAAAATTTATTATTATTATGGGTAGTCTACCGGTCAAGGTAGGTTTTTGATGAATTCTTCACGTAAAAGCTGGTGCATTTTTAAGCCTTACATTACGCAACACTAAATAAATACTCTAAAACTTGCGTTGCAATGAACCATTCTTCATCTCCAATAACTTCTGTCCAATAACTGTCTCTCTTCATTCCACAAAACATGCCTATTATTCCCGCCCCCCTCTCTATCTCGTTTACCCTGCATTCTACCCTCACTAACCAGTCTTCAGCATTCCATTTCCACTCAATGTACGCTGCATCGTTTTTAATATGAAAAACCTGTGTCAAAATTTGCAACCAAACCGGGAACATTTTCTCTCTTGCGTACACATGAAGTGAAGTGAGAGAAAAGTTGATAGGCTAAGGTAATAGTTTTCCCTCCGTACGACGCGTGAAATTCACACATTCAGAGGAAATGAGAGAGGTTAGTTCCTTTGAGTGAAAAATTAAATAGCTACGGTGATGACGATGTCGACCTCAGGCAGTCCCGCGGATGTGAACCCGGGATCCTCTCGTAGCATTTGAAAAATAAACTTCCGCAATAACCCGAAGGTCGGCTTTATGGACGAGGATTGAGAATGACTCATACAACATCTACATAATACCCCGCAAGCCGCCGCTAGGGTGTGTGGCGGGGGATGTTAGGTCACCACCGGTAAAAGGGAACAAAACCACATTCAAAACCAACACACACATGCAAAACTATACCCAAAGTGGCGTATATATTCATGCAAAAATCCTTTCATTTTACACGCATACAAATAGAAATACTATCATCTAACAAATAATTGCACCTTAGGATGCAGTAAGAAATTTATCCAATAACGTGCAAGCTAGAATTTGAAAAGCAGGAAAGCGAAATTCCACTGCCACATGAACATGCAACATAAAACGGTCTCTTCCTCAAAAACACAGGTAGGGAATGTGACCCAACACTGCAGGTAGCGGGAGGGTCCCCCCCACTGAGAGAGACAAGGGATGGAAGGGGGATCTTAATAACAGACAAAACAGAGCAAGCAATACTCGTAAAAGCAGTACATTATTTAATGCCATTCCAATGCGGTCACGCGGGAAGGGTTTTGACAACAAAACACCCGAGGTTAGCGAAAGTGCATGCAATTAAGTAGAACTAATTATTCCATAGACGCTGAGGGTGGAAAGTGGAATTTATGCTATATTTAGCCCAACAGTTGCTATCCCGCATTGTCCATGGGAAGAAACTACTAGAAAGAAGTACTAAGGCCTATTCGGCGAGTAAATCCCACACATAACCAGCGTTCCATTCCCAGGATTACTTCAACTCAGGATCGAACCCGGGCCCTCCGGTCAGTAGCCAAACGCTCTACCTACTAGACTGCATCGGTTAGCCTTACCTAGGGATACACAACCTGACACTCCACACTAAAGTGACCTGTTCTTCAATTCCGCATACTTCCTTCCTCCCTCTATTCCGTTCAACAAGCTTATCCTATTTGTATCCCTTCCTCGTTTTCTTCTCTATAGTATATCGCAGCCTTCAGAATTACATCCCCAATCAAAACGCTCAGCGTCTATCTTTCCTGCCTCCTTTGAATTTCTTCCACCTATCCTCTATCCTACCCCTCCATGACTAGCACTTCCTCGTTTGTTTAATTTTTCGTCCACTTCTCCTTTTGCATCTTTCTTCACACCCACATTTTAAAAGCCTCCAAGCCTATTCTTGACATCCTCACACAATGTCCCTTTCATTTATTCCCTCCTCCTTGTGAATCTTCTTTGCCTAAATCAATTCTTCTTCTTACGCCCCCACTACTATGACTATCTTGGCCAAAAATATTTTCAAGATAAGTAAACTGTTTCGCCTCCTCTAGTTTTCGCCCTTTTATTTTAAAGTTTTACTTTAGCCTTCCTCTTTCTCGAAAACCCCGTAACCTTTGTACTGTTTACATTTATTCTTATCATATACGTATCATATTGGTCGTGCAATGCGCTCAGAAATGTTTGTGACCCCTTGGCGATAACGATATTATTTTCGATCAAAAATATTCTTTAAATTTAATTTAAAATTTTTGAGTTCCAACCTCCTGGGTCCCATTAGCCAAAGCTACAAGTCACTGTGTCTCAAAAGCCACAGGTGGATTTAAAAGTCATCTGAAAACATTCTTAAATACGATGTAAAACTTTATGCTGCTTGATGTAGGGCAGTAATAGGAGCTGCACCATATATAACAATCACTAGACCCCGTGTTTTTAAATTGCAAGACCTTGTATACTGACTAGTAGCTTTGAGAAACGACTCCTCGGTCTCATGCACAGTTTAGTTTCTACGGCAATGTGGAATGATTCACCCCATGTGCGCGCTGGGTGAGGTCGGGATGAATGGGTTTCTCTCTCTTATGGTTTATCAGACGTCCGGTTTTTCCCCGACATGTCGTCTTCTGTGTAAGAATGTCCCATGCGGCCGGAATTTTGATTAGAGCCCGTCGTTTTCCGTGTAATCAAATGGGTGTAGACGGCTGTGTACATGGGCATATGCGAATGTGTATGTCCTATACATTAGTCTACTGGCTTAGGGTGGTTTTTTTATTGATTCTGACACTACACGTTAATGTAATCTAAAGCCTTACCTGATACAAAAGATCCTTAAAACCCGTACTATACGATATGATAATCTTTAGCTCTGAATACTCTCTCACTGCTTTTAATTTCATCCGAAAGACCAATCATTTTCCCCCCTCTGCCTAGTTCTTCCAACATTCCCCCCCTCTCTATTTCCGTCTTCACCATCCCATTAGCTCTCTCAGCATCTCATGTATCCACTTATTCTGCCTTCTTCGAATCTATCCAAAAGGCCTTCTCTCTTCCCCTCTTACCATGTCTAGAACTTCCTCATTTGTTTTCCTTTCCGTGCATTTTATTTTTGTCATTCTTCTTCACACAAACATCTTAAACGCCTTCAATCTACGATTATCCCCCGGTCTCAACGACCCAAGTTTCTGAACCATACAAAACCAAGCCTCATATTAATGCTTTTACCAGTTTGTTTTTCTTTCTATCTTTACGTAAGGTGACCGTTCTCATATCCTGGCTCTTTCAAAAGCCTTTTCGCCCAACCAAATCATTCTTTCAATATTCATACTACTTGTCCCACCTTCTTCTACGAGATCTAAGAGCGAAAATCATTTTAAGACCAGCTTTCTTCAAATAAATTCGAAAATTTTGTTTCATTTGATATAATCGCACCGATTCAGAGACAGCAAACGGACTATGAGGGAAATAGTTTTATTCTTAGGGTGACAGGAGTAATTTAAAAAGTAGCTTTGGCCATTTAAGTAACATTAATATTGAAACTTACGAAAACCAAAATATTCCTCAAGCGGTGTGGGAGGCAATGTCCACCCCCCCTTGGATCCGTCCCTGGATATACCCATAAGTACCGAAATACAAGACGTTTTACACCAACAAGAACCCAAATTGGACGACGGACCTCGTTCTCCCACCTTTCCCTTTTCTCCAGCACATAATGTCACCGCGCGGAATTTTCTTTTAAACCCGTCGACTGGAAGAGACTTGAAATAGAAAGAGGGAGAGAAGCGAGAGCGCATAAAAGCAGAGAGCAGAGATGGTGGTCCCTTCTGTGGCCGTGTATCTCGCGGGGTGGAGCCAATGCGACTGTCTCGACAAAAAAATCGCGAGAGAGAGAGATGGAAAGCGAGCCCACCAAACGACCGAGGACGAGGAAGGAAAAAAAGAAGTCCCGCGGGCCCGCTCTTCACAAGGGCCCCTTCACAGACCCCTTTCAATGGGGGAGGGAAAAATTCTCCCGCCATGAAATGTACAGCTATTTTTAGTTTAGCGCAACATCCGAGAGAGAGAGAGAGAAAGCCGGAACATGAGAAGACGACTATGAGAGGGCATCTCTTAAAAGGACGAAAAAACCAATGTTTCAGGGTTTATATCGACGCACGTCGAAATCCTTGAACCCCCACCTTCCCCATCTCTCCACACAAGCAAAAAGGGGATTGGTCAATACAAATCCATCCATGCGTGCAGGTTATGCCCACCTACCCTTTTACATTCTCCGCGCTCAGCCTCTCGTCTCACAACCCCCTCCCTTTCCCGGAAGTTCCACCCGTCCTAGCCGACGATTTTAAGCGACCGTATCCCGGAAACAAAAAAATATTATTTCAACGCCAATTAACAACATAAGTCAAGGGGGTATATTCTTGTTTTTCTTACCGCGATTTCCTTACTTCGAGGTTTTTCAGACCGAAACTCTCTAAGCTCCTTAAAATAAATATAAATATATATATATATAATATATATATATATAATATATATATATATATATATATATATATATATATATATATATATATATATATATATTCTTTTTTAAGAAAAAAGAAGGAACCGATAATAAACGGGATAGTCCTTAAGATCAGACGTAGACTACGAATTTACCGAGAAGTTTAATGTGGAACGCAGTACTGCGCGGTTTAGTGACTTGGACCTCTTGATGCAAAGAGTGGGTTTAACTGGACGTCTTTGAGATGCGAGCGCTCATGGCAGAAGGGGGTGGAGAAAGCAAGGCGGACGGAGAAGAAGGAAAGACGACGAACCAAGTGCTAGTACACATGGTCGGAGAAGAGAGGAAGTTGGGAGGGGCAGGAGCATACAAGGGTGCAAAAAGTGGTAGTAGGAGCAGACATTAAAGAGGTAGCGAGAATCGGCGGTCGTTTAAGCCATAGGCGAACGCGGAAGAGAATTGGACATTTTGGACGTCATGAAATTGAGGTTAAAACTATGAACAGTTTATAGAAATTCAAGGGATTAGCAACAAAAAATGCTAAAATATATATATTTACTTAACGAACAACTTAATGGTGCACTAAATGGTTTCAACGCAGAAGTATTACCACATCGATTATACAAAAAAATTACTGAATCCGTACATACATAATTTCCACGAAGTTGCGCTCAACCGGGTGGCTAATTTCTGAATAAAAACATGTATGAAATGCAAGAAAAAAGGGAGGCAATGTTATTTAGGAAAGAGGACGCTTTGTAATCTTTTATAATTGTTTACGCACACATACCATTCAAATACATGCATACATAGTTTTTATAAAAAGTAACGGGAAAAGTTTCCGAAAATAATTTTTTTTCTCAGATATTGCTACAATGGCTTTAAATTATTCAAAGTACATCCCTTAAGCGTCAACACACTTTTGGCAGTGGCTTTTCCACGACTCGAAAGACTCCCTGGTAGGTGGATTCCGGTAGGCCCGTATGGGTACGCATGAAAGCTACTTTGAGGGCACTTAGGGTCCCATGGTGGTGTCCTTTGAGGGAAAATTGCACTTATGGGACTAGGAAATAGTCTGCTGGTGCCAAGTCGGACTATAAGGGGATTGGGGAATCGTCGCTATGCCGTTGCACATGGTCTTCGCAAGTAGACACTCGAATCTGCTCTTGATCGTCCGTCAGGACCTTCGGGACGAGTTTAGCGCAGAACTTTAGCATCGCCAAATTTTCTGTGATAATATTGTGCACTGCCATCTTATGCCAATAAGATCTACGATCATGGGCGCACTTAACCGACGGCATGAATACAGCACTTCACGCACGCGTCAGGAAAAATTATTACCGATATACAAACCTTGTGTAACCACAAAAGCTCTAACAAAAAAGACTTGTCCGGGAAAAACCTGACTTCAATCAACCCTAGCCGAACAAGACGGTCACCGCCGTAAATGTACTTAAAACAAAACTGCAAGATACGGTGTGGGAGCGGAGAGGAATGTTGGGAGAAATCCGAAGGAGGCAGAAAAGATGGATGCAGAGTATGTTGAATGGCAAAGTCACGTTGAAGCCTAAGATATATAGAGGGAAGAACATTAGGAGAGCGAGGAAGGGGTAGGAATAGGATAGGCATATTTATTATTGTTATTTATTAGAAAGTACCCTGTAAGCTACCGCTAGGGTGTGTGGCAGGGGATGATTACGCATCAGATTACTTTTGACCCCCTAGGAGATCAAAAGTTGCTAGACAGCGTAGTTCTGCTCCCTTATCGTTCATGGGAAAAATGACATCTTAAACCTCTCTAATTTTACTTACATGATCTCGTCTACCGTAGTACAATAAGGCTAATGATACACACATTTTCCGCATTCATTGCACGAGAGATTATATTACAATTTATGCCAGAGTTTTGAACTGTTGTAATTTAACCTTCGCTCCATGAGTGATTCCCAACCTAGCTCCTCTAATAATTTTCCCGCGTCGACTGGAGTCAATCATGGAAAAAGCTCCCATTGTAGAGATACTGTTGATTAGATTGTTTCAGCGGCGCGCGCCATTGTTCAACAGTTTCAGCGGCGCGCGTCATTTTTCAACAACGCTGAAATATTATCATTTATTTTTTTATAATTATACCCTGAAACCATTAGGAAAAGAAGCGCATGCACTCGGCAACCATATTAGCTTCAAACCAACTAAGATTCAAGAGCGGTTTCCCTGAAGAGTAGCTCACCTGTGAATTAGATAAGACAGCCTGGTGCCGATTTTAACGTATTTCTCACTTTTCAACGGCCACATTGGAGGCTCAGGAATCGTCCCTCCGCTTCCGCTTCTTCTTCCCCCCCCCTTGGATTCCACCCTCTAACCCCTCCGCCCCGAATACGTCCTTCCCTCCTCCCTCGCCCCCGCGATATTCCTTCGCTTCGCCGAGTCTTCCCTGCCTCTCTATCTCTCCGTAAATCTCAACGCCTTCCCTTCTACATCTTGGGGGGCTGCATCATCGATCCAGTCGTCTGGTCTCCTCCTACCCTCAAACGCTTCGTGAAAGGTGCTCCGTTCCCTTCCCTCCCTCCCCCTGCCTCCTCTCAAGACGGTGGCGCTTATACCCTGCCCCCTCCCCTCCGACGCGGTCTTCCTGACGTCTTTTATCCTCTTACTCGACGAACGACGACCTGAAAGAGCCCGGAAGTCGACAGGAAGTCACGCGGATCTAGCCGCATTACAATCGAGGGTCGGCTTGGGGGTATTGATTAAGGGACATAGCCATCAGGTCTGAGCAATTTTAATTTTCCGATATCCACCGTCGAAAAAAATAAGTAAATATGGAGATGGCGTCGACACATCGCTATGGCGATGGTCCCTGGCATGTGGAGTATTGTCGACCATGAACATGAATGCCCAACGCTGGCTTGTATGTCAATTTGAGTTAATGGATGAGAATCAAATCAGCAAACTAGGAAACTGGAAGAATAATGAATGCTTTGAGAGAGGAAAAGAAAGACCGAGACAGTCAAGGGTGAAAGCGATCGAAGAGGGTGAAAGAGATCAGAGAATGAGACTCAGTTTCGGGAAATTTATGAATGCAGTAGGGACAGGAGAAGATTCAAAGATAATGAAAAATTAAAAAAAAAGTTGCAACATTTTCGATGAAACCTAAAAATGAAGCCTAACAGTTTTTGTCTACACTGAAAGGGAACGACGCTAAGGGTATTGCAAGATTTTAAGCTTTCCTCACTTTCGTGATCGTAAAAGCCGTCATAAAGTTTTCCTTGGACTGAAATTCGGAAACCCTACTCACACATTTACAAAAGACTATTTATAGCCCTATATTGTAATAAAAAGACGTATTTTATTACTTTTATTCACATTTACTTTTTAGATTCGCTGTCATCAATACCCTTTTACGTTGACTTTTAAATGGAATTTAATCACTAGAAATTATGAAAAGGTATCATCAGCCGCTACTCCGTGGAAATATTTTACGTTCATTATTGTTTGGTGGTCTACAGTAATGGACATTTGATGGAAACAAACTGAACACGCCAAGATTTCTTAGCTTCATCGAAAAAAACATGACCTGACATCGGATGCTGTTATTTCCTTTTCAATGCCGCATACTTTCTTCTTCCCAATATGCCCATCCCAATTAAACATGCCCCATACTCAAACAAGCCTCCCTCTCAGAGGAAGGCTTGTTTAAATATTAAAATAGGAATTCATAAAATAGAGCAGGTGAAACAGTTTACTCAACTTACGGGTTTTCTGGATTAAAATGGTCAAAGAATTATCTATCTATAGCTACATTATTTCCCCGAAAGCCGCCGCAAGGGCGTGTGGCAGTGGGTGTTATGTCACAAGCCTTGCATGCATAATCCAAATCATGAGAGCTCTACACAAATATTAGTTTGCTCATACACTGGAACGAAGGTAATCACATGAAAGATGGAACTTATATGCAAGAAGATATTAATATATAGTGTGTGTGTGTATATATATATGTATTATAAATATTTATGTGTGTTGCGGTAGTCCAGTGGGTAGAGCGTTGAACTACTGACCGGAGGGTCCCGGGTTCGATTCCCGGGCAAGGCACTCTGGGCACCTGCAGCTCCACACAAGCTATGCGATTTTTCGGGTACCAGATCTTCCTGGGAAACCATAACCGGCACAGGGAAAGGAACTGCTCCCCCCTACCCTGATGTGTGAATTTCACACGCCGTATAGGGCTTAGTACTGGGTGAACTCTACGATCACCTACCAAACCGACCTTCGGGTTGATTACTGTGTTTATGGTTTTGTATAATTGTATATTAAAATCCTGTAAGAGGAGTGTTAAAAACATAGGTCTAACAAAAAATGAAGTATATCGACAAAATATAAACGCTACCAATGCTCATTATCTCCTTCGCGCCATAGTAGGCTCACAAGATGGAAAAATACGTTAAGCAAAGAAAATTTCATAAAGACGAGGCAATTGACAACATGGGCACTGAGTACGGATATTAAGAAAGTATTATTGAAGACCTTGATGCGGAGCGTAGTTTTGTACGACGCAAAAACTTAGTCGTTGAAACAAGATGATATGCATAGATTGTAGGCTTTTAAGATGTGGGTGGGGAGAATGATGGAAAGGGGGCGGAGAGTAAAACAAACGATGAAGTATTATGCATGGTACAGGAGTAATTCTAGGGAGGGGGCAGTAAAAGATGATGGAGAGCATTTTGATAGGGGATTGACCGTTTTACAGTGGAGAACGTTATGGAATCGAGAGAGGGAGTGGAAATAGGATAGGCATGTTGGAAGGAACGGATGAAGACAAAAAGTATGCAGTATTGAATAGGGGCCCATTGTAGTTGCATGGCATCACGCTGTGTTAGATTAGATTCATAAATGCAGCGTCGCCCATCCAACTAGATGTTCAACGTCAAATCTGGTGAGTTCAGGCACAAAGGTCTACCGCCAGTTACGGCAGAGAAAGGAGCCTATCTGCCACGGGACTTAGACTGAATGCTAAGCCCAGTAAGGGGATCTGGCTTGGAGAGCTTTAATAAGCGTCGAACACGCAGGTTTTCGAGGTGGTTTGACCTCACCCATCCCGAGGAGCATCTGGCAGGAGCGGCCGGATTACGGTATTTCGGCAGGGGTGAATTATATGTACGGGATCCCATGCCAAAATTCAACAGGGAGCGGCAGTTCCGACATCCTTTGCAATGCGTGAGGATCGAACAAACAAGAAAAACAAATGGGGCGCGAAATTCTCGGAAGTTTCGCCCAGCAACGAAAACAAAAGCAATGCGTTGTCGCGATGAATTCATTCGTGGCGGTTTTTCCGACGTCCGTAGAGTGTGCAATAGGTATTGGAAACACTCCTAGCAAACGAAAAAAATGCATCCGTGACAAAGTTTTCCTTCATCTTCCGAGAAAGAACAATGAAAAAAAGACTTGTTATTCTAGTCTCCAACGAAGTTTTGTAAATTTTGGCGCCGTCTATCAGTCAATTTTTATTAGTTCTCCGGCTTCGATACAATTAATTACTTAATGACAGCCGTCTCGGAGGTTCCTAACCCACTAACTAAATAAACGGACATCATTTTCATTAAATTCCCACAAAATGGTATGTGCAAACAAACAAAGGTATAGGGCATAATTCTCCGAACGATTTGAAATCCATAACCGATATTTAATTAAGGAATATGTAGAAAACCCGAACAGACTGGATTCACTGAACATTCTTCTTCTAGATTGCAATTCGTATTGACGTACTGTGGGATACGCGCAGTCATCTGCCGAACACACATAATGTAGTTGAATGCTAGTTAGCTTACTTACGTATGAGAACGTATCATAACTCAAATACGGAATAATTTTCGACTTGACCTATCATGTTAGTGAAGAATAAGGAAACAGAATCATGCGTGCATAGAATCATGCGTATATCGAATCATACGTAAGTCGAACCATTCTAAAGTCGAATAGCGCTTAATTCTAATCATGCCTCTTTAACCTATTCATCACATTTTCCCGATATTCTTCTAATAAATACTAATTTTTTGTCCACATATTCACCACGTGAACGTTTTCATCCAGGAGAGGTCGTTAGCAAGGGCAACGCCCGAGTATTTGATCGTGCCTCAATTAAGTGCTAGTTGCGGTGTTGACTTCATGAAACAATTGTAATTTCTGGTTTATTACAAATTGCAGTTCATCCTTCGTCCCGGAACACAAACAAAATCACAAGGAACATGCATTGCCAAAAAAGAATTCTCTTCTCTTTGAGAATGTATGCAGGCTTTATTACGTGCCGACCATTTCTTCCACTCGCGTTCTTAATCTTACAGGCTTCATTCGAAAACGATAGAACGAAATTCGGCGAAAATATGCCCAACAAAATTAACGAGCCGTTTCGTTCTTTACATTTCATACCGACACGTGACCGTATTTACGCAAAACAAGCAGCGTACCCATTTATTTTTGTCCTTCCTAAACGCAGCAAGCGCATTAAAAGCAGCTTTTTTTAACAAAAACATCACGATGATTTTGAATTTTGAAATAGACCGTTTTAATTTAAGTAAATTCGCAGCGCATGGCATGGCAACCAATGAACGTTTTTTTACATGACATAAATAAAAGCTAAAAGAATGAGGACGATCGTCACCGTCGAAGAATAACGAAATGGATGCCAGAAACTAAAAAAAGAACACATTTCGAAGCAACTTCGGGAATGGAAAGAAAAATTAAAAATAATTCATTCGATTACAATCGCCAGAGTTGAAATTTTTCAACCATCTCATTTTCCTTCGTTAACGACCAAAAATGCACTGCTTAAAGTGGAACTCGCTTCTAAATATAATATGACAGAGCAAGGGTTGAAATACGTAATTGCAATTGATATAAAATTTCCGTTTCTTTTCTGAACAACCCCGGCAGCTGGAATTGATTAAGATGGTTAAGTATATAAAATCGATTTTCATTGGCCTACGCAAAGCGAATTACAATTATTAAATGATTGTCGAAAGTATTAGTCCATTTAGAATTGCACTATTGAATCATATTACCTTTTACTGATGAAAGATTTGTAATAAAAGGTACCTTGAGCAAATTGACTCATCGTCGCTAAGGCAGTTATTTAGACCCGCTTGGTAAGAAAACAATAATCATTACTTGAATAAATCTATTGTCGTTTAATTAATTAATTAATGTGTAGGAAGTTAGTTCTTTAACATATATAGTTTTGCGTCATTTTATTATCAAAAACAAACTATTACTCTGGCAACTAATAACCGACAGCTCGCTTCAACTTTTTAACTTAGAAAACACATCAACAATTGACAAACGCATTTGAATCACGGCAACCATTTTCCCCTTCCACGACGCATATTTTGGCAATATTAGGATTTAAACACTTCTAACTCGAAAGGTTAAGTGGAAAGTCTTTCATATTTCCTAAAAAAATTAAAATATCAAATTAATCTCTAAACTATTATCAATTTCAACAAAACAACACGGTTATTCCTTCATTACCTTAAATTATATTTTTTTACTGATAACATTAGCCTGTTCACGAGTATCCATTTGTATCGTATTGTTTTTTATTCGGAACCTCTATGGAAAAACTAATTGAAAAGCGCAATTATTTTAAACATTCAATGGATTACAATCTCCTCAGACAGATGGTTTGGCGAAAATTTCTGATCACACTCAGGGATCCAAGACTATAAAGCAGAAGAAATTGAGTTTCTCAATTCGGTTCTGCTCATATCTCAACGCAAATAGTTCAAAAACACTGTCATCATCTATGACCTAGGATAGAATCCTGCTCACGGCCACTCCTGGCCAATCTGCGACTCTCCCACTCAACACGAAAGTTCTGCCAGCATGTTATAATTTATGATTTTAGGTTAGCGACGCATATATCTGGGATCATTCCCAACCGAATTTCACCGCCATGCAATTTAATGAATGATCTCGAGATAATTAAGGGCGTCTTGCGAGAAAGTTCAACGAAAAATTAGCATATGAAAGTAGACGTAGGAACAGCATGCATCATAAATGTGTGGATATTAATAACGTGAAATAAATGCCATGACCTGGGCCATAACTTGGTGTCGATCGATTGGAATTAGGTGCGAATAACTAAATTTCTAATTTCACCAGATACTAAGGGTTTTTTTCAGGGTAAACACCTATTTCGGTCATCTACATCTAGTTACGGTTTATGGATTTATATTATTTCGTATATTGAATGGATTTGAGATAATGTGGGCGTGGAGAAGGAAGGAAAAGGTGTAATGGACAAAAAAGGAAAACAAACAAGGAAGGGCACAGTGGGGGAGGAGAGAGGGTTCTTGGGAGTAATTCAAAGGAGGCGGTAAAGATGAATTCAGAACCTTTTCATAGGGGATGGAATTTTGAAGCCTGTTTTTATATGCTCGGTCTGTGTACATCCTACCTTAATCGGTAGAATGCCAATAGTAATATTTGAATAGCTTCCGTTAAAACGAGAGGATGAAGGGATTGTTGAAGGTGGAAGGATTGTTGAAGCTGCAATGATTTTTGATTCTCCAGTCGAATTGAGGAGGAGGTATGATATTTGTTTTGTTTGGAGAATGATTTTGCATAGATGAGAAAGAAGTATTTGGAAAGTTTTGAATGTGGTTAGGTCATGGAATTGAGAGTGTGAAATGGATTGACCACGTGAGTAAAAAGGGCGTGCCGAGAATAATAGGAGAGTGGAGAAAGCTGTAGAAGTGACAAAGAAGAGGAAGGCCTCTAGGTTGGGACATACTAATGTGGCGCGGAAGTTGTATACATCTAATGATGGTGGAAGGAAGGAAAGAATGGAGAATAATTAGTATTGGAAAGTTAACAGATGAATGGGAGAAGTCACGATCAAATTAGAATAAGAGACTCAGGATAGAAATGAGTGGAAAAAATCTATTTGAAACCTGTCGAAAGATACATCCACCAAATAAGGATATTCCAGCCTATGCTCTCGTCCCTCCAAAGTCGAAAAATGGTCGAATCTCCAAATAGTGACTGCAAGTTAAGGAGATTCCCAAGACGAGGAATATTATGAAGTTAAAGGAACAGAATTTCCCACAAGGAACAATGCACGATTGCGATAAGAGGCGACAGAAATATGGACGACACGACTATATGGAAGGCATTGTTGAGGGTTAGTACGTTGACTTTCGTGACATGAAACCCCAAAAGGGAACAGCCTTGAGAGTATATATGCATGTACCATTGGGTTACGAAGGGTAGAGTGCGCATTACGTGACCCGAAGCGTCACCAACATCGTTGTTGAAGAAAAGATATGTCAAAAGGCCAAAGGCCATTAATGGCCTTGGAGTTGGCAACTCAGGAAAATATTTAGTATTTACCCTAGTTCTTTTGTTTGTATAAATGAAGCCAGGGAGGCGGAAATGCACAAAGAGTTATTACAAGTTTTAGTGACTTGGAGGCATGGGCAGTATTTCGCAAACTCGATACTATCTATCGATTCCGTAGCGGTCGGTATACAAAACCATACAAAACAAAAAATAAGATAACCGCTAAAACGCAACGTAAAATTTAGTTAACAGGACTCTTCTCATACTAGAGTAGTTTAAGCAATCTTTCTTTGGAAAAATGTTTTTGCGTGAAATTGACGCTGCTTTTCGCGAAAATTGAGTTGATTGATAATCGCAAGTTTTGCGAAAAATCACTTTTGTACAGAAGCAATTTTTAAACCACCGTTTAGTGGCCCAAACCACGAAATATATCAGCGTCACGCGACGGTGATTGTTGGCGCTTTTTCTCCCTCTGTGGATACATTAGATGCGCTCTCCAACTTTTCTAACTCTACGGTAAGAACGAGCCGGATTTCTTGATGCCGCGAGGTTATGCCTTCGTGTACATACATACCTATATGTAGAAAAAAAAAATATAGTATATATATATGTGTGTGTGTGTGTGTGTCTGTGTGTACCTGTATATTATCTACACGCGACAATAGGTACGTCTTTGACGTCACAGCTTCGGCGTGTATATTCCGATTATTGCATAAACAAACATTTGTGGATGACGCCCAGTCGAAACTTCGTAATTGTTGACGACCGGCAAATATCTGAACACATCCTTGAACGCAAGCCCCCTGGGAGGGGAGGGGGCGACGTTTCTGCTTAGTTACCTAATGCAAAGGAATCATTTCGATCGATTCTGAACACAACCCAAGCCTACCGAAAGATCAATGGTTTAGGGGGAGGGGAAGGTGGGGGGAGGAGAGGGATACGGCACCATTCCGCCTGGCGCATCCACCCTTACCATTGCGGGGGCAGAGGCGTCATCGGTTGCAGTGGAAATGCAGCACTTCCACTCCCCACTCCTCCTCCCCCGCACACATCCCCCCTGGCAGCTCAAAAACCCTTCCCCACCCCATTTAGATGAAAATGGTGCGGAGAGAGAAAGAGAGGGGCGGTTGCAGATGGGGGAGGCGTATCGGGGGAACGAAGCGTGTGTGGTTTTGGCGGTTGGGGTAGGAAGAGAGAGAGAGTTAGAGGAAAATAAGTAGCCTTTGGAGGGGAGAATACCAAGGGAACGATAAGGAGTGTGGGGAGAGGAGGGATTAAGGGATAGGGGAGGAGAGATACAGAAGTCAGGAGGGGGAGTCTAGGAGATACGGGAGGGTAGGCCATATTTCTTTCTGCACACCCCAGCCAGCAGGGAGATGCGCTTCGAGGGCAACTTCCTCAAGGCACACTGCGTTCCACTTCCCCACACTAACTCTCCATCCCTCCTTCAGAAGACGTTCTCCTCTCCCAACACCCCTTCCCCCACTACCGTCTTGCTCCTACTTCTGCTTCACATCCGCACACGTGCGATTAATTCAGTTTATAAGACGGAGGAGGAGGAGGAGATGGCCAGGCCTTCCCACAGCTCCCTCTTCTCCCCATGCTTTGCCCCCAACCATCCCCTTCCACACAGCTTGCTCTCGTGTGGACAACCCCGCGTGTGCAAAAAAAACAAAGAACAGCAGACGACGCAAGAGCGTGTGCGCGTCTGCGATAGCGCGGTCGCGGGATGCGACTAAGGTGGCGTAACCATCGAGGGATCTCCGCCAACAGCGATGGCGGTCGGTCGCCAATGACCGAAACGAGAACAGAGCCAATTGGTGAGAGGGAGAGAGAGAGAGAAAGAGAAAAAAAACGCCAACAAGGTGGTCATATGCATCCGGATTAAATTCTCGAATTCTCCCAGTGTTCTCCGCTCCGCAATTCCTGTTTCCATTGCGCTGGTAACAAAGAAAAGACAGCAGTAGAATCCTCCACGCCTATTGTCTGGTATTAAAAAAACAATATCTCAAACATTTTTGACAGGTTCTTCATTCAAGGTGTTCTACCTACTTAATGGTAGGTTTATGGACGTCCCTAACGACTATATTCGTATAAGTATTATGAGACCTTCCTCTTTCTTTGCCCGACATGAAGTTATTTCTTCTTGAATTCTGCCTGCATTCACGCTGTCTAATAAGTCTATTCTCTTATTTCCTCTATCCTGCTTACCCATCGTTCTCATTTCTATCACTACCTTAACAATATCCCACTCTATCCTTCAATATTTCCCCATCCATTTTTTCTGCATTTTTCGGATTTCCCCAAGAGCAACTTCCTCTCTTCGCCCGCCACATTTAAAGCCTCAGTGTTATGCCTTCAATTCTGTCCTACTTATTCTCTACATTTTCCACCACAACTACATCTCAAAAGCCTCCAAATCCACGTTCATCCTCTAGTCTCAAAATACCTTACTCACATCCATAAAGTACTATGCTCCATTTGGAAGTCGTTACTTGTCTTTCTTCACACTTTTTAATTAGTGTACCCACCATTAATTCTCTTTTTCTTTTTAATGCTACTTTTGCTGACGCAATTATTTTTATATCTCTTCACAATTGTGATACTCTAATAGAGAGATTAATTGTGGAACAGATAGATTTAAGATTCCATTTTTTCCACGGACGATAAGGGATCATAATAGCATTGTCCGACCGTGGTTGGGTCGTTCGGGTTAAAATTATCCTGGCGAGTATTCACCAGAGTGAGCGTCTTACTCACTACTTCTTGCTCATCTGCAAACCTGACTTGATTATCTCGCCTCCTGATTCCATTCCCTTCTTATGCCACCATTAGAATTTCCTCACCATATGTGTTGATGAAAAGTACCGATAAGGGGCAAACCTGTCCCATTCCCCTGCCAATCACCAATCATCCCGATTTTCCCTCTACTACTCTTACCTGTGCCGAATGTCAAAATTTCGCTATATTTTACATACTTTATATATTTTATTACAAAAACGAACAAACGCCCATTATCGACAGAATGGCCGTGCATGAAAGTGTAATCCTCCCCAATGTGTGTTGCATTGACTTGTGACTCAGGTATGCTTAGACAAGCATATATGTAAAATAAATGAATGCAGTTGATGTGGTTAAATTGAAGAGTGCTTATGGTGAAAATAGAAGAGACAAGGCGAGAATGAGTGTGCCATCAAAGAATTTGAACTGGATATACTGCTATTAATGGACACGTGCGCAAGGAGTGTGTCACGCTAGTTTGATCTAGTTGAGAGAATTGATGAGAATCGAATCACGTCACAGAGAAGAGTGAATGGGTTTGGAGAGAAATGGATGGAACCAAAAAGTCATGGATGATTGCGTTTGAAGAAGAAATATGACGAGCGTGCATGAAAAAAATCGTTTGAATACGGAAAATCACCTAATTAGGTTTTACAAGGCGAAGGCAGTGTGACGGAAATCAGTAAAAGAGGATGAGTCCCACTGAAATACATTAAAATCGGAACTCTTTTGACTCTGTTTACCCTCAAAGGATACGGCGTGAAGGATATGCACGCGTGTGCGCTGTGTTTTTTCAACCCGATACACACTTGGGGTCTGTTGAGGAAGGACTGTAAATCGTCGACCATTTTGTCATTGTTAGCGCAGTGACGTCAAAATCTCGCCGCAGTCGAGGCTCTCGACAATCGCGCGAATTTCCCTGGATAGGCCGCCCCCGATTTCTAGTTATGCGGAGATCATTGCTTTGAGGCTCCCTGGCCGGCGGAGGTCAGCTGTGCCGATTAAATAGATTTATTGCGGGGGGGGGTGGCAGGAGGAATATGAGGAGAGGAGAAGTCTGGCGAGAGCCAGGATATCGAACCGGAGAATTTATAGATGCGTATCGGGCACAGACGGTTAAAAAAAATCCTGGCACTGCTTCGGTTCATGCTAATTTATGAATCTAAGAGTTGCGGCGAAGGTGTAAAAAAAAGATGGGATTAATTCCGAGCAAAGGAAAGTCGTAGGCATTTCAAGCGATGCAAAAGCATAGCGAGAAATAAACGACTATCGGCTTATTTGATTGGAAAGGACTTGGCACGATTGGAGGGCTTGGACCGATAGGTCGACGGGCAGTAGTTTTACGAGTCTTAATTACCCACTAATCTTAACTTTACACCCTTCATCGATACGCTGCGCGCGTGAATATCGACTGAAAATACGAAGTTGGGTAGACGACAGGAATCTAACGTTTCCGGAAACTCTGAACGTTAAAAACAAAACGCTTTGCTTCTCACTCTCTTGTTTAACGAAATTTAATTTGGCACATACAGTTTGCACATGCGGTAAAATGTGTATACGAATGCATGAATATTTGGTTTGGGTATACTTCACCTATATATAACACGCTCCCACATTTGGGACACAGACCGACGGAACAATAAGGAGCGTCGGGAGAAAATGGATTAGGGCAAGAGAGATACAGGAGTCGGGAGGGGGGACGTATAGAAGAAGATATGGTAAAAAGAATTTATCACCACCAGGTGACCTGAAGGCCTGACTAGTGGAAGATAGTAAACATCGCCCCTTTAGCGCCATGCAACGTTTCCTCAGTATTCTCAGTTCTAATTAATCTTTATGTAAATATAGAACAAAATATAGAAAGCCATAGTCGGTTACTTCGTGCTATTTCGAGGTACGAAACTTCTTAAAGATCAATGAATGAAACTTTTTAGAAAAAATTAACGTCATCATTAGGATTAGAACACACTCCCGAAAATGCAGGCTGACCGCAGCTCTTTGAACCGCTCGGCCATCCTGACCATCGAAAGCGAGGGTTTATTTTATCAGTGACCACTTCTGCTATCGTTCTGTATGCGTGGACAACATAAAAATCAAATTAACGGCGACCCAAATTACTGATTATGAAAATCAATTTACAGCACCCACATTTCCATCGATTTCGCATAACTCTGGGAATCCATTTATAGTGACATAGAACGAACGGTATTTATTTGATCTAACCCTTGCGTATTGTATGCCGAGCAGGATAAATTTATTGGAACATTTTGCCGAACAGGATCAATGTAGCATATGGACAGTGAACTATGGGATAATATACCGATATTGAATATTTCTGCGCAGCATCCAGTCTGATGAAAAACCATCTTGGACGAATAGAAAGCGTTAAAATTACTATCGGGAACCATGGGTTTCGGAACTTTTGGAAACAAGATGATGTTATGCGAGAGTTAAACTACTAGATTAAACCAAATCGTATGAGTTCAGCCCTCGCACAGAGGGTATTATCGCAGCCCCTCATTGTACTTGTAGGCGATACCACGACGAAAATACGACATCATCCTGCAGGGTTTTAAGAGATCCATTCCGGATCCGACCAGCGAACGATATTTTCAATCGCTATCCCAGAAGGCCCTCAGACAGCTGAGTGAGATCATCATGTTTCACAGCGAACGGATTGGGAGGCCAGGAAAGGGAAAGGAATACGATGTGATAAAGCAGGGTGGAAAGGGACGCCTGCATATGAGCTGGAATGCCGGCAAACGAAGCCGCAGCGGGAGAAATAGGTTTAACAGCCCATCAGGTTGGATGTTGCACTACACTCGAGGAATTTCCCACTGTTTTCACACCATACCTCTTGCGAGACCATAAATAAAAAAAACCATGCCCAAACTCTTTTGAGCGGGGGAGGGGATAAAGAATTGGGCATTTTATGGTCTCTGTCGGTCATAAAAAATGGAAGGTTTTGTGAAATGTAACGACAACAATGCGCTGTGTTCCTGCCTCGATAATGGGCCCTCAACGATCCATTTTCAACAATGCGCCTCCAACACCTTGCCTTCCATCTTCCAAAGTGTAAGGCGACATTTCCCAAGTTCTGCTGTTAACTGAGAGGAATAATTCGAAGCATAGAATAGGAGGAATAATTCGAAGCATTATTCTGATTCTTTAAGATTGGTTTAACAAAATATGAACTTATATAGGACTCATAACGATGAAGTTTTTCAACTATACACATTAACCATAAAAACCATAAACACAGTAATCAACCCGAAGGTCGGTTTAGTAGGTGATGGTAGATATCACCCAGTACTAAGCCCTATACGGCGTGTGAAAATTCACACATCAGGGTAGGGGGGCCAGTTCCCCTGTTCCGGTTATGGTTTCCCAGGAAGACCTGGTCCCCGAAAAATCACTTTTAGCTTGGGTGCCCAGCTTGGGTGCTGCAGGTGCCCAGAGTGCCTTGCCCGGGAATCGAACCCGGGACCCTCCGGTCAGCAGTCCAACGCTCTACCCCCTGGACTACCGCGACCCACCTATACACTTTACTTATTCTTATACAAGATGGTATAAATAAATATAACTCAGGAGAATAACATTTACATTTATTTGTGCAAGGTTTATTTTTGGCAGAACAACTCATTTCATTTTAGGAAAAGTGATTTTCAGATATGTGACAACTTAAGGATACAGGTAATGTAAAAAAGAACTATTCTACGGCAAGAAAAGTCATTTAAACAAAATTAGGGAAATTAAGTGTAGGACAGATAGATTTAAGATGTCATTTTTCGCACGAACAAGGGATCAGAATAACACTATCCGACTGTGCTAGGATTACATACCAGTTAACATACCAAGATACTATTTTGCGTTAACAATATTCTGGTGTATAATCACCTCCTGCCACACACCCTAGCGGTGGCTTGCAGGGTAACTTGTACGTATATACTGGGTTATCATAGATTTTTTATGGTCTTTGACACTATGAATTATATTCATAAAGAGTGCCAGCCTATTTTAAGCTTAACCGCATATTTATATGCACTCCCAGTCTCTAGAAAAAATTCAGAATCTGAAGACGCCTCGTAATAACAAGTTCACTTCTTTAGTTACAAATAGGTCAGGACTCAGATTTGACCGGGCGGGTTCAACGAGGAAGGGACAGTAGGTAGTCACGACTCAAATATACTCTCTTACCTCGGCAATGTATCATGTTGGAGCGAAGTAGCTAGCGATATACGAATTGACACCTGACCTAATTGCGGCGAGGGAGGGTTTGGCGAATAAACAACATTACCTAAACGCTTCTCTGGACGAGATCCAATTCGCATTTTTCAATGATTTAATTTTCCCCGAGGTAACTTATGGACTTGAACGAATTTCACAGTCTCATTTCGAGGGTGCGCATTCCCTCGTTCCTCTCATCCCTTTTCTTCAACATTTCACTTCAAACATAGCCCATCCATTATGAAAATGCGCGAAGCATCCTTTTAATCCATAGTTCAACGTTTTTCTCGATCATGCGTGAGCCAGGGTGAACGCACGAATTGAATATTAACGGAGGTTCTCGAAACTACAGGTATCTTTTTACAGGAAACCTGTATCGGGGAGGAGAGGAAAGAAAAAATAAAGAGAGTCAATGCTTTTGGGAGAAATATATGTATCTGTATGCCATTCATACATTCAAGATATTCTACCCGTTTAAAGGTAGTTTTCGGACGGTTTCTAATCACTATTTACTCATACATGTAAGTTTTGTGAGAAAATCCTCTTTCATTGCCCTACATAAGTTCTTTCACCATTTCTTCACGTATGCCTTCACGCAGTCTAAAAAGGCCTCTTCTCTTCTTTCCTTCAGCCTGATCACTCAACGTCTCCTCCCCTTTCTACCACAGCCCTAAACATCCCGCTCTATTATTCGCTCAATATTTCCTCCATCCAATTCCTCTGCCTTACTCGGATTTTCCCCACTAACTCTCACTCGTCGCCCACATTATTTAACACCTCAGCGGTTTGTCTTCCAATCCATCCAACTTATTTCCTCCATTACCCTCCACACCCACAACCTAAAAAGCCTCCAATCCACACTCACCCTCTTGCTTCGAAGACCCAAGTCGCACATCCATAAAGCACGACGCTCCATATCGAAGTCCTTACCAATCTTTTCTTAACATCTTTACTCAGTGTACCCGTCATCAATTTTCTTCTTCTTGCAAATGCCTCTATCGCTGACGCAATTCTTCTCTGTATATTCCCATAAAAATGCCCTCTTTACTTCAAAATGCCAACTAAACACGTGAACTATTCCATCCGCTCTAGTTCATTCACTCCAGCTTTCTCTTCTGCTTCTCAGGATTCTGAATACATTTATGTCCTCGCGTCTATCCTCATCCCATATCTTTTGCATGGTTCCTGCAAAGCAATCAATTATTAATGCAATAACTTCGCAGCGTAACTATTGCTTGAATGTAATTCACGAGGAAAATTAATTCACATTGGCAGTCACTCATTTTTAACACGAGCACTAAGTGGCATCATACTTTTACATGTCCACAAAATTTTCAGTAGACTTCTCATAAGTTAACAGTCCAAAAGAACGAATTTTGATTCCAAATTACCTCAAATTTACGCAATGGGAATGAACTTTTTTTGATCGAACGCGAAATATATTTTTCCCAATTTCGCAACATATTACATGATCTGTTTTCCAAAACAGGATGATGTATCTGCCGACCCCAGTAGCGGAAAAATTGATACGTTTTTCAATGATTCGCGTTGACCTTGGGTATTATTACACTTGAATGGGGTTACCAGATGTTCGGTTATTCCCAGGCAAATCTAATTTTTTCAAAGTGTCCGGGGACATCCGGACGGGATATTTATCAATGTCGGGAATTTCCCAATGCAGTGAAAAATGAATGCATCCATTTGCGCGTTCTTGTACGCGTGCGTATGCGGGCATATCAAGCGCCTTTCCTTTACACAAAATATCCTACATTTGTCCTCCTTATGATGTTCTATCTATCATTATGATCAAAATCCATTGTCCGGCAGGAAATGCCTGTCTCCTTCTAATGGTAGAGATTGGCGATTCCAAAGGTCCTCACGGCATTATTTAGACATTTAGTAGTCGTAAAACAGGACGACAATGATAATGAATCATTGTTGGATCTCAAAAATTGTCCCGATGAGAAAATCCAACATGCCTACTAATCGGATATATCCAATATAGTTTAGTTTGATTTCTAAAAAGACCATAGTGATCATGCTTCCGCATATATATCCTATTCGTGAGTTCATACTTTCTCCTAAATAAGCGGGTAACCTCCATTTATCACGCATAGTCGGACCTATAGGACTAGTGTAATAAATAAAAAACCGTGGTGAGCGTGTTTAGGATGACTTGAGACACATTTTGGCATCACGCCTCTCGGGTTTTTTCCGCTGGCAATTATTTTGTGACTTTTTAACATTTACGTGGATGAGAATCTCCAGCAAGTTTTAATTTCAACGAGGCCGTTTCAACACGAGATGCTACCCGTCAGCCCAAGAGAACAGCGGACGACGTGACTTGAGAGACGAACTGTCTGCGGAGGTTGATTATCCGGGAACTTAGCCACCCTCGACAATTATAACGTTCTGACAACACACACGTGACACAGAGGGGCAAAGCGAAGAAGTCATTGACGAGTTATGTCGGGTAGATTCTCATGACTAGGAATTTTAGAATTAGTAACAGAAGGGCATGGACGTGTGGATGCGAAAGAGGCAGGCAGCGGAAGGACATGGCAGAGGTTGAGAAATTAGCACATGGAGACTATTCTTCCTGCAATAACCTACAACAAGGGTTTTCTGCAACGAAAGATAACATCATGAAAGGGATGCATCAAATACTTTTGAAGAAAACCACTCACACATCCTGAATTAACATATGTGTGCAATCCACGATTAATGGGTATACTATTAGGTGAACTCCACCATCACCTACCAAACCGACATTAAGGTTGAGTACCGTGCTTAAGGTTTTTTGAGGCCATTATAGGACATTTTTATTCCTTTCTCTTCCGCATTAGAAAGAACACTTTTACTGGGTGAAATAGGCAATTGTTTTGAACTAAGATTTCAACTATTTACTCTTTTTAGTGAACATTTTTTTCCCTTTTCCCTCCCTCTCCCTTATCCCTTACCCATCCCACCTGGTGCTTGCATCCCCTGCCACAAACCATTTTGGAAGGCCGCGAGATATTTATGTAGATAAACCATAAACACAGTAATCAACCCGAAGTTCGGTTTGGTAGGTAATGGTAGAGTTCACCCAGTGCTAAGCGTGTGAAACTCACACATCAGGGTAGGCAGGCCAGTTCCTTTCCCTGGGCCGGTTATGGCTTCACAGGAAGATTCCGAAAAGAAGCACCCGAAAAATCACATAGCTTGGGTGGAGCAGGTGCTTAGAGAGGCTTCCCCGGGAATCGAACCCGGGCCCTCCGATCAATAGTCCAACGCTCTACCCCTGGACTTCCACGACCCACATTTATGTAATGTAGATGAATAATTTTTGGTGGTATAACTAAAAAAATTGGACCTCGTATATTCGTTTTATAGTACATTTTTAATAGTCAATTTAATGGGGAACTGGTCGGGTTAGGGATTACTCCGCTGAATCGATATTTATTCAGTCACCAATCTTTCCATCTAAATTTACACAAAGAACTGCAAACCGCCGCAAAGTTGCGTTACAATATACGTGTATTACAAGGGGCATGCCGTGTCCCACTGTTCTAGTGCCGACGCGTTCATTTTCGCAGTCTCGTGCTTTGCAGTGTGTGCATGATTACAGACCACTTCTTGTAACTCTACCGTATATGTACGAAAGGGCTGCCTTATTCTCTCAACGCCCCTTTTGCTCAACCGCCTCCGTCCACGCGACCAAGCGCACTTGCGTAATTCGTCGAGACGATGCGGCGATTTTTTTTAAGGAGTTAAAACGTCTCGACAGCCTACCCTTTTTGGGGGAACTGACGGCTAACTCAAGCCGTCGGCGATGCACACTTTCTCTCGCGACCAATATCGTGTCGCACCGTAGTCCATTCGAGCGTCCTGTCCGTCCACTCGATGCAACCGGACGCGCGTGTGTGGAAAAAAAATGTCTTGCTCACGTCCACCTTCCCACCCCTCTCATATGTGTGTGTGTGTGTGGAGGAATGCCTCCAGTTGGCCTTTTAACGGTGGGCAAACACGTGCCCATCTGTCTCCAACACCCGTACCACACATGCATAATACACATCGACGGGGCAATTGGCGAAACAAGTGAATGATGACCGGCGCGTCAATTTCAAAGGCGATCGCCCGCATCTCGCTGGGGCGACATTGGATACCGATCGCGGCGGGAGGGCCTTCAACTCTCCCTTGAGGGGCCTTTACGGGGAACGAGGGCGCTTATAAATTGGCAGGGGTGGTGGCAGGTGGTGACCACGGCGTCAGTGAAGCTCTCGAAAGCCTGGTGAGATACAATATATCGCGGAGCGCGTTGCCGTGATGTCGCGAAGGGAAGTCCTTCGAAACTCGACAATAGAGGGATGGATTGTTGCGTCACAGTCTCGGGAGACACAGAATTTTGTGTTTTTAGGAAGGTTGCATCGAGATTTCGAGTTAATGTCATTCTGATAAAATGTTCTGATTTTACAGAGTGCAGTTCATTATAGAAAATTATGATAAAATAGGGTCTCCTCGGGTTATTTTCCCTGAAAAATCGACTTTCAAAATTCAAGATTTTATATACATGTTCTCATGGCGTTGGGAGAATATCACCTGAAAAAGTATGGCTTAATGGCGCATGAAATGCATGTAGCTCTCAAGAATAATACATCCTGTGGATAATTATGAAAGAGTTGTGCTAGCGTTATAATAAAAGTGTGGAATTGCCTTCTTTTAAATAATATCAATTAATTTGTAGGAAAAACAGCCGAAATCGCGTAGTTTCAGGCGAGATATGCGCGTAGTTTCAGGCGAGATATGGTGGAATTCGAAATCGTGTAGATGTAGATGAGAGATGTGTGTACCCCATTAAAGGTTTGGCGCCAGTATAACAACCATGATAGATTTAAGAAATCATTTTTTCCAAGAACGATAACGGATCAGAATAACATTGTCCGACCGCGGCAGGGTCATATTCGGATCAATTATTCTGGTGTGTATTCACCCCCTGTCACACACCCTAGCGGTGACTTGCAGGGTAAAATATCTGTCTAAATATCCATGTAAGCAAAATATCAAAACGGGATTGCATTACAAGAAAACTTACAACAACCATTTAATTTAAAATAATATTAATAGAGTGTAGGATATTCAACGATTAACGTTCTCCGTTGGAAATGTCAAGGTAGCATGAAAACCTTAGGGCATCACAGATAAGGGCAAATGAAAGGGTAAGCACACAAAAAGGGGTGGTGTAGCGGTGGTTAATGAGCATGAATCATAAAAGCCGTGCCCAAAGGTTTGAAGGGAGGTACCTAAAGAATGGAATGTCTAACCTGTCCAAAGGATTGCCGAGGATGGTTTGCTTTAGTCGTTTACCTTCATTGTGTGCTCGGGGTCGGGCTAAATTTGTTTTTCTGAGAATGTAGAATTTTCGTAGCTGATAAAAGGAGAAGAGCAGTGAAGGATAATGCCGGGTATGAAGAATAATTTACTCCTTTATGAAGAATTTTTGACGGATATAGGGAAAAGTACTTTATTTTGTTTACTGAGAGGAGGTGAAAATGACCGTAAGTAAAGACGCAAAGGAAGGATTAGTAAAAGTTTTGATGTGAAGAATAGTGCTGGTATGGCTCGGAAATATGGTCACCGAGGTAAGAGGATTATCGTCGTCTTGAGAACTTGAAGAAAATGAAATGGAATGAATATCAGATGAAGATGCATAGCATGGGGAAAGAAGGCTCAGTAGGAACTTGGAGAAGGGAGCATGAGTGCATTGCAGAGGATACTGAGAAGTAATGGGATGAGGTCGATCTTTATTGACGATAGAATGTTAGTGAAGAGGGAGTAAAACAATGGAATTTTTTGGTTACTTGGCAACCAGTCACTGAATGACTTGGGCTACCTGATGACCGCATCTAAAGGTTAACAGTTAAGTGATTACCTGCCTGGAAAGTATAAACAATTTAGGCCGCCAGGTAACTGACTATAATTACAATCAGTTACCTGGGATGTGTAAATATTCGCCGTTTCCAGGTGACCAATTAACTACTGATGTAGAGATGTGTATGTTGAAAACTATATTTTACAAATCACGTAGAACTGGAGGGATTTTTGCATGAGTGTTTACGTCACTGTGGGTATAGTTTTGCATGTAAGTGTTGATCTTGCATGTGGTATTGGTTTTTTTTGCGGGTAGTGACCTAACACCCCCCACCACAAGCCCTTGCGGCGGCTTGCGGGATATTTTGTAGATGTAGGTATTTTTCAGAAAATAAGCCTGATGAATTTGAAATATATCACGGCAAAATATGATTACAAGTACCAGTTTTGATTGAAGCAGTTACGGGAAGGACTTAGTAACCGAGACCTTCATTTTTCCGGTTACCTGGCAACCGTAACAAATTGCTTTATGATGTAAGAGGTACCACAAAATAACCAGAAATATTTAAGTAACCAAGCGACCGGTTTCTAAGTCATCGGTCAAAAAACACGCAACCGGTTACTAAGCCATGTCCTACAGGACAATAACTCACCTCTCCCCCTCCCCCGAGGATATCTCTGTTACGTGGTGCCCTCATATGCCCCTTTTCTCGCTTTTAGACGCGGACGATAATCGCCAGCCTAATTCACGATACGCGCGCGCGTCGCGTAGTAATTTCTGAAAGGAATCTTGGCGCCGTGAAGCGTGGAAAAATGCGAGTCACGAGGGGCGCGCGCGCGAACGCTAATTGAGATCGCCGTCACGGGGTAGAAGTGGGGGACATTACATCACGCATCCTCCTAACTTACGTCATCTTGAATTAGGGGTGCAAGAGGATAAAAACGCAAGCTGGGTGTCCGGAACGCATCTCGCGGAAATTCATCCCGCAAAAGTTTCGCTTTAATGTAATCGTGGCGTATAATCGGGAAAAAAAATTGAGGAAAGCACGCCGTGCTCCGGTGCTGTTATGTTCCCGAGAACGACGTGAATCTGCATCTGCATTTGCAGGCCGCAAGCCGACAAGAGTGAGCGTGGCAGGGGGTGTTTATGTCACCAACCGTTACGGACGGTAAATGGTAATTTTTGTTTCCGGGTGGGAGCCTCTTGATTCTCGCAGAAAAAGCTTAGACTTTTAGAAAGGTTCAGAACCAAAAAGTTTAACGATGACATAAAAGGAATTATAATGGCGCCACACCACCCAGGTAATCAGACCACAAAGATAAAATAAGGGAGATAGATTCCAGTACAGGTAGTTACAAATACTCATTCTTTCCCCGAACAATCAGCAATCATAATAGTAAGACACCGAAGCCACTTTAGAAATGCTAAAAACATTGAATTTACAAGCCGGAACAAAATTAAACATTGCAGATACATCAGGTATACTTGTAGGCGCATGTGTTTGTTAGTTGGTAGTTTGAGTGTTTGCATGTGTGTGGGGTGTAAGTGTTCTTGCATGAATGTATGCCATGTTTTTTTGTGGATGTATGAATTTGTGGTTTTTGCATGCGGTTTTTTTCTTTTATTTCTAAATTACGGGTGGTGTCCTAACACCCCCCGCCACACGCCCTTGCGGCGGCTGGCAGGGTATTGAGTAGAAGTAGAAGAAGAAATTAGGCAAGAATTTTATAAAGGTATAGGACACCTTAGTTTGCCTGTGATACCGACAAAATTTCTCGGGAACCAATTTATACCGGTAAATTCGACCATCGGGATTAAATTACAGGAGAGAAAGACACCATAACGTGACATATTCAAGTACTACTCGTTCTTTCCTCGCACGATATGTAAACACAACAAAATGGAACCCAAGTGCACGTAAAAATCAATATAAAAAGACTATAATTTAATTATTTAGTCAAACGCCAATTATTGTATGATGTACTTAGACATGTATGCGCGCGAGTATTTTTTGTTTTTTGACTGATACGTACGAGTCGTATATATCCAAATTCAAGCACGAGTTAATATTTCTGCATGTATGGCAACAGCCCCCGCCACTCGCCCCTGCGGTCGCTTTCGGAGTATCATGCAAATGTGCTGATAAAAAAGCAATACGGGTACTCTTCGGCCGAAAATGGCGTTGCGCGCATCAAGTTGACCTTACTTTACAATTTAAATTTTTCCAAAAACACAAGTGTGGAAATAAATATAAATTTTAGTTCAAATTTTTTTTATTATTATTATTATTAAAAATACACATGTGCTGATAGACATTGTCAGGTGGCACACAAGTCCCAAATAATTGCAAAAGATAATACATAAAACTAGAATTCAAAACACAAATCTCTTTAACAAAACAAGTGAATCCCCATCCCATTTACAACCATTTATCAGCAAGAAAAAAAAAAGATAAATTAAAAAAAAATTAAGCTATTACATATAATACCATACACCACACATCAATCAAATTATTACATATATGCCTTACATCTATTCTTAAAAGTATACACTCTGTTAGGAAAGGGCTCGAATATTTTTGCAGGTAAAGTGTTCCACTCAACAATTGTTCTATTTAGAAAAGAAATTTTTTTTTTATTTGTTCTCTGTGCCCGGCATTTTATCTTAAATTTGTGATCATTTCTGCCTATAAAATTTGGGTTCCCCGCCTCTTTCCTAAGATCTGCCCAAGCTTTCTCCCCCAAATGTTTAGAAAAAAATTATGACAGTTGGGAACGCATTTTCGCTTCCGTTCCAACAGACACTCACAATCAATTGCACTCGTATAGGGGAGGGAGGGCTCTATAAGAGTGATATCCAAGACGCAGAGGGTGATTAATCAAACAGTGGAACTAACCATAAGACCACGTCATTAGAAAAGCCAGGGAGTTTCAAGTCGACCACTGGCTATAAAGGCGAGCGGGGCGTGTGCATTTTCACTCCCATGACGGCCGAAAGGTCACGGGTTCGAATCTTGCCTTGGGAATGAGCGTGGGCACTCGACGAACCGGCGCCGCACGCTGCTACTATCAATTGAGCAGAGCCGTCGAAAAGAGGGCGCTGAAATTCGATCAGTCGTGTGCAGGGGAATGGTGGACGGACGGTCAGTCTTTAGGCCGCCTTCTCATGAACTCAAGCGAAATGATATATTACGAGTAAAGTCCATCGTGAAAACTCTTAAAGCTACAGCTAGGTAGCATTCCTGTACTTGCGTACGTGGTGTTCCGGACTACGTGACGCTCAAGCAATACGCATTCTCCTACCGATGCTTACACACGTACCATATTCAAAGTGCATAAGTATATTAAGATATTATTTACATTATTGATTAATAATATCACTTTCGTTCCTAATGGTTAGCATGAAATGCGATCTAATTGATATTTATCCACTGCGACACTCACCCTTGACAACTAACGTCACGCATTTGGGAAGAAAGAAATGTCCAACAATTTGAAAAATATCAATATTGGATTAATTTTTTAACGAGTCGACGGATTTCCGATTGTAATCAAGCAGTATTAGATGGAAATTGTCTTTAGCTGCTATTTTCTGAATATAATAACGCGAAATAAGACAATTAAGGGCATCGCACTATTACGCGTTACATCTATTATTAAAATTAATATTATATTATCCTTTCCATAATGAAGAGGTATATTATTGCCCAAATGCATTACTTTATATACCTGTAATTATTACTCCATTGCTATAGGACTCGATAATGAAGTCCACTGCATAATTCATTATTACTCGTATTATGTAGTTTGACTGTCAAGGTAGGTTTAGGATGGACACAGACTCGCCGACGATGCATTTCTCAGCCTCGTGTAACATCTACATAACACTCCGCAAGCCGCCGCAAGGGCGTGTGGCGGGGAGTGTTAGGTCACCACCCGTAAAAAGGAACAAAACCACATGCAAAAACAATACATACATGCAAAACTATACCCACAGTGGCGCACACTATCATGCAAAAATCTCTTCATCCCACAAGCATGCAAACACATACACCATAAACTAACAAACGATTGAAACCCACAATACCTGACGTCTCTTACTACCTGACTATACTAAATCCTTCTTTAATTCCGCATACTTTCTTCCTCCGTCCAATCCCTCCAACGTGCATATCCTATTCCTTCCCCTTCCTTGTTTGCCAAACGTTTCTCTATATCTACAACATCTCATTGCTAATCAACATGCTCTGTATCCACCTCTCCTGCCCCCCTTCGTACTTCTCTCAGAAACCCTCTCTCCTCCCCCACCTAGCAAAATACATCTTCTTTCGTTTTCTTTTCCGTTAATTTTACTTTCCCATCTTTATCCTTACCCACATCTCAAAAGCCTATAATTCACGCCTATCATCTTGCTTCAACCGCCATGCTTACGCGCCGTGCAAAATCACGGTCCTCATTTAAGTTTTAACGAGTTGCCGTAACATCACTAATGTCCCATTCACCAATTCCCTCTATCTTGAAAAAAATAACAATCTATTTCAAAAACTAATTTTTGATAATTATTTCAATAATTAAGAGATCTAACGTGTTGTTCTAGTGTTGTCATCACACATCAAAACAATGGCGTCGTTGCGATAAACAATCGAAAAGATTTTCTCGGGAGGTTTCAAGTGTCGTATTCACCGAAAACATATCCGACGGACTTAAGGAACAAGTTTGCCGAAATCAATACGCACTCAAAGGCACTTGGTATAAAACATCTGTCCTGCCTGATGCTTACATTCGTCGACGCCGAGATGCGCCTCGCTCGCGGCTATTATGCGAGATGGAAATGGAGCATCTTGCTGCACCAAATGGCGCGATGATGGACGACTCTCGAGAGGATGAGAAGGAGGTTTGTTTATCAGTCCATTCGTGTGTGCCGACCAACACGTCCTCCTTATTTGGTCGGGGAGTTTCGATGCAAACAAGTGTTCCTTTCGGACAGCGGGGATGGAAAGAACTGATGCAGTGCCCGCGGTGAAAAGTTTAGGTCCAAGTGACATACTACCTTGATCAAAAATTTCCCGGAATTTATTCAGAAAATTAAAAATACATGTTTATTCATCTAAATCTATATTGTCCCCTTCAAAGTAATCCCCATCGACTGCAACACACTTATGCCAGCGCTTGATCCAATCCTCGAAACATTTTTTATATTCGGTTTTCGGTATGTCCATCAGTGCTTCCTGCGATTTTTCCATTACTTCCTCTCGGCTGCTAAAACGCGTTCCCCGTAATGGTTTTTTAACTCGATTGAACAGAAAGAAGTCACAGGGAGCCAAATCAGGTGAATTCGGTGGCTGTTGGATGGTATTTGTTGCATTTTTCGTCAAAAAATTACGAATAATGATAGCACTGTGCGACGGTGCGTTATCATGGTGCAAAATCCACGAGTTTTCTGCCCACATTTCTGGTCTCTTTCGGCGAATTGCTTCACGCAAACGTCTCATAACGCCCAAATAATACTCTTTGTTTACTGTCTGGCCTTCTGGCAAAAATTCATGATGCACTACACCGTTGTAATCCATGAAAACCGTCAGCATTGCCTTCTTTTTTGACTGAAAACGACGTGGTTTTTTTGGTCTCGGCTCATTTGGTGAACGCCATTCACTTGCCTGATGTCTGGATTGCGTGTCGTACTCATAAACCCACGTCTCGTCTCCAGTAATGATCCTTTTGATGAATGTGGGATCGGATTCAGCCTCGCAAATCATGTCTTTTGCGACGTCAACACGGTCTCTTTTTTGCATGAAATTGAGGTCTTTTGGCACCAACTTTGCTGCTACACGACGGAAACCCAAATCATTAACCACAATGTCTTGGGCGGATCCATAGGCAATGTTCAAGTCCTCCGCTATTTCTCTGATGCTTAATTTGCGGTTATTGACCAACATTTCTTTTACTTTATCAATTTTTTCACCGACTTTCGATGTCGATGGTCTGCCACTGCGTTCATCATCTTCGATTGACTCACGACCACTTCTGAACCGCTCGTGCCACTGGTAAACGACCGTTTTTTTTAGAGAATCGTTGCCGAAACACTTTTCCAACATTTCCAACGTCCGTGCGCCACTAAATCCGTTTTTTACGCAAAATTTAATACAAGTTCGTTGTTGCAAATTTAAATCCATTTCTGCAATTGTAAAAAATCGCCAACACACACAGAGATAGATGTACTCTTGGCTACGTAACTTTTGCAAATGTCAAGTTATGACACTAAGATTTAAAGGGAATATCAACAACAGATGTACCAATTTAACAAAAAAAACAGAACTCAAATCGGAACGATGGGAGCGCCACACGGTGGTTATTCCGGGAACTTTTTGATCAAGGTAGTATATAGGGCTCATGAGGGAAAAATGTCTTTTCAAAGATAATTTTGGGGTATAAGATAAATACCTCTCAATTAATTCCAAAACAATAAAACATCCACTGAACCTTTTTAAAGACTCATACAGATCAGTGCTTGGGTTGGCCAACTTTAACTCCGTGGTTTATGGTGACATACGTATAGCATGTTTCCATAAAGCTGTACATTTGCCGACGATGCATCGGTTTACAGAGATATTCGTAATCCTGACCATAAAGTAGCTTTAGACGACCTTAATGATATATATCTTTAATGGAAAATTTGGCAATTTGAATTAAACTTTGAAAAAATTGAGAAGTTATGATTTTTTGAAGCACGAGCAATTCCTTTCCGAACGCCAACTGCATCAGGAACACCGAAATAGAAAGTGTAGACTCGAATAAATACTTAGACGTTACCCTCACTCAAGACCTCTCCTGGGTGAAGAAAAATATGTGGACACGCTAACACGCGAAATGAGTATTGGTTAAATGTGACGAAAAAGTTAAAGAGAAATATTATCTCTCACTCGTTAGGCCTCATTTAGAATATTCTGCTTGTATATGGCATCCTCATTAAGTTGGGTGAATCGCCGCATTGGATCGCGTGCAGCGTATAGGAGCTACATTTTTAAAACATCGTATTGATAAACTTATTAGCATATCAGAATTGTTAGATAAACTAGGTTGGAAACCACTCAAGGAGCGAAGGTTACATTATATAGTAAACCTCTTTTATCAATTGGAAGAATGTTTCTTTAGAAATGATGTAGAAAAAGTATTATAAGCCCCATCGCACTACGGTAAGAGAGCCCATGTTAATAAAATTAGAGAGTTTAATTGTAGAATTGATAGACTTAAGATGTCCTATTTCCCACGAACGTTAAGGTACAAGATTAATGGTATCCGACGGCTCTAGGGGGAGAAAGTATTTCGTGTTAACATTAGTCTAGTGTGTAATCACCCCCTGCCACTCGCCATAGCGGTGGCTTTCGGGGTACCATGTATATAAGAGTAGAATGGTTTCCGTTGCGCGGACAACGTTGTCGCGTAAACAACCAATTTTCCCGCAGCAATAAGATTGAAGTTAACTGCGCCGCGGTCGGCTTCCACGGGTGGAGATTACACGAAAATGTAAAATGAAGGGAGAAACGACCAAAAGTGCACCAATGCAGGCTTAAAAAAATCAAAATAAGGACTGGGCGATGATCACCTTAAATGACGATGAGAAAATATGACGCAGCCAAAGTTAAAGGCGGGGGGAAGGAGATTATTAGGATACAAACGCTGGCTTCTTGCCTCAGGGAGATCTCCCCATACGACCAGTCCGACTTGGAAAGAGCTATAATTTAGCTGCGGACGAAACAATGGTCAAGGGGATGGGGCCACGGAGCGGTCAATGGATACAAACACACAGACGGACAATGCACGAGAGAATACACGGAAAATTCCGAACACTTCAAGAATCCGTGAACGCTTCCACGTATTACTGAACCGTTAAAGAAAAAAATAATCAACCAAATTGGCACTTGCATCAGTAGGTAAATGCATTCAAGGAAGCTTGAATCTCATTTAACAGGAATTTGAAAGGAACTCAGCCCCTTAATACACAACCTGAGCTCCAAAGAAATAATAAGGAGTGATATGAGAGAAAATATTTAGTTTATTTCCGTACGGAAGGGCGAATACCACATCACTGACCAAACTAATTTTTCTGCGTTAAAATGGCATTGCCAACTGTCACAGCTATTACGACACAATTGCTATATTTCGATAGGTGACCACGATAATGAAGACTAATATTGTCATGACAGAAATCGCTTACCTTCTTTTAGCTCCCGCTAAGGTGTGTTAATTAAAAAAGCATGTACATAATTTTAAAACATGAAATCATTCAATGGCCACTATTGCGTTCAGTGCACGTGTGGAATTGAAAAAAATAATTTTATTTAAAAATTCTCAGAAATTTTCATTCCGAAGAACCATGGCACGGCTCAGGAGTACAGTAGTTTGAAGTGCCAGTGTCAATCAGAAACCTAACCTAACCAGGTAAACTACTGGTAATTAATCTAACAATATGAAGGATGGTCATCGCTATGTCGTCGGGTTTATGCGATCAGAGGCAACGACATTCCATTCCAAAGTTTTTTTACTTCTTTGTTCGACTGTCGGTTATAGGATAATATTTTTTTTCTCATCATTTGCCATGGGAAATCATGGTCAAAACTATACGTTTATTTCAGAGCAAGTAATCTGAGTTGACTGAAATAGGGGTGACATCCTTAAAACAATTCGAAATTTGCGCTTCAAAACGTTCCCTACATGTTGATTCAAGGAAGGACGGATACACATACGTGTTAATTAAACGCGACACGCACTCAATGCATAAAATACCCATTTCGCCAACCCCACGACGCATATATTTACATCGGAGATCAGCGACCTTGATTGAAATCTGCGGGCCTAGCAGAACTGTTTTATGCGAGCCACGTGACGGGGAATCCAGTCTTTTTTTAACCTAGAGGTCGCGAGCAGAATAGTTACGTTCTGCTCAAATAAAAAAAAGACAAGTTTCCAATGTTTTCACCGAAGGAGGAGGTTTGGGTTTAGTGATCAGCCCAGAACTAATGATATCTCCACTCATCACACGTTCAACAATTCGGGTGTCATTTTCGTCAGACAACGGCAATCAGTTCCCCGGACCAAAATTCCCAAATTTACTCCGGATTGAAAAAGAAAAAAAAAGATTGTTGTTTTTACAGATTTTCTTACCTCGGAAATTCTCGCATGTGTCCAATTTCTTCGCTGCAGTAGAAAAAAGTAAAGATTGGGGCTGGGGAAATGTCTTTCGTGCGGGTTTTGAGTGTGACAGCACTGTCATTTCGGCACGTGATTTAGATCTTTCTGGGTCCAAGAAGATAAATGGCTGGTATCGTTGGAGTCACACACACAAAAAAAAACAATCTCAAGAATTTTAAAGATAGATAGAAGGAAGAAAGGGAGACGTCACGGATACGGTATGGGGAAGGCTCCATTACAAGAAACGCTAATCCGCGGTAATTATTGACGGAAATTTTCAAAAATCCATCACTTTGAAAGGAATTTTGAGAAAAAATTTAAATTTTTCTCCCATGGCAATTCTGAAGTCATTTTACATCGAGGAACATGGCTGCCTTATTGACTTATCCTGCGCGACTGCGGATTATCTGATCGAGCGAAAGTACCTCTCCGTTGAAACCTAATTCAACGCATCGGGGATTTAATCCTCGAAGTAATTATTTCCCATTGAGGATTGGAACCGCAGTAACGCCTCCCTACACTGCTCATCACACCTATTTGTCGCAAAATACACGACCAGGAATATTTTGTGAGACAAATACGATCCTTTCTATCCTTGCAAAATCACCTTTTATCTTTGGGGGCAAGTGGGCGTGGTGGCAGGGACATTTAGAAACGGAAGGTGTTGAACGAAAAACAAATGATGAAAGAAGACAAAAAGCGACGACAGTTCGGCTAATTGAAGACGTTAGGAAAATATTAGCTTCAATAGACTTCACTTAAATAGACTTCAATATGGAGCGTAGCGCTGTACGGATTCAAAACCTGAGCTTTGATATGTCAGATGCTCTTAACGTATGGGTGAAGGAAAAATGCGCTGAACAGAGAGGAAGACCAATGGAAAAGTTTTACAAATGGTGATAAAACAGAGGAAGTTGTGGGGAGAAATACGAAGGAGGCAGAAAGGTTGGGCTAAGAAAACATTAGGATATAATCAGATTCTCTGGACCTTTAAGTAAAGTGAGCGGTGTTTTTTGTTGGCAATGAATGAGTAATGACTTTAATAAGCCTTTTTGGACAGAATGAGGCAAAACTGAAAGATTCAACAAATATTATCAATGATTGGTAAACGTAGGTTTTGAATCGAAAAAGAGACTGAACACCGCTACATTTCTTAATCTAACCTAACACGATGCAATGATACACTCTACCCCAAAATACGTGAGCCACGCATATTAAATGCATCCCTTCTTTTCGTCTGTTGGCGTTTGTTACTCTGTAAGGAATGATTCAGCGATAAAATTGAGGAAATATCCGATTATTTAAACCACGACAAAATGAGAGCCGAAAAGTTTGTCCTCTTTATAATAAGGCACAACATAACGAAGATTGGAAATTGGAAAAAAAATATAAGGATGAAAAACTCAAGTCCATGCCATAAGTGATGCAGTAAAACATGCAAACATGATTTTTCCGGCATGTTCTGGTTTTCCGTCATAGACGGGTTGAAGTAATGGACACGGATGCCTTTGATAACATGAAAAAGGTAAGGCATGACTAAATATGTCCTAATCATACAATTTGCATTTAAAAATATGATTCCTGAAAAAGAATATCAGAAAAAAGAAGGGATGCAATTATTGCTGAAACATTTACAAAATCAAATCTCGAAACATATTTTGTCGGCCGTCTGCCATTTCAGATTACGGTTTTTAATTCGTTAATTTAATCATATAATCACGGTTTTGGATGGGCACAAACTTAACACGAACACTTCTTAGCCTCGCTTAACCTGACAACATTTTACACTCCACCCTACTGTAAACCCTCCTTCAACTACGCGCCAATTCATCCTCCCTTCCTTCCATCCGACGTGCCTATCCTATTCCTACTTCCTCCTCGCTATCCTAACGTTATCCAATTTATGTATCACAGCCTTCAATATTCCACCGCCAATCAAAATATTCTGCATTTTTTTCATCCTTCTCCATAACCACATCTCAAACATTTCCAACCATAACCTTTCATCTAGCTTTAACGAGCATGTTTCCGCGACGTAAAAAAACACGCTCCAAATCAGTTTTATCTAGTACTTTCTTAACCTCCTTACTCAACGTGCTTGTGATCCATTACCTCCTCTTTGCGAAAGCTTCTTTGACCGACGTAATTCTTCTCCCTATGTCCCTACTACTTTTACCATTTTGGTCCAGAACACTTCCGAGATGGGTAAACTGTTCCTCCTGCCCTAGTTTTTCTCCTCCTATTTAAACGTTTCATTTCAACCCCCATATTTCTCGATATTCTCTATTTCTCTTTCCATTAACTTTACCTTGTTTACAGGGTTCGTCCGGAAAATAAGTGTACTGAGCTCAGGAAAAAAAATTTATTACACTTTTACATATCTTAAGCTAATATTCCTCAAAATAGGACCCTTGTGAGTCGATACACTTGTTCCAGCGGCGTTCCCATTCCTTGAAGGCATCATCGGGAACCTCTCGAAGACTCGTCGTCGACCTCTTCTCTGCCCTCCACGAACATCTTGTGCCACCGAAAGATCATGTTTCTGGACATGGCTGACTCCCCGTAAGCCTGGTTAATCATACCGACAGTTTCGGTAGACGATTTCCCAAGCTTTACCGCAAATTTGATGGAATAACGCTGCTCCAAAAACTTCGGCATCGCGTTCCGTGACGTGGGTCGAAGCGTGGAGGTTCGCGTTAACAGAGCTCCTCACTACACCACAGCTCAGAGCCGACTGCCTTTTTCAGCGTCGCTTGCCAACATACCCCCCTCCAATCGCAGCCCGTCAGAGCGGTGCTGGGCGCGCCTGGAGCGGCGCGCCCAGCCCAGGAGTCAGTACACTTATTTTCCGGACGAACCCTGTATATTAACCTTCATCCCAGGCCGATCACATTAATTTTATAATCGACTCAGCAACGACTGTAACTGCTTGGCTGACTGGCTCACAAATGCTCGATCAACCGCAAATATACCTGATTTTATGGATCACTCCGGATTCTACCCCCTCCCATGCTTACCTCGCCATTACATCCGCAAAGATATTGAAAAGAATAACTGTTTGTGGGACTTCCTGTCTGACTCCCCTTACTAGCCCACCATTCGCACCTGAGCAATCTGAAATATGTACATAAGTTACGGATGTCTCTAATCCCTATTATTCTCTGTCCTATAATCATTAATTCTTCCCTGTGTATTCTATCGGAACAGATTAGCTGGCATAAACTACCATTACGCAAAAGTATTCCTGGATTTCCAGCTTCGGCAGGTTTCCGTTCAATGATCATTCCGCCGCAGGCCATTCTCGTTGTAGTCGTTAGGGATCGTTCATAACCTGAATCTGATAGGGAGACTAATGCGATAAACGGATGCGGGATATCTTTTGTCGGTGCTTCAGGAATGCCGCAGGAGTGTTAAAAACAAAGGTTGACGAAATTTTCTTCGCAGTAGCTCAATGGTCGGGGAACGAGTAACGTGCAGAATTAATAGCAGTTTTTTTTTCTACGGTCGACGTAGGGGTTTCCGGGAGGAGGATTCTGCGATCTGTTTAGTCATGATGAGGAAGGAATATTTTTAACACGCCCCAGAGATGGCAATAACGGCAAAAGGATCCCAAGCCTTCCATTATGCACAGTTCTGATTGTCAGAGCCATTCGATAATTAGACGCGTGAATGTAAATTACCCTTTGGAATTTTCCGCGTTGAAAATGCAACATTTGCATTTTCAACGCGGGAAACATCGCTATATAAATATGAGAAAAATAACGAAAGAAACTTTAACTGGTTTTAATACGGATATCTACACAATATGGAGGGTTGCTCGTTTATAAGAGCAACAATAAATCAATTTCACCAAAATTGTTACACACACCTTATTGTATATACCTTATTACCCATAGAAAGACAAAACTATAGTCTGTGGCATGGTCAACCATACGTTAACAACTTCATTTTTTTAGATTAGCGCCATGCTACACAACGCTGGTGCGATACTTGACAATAAGAATGAAACTTAAAAAAGTGCATAGTCATAAATAGTTGGAAAAAGAGCAATTTTGCCCCGAAAGCCTACTGCGTTGGGAACACCGAAATGGAATGTGTAGACTCAATTAACTTCCTAGGTGTTACCCTCCTACACAATCTCTCCTGGGTGAAACACAAACGGGTAATATGTGGACAAGCTAACAAAAAATTAGGATTTATTAGAAGAGTACTTGGTAAATGTGATGGAAAGGTTGAAGCGAAATGTTATCTGTCGTTGGTTAGGCCTCATTTAGAATATGCTGCAAGTATTTGGGATCCTCACGAAGTTGGATTAATTGCAGCATTGGATCGCGCGTAGCATATGGGAGCTAGATTGGTAAAACGGTGATATGATAAACTTAATAGCGTATCCATAATGTTAGAGCAGCTAGGCTGGGAATCACTGACGGAGCGAAGGTTAAATTACAGATTGAAGCTCTTGTATAAAGTGAAAGGACGTTTCTTCAGCAGTGACGTGGAAAATGTATTATTACTGCCATCGTACTAAGGTTGGAGAGATCATGTTAGTAAAATTAGAGAGATTAAGTGTAGAACATATAGATTTAAGATGCCAATTTTTCCACGAACGATAGGGGATCATAATAACATTGTCCGACCGCAGAGGGTCATGTTCAGGTAAAAATTAGTCTGGTTCGTATTCACCCCCAGCCACACACCCTGGCGATGGCTTGCAGGGTAAATAAATAAATATCCAATTATTCCCGTGCTTCTTTTACTATTTCCTCTAAGCATAAATTTTGAAGTACAGGTGATAATGGACACCCCAGTCCAGCCCCTCTTCCTAACTGTTCATCCGGACTCTCCATCAACCACTCGCACCTGAACAGTCATGTACAGGTGCATGTACAAGAGACATGTACAGGTGGTGGATAAGACCTCAATCTACGTATATTTCTGCAATATATATATATATATATATATATATATATATATATATATATATATATATATATATATATATGTATGTTTATTTCACCAGACAGAAATATCAAGCACGTGTACGTATTTTCATGCCTAACTTACCTGATATATGCAAAGGATGTCAATGAAAAAAATAACCTTCGCTCGTTTCAACACAATTATATGTTTAACGCCTAGGGACCGGTTTCAACTTAATGAGGCATCTTCCGGCACTTTTTTCAAAACAAGGTTATACACGTGAATTTATGCTTCGGGAGTCTCCCGGGCTACGGGTTCATTCCAATGAACCTGCGCACATCAGAGCTAACAGTGCGACACGTGGAAACACATAATTTTTGACCGCGAAAGCAACGATCTGCTTTGAATGTTGACAATTATTATTTGGTAGTCTCCCTTTCTGAGGAAGGTTTAGGATGGACACAAACTTAACACCCATACATTTATTATCCTCGTCTAGCGAAACACAATCTGACATTCCATACTAGAATAGTAGTTATGGGAGGCGACCGATAGCTAAGGGCATTTGCGCCATTAGAGATGGATGGGAAAGGAAGGGTGGAGAGAAACCCGGCGCCGGCTATCTGAATCCTACTCTTAACAAATGACGCTAAGGGATCCGCAGTTTAACGTCCCATCCGACGGACGTGCTCACGTCCGTCGGATGTCTCACGGACTGTCCCACGTGACGGACTCAAAGTGCTCTCTACAAAGCACCTCAAAGTAGGGATCGGGATACCACTGTCTCCAGGATTTGAACCTGGGCCTTCTCGGTGGGAGGCCTGTACGTTAGCCACCGCACTATCACGATTTCCCTCCAAACAAGAATAAAACTAGAGTCAGCTCCATCCAAGCACTGTGATATTTCGGGTACCATATCTTCCTGGAAAACCATAGCTATGCTTATGGTACGTGTATCTTTATACTATCTACTCGTATAAGTGTGTGTATATATATACACATATGTTTACATGTATACATACACATATACATGTGGTTATATATATAATATTATTAGGTTATCTACCGGTTAAGGTAGGTTTTTGGATGGGCGTAATTACTAATTAAATAATTTGTGGCTCCTAGCTAAACACAACATCCTACTCTACATCAGGTCCCTCTTCAGCTCTGAGTACTTCCTTCCTCCCCTCATCCCGTCCAACATCCCTATCCTGTTCATTCCCTTTCCTCGTTTGCCTAACATTCTCCCCTCAATTACAGTCTTCAACATCCCGCTGCCGGTCAATACCCCCTTCAGCCACTTTTCCTGCCTCCATAGGATTGCTCCCAACAAACCCCTCTCTTCGCCCACCATACCAAGTACTTCCTCGTTTGTTTTCTTCTCTGTCCATTTCACTTCCTCCATTCTTCTACAAACCCACATTTCAAAAGCCTCCAGTCTACGCCTATCCTCCTGCTTCAATGACCACGTTTCCGCGCCGTACATAGCTACGCTCCATATCAAGGTTTTTACGAGTCTTTTCTTAACATCCTTACTCAACGTCCCCGTCATCAACTCCCTCCTCCTTGTGAAAGCCTCTTTGCCTAGCGCAATTCTTCTCCATACGTCCTTACTACTTTGACCGTGTTGGTCCAAAACACTACCGAGATACGTAAACTGTTCTACCTGCTCTAGTTTTCGCCCTCCTATTTTAATGTTAAGCTTAGCCTTTTTCTTTCTAGAAAATCGCATAACCGTTTGTTTTATTAATATTGATTCTCATCCCATATATATATATAATGGGCTGACACAATATAACACAAATAGAATAGAATAGCAACATTTAAAAGGAAACTCACACGGTAAATTGTTCGAGCTTTCGGCCCTCTCAGAGGCCTTCTTCAAGAAAGGCTCGTGTGAGTTTTTCCGTACAATCGTTATATATAATTATATATATATAAATATATATATATATATATATATATATATATATATATATATGTATAAGTATATATATGTATAGAGATACATAAATACACACACACATACCCACCATAAACTACAGTAATCAACCCGAAGGTTTGTGTGATAGGTGAGGGTAAAGCTAACCTAGTACTTAATATATATAAACTTAACTACTCAAAAATACTAAAATATGAAAAATTTCATAGCAACGAGGTATTCTCGGAAACCTTTCAGCTTCGTTTGCTTTTTGGCATACAAGCTCAAAAAAAACAGCCTCGCTTGCCGCAGTATCGGGTTTCGAAAAGGGATGCTAGCTGGCTTCCCGAACAACCGAAAGCCTTGTTTTGTCGCATAACGCAAAGGAGGGGGAAGGAGGACTCACGACAAAGAGCATGTCCCGGGCCGGAGGAGACAAAAGTGAAGCGAAAATCCATTCGGGAAAATTGCGATCTATTTTTTTTTAAGGTTTACGACTTCTGAATGCACAAAAGAAAGCCCAACCAAATCTACCCCCCCCCCCTGGGTGTATCCTTCACGTTTTTCCGATACCTCCTTGGTTACGAAGGAAAACTTCAATATTTGCTGATTTTTCCCTCAGAAATTTATGGAATTAAAATTTTTTTTACGATTGCAATTTGAAATTGTTTGATTAAGTTAAACACATAAACAGTTGAGGTGAATAAAATGGACTGGCTGCGTTATATTTTTGTTGAATTAAATGGCAAATATGTAGCTCCACGTTTCGTCATAATGGACTGAAAGTTACGTAATGAAACAACTGATATTAAAACTGTTCAAAATGCTTGCGGTCCTGATTAAAAATTTTAAAACCAATTATTTCTATTACTGTATTTCTTATTAATCACTAAAGAAATTATCCTTCCATGTTTTCCGTTGGCGGAATGACTAAAGTGAAATAATCGCAGTTTTACTGAATCTATTTTGCGGCATATATTTCCGCGCACAATTAAATTTAAAAATTAAAATACAAAATAAATGAATATTACTATAAAAAAATAATTTTACACTTTTCGCGAAAAAGAAACAATCCTTTGCAAAAAATAATCCTTTGTAAACATCCTTAAGACAGGCAAAATGAAATACATGATCACCTAATGATATGGTTGGGTATTGCTGAATTAAGTTCTAACTTTACATATGCTGGTTTGGAGCTGTAGCCATTTGATTCCGGAGATGGATTATAAAAGCTAACTAAAAAACTCCTAAAGAATAAAGATTCAAAGTAACTTGCAGCGGATGGCCTTCTGGGTTATAGCTGATTTAGTTATCTTTTATGAAAAAAATGTACGTACATATGATATTTGACGATAGAAGCTAAATAATATTTTTAACTCTAACGCAGAACTACCTTAATAGTAACGCTCTCAACTAGATCCGACTAAAATTAATCTAGATCTTTAAGCAACCAATAGATCCATGATAAAGAAATGCTGATCAACAATGTTTCTTTTCGGTCATTATTGAAATAGCTGCGGAACGGTAAAAACAAAATGCTGCCCTGTCAGATTGAACTGTATTCCCGTATGTAGAATCCATTTCCATACCTTTGCTTACCGGTTACTGACTACACCGTTACGTGAAAAGACGCTAAACCCATTGGATTAAATGTCCTTATTTAAAATCAGGGCCAAGTATAAAAATCATAAAGTTACAAAGTTTTCCGTAGAGTTTTCTCGCAAGATAATTATGCGAATAAGACTAATAATCCTCTTCAAATGGGATTTTACCAATGCATTTTTCAATACCATCCATATAAAACAAATATAAAGTTCGTGGTGAATAATCCACATTTCAATCATTTAAGGGTATTTCAGATACTTAAAATAATACCTATCGTAATTATAGCAACGATATCTTCCCTATCGACGAATGCGTCCTTATCGACGACATCGTCAATGTCGTCATATCAGCTATATAGTATGTATCGACCCACGGTATCATCAATACCATAAATATATCACTGTTGATTATTTAGATGTAAAACTGTCTAAATTATCTCAACAAATCGATACATCCCATAGTCTTGAACGTGAGAATGGTGTAAGCGAAGTGAATTAATGAATTTGAGCCAGAGATGGCCGCACATTTCATGACGTGCCCACAATGGCACCTCGGGGGAAACCTTGGTAAGGAAATTCGCTATCATTTTCTGTTCCAATGGGAATATATGAATTCAGTCACGTATTCCCACGTGTCCTCGAGATATAAGCACCTATGACGCGCAAACTATAAGGCCATTCTAACCTCACGATATTTTTTAGAGACGAATATCCTGATTTGACCTTTTCCTGGCCGTGAATTCCAAATTTTGAAATTTCAACACGTAGGCACGCTTTTTATTTCACAGAAGAAGATGAGGAAAAGAAGAATAATACACTACCCATGCCCTCAGACGGGAGTTACTAGTCGCATTTAGCTTCATTTTCGCTTTCTTTTTGATGGGAGATGGTCATCGGCAACAAATCGTGATATTTCAATTGAGTGATTTTGGTACATGCGACCATTTTTGCAGTCGAACGAATATTATCTGACCACTTTAATTAGGAAACGGTTTACGGTTAAATCTACAGGTAAAAAAACAGCCATTTCGCAATCCCGAGCGTACGCCCTTAGCTTGGTGGTTGAAAGGTAATTCCAAATCGCCAAACCGTATCGGCAAAAACGCGGGCGAATCAAATAATTCGCAAATGTATCAATTTCAAATCTGTTCGAGAACCTTTTCTCTCCCGTTTATACAAACAGTTGAACGGGCGACAGTGACCAGTGTCTACGTGTGTGCGTTCTTGATTCCTACTATGTAAATACCTCACGGAACACGTGGTTAAAATAACAAAACCGAGGTTTTCATCTATGAATGCCATCTCCAACACGTCCGACGTCAGTACCTAGTTACCTTACAGCCATTATATAGTTCAACTCAAAACGGCCATATTTATTATGATACTGTAACGACAAAAAAAACAATATTTAGCCGAAGCGATATACCAATGGTACATTCCAGTCCCTTGCTTGATTCCCGTCAGCAGTCAACTTTTCGCAGTCAAGGGAAAAGAGAGCAATCCCCACTAACCTGCAAGGGTTGTACTATTTTCATTAGCACTCATCTGGTTTGAGTTAATTTCAAGATAAGATTATCGTCTTCACAAACTACCACCTCTATGCGTAATCCAAACAAATCTCTCTCTCTCTGAGGGTAGGAGACACGGATAGAAGTCACGGCCGGGATATTTTGAAAGCCAAGCCAAAAATACGACGCTTTCAATTTATTTCAACCTTGGGCTTTCTTCTGCTTCGAGGTTCTCTCAACGTGTCCCAAATAACGTATTTACCCGACTGCTGTTTTAACCGGAGGACGAGTGGGGGAAGGAAGAATACCGGCTTTGCACTTCGTTGAATTATCTTCGATTATCATACCTCTTGCTGCGCTAACTAGCCCATTGCCCCAATCACTTTGAACACCTGATTGCCACATTCGAGAGTACGTACGCCATAATGCTTGCTGCTCTACTTTGGTAAGGGAGCGCTTTTATCTCTCCACGCAGTGCCCACTGCGGTTACGGGGGGACGCCTCATTTCGCCGTATAATTCCGTAAAAAACAATTAACACAGTAATCTACACGAAGGTCGGTTTGGTAGGTGACGGTAGAGTTCACCCAGTACTAAGCCCGACTGCGTGGGAAACAATAAATTAAAGAAAAGTGACACAATTGAGGGTTTCATTAGCATTGAAAAACATTCCATTCCATTTCATTAGCATTTAAGCGGAAATATATTAAAACCAATAAAGTAAGCATTCCTTATCGTATTCCATATTCTTGGCTATATCACACCCAAGGGTGAACCACGTGGGCTTTGGCAAGGGGCGGTCAGATATTAACAACGTTATCCTACAGAAATAAGCCAGACCATTAACCAAAATTCATAAGAATTCCTTATCCCCCTATTGTATGTGTGTATGTGTGTGTGTATATATAGAAAAATAATAATATATTATACATATATATATATATATATATATATATATATATATATATATATATATATATATATATTTCTATATATATATATGCACACTCATACACACCCCATTAATTTTTGCATGAGTGTGTGCGCTGCTGTGGGTGTAATTTTCCGTGTTTTTTTTTTGCATGTGGTATTTTTCTTTTTTACGGTTGGTGACCTGACACCCCCCGCCACACGCCCTTGCGGCGGCTTGCGGGGTATTATGTAGATGTAGATGTAGAGCTGAAGGACTGATTAAGGCAAGGTCGTTTTATAAAAGATATGCCGCAGTGTTGCCGTTTTTTTTATTATAATCTCAACTGGCTCATGGGTAGAGAGAGAATTTATCGGTACCCGAAATGTTCATTTCTCTAAATTTACGAGTGTTTTTATTGGACATAACTTTCAATATTGTGCATTAATCTGCTGCATGCTAAAAGCATTTTATGTGAAGTACCTGCGTTTGCATTTATACTCTGAATTGTATCATATACCAGTTTATGACAATTAACATGCTATATATTTTTACTATCCAACCAGGTCTATCGATACAGATTCTTATAGTGTCTGGACCTGCGAGTATTTTCCGACTCAAGAAAACGATGAATTGATCCCCCCCCCCCACATTTGACGGAATTCAGCGTACCAACAATGAAATAAATAAATAGCGTTTCAGGATGAACAGCCATCATTCTGACGTGGCGTGTTGACACTCGTCACGCACCACTGCGCAGCCTAGAAATGATCAATAAGCATCCCCAATTGAAAATGACATGCAATTACATACAAATCATCTTCAATTTTTTCGCCATTCCTCCCAGGGTATATCCTTCTTCCGCGCGATTAATCTACATGGTGCCCTGTAAGCCTCCGTTAGGGTATGGGGATGATTCAAAAAGGCATGTAACCACAAAAATGAAATAATTCTTAATTTTATTTGCAATAACTCAAGTTATGTAGGCAAGGATAATTACAGGACATACACTACGGTATCTAAGTGATAAATACTTCTCTACGCGCGAAAGACGAACTGCTAGGAACAAGGACAATTAACCTAAGGTTAGCTGAGATAATGACTACATAGTAGGCCACTTTATATGGAACAAAACGTTCGAAACATTTCTTCCGCATCCAATTTATGCATGAGGTTTAATATGTAATTTAACCTTCACTCCGTGAGTGATAAACATAACAGTTCCCAACCTCGTTCCTCTAATAATTTTGATACGCTGCTAAGTTTATCATAACAAGGTTTAACAATTCTAGCCTGAGCAATTAATTGAGTTTCAATTTAATGTGTCGGTGTTGACTTGATGAAAAATTCGTAATTTTTCACCTCTATGGTATCGTCGCTGCTTTCGAAAGGTCGGCGTTGGAAAATGAACATCTCACAGCCTTACTCTTCAAGGTAATGAATGCAAGAGTGCCAATGACCGATCTCTGGCGCAGAGAAGGGCGATGGATCACCGCGTCGAAAGCTTGAAACAAATAAGTGCGAGGATCGAAGAGGAGGGTGAGAGGGGAACGAAAACGAAAGTGGCCTCGCTAGGGTATGGACGGGATAAGGAGCCAGAGAGAGATAATGCCAAGAGGCGCTCTCAATGGAAGGGGGGAAAAAGGGGTTCCCGAAGAGAGGAGAGGGAGATATCAGGAGTAAGGGAAGGGGGAAGATAGAGGAGGAGGAGGAGTAAGGACCAAGGGGTGGGGGAGAGAGGAAAAAAAAGACACACGAGGTGCGAAGCGTGTTTATAGGCTGAGGCAGCTACTCTTCTTTCCCTTTCGGTCGAAGGAGGGAGGGAGAAAGGGTGTGTAAGAGGGTGAGCAACCTTGGGGTTTATTTTTGATTCGGCCGGAAAACTTAAAGCTCCGCCAGCACGCGACTCTTGGCCCGACTATAGGGGAGGGAGCGTGCTTGCGTGAAAAGACAGCGAAAGGAATCATGGAGTAAATGTTGACAAAAAGGTAGAAAAAGGCTTGTATCAAGAGCAAGATTGATACAGCTTTGAACATGGGCAAATTTTAATAAAATGAACCCGTACGACAAGAAGTGTGATACAAGTAAAAAATCGTTTGATTTTTATCCTGAATACAGATTTTTACACTCTTAAATATTCTGTCATTTAAAAACTAGTCGTAGGTATAAGTCAACATTTCAAATATTTCCTAATTAGGTAGGTTTCCTTGTAGCCTCTCTTGGTGGATACGTGGTAGTTTAGTGGGTAGAGCGCTAAGTTACTGACCAGAGGTCCCAGGTTCGACTCAGGGTAACATTTCTTGGTCAACTTAGACGACTTCACCCAAGCTGTACGATTTTTCGGGTACCAGATCTTCCTGGGAAACAATTCACGGCACGGAGAAAGGAACTAGCTCCCTTTATTACCCTATCAATACATGAGTTTCACAGGCCGTTGGATTAGTATTGGGTGAACTCTACCCTTACCTATCAAACCAACCTAAGAATTGATTACTCTGATAGCAATAAGGGATTATGTTGAAATGGGATCTACAGTCTTCTGGCGCGAGAAAGAGTTTGCCTTATCCCCAGAGGAAGGTGGTCTTGCCACTGAAATATATATAATTATACATAATTGGTATTACACCCGTTAAGGCAGGCTTTTGGACACCACAATAAGCCCCTCTTAAATTCTGTATACTTCCTTTCTCCCTTCATTCGGTCCAACATGTCTATCCTACGTATTCCTACCCCTTCTCAGTTAGCCTAACATTCCTGCCCCTATCACCGTCTTCAGCATCCCATTGACTCTTAACAGCATATCAAAGTTTTGACAAGCCGTTTCTTAACATCCTTATTCAACATCACTGTCATAATTATGTTTCAGGCACAGGCGGCATTTTTTTTCTTAAACAGGCGGTGGTTTAAGCTTAAAGCAAAAATAAGAACCAGGAAATTTTATTCTCGGAAATTTTTACGTCCAAGCAGTTTTATTTCAAGCTTATTTTTACAGCGTTAGCTACATATTTGTTACTTAAATGGGAAATGCTCTTCAATACGATTTTAGATCGTCCAGTTGAACAGAGATGAATCTACTGTGTTACACGCAATTTTCAAGCTTCTTGTCGATTGACGACAATGACTAATTTTTAATGTCACTTAAATGGAAGGTTCGACGGCGTGCCATTTGGGTGAGACTATACTTTATTTATTCTGACAATTACTGTAATTTTAGGGGAAATCTAAGTCACAATTTGACTGCCTCGTCATTCCTGATACCTGCAATCGATAACCATTACCACGTGAGCAATATTTGGACAGTATGACCACAAATGCAATGTTTTGGGGATGTATAGCGTCCTGAAAAAAGTGGAAATATTACATGGATGACCTGAAATTTCTGGACAGCTGGGATAACCTGCACATGGCTCAGGGCCTATAAAAAACCACGCTCTTAAGATTAGGGGGTGGGTATTCCATTATCTCTTCCTGGGTAACCGAGAATTCACTGGGATATCAGGTCACCGTTCTCTTCGAGATTAAGACGAAAATAGCATGTAATGATGGAGTCAAATAAATTCCACACCTTCCCAATCTGAGTTTGGGCGTCTCCCGCAAACAGACAGTTGTGTGGGAAACGCCCATAGGCCGCCACTGTAAATCGGAGGGTAATCGTAAAATTGAGGAATCGATATTATTGTCTTCCCTTCATGGCCGCAGAAAAAATCGATGCGTTCCGGATATTTTTCATCGCACGTTTTGAAGCATTATCTACATAACCTTCCCACAAAAATCCAATAGACCTATAAACAAAGCTCTTTCAACTCTACGTCTCAAATAGCTTTCTTCTAATCCAAAAAAACACTAATACTAGAAAAGAAAATCTGACATCAAGAATATCGTAATTTTCCGCGCAGAAGACAGAGTTTTATATCAAAATATCGGCAAGAACTTTAGCTATGTAATATTCAAGAATGTATAAAGGTATTTACATTCTCTTAAAATTGAAATTTTCACAAGTTCTGCCGAAGTTGGATATCCCAAGTTTGTTTTCCAACAGATTTCCACTACTTCTCGTAGAATTCTTCCCATAACTCTTATAAGTTATCATTTCTGGCAGATACACCGCATTCTTGGTCATCTTCCATTGTATTTCCAGCGAGTTAAACCGCTTGCCATTGCTTCCGTTAAAATGTTATGCCTCTGCGCTTTCATTCATAGAACTTTTGCCTTCTCTTCAGCAGTGCTTTCAAAGATTTTCTTCATCAACATTTTCGTAAAAATTATTTTTTTGGCGTATCTTTCCATCAAAAGTAATATTTTTGGAAATTCTCTATAAATAGGTAGAATTTCATGGAAACATTTTCGAGACAAGAAAAGTTGCAACACCATCTGTAACTTTCGAAGGAAAAATTGTCCAATACTATCAAATTGAACTCTATGTTCATTTTAAAATTTAGAACTGCGAAAATAATGGACGCCATATCACTCGACGGCTATCGATCTTCTCAGTTCGATAAAAGTCGCTATTGCTTTTTCAACTACCGAAGCTCTTTTGGCTAGACTCTTGTTGCTGAAGGCAATTTATTTCCTACAAGCAACCCTGCAAACTACCGCTTAAGTGGGAGGGGGTGAATACACACCAGACTACTTTTGGCACAAATCAATTTTGCGCCATAGCGTGGTCGGATAACGTTGAACTGAACCTTTATCGTTTGCGGGAAAAGTTAAATCTGTTCTACAATAAATCTCTCAAATTTATTCACATTATCTCTCCCACCGTCGTACAATGGGGCTAATAATACAATTTCAACACCATGGCAGAACTGACCTCCTTCCATTTTATGCCAGAGATTTAATATGTAATTTAACCTTTCCTCGGTTAGTGATTCACCGTCTAGCTCCTCTAATAATTTTATAGCGCTACTACATTGCAGCGAATCTGAAACCTAGCTTTGAGAAACTGGCCCCTGGAAGGTATTACGCATTTCAGGTAGTATTTTAATTCGTCAAAAAGGCTTTTTTTGGTTTCTTATGGTCATATATTCGGAAAAATGAGAAAGATAAAGTCAAAGAACTGATCGATTACCCCAATTTTTCACGTCATACCTAGAGATATTATCCCGCAGGTGAAAGCGAGATATAAACCGGTGGAATTTTGAAGGTTTGGACAAGTTTATTAGTCACAATCGGTTCACATCAGCTATAGGGAAAAAACGAAATATCTTGAAAAGGTCACCCCATGGCAGGCTCACTCAGTGAATAATATCTGTTTTCCGTGATGACGTGGGTGGCCCGGCACAGAGCGGTCAAATCCGTCAGGGCAGTCTCAGGTCGCTGCTGGCTAGACGGGGGAGCGGATTCAATGAAGGACTAGGCATTGTTTTGTGTTGGCGCTTGAAGGCGATCCCATTTATCCGATGCTAAATACTGCCGCGAGTAGAAGGAGCGGAGGAATTCGTCTTCTGAAGCAAGACGAGCGTGTTTGGCTCGTAGGACAGGACACGAGCAAGTTATACGATTTAAAACCAGCCTCACCTCAAATCCACCCGGCCAAATGTCAATATTATAAAGTCCCATCTCTCTTCACCGGAAATCTTCGCGTCAAGACAAACAATAGAATGTTTGTTGATTTATTAATTGTTGCTAGCAGCGTCGTGCGTCAAGGGTGTGTCATAGGTCTACTTTAGTATATTTATTACTTGGGACTCGGGATTATTACATTATCAAACATGATGAATGAACAATTACAACAACAAAACATTAATTCAATGTATTATTATTTGGTAGTCTACCGTTCTAGGTAGGATCTGGATAGACAAACATCTAACACTGCTACCTTTCTTAGCCTCGCCTAACAAGACCTAACCTGACATCCGATACGACAATAAACCCTTCTTCAATTCTGCATACGTTCTACATCCCATCGTTCCGTCCAATATGGCTATACTTTTCCTCCCCCTACATCTCTGGCATACGGTCCTCTACTCTATCTCAGTCTTCAACATTCCATCCCCAAGTTAAATGCTATTCATCCATCTTTCTAGCTTACAATGGATTTCTCCCAACAATTCTTCTCTCCTTCAACATCAATTCTAAAAGTCTAAAAAGTAATCTTTGTTTGTTTTGATTTCTGCCCATTTCAAATATTTCATCCTTCACTGTTATTACAAAGATCTCCCAATCTGCGTTTATCATTTTACTTCAACAACCATGTTGCCGCGCAATGCAAAACCATGCCCCATATCGAAAGTTTTCTCTGACCTCTTCTTAAGATACGTAACTGTCCTGTCATCAATTCTATCCTTCCAAAATCATCCTTATTTAAATTCTGGCTCGCGAATAATTAATGTGTGTTATAACTCGCGGGGTTCGAAACTTGGCCAATGCTTCCGAATGCATATGAATTGTAGTTTTTCGTTCTGCTAGACACAGTTGCAAACAATTTTCTTCAACATGGCACAATACATGGAATAAAGGAAGGTATGCCTGCATCTACAAACATTACAAATCCAAGGAAGTTTCCGCCAGAAAACGTTCCATTTAAGAGTTTACTCAAGACTGGTGAGGGGCACTTAAATTAAATCGTAGACCATCAAATGTACACCTATTTTTATGGAACGAAAAATGGGATTCCTCAAAGACGGAGAAAGGCACTTTCGAACGATACACTTTAATGAGTACCTGTACTGGTTTTCTTACGTGTGGAACAGGAAAAATATTTTTTTAAGAAAATACAACATATTATTATTGGCAATAGCCCACCGGTCAAGATGATGATTTTAGATGGATATAAGGACTAAGAGCGGCCATTGTTCTAAACCCCGACTAACACCACACTAAATATCCTGAAACATCTCACATATTAAAATAAGCCTTGAGTTAACCCTACATATTTTCTACCTTTATTCATCCGCTTCAAACATTTACAATCTTCACTTAACTCCACCACTATTATCCAACATTCACTCTTGTCTAGCACCGTCTTCAACATTCCAATTAATCTCCTTGCCGAAAAACCAGTTTTATCGAAGTTAGCCAACACCATTTCCCTTCTGAAACAGGGGAAAATGTTCTGAAGGGGTCTTTGTTCTTGCTCCACTAGTTATTTAATGGCACCGCTGGATAATAAGCACTCCGCATTGCCGTCCGTATCCCTTTCAAACATCCACAATGCACACGCTCCTAAGCGGTTGGACTCCAACCTCCATTTTGAAAGAGGTTGTCAATGCTGATTTGACCGTTGTTGGCGGACTGCGATGTCACAATTCGATCGCTGTTGGGGCGAAACGGTCAGCACTACTCGATTACGTCAATGCGCACGTGCAAACTACTATTTTGACTATTACGACTGACTCATTCATGCACGATTCGTGGTAAGACTCCATTAATCACGCTTTTTTGTCGACGCATCAAATTTATCGTCACCCAATTCTTCGGGTAGCTTCCATGTAGTATAACACTCGCGGGACAATCCATTTTGTCATGCCATTGAGCCACTTTTCAATTTGCTAAAATTCATTAGGAGAATTATTAGCTAGTAAAATCGTCAATATTCTAGTTTTCTTTTCTCACTATTATAAAGGTGGATTTTGGAGGTTTCCTACCTTTCAATATTTCTACCACCCAATTTTTTGGTCTCAATCGGATCCCCCCCTCAAGCAAACTTTCTCTCTTCGCTCACCCTATTTTAAAACCTCAAGTGCTCAGCGTTCTTCTCTATCAACTTAGTTTCTCCATTCTCAAATCTCAAAAGCCTCCAAGTCACGCTCATTCTCTTGCCTCAATCCATAAGGCACTATCCCCACACGCCCCATATCACTAATCTTTTCCTTCACTCATTCCGTCATCAATAGTCTTCTTGAGAATGCCTCTTTCCCTAACGCAATTCTTCTTCTAATGTCACCATTACAATAACATGTTTTCTTCTAAAATACTGCCCAAATAGATGAACTGCTCCACTTGCTCTAGTCTTGGTCTGGTTGAACTATGGTTAGGAGTTTGGTACAGTTTAAATTGCTTGTGTATTCTCTGACACTCATATATTTTTGTTAATCACGCATTTTTCAATGCGTGTGCTCATATATGGGCATGCTTACCTTTAATTGTTATGCTATGAATGCGATAAATAAATGCCCACATATGTATATGCTATTTCGAGGATAATTTCTATTTCTTCAAATAAAAACTCACTAGGAGGGAGGACGTTGGGTAGCAATTACAGATCGTCTGCACTACTTCAGTAGGCCACCACTCAAATCCACCTGAAAACACGACCTCAAAAGAGAGTTAACTCAAAATCCCAATACTACCTCAACAAACCACACTTGAACTGGTGCTGATGACTAGACTAGCGCTCCTACAGAAATTTGCCGAAAGAATGGGTCAACTAGTGACTAAACTTGATACTATCAAAATGGTATGCACACTTTGAATACTATTATTATCGAGATGATACTAGACGTCCGTCTACGATAGAAATCGCGAAACATTTCTGTAGAACCATGACACGTGCACTCATCGTTCTTCGTCCTGTTTTCGAAAACAGAAAACGAAAATGGGTTTACATTTCGGAATCACTTCTGCGTTTTTATTTATCAACTCGAAAGGGTGCTGCACTTCATCCTCCTCGGAAAAATAAATAAGTTGGACAAGTCATTTCGCTAGGGTTTCCATTGAGAAATTTACGTTGCACTCAACAAGGTCACTATTTTCTCTGCCGTCGCAACAGACTTCTAAACTGCCCAACGCCCCCGCAGTCCCATTGATATGCCACGGATCGCCTCTTGCATTTGTCCTTCGCCCTTCTCTTCACGTTTCCCCACCCCTCGCCACCTCAGCTTTCTCTCTCTCTCTCACGTGACAAATTATTCACCACTCAACAAGCTGATATATAAAGTTAACAATGAGTATGTTTACCAAATAAATTCAATCGCTCTGGTAGTCCGATGTGGTATAGTCGGCGATTTAGCCAAATATATGGTTTAGGCAGATAGTTTTTTAGAAGCGAGCCAACTCATGAGACTGAGATGCCGTGACATATGTATGTATGACCGAATCGTACAGCTCCGACTGGCAACAGCAAGCGAAGCGAACACAAAAGTTGGACTTCAATTGTTAAGAATTTACATCAACAATTGGGGATGCACATTATGGCAGATTATTGTAGTTTCAATGGCATATGGGAAGAGGGACGTAGTAGTCCAGCGGGTAGAGCGCTAGGCTACTAACCGGAAGGCCCAAGTTTGATTACCAGTGTCACCTCTGGGCACCCACCTTCAGCTTCCTTTAAGCTGTGTGATTTTTTGGTTATTAAATGCTTCTGGGAAAAACTAAGTCGGCACAGGGAAGTGAACTGGTCCCCTTCTAGGCTGCTGTGTGAATTTCACACGTCATAGTGCTCAGTATTGGGCGAGCTCTACCCCCACCTATCAAACTGATCTTCTGGCTGACTGCTGTGGAATGGCTTATAAATATCTGAAGAAATAGTAGTTATGAGAGTAGACGACGACATAGCAATATAAAAACAAATTATTCTTACGTCAACAAAGGATTTGAACTTGGGAAAACTATGGATTGTTTCGAAAAAAAGAACAATAATTTACAACTAGAAGGCACCCTGCATGCCAACGGTGTGGCAGGTGGTGATTCCATACCAGTCCATAACGTCATATCGATTTTATCTTTCAAACAGTGACATTCCTAATAACATCCGTTTTGTCATATCGATGATTTTCATCGATACCGATTACCGGCACTCGATAACTCAGTTCCTTAAAATCATTCACGTCGACCCGGTGGATAAGAAAAAAAGTCGATACGATTTCGACGTATAGTCGTGTCACGAAGTCCTGATCGATTTTAAATATGTTTAAGTTCTCTCTGGATAAGCAATTCGTGGCGAGCTGATTCGGCACGTATTCTAAAGCCGGATTGACTTGAGATCGATTCGAGGTCGTGGTTGTTGAAGCGCAGTCAGCATCTTGCCTCCTCCCGTCTTTCCGAACCCCCCCTCTCCTCTACCACGCCTCCTTCCACACGCTACCAAGACTGTCTTCAGAATTCCTCCATGCCTCAAGCACACCCCCACCCTATAATCTTCCCTCGTTTCCTTTCTTCCATCCCCCATTCTGGAGATTTCGTCCTTCGTCAGCCCTTTAAAAGAGATCCACCGGAGAGGGGATGGATTGAAGGGGGTGTGAGATCGAAGAGTCCTCATGGCTCTCGAGGGTGCACGGACGGCAGTGGAAATACTTTTTTTAACACGTTGCGGTGCTGGGCGCTAATGGCAGTTTCCTCGGGCCATGACTGGGTTGGGTCACGATCAGGATATCGCCCTCGCATCAAAAACTTCCTGTGGCGACTGCAAGCCTGTTTTATCAGCCGTATATACCAACTGCACTTCAACATACAACACGTTACGAATAACCACCGTTTTGATACCGAGATACTTTGTACATTAAGTTGGATTTTTAGGGCGATTCGTTCTTGTACTATGCTCCACGTTCTAGTGACATTTCTCACCTGAACTAAAAACTCCACCTCGGTAATCAGACCTCAGGTGGTCGGCCATATTAAGCTCTATGTGGTTTAAGAAATTCACACATTCAGGACAAACGGCGGGAGTTTCCCGCCCCGGTTTAGCAGGGGTCTTTCATGAATATTCCAGTTTTCATTGGCAGTAGTCTACAGGGTAAGGATGGATTTTCGACAGACCCTGGCACTACACATTACAAGGTCTGTTCAAAAAAGTTCCCGAACTTTTTTATATTGCGCTTCCAATTTCTCATTTTTTAATCCGCTTGGGGACGTTGTGTCCACGATAACTTCCCGAATAACCGCCTTCAAGCACTTTGTTGATATCTTATTATGTTGATTAGTTACTGCCGTTTATATAGAGGGGTGTCCTTGGAGTGAGGCGAACAATCGGATCCATACTCTACTCAAGAACTGACGAGAGACAAATTATCGATAACTACCATTCTATACAATTACCTCATTATTTAGCTTTGAATACTTCCTATCTCCCTTAATTTCATCCAAACTCCCTACCCCTTTCCTCCATCTACCTCGCTTTCCCGGAATTCTTCCATAACGAATAAGTCTTCAGTATTCCACAGTATCTCCTGCACCCATTTGTACTATCTTCTTCGAATTTCTCCAACAACCGTCTCCATTCCCCTACTACGCCTTGAAATTCTTCGTTTGTTATCCTTTCCGTCCATTTCATAAACCGGAAAAATCACACAGATTTTAGAAGCTCAGAATGCATAAAAGAACCACACGGAATTGAACGCGGGACCTCTCGTCGAGAAGTCGAACAGCTCGGCTAACTTGTCTACGTCCCTGTGAGAAACGAACGTCACTCCATTACGCGATGACAAACAATAAACATCCTCCAACGAGAGGATCGAACCCGCGACCTTCGGATAAACCGGTTGTTTATCGGGTTTATCCACCTGACTGCAACCCAAGATAGATTCCATTGATGCTTCCTAGTGTCTTCTGCGTACTCAACCGCAACTGGAGTCCACTCACGATCACGAGTTGAACGTCACAGAGCACCACTCGCCTCGTGACCTTACGGATAATTGAACTATCAACAGAGTGAATGGGTCCAAACAAAGTATTCCTGGATGAAGCATGTGGGGGGGGGATGTGATGACAGTGCCTTCTTGGAACGAACGCGGACGTAATAAGAGGTGAAGTGCCCCTTCCAGCAACCTGCTCTGAAATGCACATAGCCGCCAATTGATTCCAAGGAATCTTTAACCACCAGGCAAAGTACAAAGACTATTTTTAGGCATTCTAATGACGTCGGAATCATTACTGATGTGTGAAATAGCAACTAAGGCCTAGATTATTAAAAATCACACGTGGATTGACGAATATCAACCAGTGATTCTCGTCTGTCAACAATGGCTGCTCGACGATAACGCCCCGATTTGAACATTGTTTACATAACGGATATGAAAATTGTTTTCGGCGATATATATATATATAATTAAGTAATCTACTGGATAAGGTAGGCTTTGGATGGAAACAACTACCAAATACATATTTTGTTTCTCCAAACAAAACAACCCAACGTCCTACTCTACAAGTTCCTCTTCATCTCTGTGTACTTCCTTCCTCCCTTCATCCCGTCCAACATAACTATCCTATTCCTGGCCTTTCTTCGTTTGACTGACATTCTCCCCTCAATTATAATTCTTCAACATCCCACTGCCGATTAATACGCCCTTCATCCATCTGTCCTGCCCCTATATGATTTCCCCAACAATAACCTGTCGTTGCCCACCATAGCTAGCACTTACTCATCTGTTTTCCTTTCCATCAATTTCGACTTCCCCATCCCCACATTTCAAAAGCCTCCAATCTACGTCCATCCTCCTGCTTCAGTGACCATGTTTCCGCGCCACACATTACTATTCTCCACATCAAAGTTTTGACGAGCCTTTTCTTAACATCCTTGCTCAACGTCTCTGTCGTCAACTCCCTCCTTGTGGAAGCCTCTTTGCCTAGTGCAATTCTTCTCCTTACGTTCCTACTACTTAAGACTGTTTTGGTCCAAAACACTTCCGAGATATTTAAATCCATCTACCAGCTCTAGTTTTTGCCCTCCTATTTTAATGCTAACCTTAGCATTTTTTTCTTTCTAGAAAATCACATTACCTTTGTTTATCTATATAAATTACAGCCAAACAAAAAATTCATCATGCCATGAATCAATAAAGATGGTTAAATTTCCTAAAGGATCATACTAAACAAGTAATGACAAATAATCAAAGGATCGTAGGAGACGGGCAAAGGCTAATTTGTTAATGGGGAAGAAACATTATTTTATGCATTGAATGTTTCAGTTTCCAATATGAATCACCTATATCTATCTCATTCTGTACTGAGTACAATAAGTTCACCATCGTAGTCTAAATACCATTTCAACAAACATGACTTTTCAGGGTCATCTTCCGCTGTATCAACTCGGTAAACAATCGCCCCGGGAATAAATAATTCAACAATGCAATGTAGTACGGGAGAGAACAACAGTAGAGACAAGTAACAGTATTATGACGGACTGAACCGTTAGCATACAGAACTCTTGAGATGTGCACTCCAACGAAAAGACTCGAGATTTTCCAGGAAACGGCAAGATGGCGGATGGCAACATCCGAAGTGTTGTGGAGGGTTTAATGACCTATTTCTCGTCAATTATTAACTCCTCACACATTCATTACATGGGAACCAAGATGGTCGTCGTTAACTTCCCTCATAAAACTGAAGGAGAGGTTCACTTTTGCACCGTATCCCCCAAACCAGCAGACATAAGGTGGTCCTTGTTCTTTCACGTTAACGAACTTGCGCGGAACTGCGAGAGGAATTTTCCTTTCCGCGAATGAGCGTAAAGAAGATTTAATTTGATCAACCGACATTCTTTTTTTAAAAAAAAGGAAAATCGCCGAAAGCCACGAGACGGCCACGTATTGAAAAAAAGGTTTACATTCAATTCTTTTTTTCATAACTTCTTCCCATTGAATTATTCTGTACTTCATTCATGAACAAAAAGTGAACCTGAAAGTTTTAATTCTCAATCGCAAGCTGAAGTAAGAAGGAATTTATTAACTTAATTAATTAAGCGCAGTAAGAGTAGATGTCAAGTGGTAAAGGAAAGAAAATTAAGTAAAAAAGAGACTTTAATACATGCTCTAGGAAAATAATCACGACATGCACAATTCATTAATATTAACAGACAATCAGCATGTGCACAGGTTATTTTCGGTCAGAAATTGTGACTAATAGATCGCTGAAAGTAGAATTATATATTCTTTTGGTGAGGTGGAAACAATCGGCATACAGTTTGTTTATTATGGAGCTGTCCTGACGTAAACAAACAACATAACGATTTGAAAAAGAGCCGATAGAATCATCATTCTATGGGCACCCTCCCGCTACCTACAGCGTTGGGTAACATTCCTTACCTTTGTCCTTGGGGAAGAGGGCGTTTTGCGTTGCATGCTCATGCGGTGGTGGAATCTCGCCTTCTTGCTTTTCATATTCTGGCTTGCGCGTTGTTGGATGGATTTCATGCTGCATCCTGAGGTACAATTGTTTGTTGGTTTATGGTGTATGTGTTTGCATGAGCGTTGCATGAAGGGATTTTTGCATGAGTGTGTACGCCGCTGTGGGTGTACTTTTGCATGTATGTGTTGATTTTGCACGTGGTATTGTTCCTTTTTACGGGTGGCGACCTAACACCCCCCGCCACACGCCTTTGCGGCGGCTTTCGGGATATTATGTAGATGTAAATCATGCATTGTCATTCCAACAGTTGTGTACATATCCACGTGCTGCCTGAATGTGAGTTCTGATTGGTTGATTCCATTCCACTGCTTTAGGCACCCAAGTAATGTTCGAGTATTATTCTGAACGATTACTTTGACGGGAGGCGAATCGTCCACGCCGATTCCAATAGAAAATGGCAGAGGTCACAACGTCAGTTGCATTCAACTATCCTGTACGAGGCTTCTTGGGTGAGATTTGGAGAAATATTTTACGGGCTAAGAATGTTCTCACGCCAATAAGAATGGACGGCGAGTGATTGAAACTAAAAATAAAACATGGAGTCGTTGCGTAAGTACACTATGAGGCAACATCCAATGAATTGCCAGAGATAAGAACGTTTAAGCAGGTACTAGCTACTAATACCGTCTCTTCCTCTACATAAACCACGGCGTCCCAGAGATCGGCCTGGCGCCACGATTTATCGCTCCTAATCTCGGGTTTTCCGTTGATATTCCCTCTCTTCCACGAAGAGTCATTAGGTTACCCTTTCACCCATTATTTCCCCCCTCCCCCGCTCAGTCCCGTTCCTCACCCACGGGTGTCGTTAGTCACCCGTTTCACTCACATCAGATGTGGAGAGGGGAGGAAGGGAACGAAGGGTTAGGAACCACTTCTTGGGGGGATAGCCGCTTGGTGATGGATAAGGAGATAAGGGCCACTAGGAAGGGCGTTTAGTGATTAAAGCCAGCGCATGCGCACTCCGGAGAACTCTTCCTACAAAAAAATAACAATCATTGAGAGAATTCTCCCTCTCTTTTAAACTTCTCGTGATCCGTGACTAAACAACGGGGCGGCGGCTTATGCCTTATCTGCGTCCGAGCGTGCACTCTTCCTTGACTCACGCCCTTGTTGTGCATTTTCCGGCGATAATCACGAGAGGGAGATGAGATTTCCCAGCTTGCAGACGCATCGACAGACATGGGTCACCAGAAAAAAGACGGAGAGGAAAATTTAACGAATGATGAGGGAATCGAAAAATCCCGAATAGGAATAAAGTTGGGAGCCCCTTGGTTCACGAAGAGAGCTGATTTTAGGAAGATGGGTAACACCTGAGTTTTCTTGCGACAAAGAGGGAACTATCATAGCGCCATGGATGCATGGTAGACTCGATCACTCGGATAAAATAAGGGAGATAGACAACGTAACGGATAGATTCAAATACTCTTTCTTCCCTCGCACGATATACAATCATAATAGAATCAAAGCGCCCTTTAAATTAACTTGTGACCAAAATTCAATGAGTTAGTTATCAGACAACAGTCACATGCATTAAGTTTTAAAGCATGTATGTATACGACTATTTTTAAACACTAACTAACATATATTTTTTGATTGCATGAGCTTATAGTCATATGGGTGGTGTGCTAAAACTCACCGCCATACGTCCATGCGGCGGCTAGTGGCGTATTGTGTGTATAATAAATCCAATACTCGGGAAAACTATAATACACCATGACGTCACTCATGATTTAACAGTTACGAAATAACGTCCTATTACGTGTTTTAGGTTCCATGACACGTAGGGTCAATTGTTATAACTACTCGTTCAATCACCAAATTTCCACGGCCTCCATTATTCTTTTGCCAGCTCCTCCAATCGACAGCGTTTAACACCCATAGAAAATAAAACTTCGTACCTAGGTTTATATAAACTTATTCCCTTTTTCTTAAATATTACATCTTAGCAACCGTCTGTAAGAAATCCTTCTTCGCTATTACAATTCTGTTCACTACATCTCATACTATTAGCGTAGATATAATGATTGTGCATGTATGGCAGGTGACCTAGCACCATCGCCTCACGCCCTTGAGGGGTATTACGTAGATGAGGATCCATCTTTTTTCTTCCAGAGTACATCTCCATGGTCTTACATGGAGATTATCTTCCCTACTTCGATGGCAGACCATTACCACAGCTTTAATCTTAATTTTCTAGAGGTTGCACCAAATGAATATCCAGAGTATAGTAATCATTACAAAAATATTTGGTAGCACATTTATTACGCCAGTGATTAACGATGTGATGAAAGATGATTAATTAGATACGATGAGGAATGGGGGTAATTTGAATCCTAAATCAGATGCTCTCACAAATATATTTCTTTATTATTTGCCTGAAGTTGCTCATAAAGCAGTAATTTTTACCTTTTTCAATCACAAATAATACACCGTAGTGTTTTGGAAGTTGTACATCAAAATATCGCTGCATAAATTTAACCTGAGAAACAAATTGCCCTGCCTATATATGCCTAAGTCCTGGCGCGTTTACTACAAGAAATTCATCAACTTTGGGACTTTGTAAACAGCCCCTAAAAACACACAAGGTCAAGTTTTCCCCTAAATTTAGTTCAAGAAATATGGAGCAAGAAACTAAAACGTAACGCCAACCATTTTGAACTTGAAACTGATTGAATGATTCTACTTACATCAAATATATCATTCTGAATTCGGCTCGAGGATACTTGGACATATAAATCAATTGAAGGGAATCAACCAATCAAAACTCACATTCGGACAACACGCGCCGCGTTTCGCGACCGTTGGAATGGCATTGGATGCCGGTTACTTTCAAATTGTCTCGATGTTTGTTTACGTCAGGACTTCTCCAAAACAAACATCGTTCACCGATTGTTGCCTACGGCCTGTAATACCGCAATTTTTAAAGGCGAATGATAACTTTGTATACCGACTAAATTAATGATTTAAATGGCTATTAACGTGAAGTTATCACACTCCAATAAACAAAGGAACGCTACAGCGTGAACTTACAAACAATGCGGAAACGTATGACAACATCACAGAGATGTAAATAGGAGTTAAAATAAGTAAACCAGTGAATCTTTTAACGCACAAGAAGCAGGAATTTCCACAAGATCCATGTCTTAACGGGATATGAGATGTGATTTACTACAAAACTCGTATGCCCTACCAAGTTGTCGTGTCCCATTTCCAAGAAGTTGCTCCGTGTCAAAGGATTATACAATACAAGTTATTCACGCGACAGATCCTATACGTCCTCAGACTAAATTTTGTAGAAAACCTCAGTCTGCGTCCCAAGGTACCGAATATGAATAAACCTTAACGAATACCTTTCCCGAGAGAAATCTGTTCGCAGCTTCCTGGAAAGCTTTCAACTTTAAGCCTTTTCCTATTTACTTTGGTGGTTCTAAGGAGCAATTCAAACCAGAAATCATGTGCGTATTATCTGTAGGATTTATAACACCACTGTGATAGATATGAAGCATTATCTATCATCACTCTTACTCTCTCGCAGAAACAAACACAAAAAAGGTCGTTGATAAGAGTTATAAATAAGTTAGAAATCTCAAAGTCCTTTACCTGTTGCGATGTTTCTCAATATATAGAAGAACGCAGAATCACCTCCTGAAATTTGAAGAAAAGACATGATTAATATTCAAACTTTAAATGTTTTTTTCATGTAATTATCAAGCTTAGGTAAACATTCTGCGAAGTTGTACAAACACTTTATACTTGTTACAAATTGTTGTGTACGAAAAAATAATTGAGATGGAGAGTATAATAAGACAACGAATGCTCAACAAACATCCAAATAAACAAATGGCGTCTGCTTTCCCTAAATAATAATTTGAAAGAAAAATGCGAATAATTTAATTGGGATACGCTAGTAGAATAACAATCAAGGCAGCGTGGTACTTAATAGAAATAAATATGGCAGTAAATATTTTAGGTTTTGACGCGCGCGGTGCGAAGGTCAGTCCGCCGAATCATGTGGAAGAGATTCGCGACGCATCCGTCCGCAAACTTCCTATCCTCGATTGGCTGAAAAACCTCGTAACGGAACCTAAATAAGTTACATGATAGTGAACGATGAAGATATTTGATTTAAGGATTTCAATGCGCGCGGTGCAAAGGCCGTTCAAACTGACAACAATTGATAGAGTACGTTTTCCAAAGCAGATTTTATAGTGTCGATTTAATTCGACGAACCCAACCATGTATAATACAGAAACTAGGACTTTGGAATATCGCTAGTTGTGCGACGACGGATATAAACAAACAAACTGACGTTGAGACAGGAAGGCCATAGCTAGACAGGGGAGACAGAGGAAGTGAATCATGGCGACAAACAAATTCTTCCACATCTGAAAAAGGAAAGGAAATATAAAGAGTCAGACAAGGACAGCCTCTGACTAATCTTAACCACTAACGATGGGCGAAGGTGAAGTCATTTCGGAGAGATGTTATGCTTTCCACACCGTAGAAGCAGTGACTGAAACATCTTCTTCACTTTGTATGGTTGTGTCCATTAATTAATGTCTCAATCTTGTCCTTATTGTAATGCCTTACAAAATTCACCGAAAGATGGATGAAATAACTTTGTCAATTTAATTAATATTCTCCATATTGAGTGCAAAATGGCATATCACAGTGCAGAGACAATTTATGACGAACAATTCAACTTCTTGAATTGGTGAGAACAACTAACGCCTAATTTCAATCAACTAATTTCAGAACATACTGCATCTATAACTACAACAAGTACTACTATAATGTACAATGACTATACGTTAAATGGTAATATAGTCATGTTTATATTATACGTTCAAAATAAGACTTAAATGAGCTTGAAAAAATGGGGAATTCTGACGTTAACATCGAGGCTTAAACTACAGAAAACCTATTTTAAAAGAATATCAGGCTGTTCATTCGGCATATACAAGGACGAATAACAAAGAAAATGAGTATTTATTGCTGCAATACTACCAACATAAGATTCATCAAATCCGAATGTTGACCTCAATTAAATGGCGTACAACGACGATTGTCTGAAAAGTTTGAAATTGAGAAATTGCAGCTGACTTGTAGATTCATGAGATTTTCAATTGGGGATGCTTATTGGTCATTGCTGGGTTGCGCTACGGTACAGAGCGAATGATGGAGGTTTATCCTGAAACGCTGTTGATTTACTTCATTGTTGGTAAGCCAATTCCGTCAAATGGGGAGGCTATCAATTCACCTTGTTTCCTAAGCCGCAAACTCTCGCAAGCTCGGACACCACAGCAATTCGTATCGGTTGACATGTTTGGAACATGCAAACCTATATCATGTGAATTTTTATGAACTGGGATCCTAAAAAAGTTCAGAATGTAATTGAAGACAAATTTGTTTGAAATAATGTATTTTTAACATGCAATAGACAAATGCAAAAAATGGCATAGAATTGTTTTTTAAAGAATAATTTTTCCGATCTAAACATTTTCAAGGAAAGTATATCCAAATCAGATTTACTCTATATTACTGGGTGAATTTTTACTTTATTTATGAAAAAAAATAGAAACCCTTACTGCAAACCGTCTAGGCGTGATGCGTCCCCAAATAAACAAACAAATTGATTTTGTGATTAATATATATATATATATATATATATATATATATATATATATATATATATATATATATATATATATATATATATACATATAATTACGATTGGGATAAAGCAATTACGTCTTTTGTATTTCTCCTGAATATGACTTGGTTAAGTCGAAACCTAGAACAAAATGTACGTGAAAGAACTAAGTTTAGTCTTCTTAGTATGATTCAGATCCCACAGCGTGTTCCCTCAAACCACCCAGTTAGTCACGCTCACTCCCTCCTCGAAGCAATTTTTGATAAGCCTTACGAATTTTCTTTGAACCTTGTCTGAATCTTTGATGTTTTCTATCTCGGATACCAGATGACGCGTTATTTCAAACGCGGCCTAAGTAAAGCAAAGTAACACCCAACTTTTCAATGCATTTTCCTACAACTCGTCTTATGACATCTAGCTTCTTTGAAATTAACCCGTATATTCTTCTAATGTGAATTCCCCATGAAAGTTTCGACGTCAGTGGAACACCCCAACTATGTTGGCCTGTTGAGAAATTCTTAACTCAATCCAATATAGTATAAAGGTCACGCCTTTCTTAACCTTTTTATTTATTTCAAAACTTCAGTGCTGTACATTTTCTGATACCAAATCCTAAGCCACCATTCCCATAAGAATATCTGATCTAAATTGCTAGAAAGAAGCACGCAATCCGCCATGTTGGCAACGCAGGAAACAATTCACGAAAGTTTGATTGACGCAGTCACTACACGCGTTATAGTCAATAATGATATGTGTCAAGTAAACAAAAATGACGCGTCGATTCCGTGAGCGTGTCCTTACATCGCTTTGACAAAAAAATCCTGATTGGTCGTTAAATATAGTATTTTATATATTCTCGTATATACATATATGGTACCCTTCAAGCCGCCGATAGGGTGTGTAGCAGAGGGTGATTACACACCAGGCAAGTTTTAATGCAAAATACTTGCCATCCATAGCGTGGTAAGATAGCGTTATTCTAATCCCTTTTCGTCCGTGGGAAAAATGACATCTTAAATCTATCTGTTCTACACTTGATCTCTCTAATTTTATTTGCATGATCTCTCCTACCGTGGTGCGATGGGGGTAATAATACATTTTCAACATCATTGCTAAAGAGACATCCTTCCGATTTATGCAAGAGATTTAATCTGTAATTTAATCTCCGCTCCGTGAGTGATTTCAAACCTAGATTCTCTAATAATTTTGATACGCCAATCAGTTTATCATAACACGTTTAATAAGTAAAGATAACAGTAATGACAGACTATTGTCTGCGTAATAGGAAAAAACGGGATTTCTGTAAACGCAGACTGTACAAAGGAGTCGCGGATTTTACAGTGAATGATTACCAATCATGTCTTCGGGAAAATATCCATGAGTCCGCTTATTTCTCAATTCGCCTCGTCCGAGCGCAAAATCGTCTCCAGTTCAGTTCCAGCCTCTAGTCGTTTCTCTCGCACATTTCAGCTCTACAAATCCGGGATAGCACACGCGAGTGATTCATACCATCCGCGATCTCCCCTCCTTTTCCGGCGAACGCCGCTTTATTTCGGTCGACTTCCGATTCCTCGTCGCTGAGCGTCATAAAACCGTCTTCCATCCCCCACCCCCCCCTCCCAAACATGTTCGTTCGCCATCTGGATTCATGGAATTTCCTTAAAGAAAAGTAACATATGGAGGATGCTACTTTTCCCCATTTTTCATCGGCGGTGATAAGGTCAGGAAAATGACCTCAGGGTCGGTGCCTAAAGACAGCGCCAATTTCAACAGAGGCAATCTTGGGTCAGGAATCGACCAGTTGACCCATTATGTCGCAAACGTTTTTGAGGAGAAAATAAAAAAAAATGAATCAAATGGTTTTCGACCTTTATCCTACAAATTGCACATCCCAACGGAAGCATTAACTTAACTTAAATTATTTTGATAATTCAACTTATGCTCGAGTAAATGATTGCTAAGCTAATCCTCAATAAAACAAATAAATGAAAGTCAAGTCCTCAACGTCACACTCGCGCTAATGGCTAGGTTCCACAATTTCGAGTCCATCCTAAATCAATCCAGAATATATTCTGATTTACCATCTGTTTACTATTTTACATTAACAGAAACTTAAACCAACGTCCCAAACGGAAATAATTTGGACCAAGGGCAGGAATTACGGAGAATTCTTCCCGGCAAACGATACTCTTTAGTTTCGGATCACCCTTGGAACAGAGGCCCAGAGTAGAACCCCCTGCCACACGCGCTCGTCGCGGCTTGCAGGCTAAGACGCTGATGCAGATGAATAACTGCGTATTAAATGTGTAAATAATACTGACGAGAAATGAGCACGAAAATACCTTTAAGGTAGAATGGTAAGAATTAACAAAAAAAGGCTTTTCACTTTGTAATACCCTGAAAGGGATAGACGCGAAGGGTAGGAATGTTAATATCCGTACCAGAGCTCTGATGACGAGTCTTTTAGGAAACACAAAAGTCAAACAAATTGCGTAAGAATTTTTGAAGCAGGGAGACTGCCAGAATTGGGAAATATCCTAGGGTTTAAATCCCATTTCTGCCAACTTGTACTCGCTACCATTATTTTGCAATTATATCCACACTTCTCAATCTACGGTCTGAAATTTTAACGATGAAAACTATCACACATTGTTTCCGTTACTAACTGAATTTCTCTTACTGGGAAACGGCGTCATTATTTCATCAATTATTTATTTTCTAAAAAGCGGAAAGAATAATGATGTTCATAAAATAATACAATGAGCGGAAAATATTATTAAGAAAAATAAATGTTTCAGAAGCCCGTACTGACAATACAACATGAATAATCCTTTCTAAACTATGTTGATGGCGTCATTCCACCCAAGAGAGTCGTCAGCACTATAAAGATGAATTCTGTACGAAAAGTGAAGAGTCAGGCGTGATATTGTGGAATCGAGACATAATGAAAACTTCGTTGCAATTTTCCACAGTTAAAACTTTATTGCCGACCATGGTTTCGATACACTGTATCACCTGAAGATGATACAGTGTATCGAAACCATGGTCGGCAATAAAGTTTTAACTGTGGAAAATTGCAACGAAGTTTTCATTATGAATTCTGTACGTGGGGCAGATAATTAGCACAGCCACTAATTTGATGTGCATTTATATTGAGTTATAAATTCGTTCATGATCCGTTTCTTTTTTTTCAAATCAATCTCGAAGGAAGATATTTGATTAATAATAGATCACGGAAATATATAAACAATTAAATACCGTTCAATTCATTTACATAAGTGTTGCTATGCTTTTTATTTACCTCTCAATTGATATTGATTAATTATAAATAACGGATATTTCCTCAAACTTGAGTGTTATTTTAAGAATAGTTTCTATCAGTTGGGAAATTAACTCATAATTTTTTATAATCCACACACGTGATAATGCAATTCATAATTGAAACCAAAAGGAAATCTGAATTTTCAATATAATGAATATTAATGGGAATGCGGTATTTAAAATCTTGACAAAAATCACGCCCATTTGACTAGGATAAATTTGTTTACACGCTAATGTACATGTGTTTACGCAACAATTCCAGAGTGGAAACTTCAACGAATAGAATATCACGCTAGTTTATATGAGGTTACGCAACAAATTAAAATTTGAAAACTTGAACGCATAAATTTACATTATTTTATATCGGGTTGCAACAAGAACAATTTGAAAACTTAAATAAATGGAGTATTCATAATCTGGTGAGTCACAATATCAATACGATTTGGTTGGGCGTTAACGAAGAAATATCCTAATCTTTGGACGAGAAACGAAGAACAGAGGAAGGTGAGGCCGTAAATATTTGGAGAGTTCTCAGATGTAGTTATGAAGGAGATGGCAGGAAATCAGATGGACTGACTAAGTTTAGGAATTAGGATGTGAATGATCAAGCTAACAGAAAGCCTTAATAATACGAGGAGTAAAATGTTCCTTCCATCACTTTAAAAAAATAGGTTTTTAACTTAAATTGTTTAATCAACATTCTTCATTGTAACAGCATAAATTCAATGATTAATTTTGAAAACACTAGCGTAAATACAATGCATATCCAAAAATATTGCCACATGTTATTGCCCACGATGTCCAATATCCACGTTCAAATATTATTTTGTGTAGGAAATGGTTTAATAAGATATTCCATTACATCCTGTATTTTTCTTGATAAGAAGAAGCAAATGATTATTTTAATAAACGTACAAATTTATTAAGCAATTCTCCCGGGCAACACGGCACAAACAAACGTTCACCTGCCAATGCTGCTTGTAAACATAATACTTTCATTGTGACAGGGACGGTAATTTGTTATTTGGACTTTCTCTTAGAGATGTCCTACTGGTGAGGTTTTCATTGATCCAGTTAGCTGTTATTTGTGTTTTTGAATTTTTTTAAGGGTTTTTAATCCATTTTTTTAATGCCCTCTTAACTTTATTTGTTTACACGTTAACTTATAAAACCAAAAATGCTAATCATTTAAATATTTTATCCCAATATAAAAACTCATTTTAATTAGCAGTAGGCGGGTTTGTTTAAATGTGTTCGCGAACAAGGTTTGCATGTGGTTTTGTTCTCTTTTACGGGTGGTGACCTTACACCCCCTGCCACAATTCCTTGCGGAGGCTGGCAGGGTATTTTGTAGATGAAGAAGTTTGAAAATTCACGCGCCCAAAACATCTCCTTGAGCTTGAAATAACCTATATATGTGAACATTCTGACAATTTTTTCGATCGAATTTCACAAATAACATCGATTAAATTAAAGTGACACACATTTTCAACCCTTATGCACGATAATGTGGTTCCCTTTTGCACGGAAGATAAGACATTTTTATTTCATGAAATATGCATCTTTTAATCGATTATTCCCTCCCCGGACTACGACCTTGACGTGGTGGAAGGGCTTGTGCGTTCCGATGACCCCTAGAGCTGTGCTGGCGGGAGTAATAAAAATTGCTCCTGGTAGGGTCACCCATGCCAGATAGGTCGAAGGTTAGGAGCCAGACGAAAGGTAGTCCACGCAGCGTCTGTTCCTCAGTGAGGCGGCTGCAATGGCGTCTGACCCCAGTGGGGCGGCCAGTAAGTGATGGTGTCACGTTAAAAACACTATTGAGGAAGGCAACGGGAAACCACCTCAATTATCATTCCCTAGAAAAATATGATGGACAATAGAGATATTTTGAGTCCTGGCAACCACGGGGCTCGGCCCAATCGGCCGTGTGTCGTGCCCGGCAGCGGGGGAGGCAGGGCTTCCGCGGTCGTCATCCCACGAAACCCTAGCAAGGGAAAACCAGCAGCAGCAGGACAGAAGACGCAGGAGAAGAAGACCAAATTAGTTAGAATTGGAACGTGGAATGTTAGGACAATGATGAGGACAGGGAAATTGGAGAATGTTAAGCGAGAGATGGAAAGGGGAAATATAGATATTTTAGGTCTATGCGAGGTGAGATGGAAAGATAGCGGGGATTACTGGAGTGATAAGTATAGAATAATTTACAGCGGTGGGGACGAGAGCCAACAAGGGGTTGCAATAGTATTAAATGAAGAGGTAGGAAGAAGCGTAGTCAACATAGAGCAGGTAACGGATAGAATACTACTAGTGGAGATAAAAGCAGAACCGACGAACTTAGTTATTATTCAGGTATACATGCCACCGAGCAACCATAAGGAAGAAGAGGTCGATAGGATATACGATCAGTTAGAGGACATGATCGCGTGTGTTCCTGCAGGGAAACATTTGATAGTGATGGGGGATTGGAATGCGACGGTAGGTGGAGGAAGAGATGGTGATGAGGTGGGGGACTACGGTTTAGGCACGAGGAATAACCGCGGGACGAAAGCAGTTGAGTTCTTCAGGAGACAGGGGTTAGTCATCACCAACATATGGTTTAGACACCACAAAAGACGCAGGTATACATGGAAAATGCCAGGTGACTCAGAAAGGTATCAGCTAGATTATATCCTGGTTAGACACAGTTTTAGGAACAGTGTGATAAATTCCCACAGCTTCCCGGGAGCGGATGCGGACTCAGACCACAATTTAGTTGTTATGAAATGTAGCGTACGTTTCAAAAAGATTAGGCAGGGGCGGCGAGTTAGAAAATGGAATGTAGAAGCATTAAATGGGTTGAAAAGGAAGGAATACAAACAGGCGGTGGAGAAAATCATGGAGGATGGTAAAGAGCTAAGTACTATCGAAGAAAAATGGGAAAGTTTCAAGAAAGGATTGTCTAAAGCCGCAAAAGACACTATTGGAACCGTTAACGCTAAAATGACTAGGAAACCATGGATCACGGATGAGATGATTACAAAGATGGATGAGCGGCGAAAATGGAAGAATGTCAATACAGAGTTAGGCAAAATGAAGTACAAAGAATTAAACAATAAATTGAGGCGGGCAACAAATAAAGCAAAAGAAGCCTGGTGGAAGACGCAGTGCGAGGATATGGAGAGTCTCCAGAGGAAGGGTGAAATCGGTGCGCTGTACAGCAAAGTTAAATCGTTATCGGGAAGTAAGAAAGGAAGAGCTATGCTAACAGTTAGAGATAGGGCGGGTAAGGTAATAGTTGACGCAGGAAAGATCCAAGAGAGATGGAAGGAGTATATAGAAGAACTGTATAGTAAGGAACTCAGACCAACAAATTTAGACATTGAAAAAGAAAATGACGTAGAGGATGACAGCTTAGGTCCAGGCATACTAGACAATGAGATAGAAAGGGCATTAAGGGATATGAAACTAAATAAGGCCGTGGGGGTAGATAACATTCCCGTGGAACTTTTAAAATGCTTAGGAAAATGTGGGAGGAAGAGGCTATATGGGCTGATCCGTAGTATTTATGAGGACGGAATCTGGCCGGAAGACTTTGTGAGATCAGTTTTAGTTCCTATTCCGAAAAAGGTAAAGGCCACGTCATGTGAGGACTACAGGACAATTAGTTTGATATCCCACGCAGCTAAAGTTGTTCTCAGGATCATAAACAAAAGGGTAGAGAGTAGGGAAAATGATTACTTAGGGGATGATCAGTTTGGGTTTAGGAAGGGGAGAGGTACGCGTGATGCCATTGCAGTAATGAGATTATTAATCGAGAGGAATATAGAACACAACCGGGAGGTATTTGCCTGTTTCGTAGATTTCAAAAAAGCGTTTGATAGAGTGAATTGGGAAAAACTAATGAGTATATTGCAGAAAATAGGAATAGACTGGAGGGAAAGGAGGCTAATCCGCAACCTGTACATGTCTCAGACTGCTCAGGTGCGGGTGGGAAACGGGGAGTCAGAATGGGCAGTGTTAGGAAGGGGTGTAAGGCAGGGTTGCCAATTATCACCATTGCTGTTCAACCTGTATGCAGAGGAAATGATCAAAGAGGCATGGGAAGGACTCGAGGTAGGAATGAAAGTGGGCGGGGAATTCGTAAAATCAGTTAGGTTTGCTGATGACCAAGCTTTAGTTTGTCAGTCAGCCAAGGGGCTGCAAGCATTGCTGAGTAAATTGGAAATTCAGTGCGACAGGTATGGGATGAGAATCAATATACATAAAACAAAGGTTATGCGATTTTCCAGAAAGAAAAAGGCTAAGCCAAACATTAAAATAGGAGGGCAAAAACTAGAGCGGGTAGAACAGTTTACGTATCTCGGAAGTGTTTTGGACCAACAGGGTCAAAGTAGTCGGGACGTAAGGAGAAAAATTGCGCTGGGCAAAGAGGCTTTCACAAGGAGGAGGGAGTTGATGACAGGGCCGTTGAGTAAGGATATTAAGAAAAGACTCGTAAAAACTTTGATATGGAGCGTAGCTATGTAAGGCGCGGAAACATGGTCATTGAAACAGGAGGATAGACGTAGATTGGAGGCTTTTGAAATGTGGGTGTGGAGAAGATTGGAGAAGGTGAAATGGACAGAGAAGAAAACAAATGAGGAAGTACTTGGTGTGGTGTGAGGCAAGGAGAGAGGGGTTTGTTGGGAGAAATCCTAAGGAGGCAGGAAAGTGGCGGAAAGGGGTATTGATCGGCAGCGGGATGTTGAAGACTGTAATAGAGGGGAGAATGTTAGGCAAAAGAGGAAAGGGAAGGAACAGAATAGGGACGTTGGACGGGATGAAGGGAGGAAGAAAGTACTCAGAGATGAAGAGGGACCTGATATAGAGTAGGATGATGGATTTTTTTGTTTTGTTAGGAATAATAAAATGCTTGTTTGGTAGTTGTGTCCATCCAAAAACCTACCTTAACCGGTAGATTACCTTAAAAAAAATCGATTATTCCATAAGAGCCAATGTAAAATAGTTTACTTTTAATTAAAAAACATACAAAATGGGACCTGAAAATATATTTTCAAAATAAGGCATGTTTCAACTATACTAAGTTTCGTGCAATTGTCATATACCTTTGATAACGAACGAAAGCCAGTTATTTCACCTTAAACATCAAATTCCTCAAATTAGTCCTCAATACACTCAATGTACTCATTGTCTTTTGTTATTGCGAAATCCAAAGAAAAGCTTCCACAACGTAAGCACATTTTTTACTTTTAAACTAGAGCACGAGAAATAATCTTAATGACGTACTCCTTGTTTTTATGCCGGCCTACTTTCCGAGCTGATATAAGGCATGTTCCCATTTTCTTCCCTCTCAGGACATTGTAATCTAGAAGAGACCGTGCCTTAAGAAGCGTTTAATTTATTACAAAATGATCGTGATTCATTTTGAACACTGTAGAAATGAAGACCGGATAAGGCTTCTCAATCAAGACCATGAAAGACTGATTCTTCTGCAATAGCAATGAAACGTTTAACTGTGAAGTCAACAACAATTGATTACCAAGGTATCGTCTTCCAAACAAATGCGAAGCCGATGCCACGAACGCGCGACGATTTATATTTCTGCATTACTCATTAGCATTTGTTATTATACCTTTGGGGGTGATTATCAATGGGAATTAATCAAAACGAATTCAGTCAAGAAGACCCACGATATCGCGAGGAAAATTTTTTGGGTGGGAAGAAATATAAATTGCATTGCATCGTACGTTATCATTTCAAACGATTGGGAACTTTAAAAAATACAAAGGTAAATTAAGAATAGAAAATATGAGTGAGTGTTATTTGTCTTCAAGTTACGTCCGTTGGATAATAAAGAATAAATTCGTTAAAAAAAGACAACTTCGTGGTGTGCATGTATACACACGTGCCTGTGTATATATATGTTATATATATGTGCATATATATAAATGCACACACACACACACACACATATATATATATACACATATATATGTATATTCAAACATATATATATATATACACACACATATTTATACACACGTATGGGTATGAAATACGTACTTCGGTATCTACAGGCACACATTAACCATGTCACAAACCTGATGATCTGTATACATGCATACAAGTCGACCAAGGACACACGCACACACTATATATATATATATATATATATATATATATATATATATATATATATATATATATGTGTGTGTGTGTGTGTGTGTGTGTGTGTGTGTGTGTGTGTGTGTGAGTGTGTGTATGAATATATATAGTGTGCATGTGTCCTTGATTGAGTTGTACAAAAAGATCACACGACAGTTTGAGGTATTTGAAAATAATTAAGTGGAATTTCACAGCACCCCGTGATGGAAGATAGATGACGTTGACACTTAGCTGCTGCGCATCGCAAATGCCTGTCGTGGGATTGGAATGAGAGAAACAACTGCGGAGCTACGCTTTAATCCGAGGAAACTGAAATCCGAAAGTGACTCAACCTGTATGGGGTGAGATAAGTGACCCCAGTAAGGATGAATGGACGGGATCGATTGGGCAACAAAACAGCTAAGGAGGAAGTGCGAAGACGAAAGGGGATTTCGACGGAGAATGATGGGAAGAATTCCCTCCCAATTACTTGTGGGGAGCTGAAAACAAAGGAATGGAAAGGGAGAGCGATATTTTTTTCTTAAGAATAACAAGATATAGTGAGAACCCGCTGAACGGATGTGCGAAAAACCTCTGTGCCTAATAGACCAACCAGCAAGGACGAAAAACAGCATCATTAAAACAAAAGAAAAAAGCTGCGGTTTAATCACGGGTAATGGGAAATAATGGTAATACTCAATTTATTTCGAATACTATCTAGACCACAGCAACAGAAGAAACAAAGTACTTCTTTTCCACAGAAAATAATTAATTCCGCACAGGAAGTGGAAACTACCAGGAATTGAAGGCTGAATCCTTAAGGTGGAATCTGCATTTTGAAGTACTAAATTCACACGAATAATAACATGGATGTGTGTATGTATATATATACACACACACATATTTATTTATTTATAAGTATGAGATTCGGCAATTTTCTAAGGTAATAGTCATGTCGAAACTAGCATTCACAGATAATACTCAGTGCATAGAAATATTAAGTACCGGTAAATAAGTTTTCAATTTTAAGGTTAAAAACACAAAAAAACATAGAATGACTGTCTATATTTATAATTATTATAAATCTTAAAGTTATGAGAATACGCTAGGCAACACTGTTGCCTAAAAAACAAAAGAAAGTAACTAAGGTGTTCTGCAATATTCTACTACGTTTTTGAAGTTGCCAGCCGTTTTGTTTTGACAAAATGTCTTATAGCTTTATAGAATTACTTTCATCATCTTTCATATATTCCATTCGCTCTTTGTTGAGGAAATTCTTTTGGCCTATTGAAACTGAACATCGTATGGTAAACATCGCAACATTACCAAGGTGCCCATACGAGCTATCGCTAAATATTTACTACTGATGCAGGAGCTGCAGCTGCATTGAAAATATGTACTTCCCCACAGTATTATTAAGTTATCCATTTAAAAAAATCAAGACTCGAAAAGAATATGAGAATTTAAATAAATGCTTACAAAACAAGGGCTATGTAGAACTTCATACATGCAATACCCCTCCAAGAAGTTATCTTTAGGCAACGCCGCTTTGTTTATCGCATAGTGGCGGCGCTGAAACTTGATGGAGGCGAGAAATGTGTTCATTAAGCTTAGTTATCTCAGCAATAATATCGAATACCTAGCGTGATGAATACATATTTTATTTTTTAACTTTTAACACCATCAATATTAGTATTTTTGCAACATTTTTCGCGACAAAAAATGTATGCGGGTATACTCGTTCTCCAGTAATAAAATTAGGCCTTTTTCAAACTTAATGTCTTCGGTAAAAGGTCTGTGACCTAAGAATACTTTCACAGTATTGGATAGCTGAAAACACATTCAATATTACCAGTTGAACTCAAGAGTACGTAATCGATCGTACTTCAAAGGAAAGTTTCTACATGATTGGCTTGTCATCCCGGAAGCACTTTCAAGTCTATGTAGGATTTAAAACATCGGCGCAAAATTACATTCCAAACTGTCGTACATTTAGCATAGATTACGAATTGATTATTTGGAAATTGCTACCTTGGTTACCTGCACTTTGCAATATCAATTGGGTTTCAGGTGTCTATTAGCCGCTAAAAATTACCCGGTTGACTCCCGTCACATCACCCGATAAAAAAATATTGAATCCTTTCCTTCTCTTATTGGTCGTTTCCATTATCACCACAACAAGGATAATATTCGAAAAATTGAAAGGAGGAAAGTACTTGCAAATCCAGCAAAATGCTAAATCCTAAAACTTCAGATTGGTAACTGATAAGCGACAGTGATAAAAACGACAAAACACAATCGAAATATACTAAACTACGGGCCAGCATAAGCGAACTGTATTTATGTCGAGGGGACAACTAAAGGGGTCTAATCAAATACAGGCTGCACCTAAATCCCCATTCAAGCACCCGGCGTAGGCAGGGCACAAAGATTATGCGCACGGAGATTTAATCGGTTTAAATATACTTCCTGTAAGCTCTCATTGGTTCCCGACACCTTAAACGAAGATCGATGTAGCCCACTCAATATATTCCTTTGTCCTCCAGAACAGTCGTGGACGCAACTTCCGGTGGTCAACACGGTGTCGCTACCCCCCATCACAGTCGCACTCTTTGTTTGTGAGGGCATATACCACAGGTTGAAACTGCCCAAGGACATCGCTCGCGCATTGAATCACGAATGAAGTATCCAGAGGGCCACGAAACCCTCGAAATTTATTCCATTCGCGCAGGAGGGAACTAACGCGATGATGACGAAAGAGTGCAGACGATTTGATTTTATCCGGATTAAAACTTGCAAAACAAATATCCAACAGTGGTCAAGGGACAAACCAACCTTATAATAAGAAAGGAAAACATTAGGTAAGTGGGTTAGGGGTTGGATAAGGCTAGGCTTGTTGTAAGGAATGAAAGGGGGAAGAAGGTACGCGGAATTGAATAAGGGTTCGTTCTAGTGCATAGTACCACGTCGTGTCGTCACAAAACAAAAGTTACACGAGGTTTTTTCGAGAAAGAGGAAGGCAAAGAAATCATTTGAAATAGGAATTCATGAACTAGAGCAGAGGGAGCAGTTTACCTAACTTGGCAGAATTTTGGACCAAGATAGCATACTAGGGATATGAAAAGAAAAAAAATACATTAAGCAAAGAGACTTTCACCAGGACGAAGGAATTTATGACAGGGACGTTGGGTAGGGATGCTAAGAAAAGGCTCGTTAACATTTTCACATGGATCGTAGTTATGTGCGACGTGGAAACATGGTCATATAAGCAAGATGATAAGCGTTGATTGGTGGCTTTTGAAATATGGGTATGGAGAAGGTAAATTGGACAGAAAGGAAAACAAAAGAGGAGGTGCCAGGAATGGTGGGGGGGGGGGGAAGAGAGGATTGTCGGGAAAAATCCGAAGGAGGCAGGGAAGATGGATGCAGAGAATTTTAATTGCCAATGGGAAGTTGAAGACTGGTGGATAGAGGGAAAAATGTTCGGTAAGCAAGGAAGGGGTAAGCATAGGATAGGGATGTTGGGCGAAATGAAGGGAAGAAGGAAGTATGCGGAATTGAAGAGGGACTAATTGTAGTGTATAGTGTCGGGGTGTCTTTTTAGAAGTATCAGATATATGTAGGGGTGTTATGTTTGTGCCCATTCAAAAGGTACCTCAAACTTTAGACTGCCAAATGAATAATGAAAAAAACACACCCGTTTGAGAAAATAATGTACACAGTGCCAATTGAATGATTTACCATCAGGATTCAAGTTAAAATTAACGTTTTCAAACATTCAACCATCTTGAGGTCAAACAAGCATATATATATATATATATATATATATATATATATATATATATATATATATATATATATATATATATCTGCACTACATTATTTATCTGTTTAGAGACATACTACCTTGATCAAAAAGTTCCCGGAATAACCACCGTGTGGCGCTCCCATCGTTCCGATTTGAGTTCTGTTTTTTTTGTTAAATTGGTACATCTGTTGTTGATATTCCCTTTAAATCTTAGTGTCATAACTTGACATTTGCAAAAGTTACGTAGCCAAGAGTACATCTATCTCTGTGTGTGTTGGCGATTTTTTACAATTGCAGAAATGGATTTAAATTTGCAACAACGAACTTGTATTAAATTTTGCGTAAAAAACGGATTTAGTGGCGCACGGACGTTGGAAATGTTGGAAAAGTGTTTCGGCAACGATTCTCTAAAAAAAAACGGTCGTTTACCAGTGGCACGAGCGGTTCAGAAGTGGTCGTGAGTCAATCGAAGATGATGAACGCAGTGGCAGACCATCGACATCGAAAGTCGGTGAAAAAATTGATAAAGTAAAAGAAATGTTGTTCAATAACCGCAAATTAACCATCAGAGAAATAGCGGAGGACTTGAACATTGCCTATGGATCCGCCCAAGACATTGTGGTTAATGATTTGGGTTTCCGTCGTGTAGCAGCCAAGTTGGTGCCAAAAGACCTCAATTTCATGCAAAAAAGAGACCGTGTTGACGTCGCAAAAGACATGATTTGCGAGGCTGAATCCGATCCCACATTCATCAAAAGGATCATTACTGGAGACGAGACGTGGGTTTATGAGTACGACACGCAATCCAGACATCAGGCAAGTGAATGGCGTTCACCAAATGAGCCGAGACCAAAAAAACCACGTCGTTTTCAGTCAAAAAAGAAGGCAATGCTGACGGTTTTCATGGATTACAACGGTGTAGTGCATCATGAATTTTTGCCAGAAGGCCAGACAGTAAACAAAGAGTATTATTTGGGCGTTATAAGACGTTTGCGTGAAGCAATTCGCCGAAAGAGACCAGAAATGTGGGCAGAAAACTCGTGGATTTTGCACCATGATAACGCACCGTCGCACAGTGCTATCATTATTCGTAATTTTTTGACGAAAAATGCAACAAATACCATCCAACAGCCACCGAATTCACCTGATTTGGCTCCCTGTGACTTCTTTCTGTTCAATCGAGTTAAAAAACCATTACGGGGAACGCGTTTTAGCAGCCGAGAGGAAGTAATGGAAAAATCGCAGGAAGCACTGATGGACATACCGAAAACCGACCGTAACTTTTGCAAATGTCAAGTTATGACACTAAGATTTAAAGGGAATATCAACAACAGATGTACCAATTTAACAAAAAAAACAGAACTCAAATCGGAACGATGGGAGCGCCACACGGTGGTTATTCCGGGAACTTTTTGATCAAGGTAGTATGCCATATGCACTTGGAATTGCGATTATCATACTTGCTTTGAATTACGATTAAAGTTAATATTTATCGATTAATTTTTACGTATTGTTTTGAATGTGAATACAGTGAAAGACCGAATCAACCAGAATTCACGTAATCATTAAGAATGAAACATGCTTAAAATTTAAATAAGGACATATTTTTTGCCAATTCTACATTGATTTCAAAAGCAATTATAAAATAATGGCCATAATTAAAACAGCCGTTTTTCAGATCTCACAAAATATACATAACATATGTTTCAAAACTGACTTAAATTATTGTACGTGCATTAAAACAGAGATGGGGTAAGTGCGGTGCAATAAACAGACGACAAAGCTATACTGTCAGGGAAAAAAGAAGACCTTACAAAGGTACTAGTCAGCACTGAGAAGGGAATAAAAACGCACAGACCTGATCGATCCAGCGGATAAAAAATGTTGCACCTCGTAATGCGTGAGCAGATGAGGAATGTGATGAATTTTGTGGAAAATGAAATGAAAGCCAATTAAGAGAAAAAATGATATTTTCAAGTTTTCATACATGAAATAGTAAATGGAATATGGATATCATTTTATTATTTATTTTCGCCTCTCTTTTTCGGAATAATTCATATTATTTACATATAATGTCCTGTAAATTCAGTTCAGAATAACTGGAGGGGATTATAAAATATGACCTCGAAAACAGGTCTATTCGACTATCATATTCTTCGAATTTCGATAATTTATTCTTATTCATTGAGTTTACGATGTTAATACATTATCAATTATACACATGATTCGATTCAATGGCAAAAAAGTTAAAAATTTTCAATTATTCCGGTGATTCGATGAGTTCGGCGACACAAAGGGTTGTGGCCGATAGTATACATCGACGTTTTTTCGATTTCAAACGATTATAGAGAAATCCAACTAAAAGACTCAATAAATTGGATGGATTTAACTTTTCGAGTCAGAGCCGATTTTGTTAGGCATATTTTCGTATCGATTCACTATCGATAGGGAGTGCATCCGATATTTTATTGCATTTGCCGTTGGTTCCTCGCGCTACTCGAGTTAGTTGGATCGTTTTGACCGAAACCTTGAAAAGATAGGAAACAGTCCACTACTTATTTATGGCTTGCTTCCGTTTCGCGATTACTGTACTCAAAATCCGGTATTGGCTCCCTCTTATCCGGCCTTCGAAAGCCTGAACACCTGACCGAGTAATCGGGAACTAGTCGGTTAATCGGGAAGGACATTAGGGATAACATTTCAGGGCTATGGATTGAACATAAAATATTATTCTCGGGGGTAGTAGTAGTTTTGAGGGGAGGCGACCGACAGCTAAGGTCATTTGCGCCATAGGGGATGGACAGGAAAGGATGAAGGGTGGAGAGAAACCCGGCGTCGGCATTAGCCTACTCTTTACGAAAGGCGCCAAGAGGTCCGCAGTTTAACGTCCCATCCGACGGACGGCGTACTCACTCAAAGTACCCTCCACAAAGCACCTCAAGTAGGGATCGAGATACCTCTGAAAAATATTCAACACCGCCGGGATTTGAACCCGCGCCCTCAGGGTGGGAAGCCAGTACGTTAGCCCCCGCACCATCTCGATCCCCATATTATTCTCGGTTTAAAATTATTTTTATCATAATAGAAATGAAAGTAATTATTATTTGTCAATATAGCCGGAACATTCATATGTCTCAGACTGTAGATAGAAAATGGAGATATAGGATCAAATTGAGTAGTTTCAGGCATGATGAGGTGGAAATCAAACATAATGAATAACTGAAAAGTGCTACTATCAGTTATTCGAAAGGTAGGTTAGCTACCTCTAGACATGGGAATAAGGCAGGGTTGTCAGTTACCACCAGTTTGATTCAATATATCGTATCTTCGGAGATAAGTGAGGCATGAGGCATGATAAGTGAGGTAGGTGGGAATCTCATCAAATTAGGTAGATTTGCGGATGATGAAGCGTTAATTAGCCAGTCAGTCAATGGGTTACCGTTATTAATGTGAGCATTGCAAAATAAGTATAATAGTTACCAAATGAAAATCAACCGAAAGAAAACGACGATAGTGACATTTCCAAGAAAATGGAATGTTAAGATAAACGTTGGCATTAACTAGAAAAGGTAGATGAGTTGCATTTAGGAAATGTTCTTGAAAATGTTGAGCAAAGTAATAAGGACATTAAAAGAAGTATCGCGTTCGATAAAGAAGCGTTTACTAAGAGGTGAGAGCTAGTAACAGGCAATTAAAGGCAATTAAAGGCGTAAGAAAAATACCAGCAAAAACCTAAGTACGGAGCGTGGTTTTGTATGGCTTGGAAACTTGATCTTTGAGGCAGGAGGATGAGTGTAGATTGGAGGCGTTTGAGACGTCTGAGAGATACAATACTGAAGACTGTGATGTAGAGGGGAACATGCTGAGAAAGGGGTGGGAAAGAGTAGGTATTTTGGATGGAATTAAGGGAGGTAGGAAGTATGCACAGCTAGAGAAGGAACAATGCTATGTTGTACGAGGGTAATTCCAAAATTAAAGTCTCCAACTTTTTAGAAACAGATAGAAAGGTTTACTTCCAATATACGATACATTACTTTAAATCTTCAACATTCCTTTATTTTAATACATAATTAAAATTACGATCGATGCATTTTTGCAGGTGCTGGAGCAGTTTTTGTGTGCCCATGTCATTTCAGCTCGCCGCGCGTCGTTGCGGAAAAGTTGGACCTCATCTTTAACCTCGTCACCGTCGATTAAGCGCCAAATGTTCCTTCAACTAAAGGTATTTGAAAAATAAATATTTGTAAATTTACTTCCTGATTGATACTCCTAAACAACTTGTATGGTTAATTCTCCGGAAAAAACCGGAGACCTATTAACGCGTCGGTCGGATAAAGCGAGACGAAATGAGACGTACTCTGGAGTTGTAATTATTATTATTCATTGACAAAAGAGTATTATTCCAAGATATCATCTACCGCGCCCTTTTCATTTCAATGTGTGATGTGATGTTCCCCCCGCAACTCTCTCAAACGAAGAACTAGAGAACTTTCACTGCGCTAGATTTTGGACGTTGTTTATTTTTTTTCTTATTTGAAACTTCTACTAAATAAGCTGAAAGAATGTGTATAGGAATGTGTACCAAAATTTAAAGCAAAGATCAAATGCTTGGCCTCGCAGCAAAACTAATACAAATTGACAAAATTAGATTTTCTGGGTAACAGAAGCACATACATGTACAAGCACAACCGAGGAAGACGTCTTCAGGGTATAAGTCCCCAGAATCGACATATAGTGATACAGCAATCTAAAAGAACGAGAATCAGACAAGATCAGATGAGAATAAATGGCTTTTGGGTTAATGATTTAAAGGAGAACCTTGAATGTCGACGTATTCTTTTGGTAAATATTATCTTTCTTCAACATCAAAACTAAATACGCGTAATATGTAGCCCTTTAAAATGTTTGATTTTTTATTAGTCACTTACTTTGCACGTAGATCAAATTATGGAAGACTACCAATATAATATCATTAAAATTGTTTATTGCTGATCAATTATCTCGAACCTTATTTAATCTGGTTAATATCGAAAGCTTTGTCTTCCCAGTAGAGTCGACTTGGCACTCAATTCGATACAAAATTGTGAAGAATCAACACGTGAATGTGAACAGGTTTCGGCTTTGCATAGTAAGGCAAATAAGAGACATGGAGCGAAGACTGTCTACAGAATGACACATTAACACTGAAGATGACGGACAGGACGCTGGAGTAACACCAAACAAATTCGTACACACAGGCAGACACTCCTTTTCTTTCAATCCGACAATGCCGTGTTACCAATGGCGACTTGAGATGAGATCAAAGCATTTCACGTATTTCATGCATAATTCATTCCGAATCGTCACAACCTACAGGAAACAAAAGGAATAAAAAAAAGTTTTGACTTTCACGCGCCCATTCCTTTAGACGTTATAATTGGTCCTAGGAGGAGCCGAAGGCTATGGAATATAATTGGAATTTGCCGCTCCCCACCAAACCCCCGTCATCGGGGGTAAAATGTTAACAGGCTCCGAGTGTATGGGACCACGGACGCGCGCGGATTTTCAATTTATTTTGGGATAGACCTCCTGGGTTGATTTCACATGGCTTTCATGATTATGACTTGGTCGCAATCCAATACTTTGATATTTGGTGATGGCTTTGAGGGTTTTTTAGGAGAATTACAGCAAGAATCCCATCTTCGAATGCGTGTACCACGAATGAACGTCCCCAAAAAATTATTTAACTTACCTGAACTGGTGGAATAACAAAAAATATACTACTCTCAAATTTGCCTTAATAGGTAGGCAGTGCAATTGACTATCTCATTATGGTGTCATGGCGAAATTCAACGATTCGCAGTTTATTTTACGCAGTTTTCACACATACAGTTTAACAGACTTACTAACTAACCTTAAGTTTACTAAAGGTGAAGAATAATAAATAATATTTAAGTGAGAGTTTGGCAGCTCACCTACCTCACCTCATATAACTATTCTCTAGTAAATTTTTCGGATAAACTGCGATTGTTTGAAATATCTGAGACTTCGACTTTGATTCAAGAGAATAAGCGCAGATTAAGAGACTTTTGAGACGTGGGTCGTAAGGAAAAAAGTTGAGAAAGTAAGCTGGACAAAGAATTATGCAAAAACGGTGAAATTTTAAAATGTGGAGGACGAAGCGAGGAATTTGCCATGAAAAATCCTAGGAAGGTAGAAAAGATATGATGCAGACAATATATTGAAGAAGTTAAGGTTTTGATAAGGCCGTGATAGAAGGTAAAACGCTGGGTTGATCAGCTCCGAATGAAAATCGGAGAGATAGTATGTACTATATACTGCTTGAATTGCATGAGGGCAAGTCGAAGGCAAACAGAAAAATGATATGATGAAGTGTAGAGAAAGTTAACGCGATAGGTGATTCATAAAAGTCGTGAGGGATCATCGAAAACCTACTTTTATAGGTAGATTACCCCTAATAATGGTACTTAAACATTAACCAAACATCTTAGAGAAGACACCTTTGGAAATTCCCCAAATTAACCAGTTTCACTTTCCTACAAAAAGACTTGAAACGGCATTCCTTAATTTCTGCCTTGATCTAACAGTTTTTACCTATATAAATTACGGACCGGAGAGGAAACGGGTTTCTCAGAATCGATGAAATTTAATAGAGATATTGCCATAAATGTTCACCATAATTAATAGCTCCGATTATTCACTCGACCTCTCGAATTTTACTGTTACTTTCAGCTAGAAACGGCGATGTTTTCCATGAATTAAGATAGAATTTCTTTTGTATAGAGGTCCAGGGGAATTGGTGAAAAAATATATGAGGTGAAATACACGGTGAATTATTTCAATTTGGGCTCAAGAAATGCGACAGATGGCGTAGATGACAGATGGGGATTTCACGTAGTTTTCAGTGTACGACGGCTATTTTTGGCATTTGCATCGGACTATTAACAGTGAAAACAATGGAGACGATTACAAATACCCAACCCCGAGGTGGAGGAAAACCCACACCAGACGGGAACCGAACTCGCGACCCTTGGATTGGCAGATGAGGACGTTACCCTACCCCTACCGAGAATTGATTAAATTATTAATCGATTATCCCGAAGAGGGTGTTTTTAATAAACAATTGTTATAATAATATATAAAAAGGAGATTTTATAAGATTCTTTCATCCATGTTATTGTGTATTTATGGAATTAGCTGCGACAATTTACAAAATATATACGTAGGCGTTTCACTCCTTTTACTTTTTTATGCTGCTCGCAGTAAGAAGAGCGCAACGTCAAATATTTTTAAATCATCTAATGCCAAAAAATTTCAATTTAAGTTATCTGAATGATAGATAACTTTTCAGGTCTGGGGGTCCCCAAAATAACAAAGATACCGTGAGAACAGAAAAATATGACTTCTTGCCCCCCCCCTCCCCTTCCCCGTGCCAGGGATGAAACTTTACTATGAAATTCAAATTTCATCATCGTATGAGTTGATTTATGAAGAAAGAAAATATCCAAATATCCGCCAAAATGTCAAACTTGAGTAATTACCTTACAATGGATTATTACTTCTAATATTTAAATTCCATGAAACTGGGGGAGATGCCGCGACTGTAACTTTTAACGGAGTCATCCGCTAAGTGTGTATTTCAATGCAAAAATTTCAGAAGGTAAAAATCATTTGCCTTGGTCAAAGCGAATGATTTTTACACTGTAAGATTGTTGCATTTAATATTTACATCACAACTCTAACAATCTTCATAATAATCCATCAATTGGAGAACTAAAAAAAATTCAATCGTAGATGAATGCAACATAATGACAAATACATTACAAAAATCAGCCTATAAAAACTGCGCTTCTGAAAAAAAACTAATGCTACTGTGTTTACGGACTTCCGAAATGACAGCCGCGATATCATGGTCCCATGGTTGAAGAAAATCTTAAAAATGAACTAAAAAAAGATTAAATTTATTATGAATTATATTTCACAACAGCCTCGATGTCAGTGTACAATATTTTCCGGTATTGGCTATATTTACTTTCCCCTCTCAGTTTCGCCCGGGGAAAATACGCGGCGGCTTGCCCTGCCTACCCTGCTAGGTCTTATGGTCAGTTAATCAAGGTGTTTGTTATACTATATCTATGGGAAAGGCAGGTTTCGGGCGGTCCCTAACGACTATTTACTTCTCAAGTATTGCAAAAACTTCCTCTTTGTTTGCCTTACATTACTTTTTTCTTAATTTCTTGCCAACTCTTAACCTCTTACTAAACGTCCTCCCTTCTGTCACTGCCTAATCAACACACCACTGACTTTCAATATTGCCCCAGTCCCCTTTCTCTGCCTTATTCGGGTTTCCTCGACAGCAACTTCCTCTTTCGAATACCTTATATAAAAATTCAGGATTTGTCTTCCTCTCTGTCCAAATTTTTTCTTCATTCTTCTCCGCCATACTCACATCTCAAATATCTCCTATTTCCGCACATTCTCTTGCCTCAGAGACCAGGTCTCAAACCCATTAAGCACAACTCACCCTACCAAAGTCCTTCCAAGTCTTCCATTTACTTCCTTACCCTGCGTACCCAGTATCAATTCTCTCGTTGCAAATGCCTCTTTCGCTAATACAATTTTCAGCTAATTTCTCCACCACAATTGCTTCTTAACTAAACCCCTTGGGTATCTGACTCAATATCGTTTGATCACTTACAGTATTAAAATTGGTACCGACACAACTTGGTAATGGTCTCACAGATTAGAAATTGGTTCGTCCAATTCGTCACCAGGAAACAAACATTTTTTGAGAGGTTTTCTCGTGACCTCGCAAAATCATGAGAGCGCAGACTAAAGGATTATAAAAAAATTGTTTACGAAAGAAATTTTTTTCTCTCCCTCTATCTCATCAGCTATCACCATGCAAAACCAATTAGATTGGTCGCTAAACTTCCGGTTAAGCCACGAAATGTCACGGTCACTTTTTAATGCCTACTCTACTAATGGTTGCCTAGCACGCATTAAATCTTCGCAATTTTTTGTCATGCTCGGCTCTGTCCCTCGGCAACACTCGAATCGTTTTGCTGAGAGTATAACTATGGTCAGGCGTGAAAGAATGAAGTTTTTTTCTTAACAGTAATTAATGCGCTCCAATAGTAATAACCGAAACGAGTATTCACATCACATTTTGAGATCCTTATCTCTGTACTAGGTGAAAACGTAATGTTCCGAAGGCCTTTTTATTACGTTCTTAAACAACCGTGTTAATGAAACTCGTGGTCTCAAGACGTAACGTTGTGGAATATATTCATAATTTGGTAAAGATATTCATTTTTAAGGAGAGCACGCGCGTGTTCTAGACGTTTTACGTCTAAACCCGGATCTTGTTAACATAAATAATTAAAAAAAAAACAATTATTTGCGCCTCAATTGCGAACGTTGAAAGCATTAAGGGATATTTGTATTACATCTAAAAAAAAAGCAAGGTACAATGACGTTAAATCTCAACTGATAAACTTTTTGAAAGGAGAATTTAATTGCAGGGATCTTTATTTTATTTCAACTTATCCGATGTAAATAACACATATTTGATCTTAGTTATTTTTTACAATTAAAACTGAAAGGTTAACGTATAACTGACATTTTGTAAGACACACAAAACATATTTAGAGCACATGCGCCCAGTTGGCACTCTTATATTTTAATATCAACTTGGAACAAGTGTAGGAATTAGAAAATAAAACGCCAATGCGGTTGAAATAAATCGACAGGAAGCTCAAAATAAGACCAATTGCATCCAATTTAAAATGCGCACCCACGCCATCATTCTGTGGCATCATCGCCTCCAGAACGTCCAACGACTCACGACCGTAGAACAACCATACAATATTTTGAAACCCTACAATACACGAATATCCTTCGCAATTGGATGGTGGCCATGGAAACCGACTGCATTCCCATGACGCCCATCCCTGGCAACGGACCGCTGCATCCCTACGAAACGGATCGTAGTCTCCGAAGGAACTGCACCGGCGCCTTTAATTTCCTCCCTCCCTCCCGTTCCTTCATTAAGGGGGCAGCCCCATTGGAAACCCAATGGGGCGAAATAGCGCGCGTCCTCCTTCAGAATGAAAAGATTAAGGGCGACGCAATTAAGGGTCATTCTCTCTCTCTCTCTCCTGCAGCCACATCATCGTCGTTTTCATTTTTATAGCCTTTACATTCTCCCGCCAGATGCATCGGGCCTTAAGGCGAGGAGAGGATCCCACACATTGAGGACAAAGATTGAAGAACGGAACGCGACCGTTTCAAAGTGAATATTTGATATATGCAGCGTTGGAAATGGATTCGGTTCGAAATGACGCTGGTACTCGCGAATATGCTTAATTCTATCCTAGACACGTAAAAGATAAAAAGACCACCACGATGGCATACGGAGATATCGTCGATAGGTCTGAAAAAGTCAAGTTTCTATGCAAATTTTTTCCGCAACGCTTAGTTTCCTTAAGGAACCAGAAATTGGACAATTTTCAAATTTTCCACTTTATTTTGTGTTGCCACCCGGCAGGTAACATGCTTCCTTTTGCACACAAAAAAGGTGCTTAGGTTCGATTGCTAATCATTCACCTCAACTACCATGAGAACTGTACGAGAAAGTCATTTTTGTCACTGGCAAGCATTATTTCTCCTGCAATATCACATTGGAAACAATACTCGTACGAACTCCAGTGGAGTCATAAGAAAGGAAAGAGAACGAAATTTCTCATTTTAATCGCAAAATTTTGTGATCGATTGAAATTCGCGAGAATGCCTACGAAATATTCCAAAATTTACTCTCTTAACGCATATTATATATACAAACACACATAAGGATCAGGAAACCGTGGATCACGGATGAGATGATTGCAAAGATGGATGAGAGAAGAACATGGAATAAAGTAAACACAGAGTTCGGCAAAATTAGGTGCAAAGAGCTAAATAAAAAATGAAACGGGTAACAAATAAAGCAAATGAAGCATGGCGGAAAACGCAGTGCGAGGATATGGAAAGTTTACATAGGAAGGGTGAAATTGGTGCGCTCTACAGCAAAGTTAAATCACTGTTGGGAAGGAAGAAGGGAAGTTCTATGCTAAAATTTAGAGATAAGGCGCGTAAGATAATAGTTGACGCAGGAAAGATCCAAGAGAGATGGAAGGAATATATAGAAGAACTGCATAGTGAAGAACTTAGACCAACAAAGTTAGACATAGAAAAGGAACATGACGTAGAGGAAGATAGCTTAGGTCCAGGCATACTCTAAGATAAGACAGAAAGGGCATTAAGGGAGATGAAACTAAATATGGCCGTGGGGGTGGATGACATTACCGCGAAACTAATGAAATGCTTAGGAAAATGTGGGAGGAAGAGGCTATATGGGCTGATGCGTAGTATTTATGAGGAAGGAATCTGGCCGGAAGACTTTGTGAGATCAGTTTTAGTTCCTATTCCGAAAAAGGTAAAGGCTACATCATGTGAGGACTACAGGACGATAAGTTTGATATCCCACGCAGCTAAAGTTATTCTCAGAATCATCAACAAAAGGATAGAGAGTAGGGCAAATGATTACTTAGGGGATGATCAGTTTGGGTTTAGGAAGGGGAGAGGGACGCGTGATGCCATTGCAGCAATGAGATTATTCATCGAGAGGAATATTGAACACAACCAGGAGGTATTTGCCTGTTTCGTAGATTTCGAAAAATCGTTTGATAGAGTGAATTGGGAAAAGCTAATGAGTATCCTGCAGAAAATAGGAATAAATTGGAGGGAAAGGAAGCTAATCCGCAACCTGTAAATGTCTCAGACTGCTCAGGTGCGGGTGGGAAACGGGGAGTCCGGTTGGGCAGTGTTAGGAAGAGGTGTAAGGACGGGTTGCCCATTATCACCGTTGCTGTTCAACCTGTATGCAGAGGAAATGATCAAAGAGGCATGGGAAGGACTCGAGGTAGGAATGAAAGTGGGCGGGGAATTCGTAAAATCAGTTAGGTTTGCTGATGACCAAGCTTTAGTTTGTCAGTCAGCCAAGGGGTTGCAAGCATTGCTGAGTGAATTGGATATTCAGTGCGACAGATATGGGATGAGAATCAATATACATAAAACAAAGGTTATGCGATTTTCCAGAAAGAAAAAGGCTAAGCCAAACATTAAAATAGGAGGGCAAAAACTAGAGCGGGTAGAACAGTTTACGTATCTCGGAAGTGTTTTGGACCAACAGGGTCAAAGTAGTCGGGACGTAAGGAGAAAAATTGCGCTGGGCAAAGAGGCTTTCACAAGGAGGAGGGAGTTGATGACAGGGCCGTTGAGTAAGGATATTAAGAAAAGACTCGTAAAAACTTTGATATGGAGCGTAGCTATGTACGGCGCGGAAACGTGGTCATTTAAGGAGGAGGATAGACGTAGACTGCAGGGTTTTGAAATGTGGGTGGGGAGAAGAATGTAGGTGGGATGGACCGAGAAGAAAACAAATGAGGAAGTTCTTGGTATGGTGGACGAAGAGAAGAGAAATCCTATGGAGGCAGGAAAAATGGATGAAGGGCGAATTGATCGGCAGTGGGATGTTGAAGACTGTGATAGAGGGGAGAATGTCAGGTAAACGAGGTAAGGGCAGGAACAGAATAGGGATTTTGGACGGGATGAAGGGAGGAAGGAAGTACTCAGAGATGAAGAGGGACCTGATGTAGAATAGGATGCTGGATTTTTTTTTGCTAGGAGGCACAAAATATTTATTTGGTAGTTGTGTCCATCCAAAAACCGACTTTCAATAATTATACATATATATATATATATATATATATATATATATATATATATATATATATATATGATGACATGAAAGTAGTGGCGGAAACGCGAGAGGACCTGCAAGTGCTGAGGGAATATAATATGAACACAACCAAGAAGGAAACTAAAATCCTTGGGTGCGGAAGAGAGAAGCTGAATGCTGATATCACAATTCGAGGGGTGAAACAAGAATCAAGCGAAGAATAGCCTGATCTAAGAACGCATTCGTGAAGAAGAGGCAATTACTATGTTCAAAGAACCCAAGACTGGAAACAAGGAAGCAATTCGTCAAGACTTTCCTGTGGAACATGGCGCGCTATAGTTCAAAGACTTGCAACTTTGGAAAATTGGACCAGCGAAGAATAGCAGACTTTGGTGCTGGAGGAGAATGCTGCAGATTAAATGGGCAGACAAAGTAACGAACGAGGAAATATAAAGAAGAGCAGAAAAGGATACGACCATTTGGAGAACTCTACGGCATAGAAGAAATAGATGGATTGGACACATATTGAGGCACAATGGATTGATTAGGAATATAATAGAAGGGAATATAGAAGGGAAGATTCCACGAGGAACACCAAGAGATATGTGCATAGGGCAAATTGAGAAGGAAGTAAAATAGAGATGGCATCAAGGATTGAGGACATTGACATTAAATATAGTAGAATATAGGGCTGCAGTAAAGCAATCCTAGGACTGAAATACTGATGATAGAGTATTTAAAACGACGAGAAATATGGCAGGTTTAAAGAAAGAGGTTTTTGAGGTGCTCCGAGGCCTGCAAGGCCATATCGCTCACACACAGGAAGTACCTTTGATATCGCAACAAGACATCGCAAGGTTCATTCCCCCGTGTGGAATTCGACGGAAAACGACTCGTCTGACGAGCATTTTGGAAAACTTAAGACAGGAGATATGCTCGAGTTTAATATTTTACTTTAGAAGTTTGTAAAGTGGAAATAGTCGAGTCAGGGTGAAAAATAGATAATAGTACGCTCAAAAATGCTAATAAATGTTTGAATTTTGAATCTGTGTTTTTCAAAATGCCATTCGATAGACAATAGTTTCAACTACTTATAAACTAAATTTGATGATACTAACATACATTCGTAATGAAGGATGTACTTCCCTATTGTATTACGCAAAAATCTGCAAAGAAGTCTCTGAAGCAGCCAGATAGGTCACCTGGTGTCCGGAAAATATACGCATTTGAATCAGACATCAGTAATCCATCATTAGGTAGCGGGAACCGCTGGAAAACTTTATACCAAAATTCACTCTCAGAATGACCTCCAAAGAAATATAACTCATGCTAAGTGAACGTTTTGAAAGATATCTAAAAGAGGATCAGTGTAGGCTGTAGTTACCGATGGGACACTTTTCCTTACTGAGGAAAATGTTAGGCCATTGCGACTTCTACTGAAGATGGTCTCTCTTTCATCCTGAATTTTAGCACTAGTCGTTCGAAATGGCTTGCGACAAGTAGATGGCTGTTTGTGCTATCATAAATCGAGAAGCAACTTGCCTTTCAAAGCCAGTATCACTTATCGGGGATTATTTGGGAGAGGATTTTTATGCTTTTTCTCAGAAAATAAAGAAGACCTATTACTAGACGGTGTAAAACTTGAATATTAATCACTTGGGCCACACGTTATCTCCAGCACTTAACCTGCAGCCGAAAGTGCTTGAAGTAGTGACCGAACAGCTTCTTCATGCTTCGTCGATAGCAAAACGTTGAATTTTAAACAGGATTAACCAAAGGGTGCTTCTGTTAGACGGGAGCGTTGTACGTACGATTATTTTATTACATCATCTTTAATATGGTGTCAAATGCCACATTCCTACGTAAAAATGAGCATTCCAACATTTTAATTTTCTTCGAGCGTGAGAGATAGATGCATTGACGAATTACACTTCGGATGAATACGGAAGCGTGTTGAGTATTTCCGACACTACCGGCATATCGATACCGCGATGCTCACAATACGACACATATACTCGTACAGACAGCTACATCCTATGACAGCATAGAAAGAGAACAGACACCCGATATCTGAGCGGATTTGATGACATTAATGGTACTTCGATTAGCTATTCACTGGGCTACATCTGGAGTCATCAATGTTATTTTTTAATGCTTTAGTTATTTATTTTGCTTTTAGAATTTATAGGGTATCGTTACAGGCAGGTCGCTTGTCAGGCGCAGAGAAGAATACTAAACATTATATACTATAATATATGTTAGATGATGCAAAATTTATCATTTGAATAAATTAACTTTTCAGTTATCAAACATTCAATTTTTATGTTGAATTTCTGGTGTGCCGCATGCCCCAGCACTGACTGGCATGGTGACATCCAGGCGTAATTTTATGGTCGGGTAGTTATATCGATACTACCGTGAGATTGAATTTGGTGTAAATTGCATTTCGGTGTTTTTTTCTGTATGTATTTTCGTGAAAGAAGAAAAATAATCAATAGTAAATTATTATATTGTACGAATATGAAGCTCACTAGTAGTAATAACTTCCATTTTAATTTCAGAATGCTTGCATCATTCTTTTCATTAATATAGAGAAATAATTCATTGCTTAAGTGTTGTTGTTGCTATCAACAATCACGAAATCTTTCGAGATATTCTCACGAGCATTTAATTTTATGTTTTTGATTATAAAATAAATACTAATTTTTATGAAACAAGAATAGGTTTTCCTGTTGACTGGCATATTCAAACCATACCTTACTTACGAGAAGTAATGAGTGGTACATGAGCAAAATAAGAACATGTAAAATGGGTCTTACAGAACCAATATTTATGATTCTGATGATTACGCGATTTACACTCGCTCCTCATCCTTATCACCTCTATATATTTAAAATCGATTTCGTGATTTGGAAATAGAGCATCGCTAAGCTTCTATTTATACGAATAATATCGATATGTCACTGTGTAAACGCTTACTCCACCACATCGCAAACGACAGTCCACAAACATCACAAAACATCGTGCAGCACAGTAAAGCCGCCTGTTTTCAGTGTTCCATCGTCGCGTACCACCCACGGGCGAAGGAGCATATAACATCTCCGCAGGTCTTCTCGTCTTATACACACATGAATACTTTCGAGAACCGGCTATTCCTCTCTCTCTCTTGCGAAATCGATTTCCTCGCCCTCGAAGCGTTTGTAACGGTCGAATGTCGGTCCGCTGGCCGTGAATCGTCGATTCGGCGAGACAGTCTGCGCACGCTTCCCTAAACAACCCCTCTTCCCCCCCACAAACCCACCTAACCAACTTCCCTCCGGCTACACCAGAGAGTTAATAGGGAGCCTGTGCTTGGCTGTGTATGCGTGTGTGCGTGCATACCAGAAAGATGAAACAAATAGGAGCGGAAGGGGTAGGTTAGTCTGCCGATCGACGGGGGTTTGGCACGGCCCCCTCAGGGATATCCCTTTATGGAGAGAGCCCGACCACCGAAATGGACAAGGTGACTCACAGCACACTCTCGCTTTGCAAGTAATGGCCGAAATTGTCCGTCCGACCCAATCCCCCCAACCCCGCTCCTCTCATCCGTCCCCTGCGGAAGAGGGGAGCTGCTTTCGGGGAAAGTCTTCACCTTTCCCCCTTTGGTGGCTCGTAAAATCCCTTCCCAATCGCTTGGAGAAAAGGGCAGGGGGCGAAGGTGGGAGGAGGTTAGCTGGAGGAGGAGGAGGGAGAGAAAAGAAATGGTTGGCAAAACAGGGGACTATAGAATGAACAATCCGGCATCATGAGCATATTCAACTATGCAGCGCTCAACGATGCCCCAGGACGGTACGGCACAAAATTTCAAGTTGTTTGTCGCCGGCGGTGGAATGGGTACAAATGGTCACGGATTTTATTTATTTGTCGCCTCCCTTACATTTAAGGTTTGATCGTGACTGCAGTGGTCAATGAGACACCACAGCTCACATGTTACTCAGACATCCATTTGTCTCGCAGTTCATAAACAGAGGATGATGCGAGTATGCATTTTTAAAGCACCATTCAAAAGGTTCTTATAAATGTTTGAAGCGTCCTCTAAGAATTATTATTTTGAACTAGTTCTCATGAACAAATTTCGGAATTATCCGATTTTTTCCGTTTTTTGCCTACAAAATTAATGCACATCATTCAGGAACGAGCACTAAGGAAGGTTCCGGGTAGGTTCTGTTATTCGAACATTAATAAAACTATCATACAATTGGGCGCATGGTATCAGTTTTTCGTGTGAACGACATACATTTCTGTGCCATTAATCCACAAATCTTCAAGTAGTAGTCCTCCACTACCATAAGAAGATGCGTGAAACCTTATTTTGTTGATTTTTATGAAATCTAGCAGGGTAAAAACCCTGTTTTATTATTGTTATTTGATGGTGAGTACTTAGGAATGCAAATAGAGGAAATTTAATTAAAATGACATAAACTTGACATCTACATGCAGCCTCCTTAACCTACGTGTACGTTTGCAAATTCATTTAGGAGTTGAGCATATTCCTGATAGTTATCAAAGATGTCTACTGAATTTATAGATGGCCGATAGGTAACAAAGCGGCTGAGTAGTCTAGTGAGGCTTGTAGATCGTTGGTCAAGGGAATGCTCTTAATTCGACGTTGCAACGCGGTTATCTCGTACGTTATTGTAGGCACTAGGTTTAGAAATACTCACTAAACGAAGGCTAAATTACTGATAAAATCTCTTGCATATATTGAAAGCAGGTCTCCTTAGCGATTATGTAGAAAATGGTGCCCGGAAAATATATAATCACAGATGACAACACATACAAAAGAAAAAAGACTCACTTTAAATATATTTTGGTATTTTCTTACCACAAAATTCCTCTCGCACTGATGAAGCCGGCTGGAACCAGCGGAATATCCCAAAATGAATCATTTTTTGTTCCTCCTCTGTGTGTACACACAATTTTATCATTTCCAAATCCTCCAGTTTCTCAATGCATCTTATGTTTTCATCATGCATGTTTGTACGCATATATATGGCGCTTATTAATATTAATACAAATAGAAATCACCATCTGGATGCATATAAGATGCAAATTAATGATGGCAGAAGTGTTAGATGATATAACAGAAGGGTATAAGCATGAAAATGATGAAGGTGATACATATAAATGTACCGGATGAAACTTTATTTCGTGAAAAAAAAAGAACTCGAGGTATGTTTCTCGACTTGGAGGGACACCAGTTCCACATGATGCCTTGGCAAATATCGCATTACAAATTTGATCCTAGCGCCAAGAACTTTCATGCTTGAAAACGATCGGTCTCATTAATGTCCCCACCTGCCTGCATGCAGTTCACAGCACTCATTCTGAATTCCCTCTCGCATGCGTGCGCGATAAGTCATTCATTGAAAACACGGGTGCGTGACTTTCCTCTTCAATTACCGAGTACTTAATCCCGCTCTAATTGGCGTACGTCCACCCTCGTTTCGATCGAAGTCGCTTGGCAGGCAAACGAAGCTTCCCGCGAGTCGCCTTCAGGAGGCCGCGTTGCAACGGAGGAGTTCGTTAGGTGCCTTAACTGCCAGCAGATGCCGACGCCTTCGATTGCTTTCATTGACAAGCCGGTGGGAGCCGTAGCAAGTGCTGGAGAGGTATTTGTCTGTTCGTATACTTGAAAAAGAACAGGAATCAAACATCGACGGAGCATAGGAGGCGATTCAGCGATGCTCACTTCAGTACTGGAATCTGTATTTTAATTCATGATACTTAAACTCAAACGGTAAAAAGGGGGTAATAGCGTAACATAGACGAGCTGCATTTAATTTTAAAAAATATCCTAATAAGCACTTCGAATTTTGCAAATCAAGCCCAACGGGTGAACTACATTTTAGACCGGTCCGGTACTGTTTCAAAAGAAAAAATCCACCCTTGAAAACGGAATTGTGGTATCGTTTGCATTGCCACAAATGAAAGAAGGCAAACAACTGAAGTGGTTATAGAGGCAACAGGATGAAATTGAATGCCTAAATATGAATGTCGATGATTATATGTAATTGCTCGTTTTATAATCAATTGACTAAATTTTCGTAAGGAAGCCGTTTCTTTTCTCACGGGTCCAATTAACTTCGCCTCCATGCTGAATAACTTGAGTTTACTGTACGTTTTAGCCATTCGTGGTGCTAGTGTCAACCCCGAAGGTGATCGAAGAACTAAATAAAAACTCGTTACCGCCCGTGATTGCGTAACATTGGGAACTACGACTTAAATGGTGCACAAGGGCCATCTTCCACCTTACATTAACTTCTTACATTCGACGTGAGCCATCCTTCAAGGGCTTAAGATTCCCTTCCTACCAACATTTCTTTTCTAGGTTGGAGTTATTTTCCGATGTTGGAAATCTGCAGCACAGCTGTCGTAACCCATTACGACGTTCGGAGCTAAAGTAGGCCAGATTAAAATAAAAAATCCGACTGACGCACAGATTTGGTTTTAACCGAAGCCATTGGATGTGGCTCGGGTTTGGCGGCCCCCTGGCACAACTGATATAAATCCTTATGATGTTTCCTTTGTCTATATTTCGCATTGAAAATGATTCACCAATACCATGTGCTAATAATGGAGTAGGTTTGCGATATTTTTGACGTGGATGGGCATTAGTTATATTCATTTACAAAAAGGTTGGTAAAATCACATACAAATTTCTCTGAGGTCCAATACACATTTTCTCTTTGCTTCAATTTCACACCCGAGTAACCCAATTAAGTCCTCGTTCTAAAACACCTTTCATGGGCGTTAATTGAAACCTACGTTCGTATTACACAAACCGGCATTTAATTTACAAACAAAGACTTAAAATTAACATTGCTTCTGATGGTCTTTGGACGGTTTTTAACGGTAGATGTTACATAGAACAATCATCCACACTTTTTCTTGAAAGGAATAACATTTTTATTGAATGCATTTCACCAGCATTGTTGAGAAGAATTGTTGCCTTATACTGAAAACAACCTAAACCTTAGCTATCAAAATTTTCAGAGCTCACTCACATAGTGACGGAGACGAACCTCCTTAGTAAATATATGGCTTCAGTTTTAAAGAATTAAATTAAAATGAATGAAACATCTCATTTTCCAAGTGAAATTATATTTTTCAGTGAACATTTGGCCGGATATATTAACATATATGTTAAAATAATCATTGCATCTAATTATTTGTTTGAATAATTAATAACTGAATTTATACTGAGGTAATGATCTCACAATGGATTAAACACTTGATCTTAAATTATTTTTTTATGGCAGCGGAATGAAGAATTATTTTTAAAACTGTATTTTTATGACTCGATTGCGATAGTATTTTCACGACTTACATATGGCAAGCGAACAAGGCAAGGACATCCTAAAAAGTATGAAAAGAAAGAAACCGTTGGTGTACTTAAAGAATGTATTTTACTTGCGACAGGTTTTCCTACTAGATATCAGAGCACCACTTTCTGGCCAAAAGTTGTTTCGCAATATTTCACACCATTCTCTTTCTGGGAGGTCACTCGCAAGAAAATCTTGGTTTTGGGTTAATTCAGAAGATATTGAGTCTCCCTTTCACAAATTCCTACCACACCTTCTTTTCCTTTAACACTTATTTCGGTTCAATCGCGTACAAAGATTGTTTCGTACGTGTTTATTTTCTGTTAAGCCTTCAAGGGTCCTCAGTGACCCAACCAGGAACAAGTATCATCGCTACCGCCAGCACAAGTCTGGTGGGATGTTGAAGGCTGTGCAAGGAGGGAGCTTGATACTGAAGAAATAAATAGAGAGTTTCCACGATAGTCAACTAGTGAAAGATAGATGAACTTATTTACCTTTTCTGATACACGACATCTTGTTTACATATTTTGGAATTCTATATTTGTTGACATTGTTGCCAAGGTTTTAACTGGGAGTAATTATAATCAAGTAAAAAAAGGTTTCATTAATGGAGAAACAGCTCTAATTCCATAAATGAAACGAAAAAAGGAATTTTCGGGAAGTTTCTGTAATTTAATTTCACATCCCTCGATAATTCAAACAAATACGCAATAGAATATTCCTATTCTAAAACACGCCATATTGTTTATTTGGAATACCATATCTGTTGATATTGTTGCCATGTGGATAAATAGTCCCCAAAGACCGTCCGGAACGTACTTTTAAAATAGTTAGAAGATCCAGATTCATCGAATCTCCGTTCTTATTCTCCCTCGAAGTTAAGCACATCTGTGCAGGACTTGCGGAGGAAAAGATTAAAAATGAAAAATGACCGCAGAACAAACACTTTCACATTAAACACTTTCTCACCCATTGTGGAAGAAGGTAATGAGCCCAACTTGCGCGTACATCCCTCGCTCCCACAAATTAAGCGCACGGCAGAAAAGTGTGGGAGACCAGTCCCGTACCACTGACGGACGCCTAGCCGGCGCTTTTAATTGGCGCATTACGAAAAGAGACCACTGGGGTGAAAGAAACCCCCTTAAATTCATTATCGTTTTCGCTTCCTCCAAAGTGTGACCCAACGGAGACCCGAAGCAAAAATGCTCCGCCATTTTCTGTTACTGACTGACAATGCGCGGTGGGACACAAGGCCGGTGATTTTCATGAAAATGCAAGCGTAAAAAACAAACGATTTCGAACGATAAACTACTCCTAAGACCGAAAAGCGTGTCCTATGAGGTCAGTGACAGCATAAAAATTATCCACGTAACCTCAGAGGTCGTCTCTACACCACAACGCTCCGCTGACGTGAAGGAAAAAACTTTTCTCTCCGACAAAATACCTGCGCTTTTAAAAACAACAGAGAGACGATAAGCGTCACTGATAGGGAGAAACTGCGCGTGTACTCAGTCTCTTGCAAGCCAAGTTGCGTTGACGCAAATAAAATTTTTACAATTTTATAGCAGACACCATGCACGTTCTTTTAAAACAACTGATTAACGATATGCGTCAAAGAGCGGCAGATTAAGTTTTATCTATTTTCGACTATGCACATAGTTGAAACAACCACCGCTATAGTACTACAATTGATATGGATGCAAGGATTTCACTGTTTGTTTTTTAAATTAATAATTTCAGTCTTTGGTACAAATGAAATCCATGAATGCAACATCTACCATACTCCGAGAGCTGCCGCAAGGGTGAGTGGTGGGGGGTGTTAGGTTACTAGCCGTAAAAGAGAATAAAACCACATTCAAAACCAGCAAAGTCATGCCAATTCACACTCATAGAGGCGTGCATATTCATGCAAAAACCTTTCCAACTTATAGGGATGCAAATAAATATGCTTACAGCAAACATACACATGCATCTACGAATATACGAGGGTCATCCGGAAAGTAGTACCCGTTCGTGCCGCATGAAGTGCTGACGACGCGAGTAGCCGCTGGACGAGGTCAGATAGCTTCAGTGGCTTGTCTGCCTTCTCTGAGCAAGTTGCGTGACGCTAGCATTGCCTGTGTTGTTTCTGTGATTGTTTACAATGTTTAAAAAAATTGAGAACGCCGCCAGTTGTGAAGTGAGGGCAGTGATTAAATTCCTCAATGCAAGAAACGTTCGCCCATGTGATATTCATCGCCAATTAAAGGAGGTGTATGGAGACAATGTAATGGACGAGTCGTCTGTTCGGCGGTGGTGTCGCAACTTCAACATGGGGAGGGGGAACACACACGACGATGAGCGTTCGGGGAGACCGTCTGTCATTACAGACCAACTGGTGAGCTCAGTTGACGAATTCGTGAGGAACGATCGGCGCGTCACAATTGATGACATCTGTGAGCATTTTCCCAATGTTTCTCGAACAATTGTTCATGAAATTGTTAAACACCATCTGCATTATGCAAAAATTTGTGCAAGATGGGTCCCTCGCGTATCTCAATGAGCTGGCGGCGAAGGACTATGCAGCAGGAATACAGAAACTTGTCACACGTTATGACAAATGCCTTAATTTGCTTGGAGATTATGTTGAGAAGTAGTTTAAAGTATCCTCTTTCAAATAAAATTTTTTATGTTTGTCAATATTTACTTTTGTCTTTTTATTTCACGAACGGGTACTACTTTCCGGATGACCCTCGTATATCCTTTCATACCCTTGCCTTTCTTCATTGCCCTGTCACATGAATGCATTGTTTCATACATGCTCTTTAATTAATCCGCATCAATAGTATTTTCCGTTCTCTGAGACCCAGCACCAAAATTTACCCCATGAATTTCTCAAGAGATCCCTACTCTCTTCGAACAATCCCTCTCCTCCCTCTTTGGTGATTCATAACTTGCACACTCTCCTAAAATAGCAAAACAAACGAAACAAACATCTTTCACATACAGGGTTCGTCCGGAAAGTAAGTGTACTGAGCTCAGGAAAAAAATTTATTACACTTTTACATATCTTAAGCTAATATTCCTCAAAATAGGACCCTTGTGAGTCGATACACTTGTTCCAGCGGCGTTCCCATTCCTGAAACGCTCCCGCGAAGGCATCATCGGGAACCTCTCGAAGACACGTCGTCACGGCCTCTTTGACGGCGTCCAAAGTCCCGTATCGCGTTCCTTTCAAATTCCTCTTTATCTTCGGGAACAGAAAGAAGTCCGGTGGTAAATAGATAAAGAACGTACTACGGCCGAGTGCATGGAAAGAAAGTAAAACCCAAAGCCGTACACTACGGTGTACGAGTCCGGTGGTGCCAAGTCCGGGCTGTAGGGCGGGTGCGGCAGCGTTGCCACGCCGTGCTTGGCCAAGAAGTCCGACACGACAAGCGCGGTGTGAGACGGCGCATTGTCGTGATGCAGCCGCCAGATGTTTTTGATCGCTCGCCAGATGTTTTTAATCTCGTGCACTATTGTTTTTGGCACATTACACTGCTCTGCTATCATCCGAATACTAAGACGACGATCAGAGTTCAGTACATCGCGAACTTTTCGCACATTTTCGTCGGTGAGTGTCGTTGATGGGCGTCCAGGCCGTGGTTCGTCGTCGACTTCCTCTCTGCCCTCCACGAACATCTTGTGCCACCGAAAGATCATGTTTCTGGACATGGCTGACTCCCCGTAAGCCTGGTTAATCATACCGACAGTTTCGGTAGACGATTTCCCAAGCTTTACCGCAAATTTGATGGAATAACGCTGCTCCAAAAACTTCGGCATCGCGTTCCGTGACGTGGGTCGAGCGTGGAGGTTCGCGTTAACAGAGCTCCTCACTACACCACAGCTCAGAGCCGACTGCCTTTGTAAATTGTAATTGTAATTCTGCCTGACTTGTAAATCGAATGCCTTTACTATTTCAATAATGGCTTTGATTTCTTACTATCATGATTCCCGATTGTCCGAGGAAAGAACCAATAATGTAACAGAGGAATACGAAGTATGCGAGGAGAGGCCTGCATATAAGAAATCACTCGTAGTGAGTAAGTAGTAAGTGAGACTTTATACTCGTATAACTTAAAATCATGTGACCTTTCCCACCCAGAAAAGGAGGCACATGAAGAATTTTACCACTGTATTTTGTACATACAAAGGTACGGAAGCATACTACCTTGATCAAAAAGTTCCCGGAATAACCACCGTGTGGCGCTCCCATCGTTCCGATTTGAGTTCTGTTTTTTTTTGTTAAATTGGTACATCTGTTGTTGATATTCCCTTTAAATCTTAGTGTCATAACTTGACATTTGCAAAAGTTACGTAGCCAAGAGTACATCTATCTCAGTGTGTGTTGGCGATTTTTTACAATTGCAGAAATGGATTTAAATTTGCAACTACGAACTTGTATTAAATTTTGCGTAAAAAACGGATTTAGTGGCGCACGGACGTTGGAAATGTTGGAAAAGTGTTTCGGCAACGATTCTCTAAAAAAAACGGTCGTTTACCAGTGGCACGAGCGGTTCAGAAGTGGTCGTGAGTCAATCGAAGATGATGAACGCAGTGGCAGACCATCGACATCGAAAGTCGGTGAAAAAATTGATAAAGCAAAAGAAATGTTGGTCAATAACCGCAAATTAACCATCAGAGAAATAGCGGAGGACTTGAACATTGCCTATGGATCCGCCCAAGACATTGTGGTTAATGATTTGGGTTTCCGTCGTGTAGCAGCAAAGTTGGTGCCAAAAGACCTCAATTTCATGCAAAAAAGAGACCGTGTTGACGTCGCAAAAGACATGATTTGCGAGGCTGAATCCGATCCCACATTCATCAAAAGGATCATTACTGGAGACGAGACGTGGGTTTATGAGTACGACACGCAATCCAGACATCAGGCAAGTGAATGGCGTTCACCAAATGAGCCGAGACCAAAAAAACCACGTCGTTTTCAGTCAAAAAAGAAGGCAATGCTGACGGTTTTCATGGATTACAACGGTGTAGTGCATCATGAATTTTTGCCAGAAGGCCAGACAGTAAACAAAGAGTATTATTTGGGCGTTATAAGACGTTTGCGTGAAGCAATTCGCCGAAAGAGACCAGAAATGTGGGCAGAAAACTCGTGGATTTTGCACCATGATAACGCACCGTCGCACAGTGCTATCATTATTCGTAATTTTTTGACGAAAAATGCAACAAATACCATCCAACAGCCACCGAATTCACCTGATTTGGCTCCCTGTGACTTCTTTCTGTTCAATCGAGTTAAAAAACCATTACGGGGAACGCGTTTTAGCAGCCGAGAGGAAGTAATGGAAAAATCACAGGAAGCACTGATGGACATACCGAAAACCGAATATAAAAAATGTTTCGAGGATTGGATCAAGCGCTGGCATAAGTGTGTTGCAGTCGATGGGGATTACTTTGAAGGGGACAATATAGATTTAGATGAATAAACTTGTATTTTTAATTTTCTGAATAAATTCCGGGAACTTTTTGATCAAGGTAGTATTCATACTGAAATTCGAACTAGGGGCGGCTTTAGTTTCAAATGCCTGGTCGTAAAAACAACCCCCTACCACACCCCCCAGTGGTGGCTCGCAAGTAGCTAAATAAATTGAAAAAAACTTGTAACACTTGACTTCGGGTGCGATATATGCCCCCGGGGTGTAACAAAAGGTATTTTTTTTAATCTTCTCCACAGGAGAGGCGACAGCACACGTGCAAATTATGTCGACCGCGACTGAAATAAAAAAAAGACAGACGCAAAACGATCCCTACGCGACCACGAACATGGGGGTTGAGCTGCACGTGTCCAATTTAATTCCAACAAGCGGAAAAATAAAAAAAATAAAAGAATGGGAACAATCAATAAAGTCGTTGCTAAGGACGCGGTGGATTTCGAGTCTCGGAATGCCGTCGCTTTTGCTACCTACATCCGCGCAAGCAACGTAATCAGTACGAGAAGAATAAATATTCACTTAAATATCTTAGAGGAATCACGTTCTCATGGACCTTATGATTAATTATTCTCCGGTCAAAATCACAATAAGTGGGTACAAAAGGAAAAAGGTTGTCGTACATTAACGTTGGCAAATACTATCTATTAGACAAGCAAAACTTATTGAAAAAATGAAAGCTAAAGCTACGCATTTGGGTTAACTGTGACGACATTCATAACGAGAGCCGCATTAATGATACAGGTCAGAGACCTTGAATTAGGATTGAACTTGAAAAACTCAATCATAAGCGTTGAAAGTTATTACAAATGTGTAAGAGTTTTTTGCGTTTATTATTCTTTTTTTAACATTTAGCACGAAACGTGTTTCAACGCTTTGAGCACTCGACCTTCAAATGCTGAAAAACGTGTCGTGTTACAAAAAAAATAAGCGGTGTGAAATTTTACTGAGTTGCGATATGTTCCCACACGACGATACCTTCCCTTTCGAGATGAGGAAGTAAATATTAAGGCCTATTTTATGGTATTTCGCAAAACTTACATCTATTTAACACTGATCTGCTCTAAACTGCCCTGTACCTGCACATATCTCCTGCCTCAATCACATGAAGACGTTGCTTCATACATAGGAGATGCGTTCAAATTCTAAGGTTACTACATTTTTCCTCTGAACTTGATACTACGGAATGATAGAACATTTAACTCATATTAGAAGTGTTTCGAATCAAGATGTCAAAAGTAGTCCGTACATAAGAAGAAGAATTGGGTTAGGCAAAGGAGCTTTCACAAGGAGGAGCGAATTGATGATAAGGACATCGAGTAAGGATGTTAAGAAAAGGTCCATGAAAACTCTGGTATAGAGCGTGGCTTTGTACGGCGCAGAAACATGGTCATTGAAGTAGGACGATAGTCATAGATTGGGAACTTTTGAAAAGAGTGTGTGGAAATGGATGTAAAAGGAGAAGTAGAGAGAAAGGAAAACAAATGAGGAAGTGCTAGGCATGGTGGAGGAGGAAACGAGATTCGTGGGAGACATCTATCGGAAGCAGGAACGGTGGATGCCAAGCTTTTTGGTTAGGGTGGAATGTGGAACTCTGTCAGCGGGGAGAAGATTAGACGGGAGGTGAAGGGAGGAAAGGGATAGGCATGTCGGACGGAATGAAGGGAAGTAGAAGGCATGCAGAATTGATGAAGGGTTTATTATAGTGTGGGGTGTCAGGTTTTGTCTTGTTTGGCGAGGCAAAGAAATGCATGCAAGTGGTCTGTGCTCATCAAAAACCTACATCAAACCGTTAATCATCAAATAAGTAAATAACCATTTAATCAAGGGAATCCTGAATAAGGAAAAATATAAAAAATCCGATTATCAAAAGGATGTATTAATGTGGAAATCAATTCAGATACACGCCGTTTGGCAAAACCGCAAGCGAGAACGATTAAGTATAAGTGGAACCGAATGGAAAAGAGGGGCAGACATTAGTCCAGTGAAAAAATAAAAGATAACCATTCCAGAACACAGCACAAACAAAACCATTTGAGGAGGGGAATCGGAAGAGGAGTAATAGAGAGGGAGTGATTCGTGCATTAAAAATACACGGATATTACCTACATAAACATTTCGTAATGTGGAAAAAAGAAGAAGGCGACCGTTACGGCGACCTGAGGTCCGCGGGGCGTATAAATATCGATGATTGCCTCCGGTCTCCCATTTCCTCCGTTCAAGGATGAATTCCGGGACCTTATCGCCCTTGAGAGGAAAAATTGAACACTTGAAACCGCCGGGAATGAAGTTCTACCCGCAACGGCGATATAAGAATAACGACGCTTTGAAAAAAAAAGAAAATTTAAAGAGTTTTTTCCTCTCGATTCTAGGCCTCCTCTCCCGTGTTCACCTTTGGTGTCAGAAAAAACCAGTAACTTCAACTCTAGAGTGAGCTAGCAGCAGCCGAACGAACTTCCAAATATCTTAAACTTGGTCTAAAGCTTACAGTCCTTTGGGGACGTCTACTCTTCATGTCGTCCAAGTGTCTGGCGCGAGGAGACACTTCCGCATAAGCGGACCGAAACTTGGAAAAATCTCTAAATACCTCTCCTTCTACTCCCTTAGAAGAACGTGATTGACATAGAAAAATCATGATCAACCATTTTTTTAATATCTCGATACAAAAAAAATAATAAAAAAACTCATGCCAACCTCTCACGTTACCAGTGCCCTTAGATTATTAGAAGAAGACTCTGCGAGTAACAGAGAAATAATGAAACCCGCAGATTGCGTGCAACCCTTAAAAAAATTAGACCAGACGTCGGAGTGGTGTAAATTAATGTAGGTTAGCATTAAATACCAGAAAATGTAAAGCAATTAAGTTCTGGAATAACAGAAAAGATAAACAAAAAGTATATTATATAATAAAGTGGTTCGTGTTCAGATTGTCTGAACAGGTCAAATGCTTGGGGTGTTACGATGGATTTAACGATTTATGGGATACACACATAAAAAAAATTGCGGGTGGACTTTAAAGAGGCTAGGTTTCATTAGACGAGTTGTAGCCAAATGTAAAGAAAATTTAAGAGAGAGAAAGAGGTGAAAATTCGCTTAAGTTAGACCAAACTTGGAATACGCCGCAAGATTATGGGATCCATTGGAGAACGCGCAAATAAAAGAATTGGAAAATGTTTCCAGAGAATACGATATAGGTTTGCTAAGTACTGCTACGAGAAGCGAGTAAACATAACGATTATGCTGGAGAAAATTAGGCTGGGAGCATCTTGATTCTCGAAGAGACCAGGCAAGACTTGCGGTACAGGGTTCAGGGCACCTTAGTTTACTTGCGACGAGGGATTCATCACGGCATTACATTACTTGTATATCGGAAGATTCGATTGGGATAAAATAAGAGAGATATACTAGGTCGCAGGCATATACAAGGACTAGTTCTTCCCTGGTATGATACGCATTTGTTACCAAATCAAACCCAAGCGCCCTAATTTATTAGCCGAAAGACCAAAAGCAAATGAACATAGATGTCGGTTACCTCCCCTAAACGTTAATACCACTTAAGTACTAAAAATTAATGATGTAGTCAAACACTACAATGATTGCATGTAATCGTACATAGGAATGTACCTGAGTACGTGCGAGAACGTTTTTACATATTAGCTAATATGCAGATACTCAAATGAATTTATGAACTAACATGGCATAAATGGGTGGTGCCCTGACACCCCCCGCCAAATACTCTCGTGGCGGCTTGCGGGGTATTACACAGATGTACATGAACTATTCAATGCTACGGAATATTAAAAAAATATTTTATTTTTTCTACGCACAATTAATTTCTAATCAATTAGATACGCTATTATTTCCCTCGTAAACTCAACGATAAAATAAGTCTATACTTGTCTTAAAAAATATCGTATGAATACGTCGGTTGAATATCGTCACATATTACGAAGAATAAAACATTCTGGACACGACTACTCCCATTTTAACAATTTATATATCATACACATGGAACCTATTATATATTATATTATCTAATAATATTCATATAATATTGGATAGGACTTGCAACCAAACGTCTTATGAGAAATAAATCGAACAATATCATAAAACTATATAATATTATCAAATCATATTCTTATGTTATTGGTTAAGACTTGTAACCAAACGTCTCACGAGAAATAAATCAAACATTTCATAAAAGCTCTTTGAGAATTTCCCTTCGTTGTATCGTGCCTTCATAGTTCATGCGCCTTAAAGTGAAGTCCTCATAGTGAATACAAATATAAGATTTACAACGCAGCTCGACTGAACTCCACGATGCACGAGAAGTCATTTTAGCAGATACTAAAAGGTATTTACTAGCATTCAGTTCTTCGATATTTTTTTAAAGATGGTTTCAACAACGGCTCGCAACGAAGATAAAACATTTACACTTTTTTCCACTGGTGATAATGACGAGCAATTGCTGAAACCGGTCGGTAAAAAATTCAAATATGATAACAAGGCAACCTCACTCTATAAATACGCCACCACTTCACCCTTCTAATTTCATGAAATAGGCTTAGGACCGGTATACCATCCTGTCATCTGTATACAAGCCTCGAATTTTCCTTAGCTGACATGGACGATGAGAATCAAATAAAAACACAGGTTATGGGTTAATCAAGAAGTAGGAAGGCTGAAATAAATACTAAGGTTTGGCAAAATTAACTATAAGAGGCAAAACATTTCACTTATTTATGAAATATTTTAGAAAAAGTTGAACAAAGTAATAATGCCATTAAAAGGATTGCGTTACGTAAAGAAGCGTTTGTAGAGAGGCGGGAGTTGATGACAGACACCTAATGTAAAGATGTTCAGAACGATTACTTTAATATCGAGGTTAATGTTCAGAAACTTGGTCGCTGAGGCAGGGGGCTAGGCGTAGATTGGAGGTCTCACAGATTTAGATGTGAAGAGGGACGGAGAAAATAAAATGAACGGAAAGGAAAAACAATGACGGAGTTCTATGAATGGAATAAGGAAGTTTTTTTGGCATTAATTCAATAAAGGCAGGACAACTTGGATGCAGGAGATACTGAGAAAGTTAAAAATCATTACTCGGCACATCGCTGAATCAGTGCCATAGATATGGGAAGAAATCGTTGTAGAAGGCAGTTAAATCATAAGAAAACGAATGAAATGAGCTTATCAAGGAATAAAGAAGCCCAACGTAAATGTAAAATCACTTTCACGGTTAGAAAAGTTCACCTATTTAGGAAGCGTTTCAGAAAAAGGTGGAAAAAGTAGTTAGGACAAGAATTACGCCAACTTTGGAAGTCTCTAAGATGAGGAGGGAGTTGATGGCGTATTAAGTAAAGATGTGAAGAAAATACTCGAGAAAACTTCAAGAGGTAACGAGTGTTGCATTGGTCGGAAACTTGGTGGATGAGACAGGAGGATAAGCGTAAATGTGGGACATTTGAGACGTGGGTATAGAAAAGGATGGAATAGGTATAACAGACTGGACATTGTGGGGGGGGGGGAGTTTTTGGGAGAATTCTTAAGGAGGCAGGAAAGGTCGATGCAGAGAATATTAAGAGGCAATGGGGGTATGAGGGGCGGTCAAATGAAAACCGAACCCATTAGTATCAACCTCACGACCTTCACCAACAAGGACATAACCCAACAACTGCGTGCGCCTGTCAGTTGTCACTATGCAGTTCTCCTACCATAGCGATGGCAGTATCGAATCATAACAACAGTGTTTTCACCTTTCGCGCAGACTGTGTCTCATGGCGGGTGATCGGTTTTCGTTACCAAAAACCTTTGTATAGAAGTACACTACTCCATAATAACTTACTGTAATAATAACAATATCGTCCACGCATAAACAGAAGATTCAAATGTGAAGTTTAAGTGGAAAGCGAAGTTCGAGGTTTTATTTTTTTCCGATGGATAAGTGAATTTTCAGAAAAGGGGAGATGAATATTCCCGCTTAAAAATATTTGGCGTCTGGACCAGAATTGGTGGACGCCTATGAGAGAATACTCGTTTCGAAACCATTTTCAGAATTGAAAAATAAATTTTGCCGCGTGTAATCATTGTAATCTTGATCACTGAAACAGCACACGAAACTAACCAGTCCACGTAATATCTTATCTTCGTAGATTTTTACATATAAAGATAAGGTTATCAGATAATGCGCAAATTATCGCGGACTATAAAACATATCACATATTTTTATCAAATCATTTTCTTACAATCGAGTGAGCGGTAGTCCATGGTTAGAGCGTTGGACTAGTGACCGGAGGGCACGAGTTCAACTCCCGGACACGCCTATTTGGACACCCTCATCTCCGCTCAAGAAGTGTGGTTTTTCGGGTATCATTTTACTGGGAAACCATCACCGGCCATCGCCCTAATGCGTGAAATTAAAACGCTTAGTATTGGGCGAACTTTACCATCATCTTCCAAACCGACCTGCGGGTTGATAACTTTGTTCATAGTTTTTTTATTCCTAGATCAATAACATTTTTAATACTCATTTGTCTTATTGTTTGGGCTGGGCTTATCAAGAGCCCAAATCCGTTTCACATCTGAAGTGTTATTTGCGCAGTATTTGAGATGTTGTTTTCTAGCTGAAGCATAGGTTTGCCGAGTATGTAGCGCGACTCACAAAGATAGTCCCTTTTATTTTTATACTTTACTCTATTCACGCAGTTATTAAAAAGGCTAAAGATGCTATTTTCATGTTTTTAGCGTCACAAGTTATCAATCCGGCGATTGGCTAGTAGCAGCACACGAAACTGTCCTGCTCCCTCATTAACTTGTTATTCCTCTATTGCTCCGTTGACCGAAATTTACATTACTTGCTGCAGGTTATTTCATCCTTTACCTTTCTCAATAATTCTTCCCACCCATGTTTCATTCAATTATGGCCTTTAATATGTCATCATGCCTCAAGATGTGTTCAATCAGTTTCCCTGTTCTTCTTTTAAGGAGATTGGGAAAGCAAAAGTCAATGTCACCTCAATTCATTGTTTAGGGTGAGTCAGAATGGACTCACGAGTTTTAAAAACATCACTGAAGAGCGCGCATGTGAATTAGCAGAGTAGCAGTAGTGGCGTTCGCTCGGGGAAACGACATTTTTAGTAGTTACCATGCACTGGTCGGGTGAGAATCGAGGATTTGCCATAGAAACGTTCTTTAAGAACAATGGTAGTGTGGTGGCGATGCAGACAGCACTGTGGTCTAGCGATGAAGCGAATTTTCATCTCACCAGCTCAGTAAATGAGCAAAATTTTCGTTACTGGGCGACTGACTACCCTCGCGAACTTCACCCAAGACCTCTTCATAGCCCCAAAGTGACAGTTTGGTGCGCTCACGCTCACGCTCATCGCTCACCAAGGTCTTCACCTGGATGAAATCATTTTAAAACCCCAATGAAAATAAAATTACATTGAATGTAGTATTCAGAAATAAAAACCATTTTATCTTGGTTGGTTTTTTTACAAGTCACCCGTCAAATCAGGGAGTCCATTCCGACTCACCCTGTATTTGATGACGAGTATTGAAGTTATTGTAATAAGCATTCATGCCTATTTCGTAAACACATGTGATGTAAGTACAAAGTTTTTAAGCACTCTGTGGTGTATCTTAATATTTGAAACGTGCCCTAAAACTTATTATGGAGTAGCTCTCAGGCAACAATTTTTAACTATGCGATTTCGGCTGTTTTTAAAAAAATTAATTGATATAATTTTAACAAATTGCGGGTAAATGCTGTTATATTAACATTATTACAACACTTAAATAATTGCGCGCAGGATATTAGTTTTTCGAGGGAGTGACATGGAGTATTTCTGAGCCATTAATCCATAAATCTTCTGGCGGAAGTCCTCCACTGCCATAAGAGATCGTAAATAATCTTTAATTTTCAATGAAAACACAGGAAGACCCTATTTTATCATCGTCATTAAAGATAGAGCACTTAAAGACATCAAATACAGAAAATGAAAAGTACTTAACATTGCCATGCAACTTCCTTTTGCGTCCTCCTCCTCCTTGCTTCTTCCATCAATAACTCTTCGAAGTATTTCTTCATTTGCTACTCTTGTCTATCCTATTAGCTTTCAAAATTCTAGGATAAGCGGGGCCAAAATTATTTTTGCAAATAGTTAAGTCCTACTGAAAGAACGCGCAAAGAGAGCAAACAGTTGTTTTTCCAGTTATTTCAGAAAGTGAAAACATGGATTAACTATTATTATATTAACGAATTGTTCCAACACACTTTAGACACTCCGTTGCACTCGTAAGCCCCGTACCCTGCGAAGCTGATTATGTAATTGTCCTGCAAAACCCTTGGAATTCCCTAGTTCTGCATAGAAAGTTGCAGGGATGGTCGTGTGATCATACTATTGGTATCCAAAGTTGTTAAATAATGTCAGCATAGAGCTGCTAATTGGAGATGAACAAACACTTAAAAGAGTTATGATCCTTCGCATGCAATCCAAATCCTTTTTTTTTCGGCTTGGGAGATCATAAAGAATCCCAGAGCAGAGAGACTAAATTCTAAGCATTTTCCTCACACGCTTCCCTTTCGGGATAAACACAATAGAGGGGTTAACAATCTTTGTATATTCAAATTCCGCGCGGGTTCAACAGCTTCAAAACAACCTTTGAGGAATGCACAAGAAAAAAGCATTAACCTCTTACATCCAATATTTTTCGACGCATTTGACAGTTATGGTAGGAATTGGTGTGTGATGAATGGTTACTTACATTGCGACAGTTTTTCGAGAGTTTAATGGCGACTTTCGCAAATGGGGCCTACCGATCAAAAGGGCGGAAGTCGCGAAGAAAGACAAAACTCATGGCAAAATGCTACTCATAATCTCCGGCCGCAACATCACGTGATAGAGGCTGGGGGAGGGAGGTCTCTCCTTGTCCGAGAGGAACGGACGTCGGACTAGACAATAGGTACGGGCGAGCTGTTGGGGGGGGGGGCGAAGGAAAAAAAATATACATCCCACGCATCTCTCCCGAAAAGGCGGACGGAGAAAACAAGGCGCAGAAAACGAAGCAGGAGCCAGGGAGTTTAATTTAAAGGGACTACTACTCCTCCTTAGCTCATCTTAGGGGGGGGGGAGACCAGGGGGGCCCACTCATTCTCCCGATCTCCCCCACACTTCCAACCCATGCAATTACCGAGATAGTCATTAGGGGAGGAGGAGGGGAAAATTCCTTCCCACCTCTCCTTCTCTTCAGTCTTCTTAAAACTGCCGGCGGAACAGTGGGCAAAGGGACGCGGACCAGGCAAGGCGAAGGAAACAGGTCGATGGCCCAAACTACTCTGAGAAAGAGAGAGAAGCCCTGGAGGGCGGAAAGAAGGCTTTTGTGTGCGTGTTTGGAGGGGGAGGAGGATGGTGGGAAAGGGGGAAGAAGGAAGGGGAAGGAGAGAGAGAGGAGGAGGGCACCGTTGCATTCGCTGGAAGGGGAGAAGCAGAGAGAGATAGAGAGAGAGAGAGAGATAGAGAGAGAGAGAGAGAGAAACGAAGGAAGAGGAAGAGGTTATGGGGGAGGGAGGGGAAGGAATGCAGGGAAATGGGGAGTGAGGGAGGGGAGTGGTGAAGTTAGGAAGGCGAAGTCGCTGAGTGATGAGAGTAGAGGGAAGGATTGAAATGAGAGAGAAACAAGGGAGAATCCTATTCAAGAAACTGGATGTCGAGGGTAGATGAGAACACAATTCTCTCTTCTGGTGACAGCCTCGGTTTGGACTCTCACGGCGTACTTATGGCGAAAGTGGTTCGCGAAAACGCAAGTGAGCGCACATGCAAAGAATATGCGTACATATATAATAACTATTTATATGTGTGCATACAATTCACTTCGTCTGAAGAAGGCCGCGGACATGTAGCACTACTCGTAAAATGTGATTGTGCATTGCTAATGAGTCATATATTATATATATATACATATATATACACACATATATATATACATATACATATATATACACACATATATATATACATATACATATATGTATATATATATATATATACACACATATATATATATATATATATGCGTGTCAGTATGTGGACATAATTATTAGCTAAAGCTAAATTAGCAGCTAAAGCATGCAAATATACTAGGAAAAAATTAACACCCACGCATTATAGGACAGGTGATTTCATGTGTGCCAAGGAAATGAAAAAAGTTTTGAGTAAATGCCACAACTAGCGTGTTCTAGTAATACGCCCAGTATTGCAAGATAGATACATACTACCTTGATCAAAAATTTCCCGGAATTTATTCAGAAAATTAAAAATACAAGTTTATTCATCTAAATCTATATTGTCCCCTTCAAAGTAATCCCCATCGACTGCAACACACTTATGCCAGCGCTTGATCCAATCCTCGAAACATTTTTTATATTCGGTTTTCGGTATGTCCATCAGTGCTTCCTGCGATTTTTCCATTACTTCCTCTCGGCTGCTAAAACGCGTTCCCCGTAATGGTTTTTTAACTCGATTGAACAGAAAGAAGTCACAGGGAGCCAAATCAGGTGAATTCGGTGGCTGTTGGATGGTATTTGTTGCATTTTTCGTCAAAAAATTACGAATAATGATAGCACTGTGCGACGGTGCGTTATCATGGTGCAAAATCCACGAGTTTTCTGCCCACATTTCTGGTCTCTTTCGGCGAATTGCTTCACGCAAACGTCTTATAACGCCCAAATAATACTCTTTGTTTACTGTCTGGCCTTCTGGCAAAAATTCATGATGCACTACACCGTTGTAATCCATGAAAACCGTCAGCATTGCCTTCTTTTTTGACTGAAAACGACGTGGTTTTTTTGGTCTCGGCTCATTTGGTGAACGCCATTCACTTGCCTGATGTCTGGATTGCGTGTCGTACTCATAAACCCACGTCTCGTCTCCAGTAATGATCCTTTTGATGAATGTGGGATCGGATTCAGCCTCGCAAATCATGTCTTTTGCGACGTCAACACGGTCTCTTTTTTGCATGAAATTGAGGTCTTTTGGCACCAACTTTGCTGCTACACGACGGAAACCCAAATCATTAACCACAATGTCTTGGGCGGATCCATAGGCAATGTTCAAGTCCTCCGCTATTTCTCTGATGGTTAATTTGCGGTTATTGACCAACATTTCTTTTGCTTTATCAATTTTTTCACCGACTTTCGATGTCGATGGTCTGCCACTGCGTTCATCATCTTCGATTGACTCACGACCACTTCTGAACCGCTCGTGCCACTGGTAAACGACCGTTTTTTTTAGAGAATCGTTGCCGAAACACTTTTCCAACATTTCCAACGTCCGTGCGCCACTAAATCCGTTTTTTACGCAAAATTTAATACAAGTTCGTTGTTGCAAATTTAAATCCATTTCTGCAATTGTAAAAAATCGCCAACACACACAGAGATAGATGTACTCTTGGCTACGTAACTTTTGCAAATGTCAAGTTATGACACTAAGATATAAAGGGAATATCAACAACAGATGTACCAATTTAACAAAAAAACAGAACTCAAATCGGAACGATGGGAGCGCCACACGGTGGTTATTCCGGGACCTTTTGATCAAGGTAGTATAATGTGAATGTCCTTTTAAGTGTTACTATTTTATTTGTGTTCTATTGTGCCGTCCCAATATTATGCTGCTCGTGTGAGTGTTTCTATATTATATATATATATATATATATATATATATATATATATATATATATATATATATATATATATACTGTATATATATATATTGAATACTTGTAATACATAGAATACTTTTAATATTAGAATACTTATAATATTCTATCCGTTACCTGTTCTATGTCGACTACGCTTCTTCCTACCGCTTCATTAAATACTATGGCAACCCCTTGTGTGCTCTTGTCCCCGCCGCTGTATATTATTCTATAATTACCACTCCAGTATTCCCCGCTATCCTTCCATCTAACCTCGCAGAGACCTATTTTTCCCCTTTCCATCTCTCACTTAATATTTTGCAATTTCCCTGTCCCCAAATTTGTCCTTACGTTCCACGCTCTAATTCTAACTAATTTCGTCTTTTTCTCCTGCGTCTTCTGTCCTACTGTTGCCGGTTTTCCATTGCAAGGGTCTCGTGGGATGAAGACCGCGGAATGCTTGCCTCCCCCGCTGCCGGCCACGGCACACGGCCGATTGAGCCGAGTCCCGTGGCTGCCAGGACTCATATTATCTGTAGTGGCCATCATATTTATCTTGGGAATGATAATTGAGGTGGTTTTCCGTTGCCTTCCTCAATAGTGTTTTTAACATGGTACCATCACTTATTGGCCGCCCCACTGGGGTCATACGCCATTGCAGCCACCCCACTGAGGAACAGACGCTGCGTGGACTACCTTTCGTCTGGCTCCTAACCTTCGACCTATCTGGCATGAGTGACCCCACCAGGAGCAAATATTAATACTCCCGCCAGCACAGCTCTAGGGGTCATTGGAACGCACAAGCCCTTCCACCACGTCAAGGTTGTAGTCCGGGTCCGGGAGGGTATATATACGAGGGTCATCCGGAAAGTAGTACCCGTTCGTGAAATAAAGACACAAAAGTAAATATTAACAAACATAAAAAATTTTATTTGAAAGAGGATACTTTAAACTACTTCTCAACATAATCTCCAAGCAAATTAAGGCATTTGTCATAACGTGTGACAAGTTTCTGTATTCCTGCTGCATAGTCCTTCGCCGCCAGCTCATTGAGATACGCGAGGGACCCATCTTGCACAAATTTTTGCATAATGCAGATGGTGTTTAACAATTTCATGAACAATTGTTCGAGAAACATTGGGAAAATGCTCACAGATGTCATCAATTGTGACGCGCCGATCGTTCCTCACGAATTCGTCAACTGAGCTCACCAGTTGGTCTGTAATGACAGACGGTCTCTCCGAACGCTCATCGTCGTGTGTGTTCCCCCTCCCCATGTTGAAGTTGCGACACCACCGCCGAACAGACGACTCGTCCATTACATTGTCTCCATACACCTCCTTTAATTGGCGATGAATATCACATGGGCGAACGTTTCTTGCATTGAGGAATTTAATCACTGCCCTCACTTCACAACTGGCGGCGTTCTCAATTTTTTTAAACATTGTAAACAATCACAGAAACAACACAGGCAATGCTAGCGTCACGCAACTTGGCTCAGAGAAGGCAGACAAGCCACTGAAGCTATCTGACCTCGTCCAGCGGCTACTCGCGTCGTCAGCACTTCATGCGGCACGAACGGGTACTACTTTCCGGATGACCCTCGTGTATATATATATATATATATATATATATATATATATATATATATGTATATATATATATATATATATATATATATGTATATATATACATACATGTCTATATATACATATATGTATATATATACATATATGTATGTATATATATCTATATATATATATATATATATATATATATATATATATATATATATATATATATATATATATACATACATACACGCCGTTGCACGTCGGATGAAAACCCAAGGACAATGGAAATACGCGCACATCTTTGTGTCGGTCAATGGAAAGGACGTGTTCCACTACGTCGCTCGGGAACACTCAACTTGATCAACATTTTTTTAAGCCATGAGAAACCAACGTTTCTTCCAGACGTCACGTGGATTGTTTCAATGATTTAGAGATCCACAAACCGGATGAACGGAAATTATATTTGCGGTTAAGGTCGGTCGATCAAAGGTTCGATTCCGTTCCACCAAATCGGGAACTCGTCCGTGTCCAAGTTTTTCAGTCTATGGTGAACTGATTTTCCTTTCAAACATGATAAAGACGTTTCCATTGATTTCCTGATAAAAAATCGTCCTGACCGAGAGATCTTTCTCATGGAGGAGTATACCCTAGGCCCCAAGAAAACGCACGCGAAGTGCTAATTTTTTAATCACATTTATCTAAAACCTTATGCTAGAAAGGTGCACACTTGAATAACCCGTTCCTTTAGGACACTAAACTCTAAACCTAGTCGAAACTTTCGTCGTTGCATGTGTCGGTTTTGATACGAGATTATGACGCTAGAATAATACTCTTGAGGAGAATTCGGAAACATAAATGTGTATCACTGGAATCATTCTGGACCTGAAATCCTTCGACAAAGCCATAGAATACTAATTAATGGTTGTCCTAACTCTTTTATAAAACTTTTTGTGTTTTTCTCTTAGGACCTATCACGGATAACACAGTTTCAGGTGCAACATAGTGGAAATATGTCATGACGGAGGGAAACACTTCGCTTTTCTACATTGAGTATTTTTATTACGTTAACTAAGTTTCGTTTTACTACGTTTCGTTATGGCGTAACCTGAAAATGGTACGCTGTAGCGAAACCTAGGTCGTAATAAAAATACTCCACGCGGAAAAGCGAAGTGTCTTTTTCCATCACCTATCACAGAGTAAAGTAGTTAGCATGACGAATGATAGGGCAAACAGTGGCTGTTAAGCAATCTTTCGGATTAAAATAATGATTGTTCAGGCATGACTTCTTCCAGAGCAGAAAAAATGCACATCGCCACAAACTCACAAAAGTACTAAATACGATATCGATCGAATTTCTACTAATATGGAACTCGAAGTATATCAACTATCATAATGTTTTCGAGTCAGCCCTTTAATCAACTCGGTGCCATCAACTAAGATAGAGACATCAATTTAGATAATTTGTGCATGATTTCGTCATTTATATAATTCCTTTATTCTCGCGATGTTATTTTGCACTGAAAACTAAAATAATTGACGACCGGCTTGCATAATGGTTATTAAAAAATAGCAAGCAATCCAAATAGAGATGTATGTATATTGATAGCGGTCACAGAGTATAAAAATACGGAGGCAACGCTGCTTATTAAAGATTTATTTACATTTCATGTATCCTGTTCATCGTTGAAAACAATTCGATGTAAGACGAGATGCTTTCACCCAGTACTTTCACAAGCATTGATTTTTTCATTGACATGCCATTGATTTAATAAAAACAACTCTGGAATCTATGCGCTGAACCTCGCATAAATTCATCCGTCGGTTCATATGGAGGCCGTGACATTTAAAGGCCCATAAAAAATACAAAGAGGGGCCATAAAAAATAATGGCGACGCTACTGAGAGCAAACAACTTCTTTATTTTCTTTAGGGGGCATGACCACTTGAAAAGGGCATACCTCATATACCGGAGCCGTGTGAATATACGTTATTTTCGCCGAATGAGTTGATTTTACAACCGGATAGATTTCCTATGGATAATAATAATATCATGGCAATGCTTAATGGGTTTTATAAATCCGGAAAGATCGTCTTCCCCTAAAAAAAAAATTTTTACATGCACTCTGTTCTCAATGGAAAAAATAATTTGAAATCCTTTATAGAGTAGTTTGGTTAATACCTCATTGAAATATAACACCGACGTTTCACGAATTTCCCCGACTTTTCCCGGTCGCAGTGATTTCCCAGGTTGTTCCGAGTTTTCTCTACCGAATAATTCCCCCCCCCCCCAGAACCCCAATGGCGCGAATGACCTTTGCCTTCGGTCACCTCCCCTTAATGACCACTTATAAACTCGTCGACCACTTGTACAGAAAACCACTCCTGCTCCAACGAGACCTATTACCTAGTAGTTTTAGAAAACCCTGGATTGAGCAGCAATTTCTGGAAACTAGAACTTTAACCCACGCTAAGTCCAGTGCTATCTCCCTTCAAGTTCAACAACACCAATGCCATTGAACCATATAACCTCAGCAAAGGATCTCGGCGTATTAACAATTAGTGTACTAAACTTCTCTGACCACATTAAATTAGGCAATTAAAAATAAGGCCACGTCATTTTTACACCTTCTATACCACTTCAAGGAAATCTACAGATATCCACATACACCGAAATTGTACTTTTCAACAATTTTTATTCCAATTATCACATATTTCTCTCCTATTTGGTTGGTTTTTAGTCTTCACCACCTTAAGACAAGAGGCCCGGTTTCGAATCCCAGAGGTGATAGAACTTTTCAATGGTATCCCGATCCCTACTTGGGAGTATCCATTCGGAGAGAACTTTAAGTGGATTACGAATTCCGTCGGATGGGACGTTAAACTGAGTGACCCCTTGGCGCCCATAGTTAAAAGTGTGTGCAAATGCCGACGCCAGGTTTCTTTCCAGCCTTCCTTCTTTCCCTGAATATCCTAACCCTACCTATCCCTAAAGATGTAACTGGCCTCAACTATCGGTCGCTTCCCCTAGCAACAACTAATGCTAAGAATATTTGATAAAGATGTCGGTATACGAGGAAAAATTAGGATGAGGGCGCGAGAGATGAAATCCTCCGGACCACTGAGTCATGATGCTCACTTCCCATTACATCCCCCCGCCCCGACTCACTTCACTTCCACCCCCGCTCTCTCTATACCCTCCCTCCTCCCCCAAACCATCCGAAATCCTTCCTATATTAGGGGAAATGGAATCTTTGTGGGGTGGAGAGAGAGGATTGGAGGGGGGGATGTGAGGGAGAGATTGGGCATGGTATGTGAATGTGCGTGGAAGCGAAAGATAGAGTTGACATGGAGTTTGGGGTGGGGGCGGATTTGTGAGTCGGGGAATTGCGATTGGGGACGACAGCAAAGGGGGCGGGAGGGTGGGGAAGGGAATGGGTGAGGCTCCGAAGTGGGGTGAAGAGATGAGCGAAAGGGAAAGATGGGAGGAGGAGAAAAAAAGAGGGCAGGGAAATGAGGAGGAAAGGGAGGAAGAAACGGAGAGATGGCCCTAAATTACAAAAAAGCAGATTGTTCCGAGAAAAAGGACGGCACCGCGGAACGAATTACGAAACGCTTTACGGTCGCTCGAACACGACGGCGAACCAGAAAAAAAGAAAAGCGCAAGGCGGCGAAAACTTTATACATTTAGGGGTGACGAACGACAAAGTGAAAAAAAATGAAGAGAAGAGAGCGTCGGGTTAAGGAAAACCTTTCGGTTTTTAAGGTTTCGAATGAAACATATATGCGTTCACCGCCTTGTAATTTCGCTCACCATGACCTCTCGGGTCATGGAACAAAAATAACATATGCATTCGAATAAATGCGACAGCAACGTCCACCTTTTCGCTCGATATCTTAAGGCCGTTTTAAATGATGCTTATTTCAGCCCTGAAATCAGGAAATCGTATCGCTTAAAAGGGGCTATCGTATTCGACAAATGGTTGGAATTCGACTTTCATGACTGAAAATAGAAATAAATATGATACTTACGTACATTTTCTGTCTGATTCATTTAATCCAACTACCAGTCAGATATTAACAGGTCTGTTTCTAGAGACTACCGATTCTTTCGCCGGAATGAACATTATTTTTGTAGGAATCCAGTTTCTATTTATTTCAACATAATAATCCAATTTTTTGTCCATAATTTCTGTTTTACATCTTTGGCATTGAAATGGTTTGGCAATCATAATTGCTTCTAATACGACAGATGTTCCCTTCGTAAGAATTATGGAAGGAATCCGACACGACGACCACTTAATGCTTGTTTGAATTCAAGAGTAAACACTGCCGCGGACGAAACCAAAACTAAGCGTTTGCGCATGCGTGGAAATGGAAAGGGGAGTTGGATCGTGTGTAGGATTCATTCGAGACTTAGCATCAGGTTTGCATCCAATATATTGAACCTCCCGATATCAATGACTCAAATAAAGATCGCATAAAACGGCATTAAGGAGAGAATAGTTTCGAAAAGGATGCGTGTTAGTGTAATTCGTTCGTGACTTCGAGAACACTCTATCCCGGCAGTTACGATGCTTTAACGTCGTAAAAGCATCGAAAAATACTGATGCTGCGTTCTCATCATTGACCTGGGGACTGCTCAACAAGGTCTCCAAAATTATCGATAATAAATAATTAAGTATGTGACTTCACAGCCTCGGTAGTTCCTAATTCTTCCGTAAGCGGAACATTTTGGATTCGCAGATGTCATGGCTTCAAAACTTCATCGTCAGAGCTAAAATATTTTGAGTTATTAGCGAATAAGCCCCCCCTCCAAACACTGCTTCGAGACCTTTCCGTAAAATCAACACCCCACGGATGATGGGATCTGGTGAATTAATCGCATGCTCGAATGTAGTAGTAGTTTTGAGGGGAGGCGACCGACAGCTAAGGTCATTTGCGCCATAGGGGAAGGACAGGAAAGGATGAAGGGTGGAGAGAAACCCGGCGTCGGCATTAGCCTACTCTTTACGAAAGGCGCCAAGGGGTCCGCGGCTTAACGTCCCATCCGACGGACGGCGTACTCACTCAAAGTGCCCTCCACAAAGCACCTCAAGTAGGGATCGAGATACCTCTGAAAAATATTCAACACCGCCGGGATTTGAACCCGCGCCCTCAGGGTGGGAAGCCAGTACGTTAGCCCCCGCACCATCTCGATCCCCCGCATGCTCGACCGAGTACGAACAGTGAAAGATGAAGAAATATGCGAAAAGGAGCAAGAGGGTTAGGGGAGAGAAAGAGAAACAGACCTTGAAACGAGGAAGGAATGAAAGTGAAGATCAAAGATGACAGATGCGAGAGACATTCTTACGGACCAACTCTAAGAACTGAGAGGAATGCGGAAATTGGCAAGTCTTGCTAAATATAATAACAAGATAGAGCGACCAGTGAATTATGGATTCGTCTCAAGATTATAGAAATATATATAGACCATCCCGCCTTAAGAATTCGTTCATTCCTCGTCATATCTTATGCTAATAAATTAACACAACCTAGTACATAATATCAAACAGGGGTTCATTAGGGATGCACAGCTCTCCCGATAGTTTAAGGCATTCCGCGGTATAGGTTATACTCGTAAGTGTGTGTATATATTATATATATATATATATATATATATATATATATATATATATATATATATATATATATATAATATTCTATTTGTGTTCTATCGTGCCGTCCCATTATTGTGCTTCTCGTGTGAGTTTTTCCGTACAATCGTAAAATATATATATTATATATTATATATATATATATATATATATATATATATATATATATAAAATATATATATATATATATATATATATATATATATATATATATATACGAGGAGGGATGTGTGTGTGTGTGTACACAGTAATCAACCCGAAAGTAGGTTTGGTTGGTGATGGTAGAGTTCGCCCAGTACTAAGCCCTATATGGCGTGTGCAATTCAAACATCAGGGAAGGGGGGCCAGTTTTTTCCCTGTGCCGATTTTGGTTTCCCAGGAAGAGCTGGTACCCGAAAAATATCACAGCTTGGATGGAGCAGAAGGTGCCCAGAGAGTATATATATATATATATATATATATATATATATATATATATATATATATATATATACACACACACACATATAAACCATTAACACAGTATATAACCCTATTTACGACACCTTTTTATTCTCACGGTCACTGAACAATTGTCGGGCATTCCAAACGTGGCCAGACTTAAGCAAAATAACACCTCTCTCTTACTTTTTCCAGACATTTTTCCACAAACGTATAATGAAACCCATCACCTTTCAAGCTAATCAGCATATTCTTCGTCTATGTGTAACCAATCAAAGATATGATGCTAGTGTAAGAATATAATCACATCTACAGACAGATTAAACAACTGGAATACGAGAAATTAAATGCCATCACTATCAGTCTATTCGTTCAACCTACCCGCTCTCCACTTGCAAGTTTTGCTATCACATCAGAAAATGAAGGCAAACACCCTAGAAATAGTTTTCATCAAAAAATAAACTAGTAGGACTCGAATCTATGACGAATTTGATCGAATCCCTCGTCCCTCTCCGCGGGGGCAAATTCCTGCTACCTGCAACGTTGGGTCGCATTCCCTGCCATTTAGAGACTCTTTGGGGGTAGAGTGTTTCGTGGTGCATTTTCATGTGGTAGTGATGTTTCAATTTCTTGCTTGTTGTGTCCTGGCTTCCGTGTTGTAGGATGTCTTTCGTGCTGCATCATGGGGTGCAGTTTTTAGTTGTTTTGCGGTATGTGTGTTTGCATGAGTATTGGATGAAGGGATTTTTGCATGAGTGTGTGCGCTGCTGTGGGTGTAATTTTCCGTGTTGTTTTTTTGCATGTGGTATTTTTCTTTTTTACGGTTGGTGACCTAACACCCCCCGCCACACGCCCTTGCGGCGGCTTGCGGGGTATTATGTAGATGTAGATGTAGATGAATCGAGCATTTGTCTAACTCATCTCGCATGGAAAATCATGTCTGCCCGTTAAAAACTATCAAATATACAGGCTGTCAGAAATATGATGGCAAATACTCTAAGGGGTGATAGATTTTGTAATATGAAGCATTTTTTCTCCCTTTTAAAAATTGTCCAAAACTCCTTAGCTACGGCAATACCAACAACAAAAAAATGAATTTAAAGTTAATGACAACAAATTCTTCATTATTTCCATTTCAATCAAGATTTTAAACGTTATACGCTCATGTTCTTTCATGAACTTTTTTATATAGTACTTAAATACATATTTTTATTACAACGCCATCCTTAGATTGTTTGGTACATGCCCATCAAAGGATGACAAAAATTGAAGATATGTTTTACGTAATCTAAATTAAAATTGTGAGCATAAAATCTTTTTTTTATTGAAAAAAAAAATAATTTTTTTGACTACTAACAGATGCTCTCGATTCATTTCTATACTCTGCCATGACTCTGTCACTTACGAATTTGGGATATACTACCAAGAGAAAAAAAGTTTATAATTACCAAATCCCACACCCCTTCAGTTATTTAACATCGTTTTTCGAACACCTTATACATGCATTTAGAGTGGAGGATACGCTTATGTTATCTCCAACAATCTTCGAATGTTAAACTAAGAATCAGCAATTGAATGATTAATGAATGTAATACTCTAGGCAAACGATACATAAAAAAGTACACTGTTGGCGATGCTTACTTGTCCGATTTTAATGATGATTTTGGCGAAATAATCGAATTCACTCGAAATGTGAATAGGACGTAGAATACTCCATACAAGTATCCAATAAAGTGTGCGGTCGATTACATACTTGTATGACGGATATGGTGCACGGTCAAACGGTATGGGCAAAAGTCAAGCATAATAAGATGGCTCCTTGTGAAAACTCTATGAGGAATTCGCCGAATTACTGAAAACTACCACTCCTTCTTCTTAACAATTAAAATTCAGTCCCAATATCAAAATTAAAAGACTGATGTCGTATCAAACCCCGCCACACGTCCAAGTGGCGGCGTATGTCGTACTCAGGATTAGACGAGGAACATATCCCAAAACGATTAAAGATTCCGATCGCCACACTGTTCGTAGTAAAAAGATCGCGTTTTTTTCAACGATACGTCCGGGGTCATCCTGAGGTCATCGTTGAATGTTAGCCGTTAGGCTAAACCGCTACCGCACGCCCCTCTCGCCCTCCCCCAATCCTGTCATGGTTCGCTGTAGGCGTGATCGCGCGGAATGAAGGAAAATAATTAAACCATCAGGGAAGAAGACACAACGCAGAGATGGGGACGGCTAATGGACCCTGAGACAGGCGGCTTTATTCATGCGGAAAGGGATACCGCCGGCTGTCCCTTCCCTCCACTCTCGCGTGCTCTAGCTGAGTGGATGAAGGGAGGAGGGAAAACAGTGATAAATTATCCAAAAAAGGAACATAAAATAATGAGAGAAAAATGGAGATTAACACAAAAAACAAATGGGAAAAAATGTCTCGGACAGTGGTGAGGGTTCATGTGTAATGGGTGTGAGTGGAGGATGGGATGAGGAGAGGATTTCCATAGAAATTCCTCCCCCACCTCCTGGACCGTTCCTTTCCTCCAGGGTGAATGAATAGAAACAGACATCGGAGTCGTGTATCAGCGACTGGACGTTCGAAACGTTCTGAATAAAATTTTCTCTTAGGTAACCAGGGTGTAATGACGACAGACCCGACAAGGGAAGGCATTGTTTCGACTAACTCAAACGCACATAAATCCAAACACCAATCCTAAATGTAACACGTGACTCCTTAATTTCCCAATTGGAATTTTTGGAATAGTTTAAAACGTAAGGGCTATGGGAATGATGCAAAAGGACCTCTAAATGATTAGAGGAGGTAATATATTTTTATATTTTATTTTAGTTACAACCTCTCCTTTCTATTCAAGGTCACCTTCTCCTGGTGCGGGAATGATCTTAGTAATTGTGTAATTAGTCCCACCAGATAAGAATATATTTTGGGATGAAAAGAAGCCTGGAATACATTTTTCCGAAATCCCATCATGAATGTAGGTTGACTTTCAAATCTTGTTCGAACATCTCTTGCTTTTAGAAAAAAATGAAACAATATGACGAGGAAATGTGGAATTTGTGTTGATTTAGATACACCTAATATTATTTGTTCGTTAATTGTTTATTATTTATGCGATGTAATGCATATATTATACATTTACAACAAGTACTCTCTGACATTAATTACCGCTCAATCATACAAATGTTTTCTCTAGAGATTATATTGTGTGAGAAAGTAACATCCAATTGGTTTTCTTATATGTAGGTGAATTTCAGTTTTTAGTCGCTATTTTTATTTTTCATTAGCTTTGACAAATGTGGATGAGTAATTAAACAAAATTTTATAATGGAATCTGCCCATTTCAAAACAAAATTAAATAAAACTGTTTCTGGCGTGACTTGGTGGAAATCTTCATATTGAAATTAAAAATAACTAACTTGGCTTTTCCACATAGAACATTTTATTCACGACCTAGGTTTCGCTTTGTTATATCATATAAACCTGAAGATGTTCTACTTTTTCGAAAGTGGAAAAACCAAGTTGGTTATTTTTCAATTTCAATACAAAATTAGTTTTTAATATAAAAAATGAATAAATTCGTAACTCTATGCAGTACCAGATATTGTTCATACACTTTTTAGGCGTCTATTGAAACATTTATGACATGCGATTCAAAGCGGAAGAAACGCAACCCAAGCCAGTCTGGATATACTTGGCATTCTCCGAATGAACCACTTATCGGAAATATTTTCTAAGGCACCGATGGCTTCCTTTCCTTACACTACTAGAACAATGCCAGCTATTCGCAAGCACAGAGAGTCATCTTTTAATGAAAATATCCGATAAGACTTTCGAAATAGTGAATACCGTTGAAACACAAATAAGTTCGCCTTTCGACTAGTATAATAAAGAAATATATATATATATATAATATATATATATATATTATATATATATATATATACATCTATATATATATTTCATATATTATATATATAATATATATACAGTCATTTATATTTCATATATATATACACACACACACATATATACAAGTATATGCGAGCGTGAACATGCATGGACCTAATACCCCCTACATACGCCATTGTGACGGCATTCGGGATACTGTGTAATTTAAGTCTTAAACTTGGAACATATACATATTCCGAGAATATTTATGACAGACAATGAGAAACATCTTATTTAAAAAATCTTTTTTCTTTCAAATACAACATGAAAATTACCGATTGAACGAGAAATATACTTTCGGAGACAAAAAAACATTAGCTCAATTAAAAATTATTATTAATACAAAGAAATTATTTCATAATATAGGGACATCTCAGGAGAGTTATCTCGTCCTCGAGACATCTGCGTTTTATTGACCGCCGGAATGATACTACTTGTAAATAACTTAATCAAATAAATATGTGTAATAACGAGTACTTCTGAACACAGTGTATGTTTAGGGCTTATTGACCATACTGCATCTAAGAATAAGCAAGATATTTTTTTCTTTCCTAAAGGATTTCGATCCGATTCGAATAAATCAATAATTTCCTCCCGCCCCAATTCCATTGGGTACCGAGTATATCCCCTCGGAAGAACCCCGCAGGGTCGATGAACGAATGCATAAACACCTAAAGGTCTGAGACAACGGATCTCAACTCGAAATTTATTGCGAGAGATACAGGACTCCTGACATTCACACTAATGGCGGGTTGAGAGCGAGCCGAATAGGTTGTGGTAGACCTACCACCACTTTACAACGCACTCCTTCGATTCAGAATCAATTTTAATGCCATCGGAAAGCTGTAATTTGAGACGTAACCTTTTTAGCCACAAAGGAACGGCGATGTTCTCATATGACTATTGTATAAAAACGAGCAGCAGTGGCCCACGGATGATTCACAGACTTCATCATTTTAAAATTAGGGATACTTAAAAAAAAACATCTCGTTCTACTACATAAAAAGGCCAGAAGACAGGTTATACTACACAAGTGACCTTTGAATAGTTCAAAAAATAAACAAGACGGTAGAAACGGATTCGACATAATTATTTTCAATGAGGTGTTATTAGCTTAGGAGGCAGAAAAAAAAACTAGGACAGAAACCTAGATATCCAGGGTTTGGAGACCAGTTTTTTCTGTGCTGGGTAATCAGTGATCCCGCCATCGCAAAATATTACCGTTAATAAATAGAACAGAAGATTGAAGATGTTCATCCGTAATCACAGGTACACCTATATTTCTCCAAACTTAGTGTATAATAAGTGAACATATTGCTTACGGATTGATAATTTGAAAAAACATACATTTAGGTCCTCGTTTTTTAATTATTTGCAATTGAAAATTAACAATGTTGCACTCTCTCCTATGGACGGATCAATCAATATATAAATAGTTAATTTAGCAAAAACTGTTAACCTATCATACTTGAGGAGAACATTGTGACATATATAAGGATTGAAAATATGTAAAACTAACTACAAGTAATCGATGTAATAATAAAATATTACGCTAATATTGCCAAAATATTTAAATGCTGAATTAGATCAAGTTTAGTGGCGCTGTTATCGCTATACGAACTGGCAAATATGCTCCAACTCAACAACCGCAACGTGAACTAATGGTTAATTCATTGGCATTTTATTTGTGGTCAACAGTTTCTGGTAGGTTCTGGATGGACACAAATTTAACACTACCACATTTCATTGCTTCGCCGAAAAAACAACCTGAGGGAATAAATTAGAGCAGGTAGAGAACTTGTATGTATTTGGGAAGCATTTTACGGGAAAAGGAGCATTCGGATGGAGACTGCTGAAAAATAATTACATTAGCGAAAGAGGAATACTACCTTGATCAAAAATTTCCCGGAATTTATTCAGAAAATTAAAAATACAAGTTTATTCATCTAAATCTATATTGTCCCCTTCAAAGTAATCCCCATCGACTGCAACACACTTATGCCAGCGCTTGATCCAATCCTCGAAACATTTTTTATATTCGGTTTTCGGTATGTCCATCAGTGCTTCCTGCGATTTTTCCATTACTTCCTCTCGGCTGCTAAAACGCGTTCCCCGTAATGGTTTTTTAACTCGATTGAACAGAAAGAAGTCACAGGGAGCCAAATCAGGTGAATTCGGTGGCTGTTGGATGGTATTTGTTGCATTTTTCGTCAAAAAATTACGAATAATGATAGCACTGTGCGACGGTGCGTTATCATGGTGCAAAATCCACGAGTTTTCTGCCCACATTTCTGGTCTCTTTCGGCGAATTGCTTCACGCAAACGTCTCATAACGCCCAAATAATACTCTTTGTTTACTGTCTGGCCTTCTGGCAAAAATTCATGATGCACTACACCGTTGTAATCCATGAAAACCGTCAGCATTGCCTTCTTTTTTGACTGAAAACGACGTGGTTTTTTTTGTCTCGGCTCATTTGGTGAACGCCATTCACTTGCCTGATGTCTGGATTGCGTGTCGTACTCATAAACCCACGTCTCGTCTCCAGTAATGATCCTTTTGATGAATGTGGGATCGGATTCAGCCTCGCAAATCATGTCTTTTGCGACGTCAACACGGTCTCTTTTTTGCATGAAATTGAGGTCTTTTGGCATGCTACACGACGGAAACCCAAATCATTAACCACAATGTCTTGGGCGGATCCATAGGCAATGTTCAAGTCCTCCGCTATTTCTCTGATGGTTAATTTGCGGTTATTGACCAACATTTCTTTTACTTTATCAATTTTTTCACCGACTTTCGATGTCGATGGTCTGCCACTGCGTTCATCATCTTCGATTGACTCACGACCACTTCTGAACCGCTCGTGCCACTGGTAAACGACCGTTTTTTTAGAGAATCGTTGCCGAAACACTTTTCCAACATTTCCAACGTCCGTGCGCCACTAAATCCGTTTTTACGCAAAATTTAATACAAGTTCGTTGTTGCAAATTTAAATCCATTTCTGCAATTGTAAAAAATCGCCAACACACACAGAGATAGATGTGCTCTTGGCTACGTAACTTTTGCAAATGTCAAGTTATGACACTAAGATTTAAAGGGAATATCAACAACAGATGTACCAATTTAACAAAAAAAAACAGAACTCAAATCGGAACGATGGGAGCGCCACACGGTGGTTATTCCGGGAACTTTTTGATCAAGGTAGTATGCAAGAAGAAATGGAATATATGACGTGTACATGGAGTTAACATGTAAAGAAACGATTAGTAAAAACTTTAACATGGAGCGTAGTACTTTATGGATGTGAGACCAGGTCTGGGAGGAAAGAAGATGAGCGTAGATTGGACGCTTTCGAGATGTGCGTGTGGCGGAGAATGGAGGAAATGAGCTGGATAAAGAAGAAGACAAAATGTCGAGGTTTAAAAATGACATGGTGGAGAGATTAAGTTGCTGTTGGGGAAATACGAATAAGTCAGAAAAAGCGGATGGAGGAAATATATACTGTCGTAATTGGAAGCGTCAATTCTATACCAGCAAAAAACCTTGAAAATAATCTCTCGATCTGGATTAAAACATACAGAATGGGTGCGAGAAGTGAACAAAATATGTTCTCGGTCTCAGCGGCTGGTGCAAATGCAGCATTACTTAAACTTGATAAAGTTACTCAGTACACAATCAGCAGTAGTTATTATTTAAAACTGCCGACAGCTGAGGCCATTTTTATCACTAGGGATAGGATAAGGCTTTGATAGAGGGGAGAAAGTTAGGTAAGCGGTGTATGAGGAAAGAAGAGATTAGGCTACTTTAAACAGCATGAAAACAGGCAGGGGTTACGAAGAAATGAAGAACGACATAAAGGGAAATAGGGCAAAGAAATAAGACGTTCTCTCGATACTTTCACGTAAATTTTCATTAAGGACCATCTGAAAAATACGTTTAAACACGAAGAACACCTTGAATGAAGGCACATGAGAAATTGAGAATTTTCAGCCAGGGCTGGCTATTCTCGTGGAAAGTAGTCCGAGGTGTTGATGTAGGAGAAGGGAGGCTTCCCTTGGATTATTTTCTATTTCGCAGTGGACAACATTCATGGTCCATTATGGAAGTAATGCGTAATGATTTTATTGTAACGCGACTATTCATGGCATTGCGGTACAGCTGGTCGGGAAATGTGGTGGGGGTCTGCCCTTCCAACGCAGCCGGTCGCCAGTTTGCTCCGAGCAGCCTGAGCGGAAAGACGTGCCTCCGCGTGAATTGTGTTTTTCGACTTTGTAACACGGCGCGATGGAGCGTTCGCTTGACCATGACTCTGCCCCAAGCCACACATCCTTCACCGTTACCAACTTCCTGGTCCGGAGCTCCAGCCCCCTTAGCTACAGTGGTCCCCCAGCCCTCTTACAGTCCCGACTTGGCTCCGCGTGACTTTTTTTTGTTTCCCCGACTGAAGAGAGAGCTGAAAGGAAAGCATTGGGAGACCGTGAAAAACATCTAAAAGCATGTTACAACGTTCCTTTGAGACATTGCCGTCGAGGAGTTTCAAGGTGACTTCCAGGCGTGGCAGACACGTCTCCGCAAGTGTATTGATGCAGGGGGATAGTATTTTGAAGAATTTCAAGCATTTGTACAAGTACGATCAATAATCTATTATACCCAAAGAATGCGCATTACTTTTATAGCTATCCCTGTTAGTCATGTTAGTATTAATCTGATCACAGCATCCTATGCCATTCAGATTTATCCATGACAATGGAGCGTAAAAATTGGTTTTACATAAGTGTGACACTACTATAATGGTGAAAATCAACTTTTAAGGAAAATGTATTTTTATACCACTAAAAAAATTGTTTAAAAAATACCCAAAATTGGGTTAGTTTTCCATGAAAATTGGGAATGAAATTGATAATTAAATCAATATCCACTTGAAGTTCATGCATAATGTTATCTCATAAATCATAAAAGTGGTTGAGTAGATAAATGACTAGGAAACAACTCGGATCAGAAACAATTATTTGATCTTTAGTGAGACAAATAATGATGACTCAATCCCGTTTTTACCGGCGACTTGTTTGTTATTTTTCAGTTTTATTGGTAATGTTCTCAGCAGAATAGAGGGAATATTTCCAATGGCATATGGATTGGGCAACCGTAGCCAGACGAGTCTCCAACAGCGGTTTTCCTTCCCTGGAATTTGTTTTTTTTACACTGATCAGAGAGTATTGGTGCAACAGTTTCCTGCAGCGAGTTACGATGACACATGCAAGTTCTCCATTTTCATTGATTCTTCACCAATTGGGAAGGATTGGACATTGGTGAGTCTGGGGGATGACGGCATTTTACGTCACAACCCCAACAAATGTCGATGATTGTACCAAACGTTCTTGTGCGAGGAATTCGTCTATGCCGTGGCACATCATTACCTCAACTAAAAATATACAGTCCTTTTGATTAATTTTTTTACGTCGCAGTAATGAGCCCATTGGTTCACGAATGGAAGGACTTAAAAGACTTCTAGAGATGCTCAACACACCTGACTTTCCTTTCGAAACAGGAGAATTATTATAGTGCCAAATTAAATCGGTAGAATCGACCACCGAGATAAAATAATAGATATAGAGACACCGTCAAGAGACAGATTCAAGTGCGTACTCCTCCTTCCTTCCCACGATAACGCAGCCATTAAATTCGAACTCAAGCGCCTCAAATAATTAAATTAACTTTACTACTAAAATTTGATGAATTGGCTAAACCAAACAATTATTTCAAAATTTTTAGATGCATGTATGCACACGATAATTTTTGTATATGAATTAACATGTACACAAAGGTATGTTCAAGTATAAAACAAAATAATTATGAAACTATGTCCTTGCAACGGCGCACGGGGTATTGTGTAAATGGAGAGTGAGATGAAATAAGATCAATGCTGACTTTATCTTTATCCCAAGAAAGAAACTTGCGATTACTAAGCAAAGAAACTTCGGTCGTGGATGTGATAGTAAAATGCTCAAGAGGTAAGGAAACCTCAGATGACTTTGGTGTAAGGTCTTATGGATTTCTTTTCATAGAAATGCAACCGTGATTTCATTTCAGATTTAATTCCAGACCCCACTCCTGATACCAAACAGTGCTGTTTTGTAAAGCCAAGCACGAAAGATGAAATGAATGAATCCCTGTAGTACCCACGCTTCTGCTCTTGAAGCAGCGCGATGTTTCGAACCTCCCTGCTAAAGATTCACCGCCGGCATTCCCCCTCGCACTTCCACAGGACTGCAAGGGGGGAAGAGGGGATTTTATTTTTCGTACACTCACGAGATTCCACAGAGCATCACCAGAACCGTGGGGGGGAACCTGAGCCTTTCTAAGTGGTGGAGGGGGGACGCGAAACCGGAGTTAGGGAGGGAGAGAATGGATGGCGTGGGTTGGGGGTGGGAGATGAATGCGGTGGGGGAGACAAACATGGTAGCCGGTCAGACTGGGGTGGAGGAGTCTAGATAGGTACGCCCGCTTCCGCAACAGGGGACGGAGGATGTGCAAAGCGACTTATTCCCTTTCCCCTACGCATCCTTCCTCTCCACACCACGCATCCTTCCTCTCCGCACACCCCTAAAAAATTGTCTTCCCCAACTTGCCACCCTCATCCTGTAGTCAACCATCCGGGCAAGCAAGGGAATAGCATAATTCTTGAAAATACATACAGCAAAAAAACCTCGAATAGGCCGAATAGAATAACTGGCGAAACTCAACTGGACCCATTTATTTACGATATTGGTGCAAGGAATGGGGATTAGTGCTGAGACAGGAAGTAATAATTATAGCGTTAAGTTTCAATAAAAAGCATAACTTCTCAACCTCTTGAACTCGTACCAAAGCTTTAACTTAAGAAGGAAATCACAATTTTCTTAAGTAACTGACGTAGTCTTTTATTAAACATCCTTACTCAACGTACCTCTTATCGATTCCCTCCTCGTGAAAGCTTCTTTGCCTAACGCAGTTCTTCTTCTTATGCCCCTACTACTTTGACCATCTTGGTCCAGAACTCTTCCGAGATAGGTAAACTTTTCCACCTCCTCTAGCGTAATATGGATTCCTATTGCAATATTTAACTTAGCCTTTCTCTTTCTCCAAAACCACATTACCTTTGTTTTGTTTAATATACCCTCATCTCATACCCATCGCAATGACTGTCCAACGCAATCAGCAATGCATGCAACCCCTTGACTGACTGATAAACTAAAACTTGATCAACCGCAAGCATGATTGATTTTATTATACACCTGCGACTTTCATTCCTACCTTTAGTTCTTCACGACCCCCTTTAACCAAACCTATTAACTCTTCCCCCAAATCGTTAATAATACTAGAATGATATTTGATACCTTCCAATTTCCATAAGCAACCACGGATTGCACCCATTTTTATTCGTTAGGCGGATTACGAAAGGTCAAAGGTCAAATAATGTTATTCTTCCTCATTCTCAACATGAATTCAAGCAAAGCTTCGTCCTCTACATTCAACTCCTACTACACCCGAATATAAGCCATAAATAGTTAAATACGAAATAAATAGAAAACTAAGAACAACGTTGAGCGACTCGCTAAGCGGAGAGAATAAACAAACCGCCCAACGTTCGGAAAAGAAAGAAATACTTAGTTGTTCCACATATATTTTATTAACACGACCTAGGTTTCGACTTACAAAGTCATCATCAGGTAAAGAACAGAAGACACAGGGCTTTATATAGTGGATAGAGAGCTGGAGAGGGGAGGTGTTTGAGAAGAGGGAGGAGGGGAAAGAGAAAGGGAAATGGTGTGTAAGTTCGGGGGGAGGGGGAGAAGACGGTTGTGTATGGCGTCGGGGTGGGAGATTACGGTTGGGTACTGCTTCAGGGGGGGAGAGGGGCTGTGGAACAGAGGGAGGTCCAGGAGGGGTGAACGGGATCTCCTGTTTCCCCTCTACTAGCAGACATCTATATGGACCAGGTGGAAAGTACTCTGTTCTCCTCTTCCAACAACTTGGTGAAAAACATAATCTCTTGGCACCGTTACGTAGATGATATTTTTTGTGTATGGGCTGGTTCACAAAGACAACTGGATAGCTTCTTGATAACCCTTAACTCCTTGGATAAAAACATTAAGTTCACTATGGAGAAAGAGCTCAACAACTCCATTAACTTTTTAGATATAACAATCACTAAAAATAATCGGCAGCTGGACTTCTCCATTTTCCGGAAGGACACTTGTACGGATCATATCATTCATTCTACGTCAAGACATCATTTCCCACAAAAATTAGCGGCCTTCAACTCTATGGTCCACCGTCTGACTAGCATCCCTCTATCGCCACAAAATACCCAAAACGAACTTAAAATCATTAAAACAATAGCTGAAAACAACGGTTTCTGCTCCCAATTAGTCGATAACTTGTATCGGAAAAAACTAGAGAAAATAGCTGTCAAATCAATATTCGGATCCATCCCCAAGGAAGACGGTTCGAAGTGGAGAAGAATTCTCTTTCTGGGGAATATTTCCCGTAAAGTCACCAGATCCCTTGCAGGAAACAATATTAAACCTGCCTTCTATAATAGAGCCAACTTAGGGAACCTTTTATCAAACTGCAAGGACAAAATTCCCGCAATGGAAAGGAGTGGAGTTTATCAATTGTGTTGTGAGTGCTCTGCCTTCTACATTGGGCAAACCGGGAGAAAATTCAGTGATCGTGTCAAGGAACATTACGCTTGTTTTAAAAACGGAAATATGTCATCCAATTTTGCCCAGCACCTTTTAGAAAACAACCACTCCAGTGATTTTGTCCCCAAAATTCTGCATGTAGAGAAAAAAGGCTTAAGATTAGATGCCTTGGAACGGTTGGAAATTTCGAAGAATAGTCACCTTAAGGGTATTCTAGTTAATGACCTAACTTATTCCTCCCGTTCACCCCTCCTGGACCTCCCTCTGTTCCACAGCCCCTCTCCCCCCCTGAAGCAGTACCCAACCGTAATCTCCCACCCCGACGCCATACACAACCGTCTTCTCCCCCTCCCCCCAAACTTACACACCATTTCCCTTTCTCTTTCCCCTCCTCCCTCTTCTCAAACACCTCCCCTCTCCAGCTCTCTATCCACTATATAAAGCCCTGTGTCTTCTGTTCTTTACCTGATGATGACTTTGTAAGTCGAAACCTAGGTCGTGTTAATAAAATATATGTGGAACAACTAAGTATTTCTTTCTTTTCCGATATGAATCGCTTCCACAAAGTGACGCCTCAGACAATTTTATTCGCCCAACGTTCAAATATTTGAGGCACTTACGCATTCACTTTCCCTGAGAGCGGAGGCCTTGTTATTTTTTCCATTCATGAAACGCACTCCCGGCTTTCTAATTCCATGCAGCAATTCAGAACTTTCATGAATTTCGCAGTCTGCGAACAGCCATTAAGAGTTTGGAATCATTAGCGATTAATGGTGGGAAAGATTTAAGGGAGAAATTCGTCGATTTGACGGATGGTCTTGAGGTCACGTGTGGACCGCTTGTGGGGGGGACTGCGTCGGACGTTTGCGTCCGACGCAGGAGTGGAACGACGAAAAGCGAGAGGGTATTGAGGAACTTCAGAAAAGGGCAATGGGAATTTAGAATAGGTTAAAAAACACGAACATTGTTAAACAAAAAAATAATGATGAACTGGCATGTTTTTGTTGTAGTTCCGATTTAAATAGTAACTAGTTTACCGTACCTGCAAAAGCCTCACCGGGGAAGAGCTAGAATGCGATTCATATAAAAAATATTTCACATCAGATTCATTTAGACGCAATGAAAAAAATATTTTTTCGTTGCGAAGCAACTGAAAGATATTAAGTTCCAAATGCTTCATCGATTTTGTCCATTGTATCTTAATTTTTAATAAATGTAAATGCGTGATAAATGTAAATGAGGAAATGCGATGTGAGCACAAGCAAAGAGGAAAATGTATCCATTTTAAATGATATTTCGCATAGAAGATGTGAGCAAAAAGTATTTTATTCCATCTTGTATCATTCTTAATGAAACTTAGTCGAGGATTAATTTATAAACACACAAATTACTTCCAAAAATCTCCTGGGTAGTACCTAAAGTAAAATTTCTTATTATATTAATCCTTTTTCGTATCTCGATCGAATTTTGGGTAAAAATCGATCAAATGTGAATGATTTCCAATTATCATTCAGACTGGTCTTAATGGATATGCACTGTTTACTATAGCAAATTATCACCGTAATGGAAATCGATTTTTGCCTAGCTCTTCACTACCACGAAAAAGCGAGAAACTGCTAATAAAATGTATCACTATCCACATTACCGTCTTCTTAAGCCAAAACGATAAACACAACAATGAGTTACATTCCGGTATGATTTCTCTTGGAACGAAACATTGCGGTCCATAACCGTTCTTTTTCATAACCAGTTCCGTTTTTTGTCGGACGATAGTAAAGTTTTAGTTCACCGTAAACCTATCTGGATGGAATTTTCGACATGGTATATATTTCGATTCGATATATATTTTTTTTCACACACACACACACAAAGTTAATGAAGTAGTTCATACGATATATTCCGAATTTTAAGAAAGTTGTACGCGTACCGACATCGGGTGCCAGAATTATCGAAAGAAGATAGCGCTTCGGTATTTTATAACTAATGTGAGTCCAATAAAATGGAAACCACCCCACCATAGTTACCATGATATTGTTATGTTCGAGAGACTTGGGGCGTATTGAAAATAAACAATTATATTATGCGGTTGTGACGATATCTAAAAGTGGAAATGCGCACATACGTACATCTACCTGTGGCAAAAATAATTATCCCCTGAATTGAGTTAAAATATGTCGGTAGAACAAAGCAGAGACTGCAAACCTGACTGTTAAGATTTCGAACGAGGCTTTTATTAACAAACTTGTCACCTGTCATAACACTCGTCCTCCCAATGAGAAATTCCTTGCGTAATTCAAATATTCTCCTTCTGTCTCTAACACTTTCACCATATTGATCCAACACTCTTCCAAGATTGGTCAACTATTCCAAGTGATCAAGTTTTGCCCTCCTATGCTTAAGTTTAACTAACCCTTCCTTTTCAAAAACCTAAAAAATGATCAATGATTTTCTATAAAAAAATACAGCCACAATGATTATCTCCTGAATTCGGTTAAATTACTTCGGTAGAACAAAGCAGAGACTGTCACCATGATAGGATTTCAGTTTTGTCCGAAAAGTTGGAAATCTTTTCCAGACACACGTAAGTGCATGCTGTCGATTTCTAAGACACTATACCGAGGAGCACCAATTGGCGTGGAAAGACTTCGTTAATTGCACACAATTACATAGTATTCTCCACGAGAACCGGTTCTATCGCTACGAGAGAAACTGATCGATGCTGCGTGAAATGATATTGCAACGCTTACTTGAAGACCAGCTGTTGTCAAAATACTTGCACTCATCCCATCCATCCAGCGTATTGTTCGCGACTTTCCGACGGTGAAAGTTGGACTGAAACTCGCGCTTAAGTGTTACAGACCGAACAAGCTTTCAAGGTCGAGCCACCACTGGAGGCAAAATACGTGCATATACGTACGTGGAAAGTTAGAAAGGTCACAACGAATAAAGTAAATGGAGTTTGATTTTACTAATATCTAAATATTATAAATTATCAAAATCTTCCGCATCAACCTTTCCTGCATCCTCGTATACTTCTCCCAACAACCGTATCTCCGCCTTCACCTAACGTAGGAATTCTTCATTTTTTTCCTTTCCGCCCATTTCACCTTTACCATCCTTCTACACATTCACACATCAAAAAGCCTCCAATCTGCACCTATCCTCCTACTTCAGTGACCATGTTTGGGCGCAGTATATAATTAATCTCCACATCAAAGTTCTAACGAGCCTTTCCTTAACACCCTTACTCAACGTACCTGCAATCAATTCCATCCTCCTTCCACCACGTTGATAATTTTGGTCCATAACACTTCCAAGATGTGAAAACTGTTATGCCTGATCTATTTTTTTCCATCCTTTACTAAAGTTTAACTAAGCCATCCTCCTCGAAAACGAAAACCTCAAATTGGAATATTTAGGAAGTTAGGCAAGGGAGGTCGGGGGAGAATAGGCATGTTTGATGAAATGAAGGGAGAGATAGAATACATAGGAGATTTAACAACAGTTTATTATAGTGCGCGGGGTCAGGCTGTCTTCAATCCAAACCTATCTCATAAGATAGATCATTTAATAATAATAATATTCCGAAAACAACGAATGAAGGAATAGGGCAGAAAAACGGACGATTTTAGTATGAGCCAGTACGATAGTTTTGTCGTGATAATTTTTCGTATATCAAACGAACATATTTCATCCTTGCCCTTTAGCGTATATCCTCTTGTGCACGCAACAAACACGTAGTGTGTTGCTTTATCTGAAAATAATATCGTCACGCGATTTAACATTTGAAATATAACTCCAATCCATTGCGCTCCGTCAAGTACAGAATTTTTTTCGGAAGAGCAATGACATAGTAGTTGGACGCTAAAATCACGCATAGCGGAATATCATTTACTTGCTCAACATCTGCAGAATATGTAAATATTACAAATGATGACGCTCGCAATAATTACCCCAAACATTCTAAAACAATGTTCTCATTTCCAAAGAAACTGCGCGAGATGCCGCAACAGTAACTTTTAACGGAGTCATCCGCTAATGTGCATTTCAATGCAACAATTTCAGAGCATAAAAATCATTTGCCTTGACTGGGATTCGAACCCAGATCCCTCAATATCCGGTCGAATGATTTTTACACTCTGAAATTGTTGCACTGAAATGCACAATAGCGGATGACTCCGTTAAAAGTTACTGTTGCGGCATCTCCCGCAGTTTATTTGGAATTTGTCAAAGTATAAACACCATATGTGTTTGAAAAGTTGGCTTTAACCTCGTGGACTGTGGCGCGTCGCGCACGAATACGTAGGCCTGTGGCATTGTATGCACGGCATTTCGTCACAACTTCTAGTTCCTTTAAAAGCCCCAAAATTTCAGAGTTTAACAGGACGCCTCGATTGAACCATAGCTTAAGTGGCTAAAGCACTCGACCGGAAATTGTGGGATCCGGGTTCGAATCCCAGTCAAGGCGAATGATTTTTACACTCTGAAATTGTTGCATTGGAATGTTCTCATTGTTATAATCGAAGTTTTGGCTTTCGCATTTTAGGTTATCCTCACTCACTATAAATTTTATGTTACGTGACTTTTAAGTTAAACGGATCATTTTTAAATAACTCTGAAAGCAGACAAACGGAATGGGCGGAAGCATCTTGAATTTATTCCGCGATGGCTATTTCAACCGCGGACATCCGTGCGTGGCCAGGTCTGGAGCATTAGTCACGGAACTTATCGATCTATGAGTTTCGAGCAAACTTCTCACCCTTTGTTGCCAAATTTCACACCCTTTGACTCATTTCAAAGATGCACATGCGACAGCAATGGACGCCATTTCATCTGACACCTGTCGAGTATCGCCATGGAACTACTACGCCCGCAAAATACACAAATGAACAAATAACCTGAAGCGTTGGGCAGGGATTGCTGATGGCACAATTCGCGAAAAAAGGAAGAGAAATCCGATGGATGTGAGAATTAAATCAAAACTTTTCTTGTCGCGCCTCAGAATTGCTATGGATCATGCGAAATTCCAGATTGTGTGAAGAATACAGAATCACTCATAATCATTCGGATTCGACCTAGCGACGCTTGGACTAGGGCTCGAATCCACCGATGCAATGTGGGAATTGGATTGGTATCTCAATTTCGTTATTCCCGCTATAAATAACTTATAGTTACCTTACACGTCTCATACAAAACAAATGTTAAGTGATTTTCTAAAATCAAAGCCAAGTTGAAGATTAAAATAGGTCATAAAATAGGTGAGACAGTTTATCTATATCGGAGGTGTTTTGGTCCCAAATGTTCGCATTAGTTGAGAATCACGAAGGAGAAATGCGTTAGGTAAAATATTCTTTCACAATTAAGGAGAAATTGATTGCAGGGATGTTAAGGATATCTTAGTGAAAACTTTAACATGGAGCGTGGTTTTGTACAGCATAGAAAATTGGTCGCTCAAGCAAGATGATGGAGGATTTTGAAATGTGGGCGTGAACAGGAATGGAAACGGTGAAGTGGACAGAAAGGAAAACAAACGAGGAAGGAAAAATTCAAATAAGGCTGCGATAGAAGAGAGGACGTTAGACAAGCAAGGAAGGGGTTGGAATAGGATAGGCTTGGGGGACGGAATAAAGGGAAAAATGAAGCATGCACAATTTTTGGAAAATGGGCAATTCCCTCCCGAATACCTACTGCAATGGGGACACCGAAATGAATATGTAGATTCAATTAAATACCTTCGCGTTACGCCCACTCACGATCTCTCCTGGGCGAAACACATACGGGGAATATGTGGACAAGCTAAAAAAATAAGGATTTGTTAGAAGGTACTGTGTAAATGTTATGAAAAGGTCAAAGAGAAATGTTATCTTTCGCTGGTTAGGCCTCATTTAGAACATGCTGCAAGTATACGGGATCCTCACGAAGTTGGATTAGTTGCCGAATGGGATCGCACGCAACGTAGAGGAGGTAGATTGGTAAAACGGTGATATGATCAACTTAGAAGGGTATCCAAAATATTAGAGCAGTTAGGCTTGGAATCACTAACGGAGGGAAGGTTAAATTGCAGATTGAAGCTCTTGCATTAATTGAAAGGGAGTCTCTTTAGCAGTGATATCGAAAATGTATTATTACCCCCATAGTACCACGGTAGGAGAGATCATGTCAATAAAATTAGAGAGATTAAGTGTAGAAACAGATAGATTTAAGAAGTAATTTTTTTCACGTACGATAAGGAATCATAATAACATTGCTCGACCTCGGTATTGTCATGTTAGGGTAAAAATTAGTCTGATGTGTATTCATCCCCTGCCACACACCCTTGCAGCGGCTTGCAGGGTATATAAATAAAAAATTGAAGAAGGGTTAAGTGTAGTGCGGGACGTCAGGTTGTGTTTTGTTTGGAGATAAAGGAAATAAATATTTGTATAAAACGTGTCCATCCAAAGCCTACCTTAAACGGTGGATAACCAATAACAATATCGTATACTTACCAATAATAATAAATTATAGAGGAGTGAAGAGAGTCCTAGGTGAGATTCCAAACGGATCCCGAACGATCACGACACATTTAAAAACAGATGAATAACTGCGTATTAAATGTGTAAACGTGGTGTCTAACCAGAGTGAAATGGACTGTTTAAAGCCATAGCGTAACAATACTTTCAAAGCAATTGAGAACAACGTATATTTCGGCGCCGCGTTTGTTTGGAAAGCGTCACTGTGGTAACCAACTACTCATGACGTCACGTCCTAACGATTTACTGGATGGTCAATTAACGTTTTACTTAAATCTTTGCTATCGGCAGAACTTAAGTCCCTTTGAAAGGACCTATGTGCTTCAACCGTCTTTGGTTAAAATTTCTACGGTCCATGACGCTTCGGAATTAAACGGGCGGATTAGAAAAACTATGGGGCCACATTTCGAGTATCTTTTTAATCGTACCAATATACATCGACACACCTTTCCGTAAACCTTCCGCAAAGGCCAGTGGTAGGGGATGTTAGGGCACTAGCCATGCATGCAGAATGATTACTTAGCAGATACACGTGTATACATGTAAGCTCATACACAAAACCTCGTGTGTATGATAATCTTGCAATAATTAATGGGTCTGGACAATTCCAGAAATTCTAGCATTCAAGTTAATCAAATTTTGACAGGCACTTAGGGTTCGATTTCGTTATGATTACATATCGCGCGAGTGAAAAACAAGTGCTTGAATCTCTGTGGAACGGTGTCTATTTATCTTATTTTATCCCGGTGGTCGAATCTACCAATATCATTTGGTGTCATGGAATTGCCTCGGTGTCGCAAGAAACCTCAGGTGTCCTGTGCCATTCTAAAAGTCTTAAGACATGTCTGCTTTCTTTGTGAATCAAAAGGCTCCCAACCTACAAGTAAATCCTCCAGTACAACCGCGACGGTTATTTGCTTCTCGTAGTATTTTTCAAGAAACCTAGTGTTTTCTCCCCGAACCTTATTAATTCTATAATTACATTTGTCACGCATGAATCTCAGATATTTCTACTTGGTAGGAGTGCAATAGAACGCCAGTTTAACTGGCTAAAGCACCCGGTCGGACATAGAGGGATCCGGGTTCAAATCCCGGTCAAGGCGAATAATGTGTACACTTTGAAATTACTGCATTGTAATGCACACTTAGCGGATGACTCCGTTAAAAGTTACTGTCGCAGCATCTCCCGCAATTTCTTAGAATTATACCAGGTACCCTAAAAAATACCGCTAGGGTGTGTGGCAGGGTGGTATTCAATAATATGCACGCAACATCAAAAATGAAGTTTTCATTAATTTTTGCCATAATATATTTTGTAAAATAATTCAAATTATGTAATACTTGAGTACTACACGTATATAAATTCACTGCCGTATACTAGTCAGGTACACTGCTCCACGCATAAGAAACTAACTGCTATTTTCATGAAGGACGATCAACTAAGGTCAAGTGGATTACCGACAACATACTAGGCTACGTAGAATGAAAACAGAAAAATAATTTCCCCCAACTTGCACAGTCCCATACTGTTATTATGACACCTTACATCCTTGGAAAAAAGACCTTATATATATATATATATATATATATATATATATATATATATATATATATATATATATATATATATATGTTCTACACTTGTTCCCTCTAATCTTTTTGCCATGATCTCTCTTAGCGTAGCACGATGGACGACGGGCTAATAATACACTTTCAACATCAATGCTAAAGAGGCATCCTTCCAATTCATGGAAGAGATTTAATCTGTAATTAAACTTGCACTCCGCGACTGATTCACAGACTAGTTTATCGAATAATCTAGATTCACTACTCAGTTTATCGTAACGACATTTTGCAATTCAAGCTCCTATACGCTGCGAGCTATCTATTTTAATATTATTATTGGGCATAATCAAACCAGCTTCTTGAGGATTCCGAACAACTAACAGAATAATCTAAATAATATCTAACTAGCGGAAGATAGCATCGCTCTTTAACCTTCCCGACACACTTCCCAAATACTCTTTCAAATAATCCCAATTTTTTGCTAGCTAGTCTATGTTCTCCATGCATGTTTCCACTTGCTTTCCGCGATTAACATGACACTTGCTGTGTATGCTATATGTGACCCGACTAAATCGAAGTAACTCTCTCTTACTTCTTCATTACAATTTCCTACAACCCGTTCAATTAAAATTAGCTTGTTGAAGGCTGACCAGCATATTATTCTTTTGTGGGCACCCCATGAAAGGTTCTTCATGTCAGTATAACACCCTCAGTATTTGACCTGTTCTGATGAATTCTTACACTCGTTGTCTTCTCTTTCATAAAATAAATCGAGGGTTATGGAAACCGTCGCTGTCATTTTTTACACGGAACTCGCCAAAATACTATTTTATAGGAGGTCAAAACGGTGAAAAGTTGAACGATTCGACTGTGTTTTCCAGTCGAGACGAAAGAAAGTAAGAGTTGCGGAAACTAGGAAGGCGGTAGAGGTTTCGGAAGATCCTTGGCCGTAAAAGTGAGTGAGAAAGAAAGACGGTGATGAAGTTTCACGAGGGGGAGGTCGCAAGGGAGGGGAAACTCTCGCGAGTGGAACGGGGAGAGAGGGGAGGATAAGGGAGACTTTTCAGTGGGAAATTTTCAGGGAAATTCTAAGGGCGGGGAAATCGTGGGAGAAAGGTGATTCACCGGTAGGAGAAGGCGGGTGAGGGGGGGAGAAGGGGGGGGGGAAGAATGACCGATGCCACAAATCTGTCTGCTGTTGTTGTTTACGCGTGTCCTCGAAGTCATCGTAGATTAAGTATGTTTGATCGTGACAGCACGAATCAATGCGTCACCTTAGTCCAGGAGTCGACTGCGAGTGATGGAAATTAATGTACCAACCCATTCAGGCGTACTTATTAAACAGATATGGCGTGAAAATATAGTTTTCAATCCCTCAAGGATGTGCTTATTAATACTTCAAATGTGATCTAAAACGTATTTTTAACTAGTTATAAAGGCCCCAATTTTTGAAAGTGCGCGACTTTGGCCGTTTTGAACCACCAATTGATTAATATCTTTCAAACAAAGGCGAGTAGGTACTGTCATGTCAGCGTTATTATATCAGTGATATAACTGGGAGAATGATATTATTAGCAATGTTAATGCGTTGCTGTTTTTTGTTTTTTTTGAGAAATTTTGGTACGAATTTCGCGGCGACCCGCGCCATGCCCAAATCATTGGTAAAAAACGAATGGCACGAGCCAATCGAAATGTTTAGATCCTCAGCAACTTCTCTAACGGAGATGTGACGATTGGCGAATACTATTTTCTTCTTTTCGTCAATGTTTTCGTCTGTCGCTGACGTGCTCGAGCGTCCGGCACGCGCTTCGTCCTTCACATCTACTCGGCCCTCTGAGAACATTTTGTACCACCGATAAAAATTCCTTCGGCCCAAGGTAGCTTCTCCATATGCCACAGTCAACATTCGGAAAGCGTCCGCGCACTTAATTTCGTTTTTAACACAAAACTTTATCCAGATTATTTGGTCCATTTTTAGGAACAGGCAAAAATCGAAGACAAGCCAAAACACGTCCCAGCAAAACAGCTGTCAAAAATTAAAGAAACATTCAAAATGGCCGAAATTTTCGGCATAATGAAGAGACATAAGTACCATACATAACACCACAAAAAAAGCAAATATACGTAACCCGCGGAAATTCAAAATTCGCAATACTTTTTGGATAGACCTCGTATATGCGGAGATTTTAGGGGAAGGCATGGAAATGGCTGAAGGCTGGAGTGATAGTATGCAGGGAGTTCATAAAATCAGGTTAGTTCTGCGAATGATGCAGCGTAAGTTAACCAGTTTCAGTCAGATTGATGGCGCGATTACGATAACTTGGCGCACTGGAGAATCAATTTGATAGATATGGAAAGGAAATTAATGATAAGAAAACGATGTTAATGAGATTCTCAAGAAATAGGAAAGCTAAGGCAAGATTTTAACCACTTCTACAAGCAGAGATTTCACCTAATTATGAAGTGTTTCATGTAAAGTAGTAAAGAGTATAAAAGAAGGTTTGAGTTGGGCAAAGAAGCTTTTACTAATTAATTGGTAATTGTTGCCACGCTACCTTTTTAAAAATATTTAGAAAATACTACTGTAAATCATGATATGGAGAGTAGTTTTATATGGCTCGGAAACTTGGGTCGTTTAGGCGAGAAGATTGGCATGGATTAGACGCCTTAGTGACGTAGGCGAGGAGAAAATGGTAAAAATAAAAATAGACGGAAAGGAAAAACAAAAGAAGATTTTCTAGGCAGTGGAAGAAAGAAGACGGCCGCTGAGAGAAATTCAAAGAAGGCAGGCCGAGTAGATGCGGGAGATACTGAAAGAGGCAGTGGGATGCTAAGGGAAACTTTGATACATGGAGGAGAGAATGCTGGGAATGTGAGACAGAGGGAGGGAAATAATAGGCATTTTGGATTAAACGAAGAGGGCATTAAGAATTCAGGGTTAAAAGGGGGTTATTATACAATGGAGTTTAAGGATACTTTTTGTCATATTAGTTATGACTTACAAGTACCGTAGTTTATGGTGTCACGGTCAATCAAAAACCTACCTCTACCCGGTAACCTACTTCTTTTAAAAAAACGAAGTAAGTCCATCATAAATCTTCCCTGACCGATTGGCTTATCTTGATAATTATAACTGGTTCATAAGAATCTGATCTATATCCCAATGACCTTAATAAATTGAATACAAATGACTACACTGCAGAATTTAACCCGCAATACAGCCAGGGTCAAAATCCTGAATTTCAATGCTGAGGCGGAAATAACACTCTTTTCAAACACGGCTCAACTGCCATGCGGGTAATTTTAATAAGGTAAAACTAAAACGAGGAAAAGGAACCTGCCATCAAGGATTACCCGGGGCACACACGGAATAACACAGGAATTTCAGTCATGTCCTCGCAAATAAACCGATTTCAATTTGACCTTCCTTCTTAAAGATGTAGGTATCGCAATCCTTTCAAAGCATCTCGCACACTTCATCCTTCCCGGAAAAGCCCACCATTTACAAAATTTTGCAATTAGACGATGACATATACACATGATTGACTTAAGCTAACGCGTTAGTAGAAACCTCAGATTATTTGTAGACGACACGGTGGTAAATAGGGAAATAAGGGTCCCAGCAGAATGCGGGGCACTCTCTAGCAATTAAGACAAAATATTGGATTAGTGCGAGGAATTAGAATTAGACCGGGACGTTAGCAAATGCGCAGTTTTGAAATTTTAGAACAAAATGCATGATAAGCAGGATATAAAATATACAATAGAGAGCTCAGCGTTAACTATGGCAGGTCAAGTTAAATAATTGAGGGTAGTCGGAACACCATGACATAGTGGGCGCACATATCAAGGGAAATGCGGATCCGCTTTAAAGGAACTCGGTATTATGAAAACGGGCGGTGGGGAAGTGTAGTGCGAAAGTTAAAGAGAGGAGTTATTTCGCTATATTTAGGCTCCATTCGTAAATGCAAGTGCTTGTATATATTAATTGTTTGTATATGTATTTGCATATGTGCAGGCTAAATTTAGTTTGGCATGAATATGTGTGGGCTAAAAGTCTGTGGGGGGGAATAATTAGCATATTTTTTGTTTGTTTTGCATGTAGTTGCATTCTATTTTACGGGTGGTGTCCTAAGATCCCCAAGCTCTACGCTCTTGCAGTGGCTTGCGAGGTTTTGTATAGATTTAGTTGTAGATGACCATACGCCAAATACTTCTCTAACGAATTAAACAACGACACAAACGAAACATTAATTACCTCGAATTTCATTGGCAGGCAAGGCGAAGAATAGAAACATGGGTACTTGCGGGCAAAAACAGATCTTTTGTCCTTCACACATTCTGACTCCAACAGAAGAACAGAAAGAATGCAACTGTACATAAAACCGCACTCGAAATTTAAAATCGTTAACTAATTACTTCTGAACGATAAAATCACTAATTGCCCCCATGGATGACCAAAGACTTCTAAGATGCCACACGTCTTCGTGGCGACTAGCAATATGTAGACGAAGATATCATAAATGGAATGGAATGTTTTTTAATTAAAAAACATGAACCACGGTCCCGTTTGCAATTTGCGACTGGACTCATACAGTCTCCTTCGTCCTAAGCATATGCCATTGAAGGAAAAGACGTTGTCTTGGGGGATCCTTGAAAAAAAAATTCCGCCTCAGAATGCTTTAATTTTAAAATGATCTTGACGGCTCTGAAATTGAACACAAAAAGGAATTATACCCGTAATGGGTGTGGTAGAAAAAAAACTATAATCAACTCGCCTCGATCGAGATACCACGACGATAAGACGCTCACACGGAAATTCGAAACACTAAGGAGAGGCGCCATTTCCCATCGCTAAAGACCTAATCTTCATTGCGCCTCCATGGTCGAAAAAATAAATGAAATATGATTCGAAAGAAATGCAAACGAATGTTACCAGATTTGCTAAGAACTGCAGCGCACAAACAATGCATGCCCCCGTAACTAAGCTTGAGCTTTAAGGGATATTGCCCCAAATTTCAGCCATCTCCGATTACCTACCGTTTTTTCTGCACTTCTAATGCCGTAGCTTATACCCTACTCCACTCCACATGAAGGCCTGAAATTTACATGATACAACACATCAGTTAATGAACACGTCAATACTAGCATATGCCTTACTATTGTTAAGAACAACATTGTTTCTGCGTATAATGGAGCCATTCCTTCAACAATCATTTGTTTTCTGATAAACGGCCCAATTAACGAGGTTAAAAAACACAGCAACATACTCCAAATACCTAATTGTGTAGCATTATTTTTTCCTAACGGTCCGTACTCATAAAATATTATGAATGATCAGATTTTTTTCGACAAAATTTACGATACCGACTCTCAATTCGATGGGTCTACCCCGCGGGGAATATGACGATATCAAGATTAATTTTGAGACATGGATATTTGAATAGCAAATGAATTCAGGTTCATTTAAATTCAGTTTTAAATTCGCACTTCACTTTTTTATTTTATAACATACAGCAACCTTGACGGAAGGCACCTGATTAATGGTCAAGATATAATAGGGGGATATAAGCGGCGGGGGAAATACTTAAAAATACGTGTTTCCAAGCGTTTTGATCACCTCAATAGCAAATAAATGGTAACAAATACTATGAATTAGCCAAAAACCAAATTTGATTAAGCGATTGTGAATTTTTAGTTGCATACTAACTATTGATTGCAAATCATAATTCACGCACGCGATGATAAATTCTTTTCAGTTCTGACGAAGTCAAACGTAAATCAAATAATTTGCAAAGGTTATGTCAATGATCGTAAGGTGTGACCTTATTTTTAAATTAACTCTCGTCCATACACGCGTATTTTTTCTTTCAACTAAGCACGTTCGTCTTTCACTGAGTCAAAAAAATACTGTATTTAATTGATAAATATACAATGCAGCCAATGTTTCTATATTCCGTTGCAATATATATATATATATACATATATATATATATATATATATATATATACATATATATATATATATATATATATATATATATATATATATATATATATAGTTGCAAATATATAATCAACTTACTTCACTGTATCAGCATAAATTCGGTGATCAAGTTTTTACGATTCGAAAGTAAATACTATGAAAGTCCCAACAATGCTGTAATATGAAATTAAAAGTTAAAATAACCACTTTTTAATATTATTTTGTATGGAATACATGCAAATTAGAAACTTATTCTATTTTGCATTATTCTTCATGAAAATAAGTCAATGATTTATTACCAAGCACACGAATTCATTCAAATATCTCCTGCACAACAACGCAGTAAAAATAAACGCACCAATACAGTTTGTAAATACACGTATAAGTATAAGAACTTCATAGCGATATAGTATATCTTTGTTGTTTGGATGCCTGTCGCTTAGTGATATCCTAATGGTGTGGCTGTGAGTGATAACGAGTTGGCTGATCCTTCCGGGATTATACCTCGAAGATTTTTAAGTTTTTCTCGCTGCTTAATTTCTTTTTATTTCATTGCATATTCTCTAATTTTATACATTTTTCATCCATTTTTATACACTATCGCAATAAAGTGATGATCAGTTCACATGGAAATTAGTGGGTTTGTTAGCCAGTTCATACAGCGATAAATTCCGCAAGCCATGAACTAACGTAACAATTAAACATTCTCCTGGCGTTATACTATATAAATGATATTAATGGACCAAATGTTTTATTTTACGTTTTTGCAGCCCTTGTTTCAATAATCTTTCTTTTTTCTCAATTTTTTTTCTATCCCCTGTTCTCCGTAAGTAGGGCAGATATCACAGTTACATTGAGTTTACTATTTATCACTTAATAAATTACAAAATAAGCGGTTATAAAAAAATAGGGGTGGATCGGGATTGGTGCAGTGGCTAACGTGCTGGCTTCTCACCCAGAGGGCCCGGGAACGAATCCTGGAGGAGGCAGATATTTTTCAGTGGTATTTCGATCCCTACTTGAGGTGCTTTGTGGACAGGGTTGAGTGCCCCATTCGTCGGATGGGAGGTTATTGGCGAAGATATAATTATGGGGACAGAAAGCTGACTATCCACTGCTATTGCCGGCGATGAAATTTTCCCAAAATCCCCTTCCATTTACAGAAATGACAGAACAAATAGAATCGGGGGCGGTATTTATTGCGGTTAAAAATTCTAGTGTCAACAGGGCTGAGGTAATTCCAGGTACTGGTTTGGAAAGCTCAATTAAAAGTCCTAAATCCAAAATAATTTTTGCATGCGCGTTTTACAGACCGCCAGTCGACAGAGACAATTCAATACTAGAATTAGATAAGCAAATCAAAGGTTTTTTATCCCAACACAATGATCGTGAGGTTAAAATCGGTGGAGATTTCAATGTCCAATCTATTGACTGGAGCACATGGAGTTTTAAAACGGGGGGTGAAGACGTCTGCGAAGATATCTGCGAATCGCTGTTGAATTCTTTAACGTTGAACTCATTGAATCAAATTGTCACTTCACCAACTAGGGGCGATAATATTCTGGACGAATTGGCCACGAATATTACCGAAAAGATCTCAACTATAGAAACTATAAAGAGAAATAGTGACCATTGGGCAGTAGATGCCAAGTTTTCGCTACATGGGGTCCGAAATAAGAAGCCTAAAAGGAAAATTACTTGTTTAAAGCAGGGGACTACATTGGCCTAACGTGCGTGCTACAAAATCAATTTGTTATTTTTAAGAAAGTAATCGCGGAAATACTGAGGATACATGGAATCACTGCCTTGAGATCACGCGCTCAATAGTCAACAAGTTCATTCCCATTAAATTTATAAAAGATAACACAGAACCTAGACGGTACGAGGTTGTTAGAAGGGTATTACGACGTCAAAGGCTATGTCACGCCAAGATGAAAAATATTAGGGATGATATCTCTAGTGACGAAAAGAATGAGATCACTCATGATTATAAGATATCTAGGGCGAATACCAAGAATGAATTTCGGAAAGCGTTAAGCGAATGCAAAAGGAAAGACAAGCGGACAATTTGAAACAGATTCCACACATTTTGGTCATGCGTGAAAGAAGTTCAGGGAATTAAGTCAACTGTTAATTCACTCAAAAATGATGAAGGCGAAAGAGTAACCAGCAGTTTGGAAATGGTTAACTTATTGAATTCCTTCTTTCAAATCGTCTTCACTAATATCTCACAGAATACTTCCGATAGCTTACCAATTCGTGCTGGTCAACCGATGCCCAAAATTGAAATTTCATATAATGGAATAGAACATTTGCAAAAGAATATCAAGCCCAATGAATCCTTTGGGCCCAATGAAATATCCGCTCGTATATTTAAGGATCTATCATTGGCAATTGCACCGTATCTATAAGTAATATTTAAGAAGTCACTGGTAGATCACAAGGTTCCCAGAGATTGGAAAATGGCTAACGTCACACTAATATTTAAAAACGGAGACAAGAAGGAGCCAAGCAATTACAGACCTATTTCCCGCACATCCATTTCGCGCAAGGCTATGGAACATAGTGTAGTTGCTAGTTCAATCGTGAGACACTTCGATAAGGAGCTATTAAAGAAAACTCAGCATGGTTTCCAAAAGATCCTCCGAGACACTACTTGCGCTTTTTGTTCATATTCTTACTACGGGAGATAGACGCGATTTTTCTAGATTTTAAGAAAGCCTTCGACAAGGTACCTCATAGTAAACTACTCACAAAGCTAGAAGCATATGGCATAGAAAATATATCCAGGGTTATTTAAAAGACTTTTTGAATGGTCGGGTACAAAGAGTAGTCATAGATGGAGTTAGCTCAAACTCAGGAGAAGGTACTTCAGGTGTTCCTCGGGGAAGTGTTATCGGACTTCTTTTATTCCTAATTTACGTTAACGACATTGACTCCGTAGTCACCAGGAAGATACGTTTATTTGCCGATGATGCGGTGGTTTACTGTGATAGCCGTGATCCTGAGGACACAGCAGCTTTGTCGGATGACCTTAATGCAATACAACGGTAGTGTGACTCTAGGCAATTAGAATTAAACTAAAATGAGGGTGTAGGGATACATTTCCGGAAAAAAGAGCAATTCTCCTCAGAACGCCTACTGCATTGGGAACACCGGAATGGAATGTGTAGACTCAATTAAATACGAGGGTCATCCGGAAAGTAGTACCCGTTCGTGAAATAAAGACACAAAAGTAAATATTAACAAACATAAAAAATTTTATTTGAAAGAGGATACTTTAAACTACTTCTCAACATAATCTCCAAGCAAATTAAGGCATTTGTCATAACGTGTGACAAGTTTCTGTATACCTGCTGCATAGTCCTTCGCCGCCAGCTCATTGAGATACGCGAGGGACCCATCTTGCACAAATTTTTGCATAATGCAGATGGTGTTTAACAATTTCATGAACAATTGTTCGAGAAACATTGGGAAAATGCTCACAGATGTCATCAATTGTGACGCGCCGATCGTTCCTCACGAATTCGTCAACTGAGCTCACCAGTTGGTCTGTAATGACAGACGGTCTCCCCGAACGCTCATCGTCGTGTGTGTTCCCCCTCCCCATGTTGAAGTTGCGACACCACCGCCGAACAGACGACTCGTCCATTACATTGTCTCCATACACCTCCTTTAATTGGCGATGAATATCACATGGGCGAACGTTTCTTGCATTGAGGAATTTAATCACTGCCCTCACTTCACAACTGGCGGCGTTCTCAATTTTTTTAAACATTGTAAACAATCACAGAAACAACACAGGCAATGCTAGCGTCACGCAACTTGGCTCAGAGAAGGCAGACAAGCCACTGAAGCTATCTGACCTCGTCCAGCGGCTACTCGCGTCGTCAGCACTTCATGCGGCACGAACGGGTACTACTTTCCGGATGACCCTCGTACCTTGGCGTTACGCTCACTCACGATTTCTCCTCGGTGAAACACACACGAGGAATCTGTGGACAAGCTAACAAAAAATTAGGATTTATTAGATGAGTAATGGGTAAATGCGATGTAAAGGTCAAAGAGAAATGCTACATTTCGCTGGTTAGGCCTCATTTAGAATATGCTGCAAGAATGTGGGATCCTCACGAAGTTGGATTCATAGGCGAATCGGATCGCGTGCAGCGTAGAGAACCTAGATTAGTAAAACGTTGTTTGATAACTTAGAAGCGTATCCCGAATATTATAGGAGCTAGGCTAGATATCACTCACGGAGCGAAGGTTAAATTACATATTGTAGCTCTTCCACCAATTGGAAGGTCTCTTCAGCAGTAATGTTGAAAATGTATTATTGTCCCCATCGTACCACGATAGGAGATATCATGCTAATGAAATTAGAAAATAGTATAGAACAGGTAGATTTAAGTGGGCATTTTTTCCACGGACGATAGGGGATCATAATAATGGTCGTCAGCGCAGTAGGGGGTCGTTGGTCGACCGCGGTAGGGTCACGTTCGCGTAAAATGATTCTGGTGTGTATTCACCCCCTGCCACACACCCTAGAGGTGGCTTGCACGGTATATGAATAAAATAAGCCGCGGATCCCTTGGCGCCTTTCGTTAAGAGTAGGTTATGCCGACGCCGTGTTTCTCTCCACCCTTCATCCTTTCCTGTCCATCCCTTATGACTCAATTGACCTCAGCTCTCGGTAACCTCCCCTAAAACTATTATTACAAAATAGGTTATTTTCTACAGTAAATATTTAATGTTTATCAACTGACTAAACGAAAGACAGCAGTTTCAGTTACATATATAATAAGTTTGAGGAAACTAAAATACGTTTGTGATTTTGGGAAAACTCCTTTAATTCTAGTATATTCTGTGTATAAAGAGAAGTCAATAAATACAGTTTTTTTATAAAGTTCAAGGTCTACGCAACAAAAATGTGAAGGGGAGACACTGAGGAGTTAGTGGTACTCGACTATGGCAAAGAATGAGTTAATTTACTTACACAAAGTTGTAGGGGCAACAAAAAAAAGTACTTACGATAGCTGAAAATAAACTAGAAGTATTCTTCCAATCATGTTCTAAATTCCAAGATAAACTCGTTCGTCGAATGGCTGGTACCAATCATTAACGTGAATCAGAGGTATATTTCAGGTATGATGTTTCAAAGGATAAGCGCCGTTATTTGAAAGCTAGAGACTTCGGCGTGCATTTATTTACATCCTAAGAGGATGTCCGAAGCAAATCGTGTGGATGGGAGCGAAGGACATACCAACGTCACGCCAGAGGGGAGATATCAATTGGGAGGATGGGGGAATTATGCGGGATGATTGAAGGGATGAAAGTGAGTCAAGAGACATGTTTTTTTCAACAGAAAGGTGTTAATCCATCCTACAGTTCATAATGAAAAATGCACACAAGAGGTGGAACTGAATGGAAAACTTCAGCAAATTCGGTTCGGCTTTATACTTTCAGAATAAATGTCATGCTCCTAAGTAACCTCAGTCCCGTGAATGAGAAGCGAGTTTACAAATAAATTACATTAATTATGGATTCCATTCAATCCGATGCCTTATCGATCGAAAGTTTCCGGAAAAAAAGACTCCCACAGCCGGAATAAAGTACGCGACATTTTATGAGACGTCGGCAGGCAGTGACGTATTCAAAAGGAATACCGAACTTTGCTGAGAACCTACGACATTTCGTTTCCTTTCCCACTTAACCCCTTTCACGAAACAACTGTGTTCTCATGAGACCCAGAAAGTCCCGGTAAATTCCGCGGAGCGAGATGAGTCACTTGGGTTTGCTTCACACGACGGAGAATGTCGCCAGAATGCCAAACGTACGGGCAGAATCGGAGGGATCGCCACTGATGAGAGAGCGATTTTCTTTACGCGATAACATGTCGGATCGGTTTCCCTTTGCAGAATTAAAGATAACATTGGAGTAACGCTGAAAATTCGATTGCAATATCGTTGTTGATTCTCCTTATAGTCATGGGAGTAAATAATTACGTAGGTCCAGTTCCACCGGCAAAATCCGATTTGTTTTGTTTGCTCCGATGATAGTAAACAAATTCAGATGATGATGGTCGTCAAGGAATGATTAATTTTAATTCCAGAAAATGAGTGGCCAAAATAACGGAACGCTAGTCACTCGCATTTTTTTTAACTCACAATTTAATCTCACTGGATTTTTTTCATTTGAAGCAACAGAAGGAAATAAAATTGAAAAATTAAAAGTCGCTATCAAGTCACGGTGGGCGGGTATAAACCTACGAGGACGTTAACATCTTTGCCAACTTCTCAGGAAAAAATCTCAGCACGAAACATATCATAAAGAACCGAAAATCTTGATCACCCTGAAAACTTATCTTTCTAGACTGCGAGCAAAAGAATTTTTTCGGCCAATTAAATCTCTTAAATTTTTTGCCTGAAATGAGTTAATCTCCTTGAGCTGAACAACTGAGATAGCAACACGGATTATCTTAAATTTTCTTCGGCGTTTTAGCGATTTTTGAAAGAGATGGCATTAGAACGAAGATGAACAACGTCAAGTTAAATAGCTCGATTGGTTTACCGCTAACCGGCATAAGTAATGCATGCAGCGAATTGCCAAAAAATAATTTACATACTTTTCCATTATGTGTACACCTCAATCACGTAGGTCGATCTGTTACGATTACGCAAACAGGTTCCGATGATAACTCTTATTTAGGACGTCGACCAAAAATTAAAAGGAAAACAGCAGGGGGTGGGGTGTGGGTACAATCAAGGGTAATTGAAAGAATGCTTTCATCAACTGCACCGCATTAATGAAGTTTTCACGGGTCTTCCACCGGGTCAGGGGTTCCGTGTTGGCCGACGTTTCGATGCCCAACTCGTGCATCGTCCTCAGGGTAGATGAGGACGATGCAAGAGTCTACCCTGAGGACAATGCAGGAGTCGGGCATCGAAAAGTCGGCCAACAAGGAACCCCTGACCCAGTGGAAGACCCGAGAAAACTTCATCAAGCAAATACGCCGGGAAACTTTGAATAGATTCTTAATGTATCTCTATTCACAGATAGTCGCAAGTAAGGGCCCCAAGAAAAAAAACTATTGCTCAAGAACATACATCATCAAAAGTGAAAAAAAAATTTAACGCTGTAACTTAGTAATTCACACGTCAAATGATCAGGAAGTAGCATAAACAGCCGCTTTACCGTTTTATAGAAGCATAGCTATCAACGAGAAGATGCTTTTTAAGCATTAAAACTACATCAACGAGTGTACACATCAAGTAGGAAGAATTAACCACTTGGAGAGGATAAAATTCAACGCGAAATTTTCATTCATGGCGTTTTTATGGTGCTGTTACCCAGACGACAATGATCCCAAATATTTTCCATGCTATTCCGTTGATTGCAGGAGACAGCGAGTAGGTCGCGGTCACGTTCTTGTGCTCTCGCTGTAGCAGCCTGGCAGGTGATCGTAAGGAAAACGGAACTTTAAACTGCGGAAACCCGATTCCGTTAAAGAGAGCTTAATTGTGGTGTTTTTTAAATGTCATGGCTCTCGGGGGAGCATTCGGTGAACGAGTTTTCCTCGCTCTAAGTCGGGGAAGTCACTTGCCCCCGCCACACGCCCTTGCGGCGGTTTGCGGGTTATTATGTAGATGTAGAAGGCTGGCGAACCCGAACTGCGTCAGGAAAACATGCGAAATCCAGAAACGCTGAAAATTGAGTTCTCTTGTAGGATGCATAATTGCAAACTAAAACTTGATTTTCAACAATAGTCGTTATTACTGCAACTAGTCCCCGCTCCGGCAAATTTGAAAATAAATATTAAAAATTGACGTTTTAAAAGTTAGATACGGCGGTAAATCATGTCAGGTACCAGAACTACCTCAGCATCAAGACAGCGAAATTTCATTTAAACTAATGGATGCCTCAATACAGAAAAAGCAAGCATGCACTTACAAATTGCATCTTTTTTTCGTTAGGATGTTCACCTTCGGAGTACTTGACACACACTCCCCTATTCAGGATAAGGTAGCCCGAAGAAAGCATACCGCAAAATAATTAATTCTATTTTGTGCACCAAATATGCCAGTATCGTGAGCCCTCCTTCAATGTTAACGGTGCAACAACACACCTAAAACTGATGAAAAAACATGCATGTCTGCATTCCGGCGGATACATATTTAAATAACAACTCCAATACAGAGCTTTTCTAGAATCGAAATATTTTATTCATTGTACGAAAACAGTCGGCGTACAAGCATTCATTTCACAAAAACAAACTTACCTCTCCTTGCGACAGGTTATTCAGCTTCAGGCCGAAGAGATGCACGAAGTCACCAGCGGTATTTTCAAGGAGAGGCCAACAGCGAAAGAGGATTCATGAACTAATCTTGACGTGTACCACTGCTTCCTTGAAATTAAACGCTTACAGCACAAAACACGAGAACCAGACACCGCTCACTTGGCCCAACTTCCCCAACAAATCCCAAAAGCTTGCACTCAAGAGCTCACGCAAATATGCTCCCTCTCGATAAGAGCTGTCGCTTACTCTAGTAGCACAACCAACTGCTAGTGTAAACAAACGTGTCACGAAATGCACTGAATAATACCAGCACTCCCAATAGATGGCAGCGGTGAGGAAAAAAATGAAGTTAAATTAGAGGCCAAAATTTCTGCTGGTGGACATTAAGCTGTCCGCCATTTTGACTCCAACTGGCAAACTTCTTTCGATTTATTTATATATATATTGCACTTCATTACAACAAAAATATGAAAAAAATTGTATCAATTGAAAAAAAATCTTTGGTTTATGTTTTATTGATAGAAAAACTGCTAACTGTAACCTTGTGAGCGTGTGGCGGTAAAATCAAATCTTAGGGCTGCAACCATGAAGGACATTTTTCAAATTAGCAAGTATAAAATAAGAGAATTCAATGTACTTATACAAGCGGTAAAATCAATATCATGTGAATCTATTGTATTATTTATATCACTATTTTTTCTTTTCAAGTGACATAATAATTAAAAATTTATTCACATGATAAAAATCAATAAATCTCAATTCATAAAAAAAATTATTTTCGAAATATGATTCATAAAATTAAGTAAATCTCACAATTTTCAGCGTCATAAAACATGTATACAGGTACTGCTAAACACATTACTACTTGGATTCTCGTTGATGATGGATTGTGTGAAATATCCACTTCTTTCTCCTTCAACAAGTTAAGCATAGGGAACCGGTTGACTAATAATGACAGAATGACCTGAATTTTGAATGCAAAAGTGGTCTAGGTTTAAGGTAAAAGAGACTTATAAACGTATGCATCCATTCATAACTACTTACTGTACATAGCTAATTTTCAGGGCATTGTAGAGAAAATAAAATTCACGTGATACAAATACAAAAGGTATAAATAGGTTCCTAAGTATATACTGACAAGAAACAATGTATGAAATAATATTTCATTGATTCACTTGCTAATGCAAGAAATATATTACAGTAAAGATTAATGCAGCGGGTTTTATGTTAATGACCATGGGCTAGACAAACTTAATAAACAGGTATATTATGAATATTTTATAGCTATATAAAATTAAAATGTCATCTACTGGTCTTCATTTTTTTGTAATTTCCTGTGCCAACGCATATGGGCAGTGAAGTGTGGAAATATTTCTTTGAAGTGAACAATGAAATGATTGATGTTTTTGGAGAGTATAACATTTAAAAGAAATGGCAATTTAGCCCAGATCTTTCAAACCATAATTTATACTTCACGAATCTGAGGAATATATTTTTGTAACTGTGATATACTGAGCTATGGAAGAAAATTCATATTTACACCTATCAATTGAATAAAGAGCAATTTCAATTATTTTTCTTCAATTGAATCATTTGTATAATTTTGTTTGAGCAAAACTATTATTAAGAATTTGGAAAGTTCTCTTGATTAAAGATGAATTTAACAAAGGTTTGCAACATGTACTTAGGATATAATTATTCATATTATACACATATTAAAAACAAGTAAAGGGTCTGTGGCTATAGTGTGGGAAGAATCCATAGCACACGAACTATTAGTCCCAGGGCATAGACATTTTTAGACTGAGCCATTTGGCCCCTGGCATAACTCACCACCTAGATGCGCATTCATGTCCTCAGGCTATGAATGAGTCACTTAACCTGTCTGGCAGAGGCCTACTAAAGGCAGCAAGTGATGTATCCATTCAGTCACTTTTTCTAACGATTTGCCAGCAACCATGCTTGGTTTCGCACACCTAATTGGCCTTTCTTTGGATGACGTTATTATGGCAGCATGGAACTTATTTCGCCTTAGTACCACCTCTGCTTCTATATATTTTATAAGAGGAAATATGTGACAACCACAAACAAGTGGGTTTCCATCAAGGATCAATTCTACATCTGTCTTGATAGGAGTACTGGTAGCAATTCTTATTGTGGTGTGCTCCAATGTAAACTTGTTGTGTTTGTAAATCAAATACCCTCCTGGATTTAATTTTTTCTCATATTCAGTCCTTTTAAATGATTTAGTGTCCTGTTTTCCAGTATTCCATTGACCAGCATTTCTTGTGAATTCTGTTCCAATAGTTTGTTTCATCATGATTGCTGCTTTAGCCCGAGTTCGTTTTCTTTTGGTAACTTCTTCACAAATTCCATCTCTGTCCTTAGCATTTTTATTTTTCTGCCGACTACTTCTTGGTTTATTCATATTTCCATTATAACTGCAAAGTGTCAAGTCTGGTTCTTTGAGGTATATCTCTGGAAGGATAACAGCCTCTATGTCATTGTCTCTTAGATCAACTTGTATAGCTGGAGAGACAAAGAGGAGATCAGAAGCCATCAGTCTCACTAGGTGATTACCACGGAGATCTAAAAACTAAATAAATGCACATATATAAGTATGTTAAAGATGAAGACTAAAGGGATGATTGAGCTCAAAATAATACCCTGAATATTCCCAATGGTACCTTTTTTGTGGCCAGAATGTAACTAGTTACAAAGTTCCAACATGCATTTACAATTTTCATGACTGCTTATATTTAACTACTGGGTCTTGTTTTCCTGATTACATATTGTCAGATTCATGAAGAAATGTTAAAATAATACATTTATGTCATGCTCTTCAAGATACCATGGAAGTGTGTGACATGGGGGTATACGAAACCAGAGGCTACAGTTTTTAGCTACAGGTAATTCCAAGTGGTCTACCCATTTGAACCTACAACTGTGTTTTGGCCTCAGCTTTCATTGGCCATGGACTGCCAATGCCAAATCAAAATTGGTCCGATTAAGATATCTTATGATATATCGGCAAGCCAATGTTAGCTCTGTACAGGGAAAATATTGGCTTAAAAGTTGCCATTGTTTAGATGGAATATCTTGATTGCTTACTAGAATCATTATAATTTAATTCATGCTTTGAAAATGCCTTCATGTTTCACTAATTTTGTTTCATGGAAGACTTGCTCAATATAAAGGCCTATATCAATTGAGAACCTATATAATCTTGCCACTACTGAATCAATACTAAATAAATTTGGCAATATGTGGGGTTAGGTAGGTTAGACAATATAGACTGCCATTTGGTCAATCAAGATTAGCCCTTTTTTGGTTCAAGTCTCCTTTGCAATGCAGTGCCCATGAAAAGCCATAATAATGGGCCAATATTCGTTGAATACTTGGGATATTACAAATCCTTCAAAAATAATCTTAAGTGTGATATAAAGTGGGGGCATTGTGTCCCTCAGCTCCTGTGAAATGTAGCCAAACAAGATTGGTTTGGAATAGATTTTAAAAATTTGAAGGTCCTAGATTTGGCTCTAAATTACATTACTTGTGAATTGAATTGTAGTTTTGAGAAGTGGGCCTTAGCCTTTATCATATAGTCATACAGCTCGTGACTCATAGAAATATCAAGCATTCAATTGAATATATAAAATTTGCCAGTAATACTATTGCAAATCATGAATAATCAAAAAAATGGAGGGAGGTATTCATATGATTATGTAAAAACTTATCAATAGAATAAAGGAGTTTGTCCTGTAATATTTTCTTACTTTTTCTCACAAACTATGGCATAATTTGCTTCTTTTGTATACTGGCAGTTTTATAGCTAGGCTTCTGCAGTGACTTATAGCTGACATGGGGTTTTTGAGTTTTTCCCATGTAGTTTTATCTGATTGGAGAATGGTTTTGCTAGCATTGCAGTCAGCATCTTCAAGTCTGGATTCTTCATATATTTTGGATATGAAGATCCTGACTGGAATACAAGAAAAACCATGGTCCAGCCAGATGAAACAACACAGGAGTAACCCTAAAATACTATTGTCACCTTACATAGTTTTGTATATGTATTTGTTTTCAAGCTGAAACTTAGCCTTTTGAGCATGAGGTTTGATCATAAATTTGAGACTTTTGAGATGCGGGCATGGAGAAAAGTGGAGAAAATAAGTTATACAAAGAAGAAGACTGGATAAAAAGTTTTGAATGTAGTGGGTAAAGAGAGGAAGTTGCTTGAGGAAATCTGAAGAAGGTGGAGAATGTGAGGATGGAGAAGGTATTGGAAAGTATTCAGATGCTGAAGGCTGTCATAGAAAGGAGAATGTTACCTAAGTGGGGTAGAGAAAGGAATAGAATATGTTTTTAGACAATGAAGACAAAAGGTATGAAGAAAGAAATAATGTAGGAAAAAGAAGAGGTGGTTTACATAATAAGTATCAAATTGCCGTTAGGGACTAGAACCCTGCTCATAGTTTAGGGGCCAGGAGAAGTATTTGTAATCAACATTTAATGGAAAGGAATGTCATATGATTGCCTGAAAGAATAAGCAGTGAAGCACATTTAAATTTTCATTGTAGAACACCATATTCAGTCTTGTGATGGTTGCTGCAATCCAGATACATAGAGCTTATATTTTTTTTGAACAGCATCCTAAACAAAGTCCACAAGGGATATTTTTAGGAATATTATTCATAGTTATTAGGAAAGGTAAGTGACAGCTGAGGTCATTTTTGCTATTAGGGGATGTTGTGATCACTCACTCCATCATCATCCTTAAAAGTGTTGATGAGGATGATGACAGTGTTATTAATTAAATGCTGGCAGCTGACTTCCTGACCTAGTGGAACATCAACAAGACTTTTCATCCGGATAAGCTTTGTGTGGTGAAATATGTACTCACTTCCCACCTGAAAGGCCCAAATTTGAATCCTGAAAGTGGCAGGTATCATCAGTGATATCCCAATCTCTAGTCCTTATGCTTTCTGGAGAGCACTTCAAGAAGAAGGAGTATGCCATCCATTAAATGGATTCTTAAATTTTTGACCCTTCGTCACCTTTCACCGAGAGTAGGCTAACAGTGGGATTGGGATGCTTTCCACCCTTCCCCCATTTCCTAGAAATTTTACCTTTACCAAATTAATTACCCAGCTGCATGTTTCTAATGGTGCTAATACACTCAGATGTTGGTTACCATCACTATCATCAACAGCTCTGTTATATTTAGATGGTTTACACCTCAATTATAAATCAGCTGTTTTGGTAATTGATTGGACATAATACTTCTGCATGAATTAAACTAAATATCTTAAAATTGAATGCAAAAATAGGCAAAATGTTGCTACTTAGTTATGGCTACTTTTATAATTAGTTGCCATGTTGCTATTAAATGATTTTCAAACTGTATTATGGGACAGGTGCTAAGTATTTTGATCAAGTAGCTCGCTAGTAATTTCTTTTAGCTCACTCAACCTTGGTATTAATGTTTGTAGAGGTTTTGTGTTCATCGATAAATATTCAAATGATTATTTTCACCCTAGAAGATTTTACCTCCATGTCTTCCATGTACCATCTCCAGTCAAGAAACATATCAGAAATGTTGTTGTTAGATGCAATCAGTGTCCTGAGTTTCTTTAAATGAGATAATGGTGACATCCTTGCTGTCAAATTGAGTGTTCCTTCTGTATGGTCCAATGCCTCTTTTGGATTGAAGCCATTTCTCATTTGTGGGTTGCCTAATGAAATAAATTATCAATTGATCAATTTATATAAAGATAAATGCAATAAGTAGAAATCTAAGGCATGAATTAAGTTAAATCTGAGTCATTCTAAATTTTTTGAGCAATTCATTTCAATCTCATTTAATTTCTGATTAGCTACAAGTTGATCAGAATATAATTTGATAAGCTATTAGTTTATATTTTCAGCACCAAAGGACTCCTTCACTTTAGAAACTTTAAAAACATATTAATATTAATGCTTAGTCTTTATTCATCTATGCTGAGGAAATAGCCATGGAGGCACAGACAATAAAATAAATTTAATATTCTAAAATTACCAAAAATCCATTAAAATATGATACAGGTACATATCAAGACATATTCCCAGAGAATTTATAAGAGACAAGTACCACCTCCTCCCATGTATGTTAATATTGACAGGTAGTGAATTTTAGTGAAGGCTTATGTGGAATGGTGATTATGAATACATTTTTTCTCAAGCCAGTAAGGTCATACTGTACCTAAGTTTATATAATCTGGAATAAAAGAAAAATTACACTTAGCTAGTAGAGGCAACTGGAACATCAGCAAAACTTGCTTTTATAAACTTTATTTGTGCATTCCTGAATAGAAATGTATGGATTAAAAGTTCTGCTTTGAAGAATTTTCCTGTAAATCTTCCCTGTGACAGCTATCGACTGGAAATTCTCCAATTCTTCTATCCTGAGTCTCATAAATGATGAATAACATTGAATTATTTAGAGCTCCTTCCAATCTTGTCATCCCACAGTTTCAGCCAATCACACAGTTGCAGTCAATTCAGCTAATTATTCTCATATTCCTAACACATGCAATTCATTATATCTATTCCCCTGTTCAGCCATGGAACCGACCAACATTATCAATAAATTCCCTAACAAATTTAGTCCCAGATTAGATGGAATCCCAGGGATAGTCATAAAAAGGTCTTTTAATGCTTTTAAAGATCGGCTGATATTCTTGATTAATGAATCCCTAAAAATTGGAATTTTTCCAAGCCCTCTTATATCTGCCAAAATAGTGCCAATATACGAGGCAAAGGCAAAGGTTGCAAAATAGCCATGAATTCTTACAGACCAATATCCCTGTTGAACGAATTGGGGAAAATATTTTAAATAGTTTTCTAGCATCATCTACTAACCTATCTTGAAACATATAACCTATTCTCCAAATCTCAACATGGAAATAGGAAAACCAGGTGCACTACAACAGCCACATATCACATGGTGAATCAAATATTTTTGGGATTGGATAGTACCTTGTACATATGTATTTAATGTCATCTTGCAAGCAAAGGGTAATATTTCTCAGTTTAAGTGCAACCACGATTACCATAGTCACTATACAAGGCCCTGCAATGACCTACACTAGCCATATATCAGAACACACAATACTGCATTTCAATGATGCATTAATACAGCCTTATTCTTTTCCACTTTTCATTTCATCTGTTTCAATAATTTTTACCTTCATTTGAAGTGGAAATTCATTACACCATTTGAAGAACACTATAACATATAAAAGCTTGTCGGTTTACATTTGATTTATTCACTAATTTGAGTCCTAAATTACATAATCTAGTGAAGTTAGGTACAATTGTACACTCCCCTTGAGTTTTCTGAAGTAAAAGAAAGCTACCTACCAAATCCTATAGAGTCTGTGCACATCCCTGAACTACCTTAAATGGTAGACTACCAAATATAAATGACTGAATCCTACCCGAACAACTTTTTTAAATTACATTAAATTTTTCAATACCTGGGTGTAAATTCCCATATGTTCTGAAATGGTAAGTACTGAAATACCTGGGTTCCTGTCTTCAGTTAGTGTCAACTTGTTGTTGGATAGGTCGAGGTACGTTACATCCCAGGAACCTATTCCCCTTTGCAGTGGTCCGACCCATGAAAGATTATTATATTGCAACTCCAAACGATCCAGAAGTGGCAGCTCCTCCCACTCGCTGAAAAGTTAATATTTTTAAGATTTGGGGATAAGAATTATTTGCCTGTGAGCTAATAATAGTTTCACCTTATATCAATTGACCACTTTCATTATGCTGAGTATTCATTTAAATTCTTGTTGGAATTTATAGGTTTTAAAATTAACAATCCTTTAGCATTGAATTAAATACAAAGGAGGCTTTTAATTACTTTTATCATATTCTATATCATGGCATCCAGTTGTTTACTTCAATTATAACTTATAAAACTAGTAGTTTTTCTAGGTGGTTTAGCTTTTAACTGAAAAATTTAATTGGTAGGAAGAAATTGCAGCACAAATTTCATAAACAAATTGAATAACAATCTTATTATGGTAAATTTTCACAGCTAAGGTCAAAATGTGCTAAATTGATTTGAAGTTGTTACAACAGATACATAACACAACTCGAGTCAACTATCCAACATAATTCAAAACATTTTTGAACTCATGTCAGCTGTATGAGGAGGACAGACAGACTAGCCAATAAAATATTTTTTAAGGATCTTTCTGCTTGTTCATATGATGACATAACAATCCTTTTTGCAAATTATTTCTCATCTGTGCATGTAAAACATGATATTACGCCTCTGCACAATTTTCATACTCACACCTCTATTTATATCTCAACTATAACAATCTCAATAGAAGACATCGAAACTAAACTATGTCAACTTGACCGCCAAAAGGGTTGTGGTCCTGATGAACTCCCAGTCCTACTGCTGAGCATGTGTCTTATGCTGTCACTTTACCCTTTGTATATACTGTTCGATAAATCCCTAACTGCTGGAATTTTTCCTAGGGCACTTAAATCCACATATATAATAACAATACATAAGCAGGTTAACAGAAATAGCATAACTAACTATTGTCCAATTGCCCAGGTCTCAATAATAGCAATAGTCTTGGAATTATTGGTTGTAGATAAGCTTACTCCTATCTTTAACAGTATTACTATCCTTGAGCAGCATGGTTTCACTAAAGGAAGATCACTAATCTTTTGGTACTTCCAAATTATCTTATAGAAGGTTTGGATAAAAGCTTACAAACAGATGTCATATAGGTTATACTGACTTCATTAAGGCTTTTGATACTGTTAGTCATGAGCTTCTTCTTAGAAAGTTGGACTAATTGGGAATGAGTGGTACCTTACTTGACTGGATGGAAAGTTATTTGACCAACAGAGAAGTTGTAGGAAAACTTAATCCTTCTAAAACTAAATGTTTCTATCAATCATCAGGCATTCCCTAATGATCCCATCTGGGTCTGCTATTATTTAAATTATTTATAAATGATATTATAATGGCATTAGACCTAATTCCTTTCCTTTTGTATGCCGGTAACTTAAAATTTTTTCAAACAGCTCAATCAATTGATGATCACCTAACTCTGCAAAACTGCATTTATAGGTTTAAATACTGGTGTTAGCATAACTATCTAACTTTCACTTTAACTAACTTTAAACTAATAATTAACTAACTTTAAACATATATCGACATTTAAAGTTCAGTTCATCTTATTAGTTAGTCTGTGAAAACTGCTCTACACTCTGGTCACCTGACTACAAACTCCATAATCATACAATGTGTTCAAAGAAAATTTGTGTGCAAAATTGCATTCAAATTCAATATTCACAAAGATCTTTAAAGATAACATGAAATGTTACCTCTACTAAATCTTCCCTCCTTACACAAATGTAGAAAATTAATAAAGTAACTTTTCTATGAATTACTGTAAAACAAGATTGATTCCTTAGAACTCCTTCAATATCTTTCCGAGTACCTTCACATAACACAAGGTATGAATTACTCTTTGAAATTATATATCATGCACAAAATTACACTTACTACTCACCTATAAGCCATATTATCAGATATGCCAACATTTCTGATTATATTAACCTATTTTCTGTCTCACCAGGATCCCTTAAAAAATTGTTATTAAAAATACCTGAAGAATTTTAAAATACTAATTATTACTGTGTGGATACCTGTATGGGTAAAATAATTTCACATTTATTAAAAAGTTAACTTCATATACTTCATTGCTGTTACATGATTGTCACATGGTTTGTTTATATCTTAAGGTGATAAGGTAATTATCAAATGTTAGCACATATTTGGAATGTACACATTTTTTTGTTTACATATGATTCTATGAATTATTCCTAAGTGCAATTGTTAATTTTTTCCTTCATCCCTTACTTTCATTTTGTTTGTTTCATTAATGTTGACATATAATACTGGTAATGTTGTCATTGTCATATATCACTAATAAAGTTGTTTGTTCTATTAATGAAGCCATGTAATGAAGGATGATCACTGATTACATGAACTCTTCAAATAATCTTGTTGAATCCTTGAATACTGATAGAAATAGTGCAAGTTAGGGATGACTGAACAATTGAGCACAGGTATATGGAACATATAAACACATAAAGAATGCATGTCAAATATCTATTTAGTTGAATAATTACCTATTTATATAAACATAAACGTGTGTTAATCATAGAATAACTGTGAGTTAAGTAAATGACGTCAGATTTGGCGAAAATGGAATAAGTGGATCACTCTATTTGTTCAGAAGTTTGTTTTTCAGAGACTTCTGAAAAGTGAAAGCATTGTACCGGCCTGTGTATATGAGACATAGTTAATGCATGATTGCTGATACACAAATATATTTCCTTCAGATGCATACATATAAGTGGTACTTACTACAAATTCAGTTGCTCCAAGACATTGTGTGATATGTTGAGAAATCTGAGGTTATCCAACCCTTTGAAATGCTCTTTGATGGATATATTAAATAATCTATTCATTGACAGGTCAAGCACCACAAGAGTAGAGAGAAAATGTGGGAGAGACATCAAATGGTTTCCACTTGCATTTAACCATTTCAGTTTTTTCGTGTCCTGTAATACATGAAGGGGTATCATGAGGCACAGATTGAAATAATTATTTTATGTCTATAATAATTATCACCAACTAGATCGCGAGCTACTCTCTAGAGACTTAGACAGTATCTCAGAATGGTGCAATAAATGCAGATTAACGCTTAATATAGATTAATGCGCAGTTTTGAAATTTTGGAACAAAGGAAGCGAGGAACAGGATATAAACTACGAAATAGAGGGTTCAGTACTGACTACGGCCGATCAAGTTAAATATTTGGGGGTTGTTCTAACACCACGCCTTTCATGGGGAGCACATATCAGGACAATATGCGGATCAGCTTTAAAGAAACTTGGCTTCATAAAACGGGTGGTGGGGATATATAATGAGAAAGTTAAAGAGAGGTGTTATTTTGCTCTAGTTAGACCTCATTTGGAATATGCCGCAAGTATTTGGGATCCTTGGGAGAAAATTTGGCAAAAAGAATTAGATAAAGTCCAGAGAAAATCCGCTAGATTCGTTAAAAATTGTTATGATAAGAACACAAGTGTCACCGGTCTCTTAGGGGAATTAGGCTGGGAGCCACTTGAAGTGCGGAGAGAACAAGCGAGACTTCACTTTTGGGAAGGTTCAGAACAAACGAGTTTAACTATGACACTGAAGGAATTATAATGGCCCCACACTACTTAGGTAGATCAGACCACAAAGAAAAACTAAGGGTGATAGATTCCAGGACAGATAGGTACAAATACTCACAATCTTTCCCCGAAGAATCAGAAATCATAATAGTAAGAAACCAAAGTCACTTTAGAAATATTAAAAACATTGAATTTACAAGTCGGAGCAAAGTTAAACACTGCAAAGCTGTTAGTTATACTTTCAGGTGCATGTGTATGTTAGTTGGTAGTTTGAGTGTTTGCATGTGTGGGGTGTAAGTGTTATTGCATGAATGTATGCCATGTTTTTTTTTGTGGATGTATGAATTTGTGGTCCTTGCATGCGGTTTTTTTTTCTTTTCTAAATTACGGGTGGTGTCCTAACACCCCCCGCCACACGCCCTTGTGGCCGCTTGCGGGGTATTAAGTAGATGTAGATGCAGATTATTTTCTCAATATCCATGATTTATTAAGACATGAAATATGAAGTATTGAAGAAACCCAATGTAGCCTGTGTAATTCTTAGGTTTTAAGACAGGCACGTTTCCAAATTAAAAGAGCTACAGTCACTAAAGTAACCAAGCAATTAAACAAAGAAATCAAAGATGCTTACTTTTTCTGTAACCTCTGGAACATGATAAATGAAGCAAATATTAGCAAAACTCTGGTTGCGACATGAAATTTATATTTCTTCATCCTTTCTGTAATAATTCTGGCTAAGGGAATGATTTCTTTTAAAGATGTCTTTTCTCAGGCTAAGTCCAATAAAAAAGTTCAGCTTTAAATTTGAAACCACTGGGTTAGTTGGTTTATGAAATCAAGTAAAATTATTGATAACCAATGATCCAGTCCACTACTTAAAATTTATACCCCTGGTATATGGTTGCATATGATAATAGCAGGCAATACATATTGAAGTACCCTTAGGAGTTCATTTTTAATGCTGAAATCATATCCAAAGAGATGAAACTATTGTAATAATATCCTTCCTTGAGTATCATAAGTGATTATTTAAGTATTTTCTCTGACACTGCAGATTTTTATGCATATATAGCACTGAGGAATAGATAGTCAAACTTTTCTGCAACATATCCATATTGGTTGAATAGTAGAGAAGACCCAGTCAAGTGGGGAAAAAGGTGGACACGATCAATCTATAGAAATTAAGTTTTTTCAGATGACATTGTGAAGAAAACACTGGCTACATTTCACATGGAATGAATTAACAAGAAAGTGGCAATGATCACCATCACTTGGGGAAGGGGAGGGGTAACTTAAATTTTTTTTGTTTTATTTTACCTTCTCAAAAAAATGGCAAGAGGCATGCCCGCCTATATATCTGCTTTATGCTCATGGCTGATTTGATGCTAAGCAATCTATTTCATGGGAACAACAAATAATTTACTGCTAGGTGGACATATAAATGTTGATGGAAGTTTCTGACAGATTTAAAAGAATGGGTAAAAAAACTTCTAAAGCAGTCATCAGCAAAATTAATTTTTGCTACTATTTACTGTACAGAGAGATGAAAGAATTATCAGGAAATTGAAGAAAAAAAATCAAAGATAGGGCAGGAATATTTTTTGTTGAACTAGGAAAGATTCAAAAGAAATGCAAAGAATTCATTGAGAATCTATTTGGCAGAGATATTAGGCAAGTGAGTTTACCCACAGAAAAAAGAATATGATGTCCAGAGTCCTAAGTCCTGTCCAGAGCCCTGATGTCTTAAGGTCCAGGAACACTTTATTGTGACTTAGAAAAGGCATTAAGGGAATTGAAATCAAATAAGGCCATGGCTCTTGACAACATTCCTCTGGAACTATGTACAGAAAAGTTCAGTAAAAGGTGGGAGGAAGAGTGGGAGGATGGACTAACTAGCTGCATTTATGTGTCAAGAATTAAACTGGAAGATTTTGTCAAATCAGTATTAGCTCCTATCTCAAGAAAGGGAATAGCGGTCATATATCAGAGTTATAGAACAATAAGTTTGTATTTGCATGCAGCCAAAGCAGTTCTCAGGATCCTGAGATAATCAGTAGGAGGATGGAGAGGAGGGCATATGATTACTTAGAGGATGACCATTTTGGGTTCAGGAGGGGGAGAGGTATGTGTGATGTCGTAGCAATAATGAGGTCACTGATATGGAGGAACATAGAATACAATCAGGATATATTTCCCTGTTTCATAGATGCAGAAAAGGTATTGGATACAGTGAATTAAGTAGAATTTATGAATGTATTGCAGAAAATAGGAGTAGATTGGAGGGAAAGGAGACTTATCCACAACCTGCACATGTGTCAGACTTTTCAGGTGTGAGTAGAAGATGGAGAATAGTTAGGATTGGGCAGTGTTAGGAAGAGGGGCATGATAGGGATGTCTATTATTTCCTGTGCTTTTCGAGAACATGCATATGTGGAGGGAATATTAATATAGAGTTCATAAGCTAGAGCAGGTGGAAGATATCAATCCTTACCTATATCGGAAGTGTTTTGGACCAAGATGGTCAATGTAGTTGGGCTTGAGAAGTGTTAATTAAAGAAGCTTTCACAATGAAGAGGGAGTTGATAAAAGGGGCTTTGAGTAAGCATGTTAAGAAAAGGCTATGGAGTATGTGGAGCAGGATTTTGACAAGGAGCATTTTTTGTAAGACCAGGAAACAAGGCCTTTGAAACAGGATGTTAGGTGTATATTGGAAGCTTTTGAAATGTGATTGTGGAGAAGGATAGAAAAGGTTAAATGGACAGAAAGAGAAACAAATAAGGAAATGCTAGGGATATTAGGAGAAGAGAGGTGCTTGTTGGAATAAATGCAATGGATTCAGATGACTTTGGTTGGGAATGGGATGTTGAAGACTGTGATTCATAGAGGGGAGAATGTTAGGTTAGTGATGAATAAATAGAAGTAGGATAGGAATAAAGAAGGGAGTAAGGAAGTTTAACGAATTAAAGAGGGGCTTAATATAGAGTTAGATGCCAGGTAGTGTTTTTTTAGGAGAGGCAGGAAAATGAATTGTTATACCAATTTGTAGCCTGGAGCCCTCCAAAATTAAATCTTAACTGGTAGAATACCAATTATGATAATAATAGTATGCCATGAAAGAACCTTTGAAAACACGCCAACATTTTCCGAAACTCTTTAGTTGTTTTGTGCCGATGTTATCATCCACCATAAACTGGTTCAATTTCATTTTCATTTAATTGCCTTTCTATCTTTGGAACAGAGATAACAAATTATGAATAGCATTTTTCAGCAGGCATAGTTGAATAAATTGGATAGAATACTCATCACAGATTCATAAAATTCATTTGGTATTCCAAATCATATCCTATGAAATGCTAACAAGTGATACATACATGCTGCAATGCCCATATTGTATTAACATGGTATGTTTATAATTTACATTGATTGCACTTGTTTTTATGAACATATTGCTTGTGTTAATATTATTTATTTTATTTAAATCCTGAGAGTACATGGTAGTCCAATGAGTAGGGCACTGGGCTACTGAATGGACCACCCTGGGTCAATTCTGGGTGAAACCTAGAGGCATTCTCAGCTGCATCCAAGCCTTGTTATTTATCGGGAACCAGAACTTCCTGAGAAACCATGGGTGGCACAGGGGAAAAAACTGCCCTTATCTACCCTGATGGGTGAATTTCACATGCTGTTTGGCTTACTATTAGATGGGTTATACCCTCACCTATCAAGCTGACCTTTGAGTTGATTATTGTGGTTTCGTTTTTGATCCTAAGAGATTTGTACCTAGTTAAGCTTGAAACTATGATTTTAAAATACGTCCCCTTCTATCTCATTTTTACATGTATTTCCATTTTGCAAAGATTTTTACTGTTCCTCTAAAAGTATATTCATTTGAGTCTTGCTATTTGTCTGTATAATTGACATGATGTATTCCTAAATTCCACTATGAAGAGAGATTTTTACATCAATCCTTGTCCCAAATTGTTTCACGTGATGGATAAGTCCAATTATTGGACCGAGGACCCATGGTCAAAGTCATCACTTAAATGACATGGAATATTTTAGCTCCTTCACTCTGATTGAACTAGGAGGCAGAGCAGTTTTGAAATTAACCACATGGAACTATTTATCATTAATTTAAACAAAGTTAATGGGATATTGACATTACTTGATACATGCATGTAATTTATGTAAACATCACTTAAACATTTTAATGCTCATTGTGACAACGTTGTCTGCATAATATGGCAAGTGGTTCACTTTATGTGCACAAAGAATTTGCCTTCGAAATGGTCTACATTTGGAAGGCAAATGTAGACCGACCGACCGATGTCTACGACTTTGCTCCCAGAGCAATAAAAATTGTTTATTATTATTATTATTACATGGTTTCCAGTTCAATGTAATTCAACTACAAAGTATGGGAAGTAATATGCATGTAAATTCATATCTATTCTTCATAGTTGAGGTAACTTTTACCATAAATAATATCATTAAAACCTATTTGTATCTCCCCTGATATTAGATCAAATAATGATGTTGTTTGCATGCTCAGTAAAATTGAATCTTTGAGAAAAAGATCTAGTTTATGGGTCATATGAAACATGAACAGCGTTATGCTAAACAGTGATCTGCATGGTTGTAGCACAAGAGGTGCTAATGACTTATATTATTAATGTGTAAGAACCAAAGCTTTGTAAGGTGAACCCAAGGAAGTGGGCATAAAATTATTCAGTAAATTACCTTAATCATTTAAAGAAATTGAAAATGTTGGTAGCTTCAGAGTGAAATTTAGGGAATACCGGCAAAAGGAGATGTTTTATTCTGTGAAAGAAAACTTTAATACTCAGCAGAATAACCTTTTCCTAAATTTTTATGTGGTTATATGTAGTATGATGTAATTTTTACATAATGCTGTAAAGTCAGTTTTTTTTACAAATTTCTATGCACTTTGTGACTTATCATATTTTAGCAACCTAAAACCATGTATAATTGACCTCTTGTTTCTTTACTAGGATAAATAACAGTAATTGCATTGGTGAATCATTTGCAGTAATGCTAAGTTCAGATGATTCTGATCACTTAACATGTCACAATTTAAATATGGATTTTTTTTTAAGCATCATAGGGAACACTTAAAAACTATTATGAATACTTTGCATCTGATCCTTTAAAAAACTGACATTTTCCATATCTCATTTATTGCCATTCAAAAGCTATAAAACCTTATAAAACTGCAACCTTGAGAAATAGGGTTCAGGCCTTCTTTATTGCCAAAACATTGCTTGGCAACACTTTTGTTTACTTGATTGAAATGGTAAAACAATGATATTTCAGCAATGATGAATTCCATTATAACAACATATAAAATGCAGAGACATTTAAGAGAAATGCAGCAACATTTATAATGCCATGAATGAATAACCATAACTGTTGAATGACTTTGCTTGGAAGTTTAAGGTGGATCCTCTTTTACCTTTTGCTTCCATAATATTGGGTATATATTCTTTGTCAACTTTACCTTTTAAGGTTTCTTAATGATATATATTTTTACAGATTCCCATCAATGATGTGAAAGAGAAGGTAAAATGAAAAAGTTGATGATCCAGCTAAAAAGGCAGATTAAGTTGACCATTCAAAGCCTGAGACATTGGATGAATTGGACATGCTGGTAAGTAAACATAGTCCATTTTTATTTTAAATTTATGAGCAATTTACCTCATGCTCACATCATTGTATTTCTTTTCGGTTTGGTTTACATATGGAGGCCAAATTCAAACACATAAAGTATGATTTTTATTAAGTTTAATCATTTATAGAAACTCTGGTGGTTTATTGATATGAGTGGGTAGATAGCATACTAGCTATTCTCTTCCAAATGTAATAAGGGATATTTTGGATTACTGAGGGTAATCATTTGTGGATATTATTTTTGTACTGGTAATATTCATTAGAATATTTAAATATGAAAGTAATGCATGAGCCGTTGGTGGAATTAAAAAACTTAACTACAGGTTAGTGCTAACAACTCAAAAGAATTTCTGGCACTTACTGCTTTAACAGAAGTTCATAATTCTTTTTCATTCGTCATTTCTATCAGCTATATGGTCCTAATCAAGAGTAAATTTTATGCTATTATCATTAAGGTTATTTTGATTAACAAAGTGGTATTAAGAGATCAAAGAAAAGTGAAAATGGTAAGAGAATGAATAAAAATGGTAACAAATGAATTCACTTATGAATCAAATGTAGGTATTATACTATATATAACAGGAAAAAGTAATGCACTTGAGATAAAATACCCTTCAGAATAATATAATGCTTTGCTATCCGGAAGCAAAAATCCAGACTAATCCTTATGCCTCCTCCTTAGCTGTTTTTGGGAAGGTGAGTTTTGAAGAAAACCTCTTGCTAATTGTCAGTTGTAAGCATTATCAGTTAATTCACTAACAGCTGCGATTGAATGGAAGTTTTGTTGAAGTACCTACCTCATTTTCGTTCTCATTTAGAATAATTATTCTAATTTAATTCCTAGAAATACATAATGGTAATCAGTATGTTGGTGATGAATTTAGGACTGAGTCATCGTATGTACTCATGATAAAAATGTAATGATGAAATTTAGGCATTTCATGTTTTATCTCAATTATTTTTGGAGGTATCTGTGGTTGAAAAGGCCAAGGTCAAACATTTTTACCTCAAAGACATTTTTCCTGAGCCAGACCAAACGATTTTGAGATATGTCAAGGTACTCCAGGAAGGTAAAGTTTTTAAATAACCCTTCTGGTAGTGTCGATCCATCGGAATGTTCCTCATCACTGAAGGACCCCAATGAGTTACCACCCAGAATGAGCTCCTTCACATTTCTGAATGGTTTTAGGAATGTTTCATCGATGTCTTTAATGCCATTTTCACCCAGATTCAAAGAGTCCATTGTGATTGGGCTGATGCCAATCAAACTTCTACTCAGGTATGAAATGAAGTTGCCCTGCAACATCAGGTCCTGAAATTTGATGGAAAATTAGAGAAAGAGATTAGAATATCTGTGAAATATTTCTTAAATTATTTCAGGATAGCTGGTCTCAGGAGTATTGGCTCTGTACTATGTTTTTTGGGAAAATTTATCATATCCTCTCCCTTATCTTGTCCCATATTTGACCACCAACAAGGTGCAGTCTGTTAAACATTCTATGAAATGGAAAAACGTGACAAAACCTTCTTTCTCATGGATTTTGTCATGGGATGCCTTAGTTTGCATTAATTAGAGTTAAATTGAATCTGAAACAGGAGGGTAAAATTCAAACAAAAAATTAATACACTTGTCTCCAAGCCATTACTATTTGGCTACAGAACTGTGGAAATGACTGAATATGGGGTTTTTTATCAGACATTTTTTTCCAAAGCAGTTGAGAGCCTAATGATTTGCAACAAATTTTAATCCTTCATTTCAAGTATACACTTCACTGTCATGCATCAAAAAGTTTGGGGTGTTGAATTATTGCCAGCCACATTGATATATAAGAACAACTGAAAGAATTCACCTCTGCAGGGAATAAGAGCAGCACTCTGAGTGAGAAAACTTTTTTACTGAGCCATGAGCACTTTTGGCTAAACTCTCTGAATTTCTTTCTGGTTACTAACTTACACTCAGTAATTGTATACCTACAAGTAAAATAAACAAATGCAAATGTGTGGAAATAAATTGGTAGCAGTTCAAACACTCTATATCCTATCAAAGCATTAGTGAATGTGTGTGTGACAATTTCTGGGTCGCAGTGGTCCAGTGGATAGAGCGTTGGACTGCTGGCCAGAGGGTCCCGGGTTCGATTCCCAGGCAAGGCACTCTGGGCACCTGCAGCTCCACCCAAGGTAAAGTGATTTTTCGGGTACCAGGTCTTCCTGGGAAACCATAACCGGCACAGGGAAAGGAACTGCCCCCCTACCCTGATGTGTGAATTTTCACACGCCGTATATGGCTTAGTACTGGGTGAACTCCACCATCACCTACTAAAGCGACCTTTGGGTTGATTACTGTGTTTTTGGTTTTTTTATGGTGTGACAATTCAGGTACTTGAAACATCACAATAAGATTTTTCTGACAATTCTCAAAATTAAATGCCTTCATATCCAGTCCTACACTCTACTGAATTATCTCTCCTAATTTAATTTCCTTAGTCATCAATACCAGTCATTAACTTTACCCTCCTTTCATTTGTCATCTGATCCTATTCCCATCTACAACACTCCCTCTCACACAAATCACTTTATATGTACATTACTCTCATGATATTACTATCACTCTCCAAAATGTAAACCAATATTCGATTTTAAATGACACAAATAGAAAATGTAATTTCTTGGCAAATTATTGTCTTTTCACCGTTCCCCAAAGAATTCATTTTTGGCTTTACAAAAATTTATCATAACTATCCTACATACTATATAGAAGTACAGAATGTTTAGGAAAATGTGGGAGGAAGAGGCTATATGGGCTGATGCGTAGTATTTATGAGGAAGGAATCTGGCCGGAAGACTTTGTGAGATCAGTTTTAGTTCCTATTCCGAAAAAGGTAAAGGCTACATCATGTGAGGACTACAGGACGATAAATTTGATATCCCACGCAGCTTAAGTTGTTCTCAGGATCATAAACAAAAGGGTAGAGAGTAGGGAAAATGATTACTTAGGGGATGATCAGTTTGGGTTTAGGAAGGGGAGAGGTACGCGTGATGCCATTGCAGTAATGAGATTATTAATCGAGAGGAATATAGAACACAACCAGGAGGTATTTGCCTGTTTCGTAGATTTCGAAAAAGCGTTTGATAGAGTGAATTGGGAAAAACTAATGAGTATATTGCAGAAAATACGAATAGATTGGAGGGAAAGGAGGCTAATCCGTAACCTGTACGTTTTAGACTGCACAGGTGTGAGTGGGGAACGGGGAGTCTGGATGGGTGAGGTGTAAGGCAGGGTTACCCTTATCACCATTGCTGTTCAACCTGTATGCAGAGGAAATGATCAAAGAGGCATGGGAAGAACTGGAGGTAGGAATGAAAGTGGGTGGGGAATTCGTAAAATCAGTTAGGTTTGCTGATGACCAAGCTTTAGTTTGTCAGTCAGCCAAGGGGTTACAAGCATTGCTGAGTGAATTGGAAATTCAGTGTGACAGGTATGGGATGAGAATCAATATTAATGAAACAACGATTATGCGATTTTCTAGAAAGAAAAAAGCTAAGCTAAACATTAAAATAGGAGAGCAAAAACTAGAGCAGGTAGAGCAGTTTATGTGTCTCGGAAGTGTTTTGGAACAACACGGTCAAAGTAGTATGGTCGTAAGGAGAAGAATTGCGCTAGGCAAAGAGGCTTTCACAAGCAGGATGGAGTTGATGACAGGGATGTTGAGTAAGGATGTTAAGAAAAGACTCGTAAAAACTTTGATATGGAGCGTAGCTATGTACGGCGCGGAAATGTGGTCATTGAAGCAGGAGGATAGACGTAGATTGGAGGCTTTTGAAATGTGGATGTGGAGGAGAATGGAGAAGGTGAAATGGACCGAGAAGAAAACAAGTGCGGAAGTACTTGGTATGGTGGGTGAAGAGAGGGGTTTGTTAGGAAAAATCCTATGGAGACAGGAAAAGTGGGTGAAGAGCATATTGATTGGTAGTAGGATGTTGAAGACTGTAATTGAGGGGAGAATGTTAGGCAAAGGAGGAAAGGGAAGGTACAGGATAGGGATGTTGGACGGGATGAAGGGAGGAGGAAAGTACTCAGAGATGAAGAGGGAGTTCATGTAAAGTAAGTTGCTGGATTGTATTTTGTTTTGTTCAAAACAAAATACAATCCAGTTTGTACAAAATATTTATTTGGTAGTTGTGCCCATCCAAAAACCTACCTTAACCAGTGTATTACCTAACAATAATAAATATTTGACAAATATAGGATGTGTTCTCGCTTAATCTTTTTTGTTTCTCTTAAGTCATATCAACTTTTTGTAGAGCCTCAAATGGGATTCTTTTGAAACAATGCACACTAATATTCTCAGTCCAGTCTTAGAGAAAGGAAACATCATAGAATGAAGGTCTCCTATTATTCTTGCTTAAAAATCCCTTATCCTCTTTCACATTGACTTAGGCAATGATGGTCCCACGCCCATTTGCTCATGGGGAACTGTCAATTTTAAACTAGAAAAATTTGAAAATTCAGGGATTTAAAAATTCCTTATTAGGTGGCTACCATGTTTTAAAGCATGCAGACCTTGTAGTTATTCATTGCTGATTCATTTGGTATATTTTCAGTCCAGAATACAAATGACTCTTACCACCAATTTGTGCTGAAATGTGAAGATGCGGGGTTGAAGTTCTTTCAGCTGATTGAATGAGAGGTCAATGCTTCTCAGGCTGTGACAGTCACTGAATAGATCCTTTGGGATGTAGGTGATGTAGTTGTGGCTTAGATTAACCTGCATCAGCTCCTGGAGGCCATCAAAAATGTCCCCTGGGATCCAGGTCAAGTTGTTTCTCTCCAAGTAGAGATAAATTAGCTGTGGTGTCTCATGGAAGAGCTCCCGGGGAAGGGATTCAAGAGCGTTTTGGCTGAGGTGTATGGTGATCAGAGCACTATAAAATTGAAAAGTTGGGACAAAAGATATCTCATAGTGAAGGAAAGGATATGGAAATATAGCTCATTTATATTGGCTCACAAACGTGTTCAGTACTCACAGGTAAAGGATTACTTCTTTTGCGAAATATTTGGCATCATTTAAGTATGAAACTTACCTGTTGGTATAAGAATGGTTCTGATGCCAGGGTGAATATGCGAAAAGCTTTGGGTGAACTTCTCTGAGAAAATTTGAGTCTAAGTTAACTGCATGTAGCGTGTCAATTACGTCCGCGAACACATCCCCATGGAGATCCTTCAAGCGGTTGTCCATAAGTTTGAGCAGACTCAGTTGGTTTAGACCTTGAAAGGCTGATCTCGACAGGACAGCTATCCGGTTTGAGGCCAAATTAAACGACTGCAGTGCCTCAAGATGGCGAAAGGACAAGGCCGGGATAGCTTTGATGTAGTTGCCGGAAAGATCGAGGTCGGAGAGCAGTTTGTTGTCATCGAAGGAGACGTCATCTATCGAATGTAAAGCGTTCCAGGAGAGATCCAGGTACCTCAAATTTCTCAGGTCGCGGAATATCTCCGGCGGTAAGATGTATAGATCGAGGTTATTCGATAGATCGAATTCCTCAAGTAGGAAACAACCTCGGAAGAACAACTCGGGAAGAGTTTTCAGAGCCGTTTGCCGTATCGCTATCCTGCTGATCGTTTCGCGTGAGGGAACCAGGAGATCCGGAGGCAAAGGTTTGGACATCCCCGTGCAAGACAGCGTGAATTCCTTAAGCGAGCTCAGTCTTCTGAACGCCGTGGAAGGTAGGGTATATTCCGACCCTTGAAATCCGCATTCCACCAAAAGGGATTGCCAACTGCCCTCTTTCCGAACCCTATCGGGCTCTTCGTCTGCGTTCCTTCGAGATTTTGACCTATCCCCGGTTCTTCCCGTTCTCGGAAAGCCGTCTTCCTCCGCTGGATAAGTCGGTTGTGAGGCGTAGGTTCCTTCCCCAGTTGAAATCCGCTGTGAAAGATGATTCGCCGGTGGAAATTCCAGGTGACGCAGCTCTTCTGAAGATGTCACCATAACCGTTTCCTCCTCCGAACGTCTCCCCGAACCTGCTCCGTCACTCGTCATCAGACCTTGATCCTCGTCGTTACTGTCCGTTACATCCTTCTTTTCCTTCCTGTCGCCTACGTCCTTTTTGAACCCCTCAACTTCATACCTCATGTCCGGAGAGATACAGTCGACACCCTGAAGCAGACCCTCAAAGCTCTGGCCTTCTTCGATTGGCGGACAGTGCCAAATGGTCGCCCCCTTCAGGTTCTCATCAATTTCGGCGTCCAGGAGGAACTGGAATACCTGATCCATGGACTCGAGGTCGTCCAGGCAGTTGTATATCATGTAGGGCCCCAGCCAGTCCATTACGAACACGTTGGTGTTTCCGCGCTTACACGAACTCCGGCTCGTTTTGTTCCCGGGATTAGAATCTTGGTCTTTCGCTTTTTTCTGAGTTTGGTTTGCTGGGAGTGACTCCGTATTAGTCGTTCCTCGAAAGTCGACAGTAACGGTAGATGCTTCTTTATCCGCTTGGTCCAGGCATCCTAGTCCCGTATCTACCTCTGCTTTGCACAACTTCGTGCTGATTCGGTCAGCGTCCTCTTTTGGGTGTACCTGTGTCTGTTTAGTTCCACTGGAACAGCTCTTCATGACGACCGCCGATGAAAAAAAGTAGATCACTATGATCTTGCAGATCACGGTCGGTCTCTTTCTCCCAGATTTCTTAATCCCCATCTCAAGGGCTTGCTGAATTACTGGATCGATGAAGGCACATGCGCATCGCCTGTGGACGAAAAAGTGCGATAACCAGAAAGACCGTAAAAAACTTTAAACTTCCAAATTAGAAGCACTTAGTCCATTCAGCTGATGAAAAGTAAAATTTGGGAGACTATACGATTTTCAAAATATCACCGTAAGGCAAGAGTGGTCCTGGTGGCCAACGATGGATATGAGATTCACTTTTCTACGTCTTTCTACTCAGAAGCTGGTTGGTGCTAAGTCTCCCGTCTTGCCTAAATGGAAGACATAATATGCCGATTAAAGAATTAATATGCTTTCGTCGGGTCTTGAAAGTTTTCTGGTAGATTATAAAATTTAATGGGAGAAAAAATTTAAAACATCGCAAAAAAACTCACGACCCGAGTTTCCATGAAAATTTATCATATTCATGTTACTTTTGCATAAATAGCACAAAGTTACAAAGAGCAAAGTATATTAAATTCCGAAAGATTAATTTTTATACAAGTCTCGTTACGTATTGTCCTTTATTAATTGAGTTTGAATTTCTTATCTTCCGCATAGAATTATGCCATATTTCATGTATTGGGCACTGTGAGCCATGTTTCTGCTATACTGAATTGCATTGCCCAACCGCTACGCTGTGCGATATTGCGATGTAAATTTGCTTTCTAAGATACTGAATTCCTAGATATTGAAAATATCGAGGCGATTAAAAATACGGCGGAAATTTTTTTAAGGATATGGAATTGTTTATTGGGAAAAATCCATTAGAATAAAGTCCTTCGCAAGTTTAAAATCACATGAAGTCGAAAACTGTCACAAATTATTATATTCTTTATGTAGACCATTTATTTCTAGAAAAATTAACATCATTTTTGTACAACATTCTCATCACTTTGAATCAACACACTGTTAACAGTTACAGTTATTTATAATCAAAGGAAGCTATGGAGAAGATAATTGCAAAGTGTGATAGATATCCTTTGGGCCCTATTGACACTTAAAATCCTGAGAGTTCAATTGCCAATTGCTTCCTAAAGTAGAAAATATAGAGGAAGAATCAGATGTAAGAGCGTAACCAGGAGCTTAAAAAATTAAAATAAATACGAATTAGTATCTCTGAGTGGCTAAACATGTATATTTTCATCGCGAGAAACGAATTACCTAAATATTCTGTTATAGTGGCTGGTGACCGAACACCCCTGCCACTCACGCGCCCTCTTGGCGGCTTGCAGGGTAATATGTGTAGATGTAAATTAATTTTCCCTTCCCCTTCTCCGATCATCAAGCATTCTTTCCTAAATTATATCGTTCAACATTTAGTTACCTCTAAATATTTCTTCCATCAACATTTTCTGCATTCTTTGGATGTACCCACGACTTCCCTCTCTTTCCGAATTGTAATAATATTTCTTAAATTTTTTCCCTCCTATCATAAGGCGATCTACTCTAGCCATCTTCATCCTCTCCTCTCAAAAGCCTCCAATGTGTACGCATGTGGCGGTCATGCTTCAAATATCAACTTTCGGAAGTATACCACGCTGCTCTCCACTTTAAACGCGACCTTTTTCTTGTAGAACTTGTAGATTGTATAGTATTTGTGACTATTTATATTAATCTATTAAAGAACGTATGGGAGCAAAAATGTTTCCTGTGATTAAAGATGGCAAAACTACATGTCACCGCTTTTATGGCATTATCTTAAAAGGATATAGAAGAATAATACTCAAATTCCACATTAAATTTTTTTGAACACGACCATATTTTTGCTGGACTGTCATCTAAAGACACTTGACTGCATGCCTCAGTTTACATTTCTGGGAAAAACTTGCCATTTTCCTCACCAATCCGCTGCAATTGATTCAAATGATCAAGAGAGATACTGCTATGACATGTACGATTTTCCATTTTAGCACTGCAAAATATTTTTATCTCAAATTTGCCGAAATTCAGCAAGAATATCTCAACTAAACTTGCACACATTTTTAAGCAAACCAAGTAAGCATAAAATTTTCAAGCAAGGATAAATAGCAAATTTTTCTGAAAGCTATAAGATAAAAAAATATTGGATGAAAATTATTTTGTTAAAATTTAGGTAGGGTCTCGCTTGAAACGAAGTGGCATTAAAAATGACGGCAATATTCATTGAAAACAATGAAAAATATCAACATGAGAAATCCTGATGGAACCATCCCTGTGAATTAGCGAAAAATAACACAAAAATCTGATGGAAGTTTAAATTGTTATTCTAACCGTCCACTCAAAAATAAATACTGCTATTGCATTTAAACACACAACCATTAATATATGTGATGAAATTCATGTGGACAAAAACATTGAAATAGTCAAGGATATGCTTCAAAAGGACAAATCTCCAAAGGCACTCATTAATATCATAATTCATTCAGGTGTAACGATCATGGAAATAATTCGCTTATAGCCATTCAGTTAGTACTTGCCACTCTCTATCCGAGCCTCGGTCACCGATGTGTCACTCACTAATATATTTTTGTATACAATTCCATTTGCTGAAATTCAATAGTATTAGCTCATCAATGGAATTGCCAGAGCCAAGTTACAAGAGGCTCTCCATAAATTTGGGGAAAAAGGAGGTCCTCAGAGAGAATAAAAAAGTGGATGAAAAATTTCACCACCCATTTTGTTTCGAGCTTGCTACTCATTTGTCTACATACGAGTATTTAGTCCATTTCAGCAAGAGTTTCATTCTTTGAAAATGCATAGGTTTGCTAAACTTGAATACTTACTTCAGCTAAGCCATTTTAATGGATTTCATCAAGTATTTTTGAACTGAATATTCCTTCAAAATTAAAGCTTAAGCGCTTGAATTGTATACATGTGGCTGATTTTCAACAAGTTTAGCGTCGGCAGAAAATATCTAGGGGTAAGTGAAAATGAAATTGAACAGGAATGTATCAGATTGTTTCCTATTTTAAAGTAATTCAATAGGGTGGAGCCCGATTGAATCCTGGATAACAATTGGAAACTCGTTCATCGTACTGCCGAACTGCGCAATCGCCACAGTATTTTTTTTCGGAGCGTCATCATCGAGAAAGGAAAGAATTTTTTTTAAGTTGAAAAAGCAATGAAAAGGGAATAGCAAATTTCGAACCCCCCCCCCCCCCCACATGGGACGTCTCATCTAAATTCATGACTAAGGTAGGCCCGGAGACGCCAAGCCACTCCTATAAACCTACACAGCTCATCGCGAAAAGAAAAAAAAGGGTGCTCGAACTTTCGTTTTTCATTTTTTTTAAACGCGTCCTCATAAACTTGCCTCGGGCTTACGGGGTGATTGGAACATGTAAATGCAATCAAGCAACTTAATGAGGTATTTAAAAAAAATCAGGTTTTTTCTTAAAAGTTTACCCTTCAAGTCCTAAGCGAAAAAAAGGCACTTTTTGTGCGGGTGAAATCGCATCGAATTATTCATGAGGTTGAATTGTGAATAAAGTGAGTGATTTTGAGGATTTTAGATGTCGCGGGTCCAGGAATATGGTTTTTTTTCAATCTGCGAAGCTGAACACTTGGCGCGAAATTATGATTTAAAGTGATTGTTTCATGCCTTTCCTTAAGTGGAACATCTGGACGGGGTTTCTCTGGAAAAGACGCTTGAGAGAATTCCAAGCGAGAATTGCGTCGATTGTTCAGAGCCAAGTAACAAAAAACATCTGAAAAGGTGATGATAAAGTCGAATGTATTTTTAATGGTGTAATTTGCTGTCACTTTTTTTAGCATCATCATCGAAGTATGTTTTTCATTCCGAGTAAGGCTTATGGCTTCTTCCATTACCCGCTTCAGGAATACCATCATTTGTATTCCTGCGTAATTATTCTTCTTTGGAGTTCATCCAGTCCTTCAGTTATGGACCTCCAATCAATTTCTTTTCCACACTAGTCTTTATTTGTTACTCTGCATATCCATTTAATTATCATCTTCCTTCTGTTTGACATCTTATCATTTTATTTGCCACTATTATCCTCCCATCTCATGGATCTATAGAAAAAGTGTAATCTTTGAAGACGTTTTTATGAACAGCCTCCTTATCAAGAACTATTTGCTGTTCCTTAGAATAGAATTCCTCCTTTGTGGGCCCTGTTGTCCTCATTATAGTACTATTGCTTTTTCCATTACTTCTGACTTTACTGTATGACTAGCAAAAGCCTTCAACTTATCAAAGTGTGTTTATTTTCTTCTTATTTGGGCTGAATCTTTACAACGTCGGTCGAAGATCATTATATTGGTTTTATGCTTGTTCTTTTTTAGGTGTTTACTCTGTCATCGTCTACCCCTATGAAGGTATCATTTTCAGGTTTTTTTCTAGTCTGTAAAAGGTTTGATGTTGAAAGGAGACGTTTCAGGCGTGATATGGTGGAATATCATAATTAATTAAAAATTGGCAATTTAACAGAAAACAAAATTTAATGTGATCGGTTTCAAACTAACTACATCGCCTAATGATGATGTAATTACATTGAAACCGGCCGCATTAAATTTCATTTTGTGGAAAATTACCAGTTTTTAAATAAGTTTTGTCTATGGAATTTTAACTGTTTTTCTTAAAATTGTTATATTTTAAAATATTCACCTGGATGTATTTGTATTTTTTCCTCAACCACCTCTGCTTCTCTTTCATGAATGTTAATACCTACCTCACCCGGGTGGATTGGCTAGCGGCCTTCACGCATTTCGTTTTAAAAGATCTTTCTCGCCTCTTCCGATTTCCAGTTTTTTTCAAATAAAGGGCTCGCGTTTAAAGAGATGCATTCTTCTGAAGACAGGTAGTTATGAACATTGAGTAATGTTCATGGCCGATATTTTGAAGGCCCGCCATTCAGAGGTGTAATTATTAGAGTATGATACTTGCTCGATCGAATGGCAATCTTCCGACATCTTAGAGTATCTAATTGTAAATTACTCTAATAATTTGTTTCCTAAGATTTATCTTCCATCCCTCCGGAGTTAAATTGCGCATGTTTGATATTACTAGAACCGTTTCTCTGTTGATTTGGTTTCGGTATCTCCAAATTTGAAAGCAAAAATAGCAGCTGTTGTAGCATTCCACGTAAGCAATACGGCGTGTTTCTGGGCAGGAATTTTCTATGGGCACTAAAAGCTGAATACTCGTATGCCCCATTATGAATTTGACTGTGATGAGATCGTGATGAGAAGATATTTCTTTGCGTTCGTGATTTCGGAAATGGATTTGTTATTTAACCTATTGATAAAATTCCATTTTTAAGTGAATGCTTTCAGATTACAATTTTCTCTGAAAATTGAAAAAAATGCATGCCCAAAATGTGCGTTGTATTTTTAATCCAAGCATTGGACTGTCTGCTTATATAAAATGATACTGGTATTGAATGACAATTAGAATTAATGATAGGATTATCGTTAGTACTTCAGTGCAAGGATTAGTCGACTGCAAGTTTGTCCTAATTCTCTAAACCAATTATCATTTTTCTTCTGTCCGGTTCTTCTTGCGATTTATGATTTAAAAAATTCGTTTTTCAGATGAACTGTTTTAAAGCATTGAATATGTTTTAAATATTCGTAGTTATATGACTTGTGCGTACGTATGTACCTCATATATAAAAGTCTCACGGAATTCCATTATATTATTATGAGAATTAATTAGTTTAGGCTGATGAGGGTAAAAAAAAGAAACTTCGCACTTCCACATAAAGGTTTAATACTTCACACGACCATGGTTTAGATGCTGCGCATTATCATCAGTTATCAGTGATGATGATGCACAGCATCGAAACCATGGTCGTGTGAGGTATTAAATCTTTATGTGGAAGTGCAAAGGTTCTTTTTTTACCCTCATCATGAATGAATTCCACAAATTAAGCCTGAAACTTTTAAGCTCAGGCTGAGTTCACACGGCCTCGTTGGTTATTAAACAAGTGGGGAAAAGGCTCCTTGAGCCTTTAATATGCCATTTCCCATGAATCTCCGAGCAGATTTGAAGGATTTGTTTTATTTGTCTCAGTCAATTTACGGTTTAAGGATTATCTCTCACCAGCCCCCCTTCTGAAATTATGTTGTCAAGTTTCCCTAATGTTTCCTTTGAATAAATATAAATGTGTTTCCTTTGCACCGATCATCAGTTGAGGATTATTTGTGCATAATTTGACGACCGGTCTAATCCATTTGAGCAACGGAAATTAACCTACCGATTAAAAATATATATTAGGGAAATATAAAACGACTACTTTCAAGTAAATTTGCACGATTTATGGATCAACACATCAGCACGTGTTTCGAAGTTAATTATCGCTTCAATTACGTTAGGGCACTCGCATGGAAAGTAACAGGTCCAGGTTCAGATTCCGGGAGCATTATTTTTTCCCGTGAAATTTACTTATCCCTTTTGGTCACTCCTGTATAAGTTTTCTTACCTCTATTTTTCCTTCACCCTATGCACAGCGTGTTTTGAACTCGTCTAGAATGTCTCTAGATTATATATATATATATATATATATATATATATATATATATATATATATACATATATATATATATATACACACATACACACACTTATTGGAACCATGTAATACGGGCATGATCCGTTCCGCGACCGTTCTCGTAAAACGAAATGCTCGTTTAGTGAATCATTTTTTTCCATATAAAGTAATGCGAGATACAAAATTCGTTCCATGCCGAAAAAATAAATTTTGGGCAAGGTTTATTCAAAGAAAAATATATTGATATTATTTAGGATCGTGGTTCACGTTCACCTTTTCTTCTATTGCGCAATGAGATCCCCGGGAGTTCGAATTCGACTTGTAAAAAAACAAAAAAAGAATCGAAATAATTAGGTTATTATTTATGATATATTCATAATTCATTTGACAAGAAACCTGTCGAGAGACATTATTTTTTACCAACTCTTCTAATTTTTTTGAAAATGCGACAATATTATCATTTCGTAATTTTTTAGCGCGTATAGCCAGTCTTACTACAGTGATGCTTCCTAATAGATGACGCAACAGAGAATTATTGTCTTCATTTCTTCCTCTATCAACCTGAATACGAAATAGAATACAGAATAAAACGAATGAAAATAATTTGTTTATTATTTAAGATAGATTTCTAATTGTTTTTTTCTATAAAACTCTCAAGAAACATTTGTTTTTACCGACTTCAAAATATTACGAAAATGCGAATCAGCATTATCATATAAATTCGCAGCGCGCGTAACAGCTGCTGTATTAGGGTGATGCTACTTAATGTACGATGCAAGAGTTTCCCATGCTTTCAGAATTTCTCTTATTGCGCTCTTTTTTTGCTGTTGCCTCCTCCTCTCGAGACAAACTCTCCTCCACAACTTCGTAAGACACAATGCAACGCCATAAGTTCTTCAAAAGTCCTTCCTTCCCTTGTTGTTGAGGATTTATGTAGACCGATTGTATTTACGTGATAGATCAGCAACATTGAGACCTCGTTTTTGCTTTTGAGTGATTTCACTTTTCGTGTCTACGGTTATTTTTAGTCTCTTTTGGCTGTCTTATTGCGACTATTTCTTTGGGGACATTTATAAAATTATTCATAAAATATTATTAAAGTGTGCACGAAAAGCAACCAATAACGCGCCTGAACACAAGTTCGGGCAAATGTGTGATCACTACCGGATCACGATGCCAGTGGAACCTCTGCTAAACACAATCATAAGCCCCCGGCGCAGTCACTCCGGGCATCCCCCTCTCCTCGTCACTCGTTATGCGAAATGTCACTCTGTCGATTAACTCAATTCCGAATATATATAAATATATATATATATATATATATATATATATATATACACACATATGTATATATACACAAACCCTCCTCGGACTACAACCTTGACGTGTGGGAAGGGCTTGTGCGTTCCGACGACCCCTAGAGCTGTGCTGGCGGGAGTAGTAATTATTGCTCCCTGTAGGGTCACCCATGCCAGATAGGTCGAAGGTTAGGAGCCAGACGAAAGGTAGTCCACGCAGCGTCTGTTCCTCAGTGAGGCGGCTGCAATGGCGTCTGACCCCCGTGGGGCGGCCAATAAGTGATGGTGTCACGTTAAAAACACTATTGAGGAAGGCAACGGGAAACCACCTCAATTATCATTCCCAAGATTAACATGATGGACTATACAGAGATTTTGAGTCCTGGCAACTACGGGGCTCGGCCCAATCGGCCGTGTGTCGTGCCCGGCAGCGGGGGAGGCAAGGCTTCCGCGGTCGTCATCCCACGAAACCCTTGCAAGGGAAAACCAGCAGCAGCAGGACAGAAGACGCAAGAGAAGAAGACCAAATTAGTTAGAATAGAAACGTGGAATGTTAGGACAATGATGAGGACAGGGAAATTGGAGAATGTTAAGCGAGAGATGGAAAGGGGAAATATCGATATTTTAGGTCTATGCGAGGTGAGATGGAAAGATAGTGGGGATTACTGGAGTGATAAGTATAGAATAATATTCAGCGGCGGGGACGAGAGCCATCGAGGGGTTGCCATAGTATTAAATGAAGAGGTAGGAAGAAGCGTAGTCGACATAGAGCAGGTAACGGATACATTATTACTTTTCGAGATAAAAGCAGAACCGACGAACTTGGTTATTATTCAGGTATACATGCCACCGAGCAACCATAAGGAAGAAGAGGTCGATAGGATATACGACCAGTTAGAGGACATAATCGCGTGTGTTCCCGCAGGGAAACATTTGGAATTTGGAAACATTGGAATGCGACGGTAGGCGAAGGAAGAGATGGTGACGAGGTCGGGGACTACGGTTTAGGCATGAGGAATGACCGCGGGGAGGAAGCAGTTGAGTTCTGCAGGAGACAGGGGCTAGTCATCCCCAACACTTGGTTTAGACACCACAAAAGACGCAAGTGTACATGGAAAATGCCAGGCGACTCAGTAAGGTATCAGCTAGATTATATCCTGGTTAGACACAAGTTTAGGAACAGTGTGATAATTTCGCACAGCTTCCCGGGAGCGGATGCGGACTCTGACCACAATTTAGTGCTTATGAAATGTAGCGTCCGTTTCAAAAAGATAAAGCAGGGGCGGCGAGTTAGAAAATGGAATGTAGAAGCATTAAATGGTTTGAAAAGGAAGGAATACTAACAGGCGGTAGAGAAAATCATGGAGGATGGTAAAGGGCTTAGTACTATCGAAGAAAAATGGGAAAGGATCAAGAAAGGGTTGTCTAAAGCCGCAAAAGACATTATTGGAACCGTTAACGCTAAAAGAACTAGGAAACCATGGATCACGGATGAGATGATTACAAAGATGGATGAGCGGCGAAAATGGAAGAATGTCAATACAGAATTAGGCAAAATGAAGTACAAAGAATTAAACCATAGATTGAGGCGGGCAACAAATAAAGCAAAAGAAGCGTGGTGGAAGACGCAGTGCGAGGATATGGAAAGTCTGCATAGGAAGGGTGAAATAGGTGCGCTGTACAGCAAAGTGAAATCTTTATCGGGAAGTAAGAAAGGGAGATCAACGATAGCAGTTAGAGATAAGGCCGGTAAGGTAATAGTTGACGCAGGAAAGATCCAAGAGAGATGGAAGGAATATGTAGAAGACCTGTATAGTAAAGAGCTTAGACCAACAAAGTTAGACATTGAAAAGGAACATGACGTAGAGGAAGATAGCTTAGGTCCAGGCATACTAGACAATGAGATAGAAAGGGCATTAAGGGAGATGAAACTAAATAAGGCCGTGGGGGTAGATAACATTCCCGTGGAACTTTTGAAATGCTTGGGAAAATGTGGGAGGAAGAGGCTATATGGGCTGATCCGTAGTATTTATGAGGAGGGAATCTGGCCGGAAGACTTTGTGAGATCAGTTTTAGTTCCTATTCCGAAAGGTAAAGGCCACGTCATGTGAGGACTATAGGACAATTAGTTTGATGTCCCACGCAGCTAAGGTTGTTCTCAGGATCATAAACAAAAGGATAGAGAGTAGGGCAAATGATTACTTAGGGGATGATCAGTTTGGGTTTAGGAAGGGGAGAGGTACGCGTGATGCCAATGCAGCAATGAGATTATTCATTGAGAGGAATATAGTATAGAACACAACCAGGAGGTATTTTCCGGTTTCGTAGATTTCGAAAAAGCTTTTGATAGAGTGAACTGGGAAAAACTAATGAGTATATTGCAGAAAATAGGAATAGATTGGAGGGAAAGGAGGCTAATCCGCAACCTGTACATGTCTCAGACTGCTCAGGTGCGGGTGGGAAACGGGGAGTCCGGATGGGCAGTGCTAGAAAGGGGTGTAAGGCAGGGTTGCCCATTATCATCGTTGCTGTTCAACCTATATGCAGAGGAAATGATCAAAGAGGCATGGGAAGAACTGGTGGTAGGAATGAAGGTGGGCGGGGAATTCGTAAAATCAGTTAGGTTTGCTGATGACCAAGCTTTAGTTTGTCAGTCAGCCAAGGGGTTACAAGCATTGCTGAGTGAATTGGAAATTCAGTGCGACAGGTATGGGATGAGAATCAATATTAACAAAACAAAGGTTATGCGATTTTCTAGAAACAAAAAGCCTAAGCTTAACATTAAAATAGGAGGGCAAAAACTAGAGCAGGTAGAGCAGTTTATGTATCTCGGAAGTGTTTTGGAACAACACGGTCAAAGTGGTAGGGACGTAAGGAGAAGAATTGCGCTAGGCAAAGAGGCTTTCACAAGGAGGAGGGAGTTGATGACAGGGACGTTGTGTAAGAATGTTAAGAAAAGACTCGTAAAAACTTTGATATGGAGCGTAGCTATGTACGGCGCGGAAACGTGGCCATTGAAGCAGGAGGATAGGCGTAGACAGGAGGCTTTTGAAATGTGGGTGTGGAGAAGAATGGAGAAGGTGAAATGGACAGAGAAGCAAACAAATGAGGAAGTACTTGGTATGGTGGGTGAAGGGAGGGGTTTGTTGGGAGAAATTCTATGGAGGCAGGAAAAGTGGCTGAAGTGGTATTGACCGGCAGCGGGATGTTGAGGACTGTGATAGAGGGGAGAATGTTAGGCTGGGCAAACGAGGAAATGGAAAACCTACCTTAACCGGTAGATTACCTAATAACATATATATATATATATACACACACATATATACACACACACACACACACATATATATATATATATATATATATATATATATATATATACACACACATATATATATACACACACACACACACACATATATATATATATATATATATATATATATATATATATATATATATATATATATATATATATTGGGTTTTCCTAGGGGTCACAAATTATTTAATTAGTAATTATGTCCATCCAAAAACCTACCTTAACCGGTAGATTACCTAATAATAATAATATACACACACGAGCGTCGCTATTTATATTTTCAGCCTAATAGTGAAAAGATTGTAATTTATTGTTGAAAATGGCTTTATTGTTTTTTTGAAGTATTCTCCATGATAATAAATACACATTTGCATGCGCTGGAACCAATTGTCGTAGCAACAAAATATCGTTTTTGAATGCATCAACGCGCCGAAAAACGTTGGCCACGCCACTTTTTCTTGATGAAACGGAAATGAAAAGAATTCATTTGGTGCTAAATCAGGGCTGTACGGATGACCTATCAATTCGACGTCTTGGCCAGTCAAATAGGTAGTTGTTTCAGCCGATCTGTGAGAGCGCACATTGTCATGATGAAGAATGATCCTTCGTTGCCGCTTCTTTTTCCGTATTTTAACAAGCGCTTCTGGCAAAATATTGCTCGTTAACTATTCAGAATTCACGGTTCTGTGTTGTTCTAACGGTATGGTTGCCACATGCCTAGTTATTCCGAAGAAACAGACCATCATTTGCTTCAATGTGCTTCGTGCACGAATCACTTTTGTTAGATTTAGCTCGCCTTGGAAGTCCCATACAGTGGATCGCTGTTTTGTTTCGGGCTAATACGCATAGATCCAAGATTCGTCACCTGCGTAGATGTTATACACGGCTTTTAATTCACCGCGATTGTATTTGTTGAGCATTTCTTTGCACCAATCGACACGAGCATCTTTTTGAGCTTTTGCCAAATTATGCGGGATCCAACGCGAACACATTTTTATCAAGGCTAAATGTTCGTGAAATATCTTATTGATGCTCGTCATACTAATCCGCAAGGATGTCTCAATCTCGCGACAAGTCACATGACGATCTTCCTTTACTAGTTCTTGCACGGCATGAATGTTTTCTGGCACAACAACTGGTTTTGGACAACCTTCACGACTTTCGTCTCTGAGTGAACGGCGGCCATTATGGAATTCGTTTTACCAGCGTTCACAGTGGCAAAAAATGGGGCTTCATCGCCAAAAAAGGAAGTAAGTTGATCGACTCCTGTCTTGATAATCCACGTTGAAAGTCGTAAAAAATCATCGCACGAAAATGTTCACGAGTTAACTCCATTTTTTAGCTGAGACAAAATTTTCGAGTCACTGTAAACAACACAATTTATGATCAAACGACAAAATGTTCTGAAGAAAGTTAGCGTTAAAAGGGTCAAACTTTCAGATGGAAACGCCAGATGGCGCTTGAAGCACTTAGTATTGTCAAGGCTCAAGGTATAGATAGCAACCCTCGTTTGTGTGCATATTGTTAAAAGAAACTGTGGAAATTTCAAAGGCTTAATTGGCATAAAGAAAATAATACGTACACACCAAGGAAAAAACGGCTGACTTTTAATATTTCCGTAGATCCAGCCACGTGCGATAGTATGAGAGGAGCGACTAATAGGAAGATTAGGGAAGGATAAATCGGGGATTAGGGAAGGATAAACACGGGGATGTGAGTATTGATTGATATCGTAAACGAAATTATAAGAGCAAAGATTGGTCAAGGGCGGAGAGCCTCTTCACCATCGCAGCGAGTTTTGTAGACAGGATACGGAATACTGAGGAAGTTGTATCTGTTCATCAAAGAGAGCATCTTTGGGGTTGAAATATATATAAGAAATGTTAATTTAAACAGGAAAGTTGGATTTATTATGATTTAGGATTAGAGAGATCTGTGCGCGTCGTTCAGCGTCACTGCTGACAAAATAAGGAATTAAGGGGTGGGTGGAGGTAGGGTTGATTGGTGTTTGGAGGAGACAGATCACTCTCTTCTTTATTAATGCCTCTATCCTCCGCTTAAAACTGCTTTATATAATTTTATAAAGTGTTCGAATTTACATTATTATCTAAAAGTCTAAACCGACTTCCCAAAATACCTCTTTCATAGTAAATACCTTTTTCACTATCCACAATGGCAATGAAAATATCGTCTCCTGTTTTATTCCCTACAAATTGTTTTCCTTTACTACCTATAGTAAAAGTATACCACTAATGTTCACCTATGAATACATAGAAGTTGGAATATGAGAATTAAGTGGAGACCAAAATAACGAAATGGAAAAATGTGAAAGAGATTAATTTTTCCCACAAAACTGAAATGGTTCCTTCTTTAAATCGTGGTCAGAAAAAAAAGAACACGCTTGTTCGATTCCCATGCTAACGAGATTCGTGTTTTTAAAATAACTACAGCTCTTTCAGTTATTTCTAGTTTGCGTGTTTTTGTTTCGTTTTGTGATGGTTGATCCGCGTCTCATTTGTGCAAAACATTTGAAAACATAAGGCATATTTGGTACCGGATGATTATATTTCTAGTTAGTTAGATCAGGTAGTAGTCTTAAGCTTTGAGAAAAAAGCAAACGAGTATTTCTAAATACGAAATTTCAAGTGTTCCCAGCCAGCTTTAAACGACCAGGCTTCATTTATGATTCTATTTTGTTTCTTGCACCGTCAAGGACCGACAGAATTTTTCCCCACAGCTTTATTCACGCATGTACACATATTTTTACCTTCTTTTTTAATTGCATAAATATGTTCCTGGTTGAAATGACTTCGACAAATTTGCCGTGCACATTATTATAGCATGTACTACTCTTCATCTTTTAGGGGATGATGGGTAATAATATAATTCTGTACTTCTCCATCAATGTTGCGAATACATTATCCCTGGAAGTCTATACCGAAGGGTGGACTAGGGAAAGAGAGCATGACACCTTACAGGATGGTGATAAAAATGGTAATCGACGACCGAATGCAGATGAGCACAAAGAATATTAGAGGATATGCGAAGAATAGAACAAGCTAAGAACATATATGCATTGCTTTGTACAGAAGAGCCTTCTCAAGGAGGGAATCTATGATAGTAATGCAGAGAAAGGACGTGAGAAAAGTCTTATTAAAACTTTTATTAATATTACTATTGGTATTCCACAGCTCACAGTATGTTTTAAAGGGACAAAAACTGAATAGCGATAAATTTCTTCACCTCTTCTAATAAAGTACAACGTGACATCGGTCACTAAAATTAACTCTTATTCGATTCCGCATGCTCAATTCCTCCCTCCCCATTAATTGCGTTTCTCTTTGAAGAAGAAACTTTTTTATCTCGGCTTTAATGAAAATCCCTCCCAATAGGGTAAGAATGACGAGTTTTACGCATAAACGCATTCATCGAATTGCTTCGATTTGGGCTTAATCTTGATGTCAACAGCCTTAGTTAATGCGATACTTCTTGTGATAAATAGGCTCTTCGATTTTACGACTGTCTAATCATTCTACTAATTCCTCGCCTTGGTTCTTATGTTAGGCCAGTCGTCACTGAAAAAGCTATCAAATTACCGACGTCTTCAGAAGAAACCTTATTACCTGAAGTCTCCTGTTCTCTTTACGTTTGTTTTACTTGGCTTCTGATGGGCACTTATCGAAATTGACCGGCGTTTCCTTGGTGTTAAGAGGAAAGTTGGGATTTCTAGAAGTTTTTTGCCACTGTACATCATAGGTGCTTTCCTTTTAACCCTAAAGTTGTACGTGTTCCATTAATAAAATACGCTCTTCCTTGGGAAAATAGTCAATGTCGGATTCCTAGACCGCGTACAGTTTTGAACGCTTCATAAGGGTGTGAATAATTTCATGAAATAGAAAGTGAGAGGATTCATGATATGTGAACGATCTACCGAGGTAACTATAGCAGCGTTTCTATAGTGACGCAAGTCTTTTCCTAACACTCTTTACGAACGAGAAATTGCGCATAAATAAAAAAGTTTTTATCAAAACGAATGTATTGATCGTCAAATACAACTGGAAACTCTGTATTTATTAAAAAAATATGCATTCACATAGCAAATACTCAAGAAAGATATTAATGCATTTATCTAGAAAGTTATACTACCTTGATCAAAAATTTCCCGGAATTTATTCAGAAAATTAAAAATACAAGTTTATTCATCTAAATCTATATTGTCCCCTTCAAAGTAATCCCCATCGAGCCTTGGAAATGTGGCAGGAAGAAGAATAGAAAAGGTAAAATGGACAGAAATAAAATAATAAAGATGATTTAGCATGTGGTAGAGGAGGAAGGATTGTAGGGAGAAATCCCAAGGAGGCAGCAAAGGTGGAATCAGAGCATTTTGTTTAACAATGGAATCTCGAAGATAGGTATAGAGGGGAGATCGTTAATGGCTATGCAATCGATGAATAAGTATTAATAGGATAGGAATATTGGAAGGCATGAAGGGGAGCAGAAAGTATGTGGAATTGAAATATCGGGTGCAAGGCTGTGTTTTGGTAGTAGAGGAAAAGGAATGTATCATTGTACTATTTTATAGTCGGTATCAATCAAAAGCCTATCTTAAACTGCTTGCTACGAATAATAATTATAATATTATTTTGTTGCTAATTATATAAAATAAGTGTCAACCCTGAGTTTTCAAAGCAAATGTTATTTTTAATATGTGATATTCTATGGACGAGTGAAAAAATGCACTAATATGCACTTTTTACGCACCCAATATTCTTTTGCTATTGAATACTGCCATTAATTAATTGTCACTATCATAAAACCCAATTAAATTCTCTATGCTGCATTAAATTAATTTTGTTTGGGTGAAGATGCGAACTAGAAGTCTGAGGGGAATATTATTTACAATACGTGAAGGTCTGTATGAAATACCATATTGCTGGCATTTCCTTTGTAGGTGGGAATAATCATTGATGAAATCCGAACAGTATCATGAGCATCGCAAAAAAATTATCCCATGCTTTGTTTTTCAATGTCCTTTTACCTGAGTTGCGTGCTGAGATAATTGGCATTGCGTGTTCTGCTCGCTTCGCGTGTTTCCTTGAATCGATAACTCTCGCGTAAGTCCGACGCAGCGAGGGGATTTTCCGAAGGGCTATTAGTATATCTTGTAAAAAAAGTCTCACATCACAGTATGTCTAACAAGAGCTAACTTCACTGGCATGTAAAGAAACAGTGTGAGGCTTTGGTTAAAAAATATTTTAAAATCGCATCTAAAAACAATTTGCTCAATTTTTCTGGCGACATATGCGAAGATTTGACAGAATGAGGATATTTATCCCTTTTTTAAGTCCCTTGGTATTCGGCACTGAATACTATATCTACGACATGATCTATTCTGGGAGTAATATTGGAGATATTTCCTTCCTGAGGAGGACGGGAATCTCTTCCTTCCCTATATTGTCAAACAGTTAGTTTTTCCAATTAATCTTCCCGATAATTTTTGAACTTTGGGCACTGATGGCACCAATAATGTTTTACTTACAACGGAATAGTTATTGAAAGTGTGGAATATCGTATAGAAATTTACATCACACGCTACAAGTAACTCTTCTATATTTTCCTCATATTTCCTTTATTCATTCTGTACAACATGCCTATCCTGTTCCTTCCCCTTCCTCGCTTGCCCGACGTTGCCCCCTCTGTATCACAGTCTTCAACATTTTTTAGTCAATCAAAACGCTCCAACTTTCCTGCCTGATTTGAGTTTCCTCTAACAATCCCATCTCCTCCCCACCACCATCCCCAGCACTTTCTTGTTTGTTTTTATTTCTGTCCATATAATTTTTTCCATCCGTCTCCGTACCACATTTGAAAACACTCCAATCTACGTTTATCAACTTGTTTCAACAATCACGTTTCCGCGCCGTACAAAACCACGCTCTGTGGCAAAGTTTTCGCTGATATTTTATTAGCACCCTTATTTAACGCCCCTGTCATTGGATCTTTTCTCCTTTTGCGAGTATATTTGCCTAAAGTAAGTGTTCTTCGTAAGCTCCGTCTGTTTTGACCGTCTTGGTCCCACAGAAAAAAACTTCCAAGATTGGTAAATTGTTTTACCTGATCTTGTTTATGCCATGTATAATTAATTTTGTCACATTTTTCAAAACATAAGTTTAATATACTTGTCAGAAAGTATAACCGTTTGCCGTTTTATGCCTTATACTTGTACGCATATCCCTGTGAAGAAACTAACATATATGTTTACTGTTGTTGGGTATGTTTCCACGTCGTGGTTTATTTTAGATTTCAGCTCGTTCAACGTTTTTCTGTCAGTACCATTTTGGTCGGCTTCTCAACGAACGTGGATGGGTCGACTTTGCTGTTAATGATTTTGATCCACTTAAATGTCAGTGCGCCGACTTTGCTCGTGCTAATGCACGTATAACTTGATCGATAACCAGAGCGTAGCACACGATATCAAACTACTAAGAGCTTCCCACAAACCAATCCTCAGGATTGATAGCCGCAATTATGAAGCAAGCATGCGGGATAACTTGTACACATTTCCACGGGGGATGGCACAGAGTGATCAATTTACAACGCTTTCGAGCACTCATTTTCTTCGCCTCCATTCCAGTGCAACCAATCTCACCTGTTCCTCACTTGCGGAAGTCTTGATCCTCTCGGCGTCGTCCGCTTGCGGTCCGCGGAATATGCTTGCGATTTAAATCCCACTCTCGCTCCCTCCGTGTGTGTGCAATGCACTGGCCGGCTGCTGGTGGTTTCGTGGAATGGAAATTTTCACCGGCTTCACATCTCGGAGATAGGAGTTGCCTGGGCTGCACCGGCGTTGATAAGGGAAAGGAGGGGAAAGATATTCGCCTTTCAGAGGGACAACAGCGGAAAGCGGATGGTCATCGGAGGTGGGGGGGGGCGTACTACCTACTCGTGTCCTGAAATAGGGAAGTGATATTGCTCACTTTTTTGTATCCGATTTTGGAGTGCAAACATATACAATATGAAAAGCACGGGTCAAAGGTTATTGGAAGAACAACAGTAATGAGAATCTCAATAACAGGTATGTGTAAGTTAAAATTTGAAGCAGGGTGGGAAGATATTGGAGCAGGTGGAGCGGTTCATTTGTTGCACTATTTTAGAAGAAAAAGGGGCATAGTGGTGGGGAAATTTGGAGAACGTTTGCGTTGAGGAAAGGCATTTGAAAGAAGAGGAGAATTGACGAGGGGCACGCTGAGTTAAGATGTGAAAAAATGGTTTGTTAAGACTTTGATACGAAATGTAGTGCTTAATGGATGTGAAACCTGTCCTTTGAGGAATTTAGTTGATGAATGAGTATCGGATGCTTCTGAGATGTGGTGGTGGCGGACAATGGAGAAAATAAGTAGGCCACAGAAGAAAGTAGACCCCTGAGGTTTTAAAATACTTTATAAGTAGGGTGGACGAAGAGAGGAATTTGCTGTTGGAGAAATCCGAAAAAGGCAGACAAAACTTAGATGAAGATAAAATAAAAGGTTGTGGTATGTGTATGAGGCCGCGATAGAAGGGAGAATGTTGGGTAAGCGGTGAATGAAGAAGAAAGTAAGTGAGATTGCAGGTATTAGAAGCATGAATGCATGCCGAAGTTACGAAGAATTGAATAAGGAAATCATGTTGAGAGAGGAAACTGGCGACAGAAGTAAATACGTAGTAGTTGGAGAGCTTCCAAAACCTGCCTTTAAATTGTTTTAATACTCTATATAATATACAATATACTGGATAAGGTGGCATATTTCCTTTTTTAAAGGTAGTACTTTTATATTGGAGAACTGCGAGGAAAGTAGCAGGAATACCAAGAGGAGAATTTCGTTGGCAAGGGAAGGAACTGCAAGAAGAGGGGAATACGTGACAAGTCTTGTAACAAGGTAGACAATAGAATAGCTAAGACTTTAGCATGGAGCGTATAACTGTATGAATTTGACGCCTGGTATTTTAGCCAAGAGACTGAGCATAGATTTCGAGTCTCTTGATAGGTGGGATTGGGGGACCGTTGAAAAAATAAGTTGGCCGGAGAAAAAGGCTAACGTTTAAGTTTCTACTTTGGTTGGCGAAGAAAGGAAGTTGATAGGGGAAATCCCTAGATTACGGGAGAAGCCGTTGGAGCAGATATGAAGGGCAAGCAGAAAGTTTAAAGGCCGTAATATTGGGGAAAATGCTAGATAACTGGGGAGGAAGGAAATAAATAGACTCTCTGAATAATAAAAAGGAAGTTGGAATACAAAATGGAGAAGGGAATAATATTGGGGAATCAAGAAGTCCGCGAGATACGCAATCGGTTTGCTCAAGCTCTGAGATCTCCTAATTTTTCTGAAATACTAAGTTCGCCAAAAATTTAAAACTACTGTTGCTTCTCAGCAGGATCTTCCTGCAGCCGCACATATTTTTTGCAACGTAGATGCCACGATTCCATGTCCGCCGAGAATGCTTCTGTAAATTTTTTTCTTTTCGTCCACTGGAAAAACCGCCAGATCCGTGGCCGAGGCTTGTTTTCACGTTACGGCATTCGGCCTTTTTGTATTGTCGCACCCACGAACGAACATTTTATATACATCTAGAGCACCATAGCCGCATTTCTAACTCAATCGACGATGAATTACGACATGGGTGTGTATTGCATGGGTGTAACCACGAAAATATAGAAAACGTAGGATTACACTCTGTTCTTGTACACCAAACAACGTCATGTTTTAAAAAACACGCCATGCAATGAAAAAGCTTATCACTCTAGCGGAAACTGTAGGAACTCGGTAGACTGTACGGTGCAGCCATCTATGTCTTGTGTTTGTAAAATACACACATAACAAAACTTGAATCGCTAGATTACCCTTTGATGATGATCCAGTTGCTCTAGATAAATGATATTCAAGTCACCATGTCTCATAAATATAATTTTTCCGATAAAAGTGCTCCAAGAAATTTCATCAATTCAAATCGGAAAGGAAATACTTAGTTATTCCACATATTTTATCAAACACGACCTAGGTTTCGACTTACAAAGTCATCATCAGGTAAAGTACAGAAGACCCACAGCTTTATAAAGTAGACTGAGAAAAGGAGAGGGGAGGTGTTTGTGAATTGGGAGGAGGGGAAAAGAAGGGAAACTGGGGTGTGTGTATGGGGGGAGGGGAAGAAGGCGGTTGGGTATGGCGTCAGGGTGGGAGAGGGCGGCTGAGAAGGGAGTCAGGGGGGGATAGGAGCTCTGGAATAGAGGGAGGTCCAGGAGGGGGGAACGGGAGGAATACGTTAGGTCATTAACTAACATACCCTTATGATGATTGTTCTTGGAAATTTCCAACCGTTCCAAGGCATCTAATCTTAAGCCTTTTTTCTCTAAATGTAGAATTTTAGGGACAAAGTCACTGGAATGGTTGTTGTTTATAAGGCGCTGAGCCAAATTTGGAAGAAAAATTTCCGTTTGTAAAACAGGCGTAGTGTTATTTCACACGATCACCGAATTTCCAGTCGGTTTGTCCAATGTAAAAGGCAGAGCACTCACAACACAATTTATAAACTCCACTCCTTTCCATGATGGTCTTTGATGAATTTGGTCTTTGCAGTTAGATAAAAGGTTCCTCAGTTGGCTTCATTACAGACGGCTGGTTTAATATTGTTTTCTGCTAAGGATTTGGTCACTTTACGGGATAAATTCCCTGGAAAGAGAAATCCTTTCGATTTCGAAACGTCTTTCTCGAGGATTGATTTGTAAATTGATTTGACTGCTATTTTTTTCTAAATTTTTCCGATGAAATTTTTCGGCAATTGGGAGCGGAAACCGTTATTTTCAGCTATCATGCTTATTATTTTAAGTTATTTTGGGTATTTTGTGGAGATAAGGGAATGCTAGTCGAAGGGTGGACCATTGAGTTGAATGCCGCTAATTTTTGTGGGAAATGGTCTTGACGTGGAGTGAATGATATGATACCTACTAGTGTCTTTCCGGAAAATGGAGAAGTCCAGTCACCGATTCTTTTTTGTTATTGTAATATCTTTTCTAGTAATATAGTAATACCCTTCCTCCTATAGTAATACCCCTCCTCTTCTCTGTCTACTATGTAAAGCTGTGTGTCTTCTCTACTTTACCTGATGATGACTTTGTAAGTCGAAACCTAGGTCGCGTATAATAAAATTTTTGTGGAATAACTACGAATTTCTTTTCCAATATGGATCGCTTTACAAAGTGACGCATCAAACCATTCTATTCATCAAATCAAGGTGTCCTATAGAGAGGAAGGTGCATCACATATGGTAGTGGAGGGAATGTCCCGGGAAATTTGATGAAGGTAGAAAACATGGATATAGTTCAGTATGGATGGCGGAGATAGGATGGATAATATAATAAATATGGCGGAAGAGGTCGGCATACAGTGTATATTGAAAACTGTTAACAATTTTGAGTAGCTTAAGAGAGAAATAACTAGTGCCTTCGATGTTCATAACCGTCCTTATCCTCATCATAACCCTATTCTTTCAAGTGAGAAGTGTTACAGGATTTAATTAAGAAAAATAACATCATGGACCAGATAATTCTAATTGTTCTAACCGTTTGCGGTATTTAAATATTTCAATTATTTTCAGTTTTTTACTATTGTTAGTCTTATTTTCAGTTAATTATTTAATTTTATAATTTTTATCGATTTACTGTTTCTATTTTCTCCAATATCCCCCACCCATCCTTTGCCCATTTATAAGAGTACGGCTGGGGTGAACTCTTCCCATTATATTTATACGGCCGTAGTTACCGTTCGCTTTGTATAAGATGAGCATTGACTATGATGATAATTTTTTCATGCAACACGAAAAAATATATGAAATTTCTTGTCGCTCTAATTTTGATGCTCAGAATTACTAATACACTTGTAAACTTGGTAGTGTATACTACCTTGATCAAAAATTTCCCGGAATTTATTCAGAAAATTAAAAATACAAGTTTATTCATCTAAATCTATATTGTCCCCTTCAAAGTAATCCCCATCGACTGCAACACACTTATGCCAGCGCTTGATCCAATCCTCGAAACATTTTTTATATTCGGTTTTCGGTATGTCCATCAGTGCTTCCTGCGATTTTTCCATTACTTCCTCTCGGCTGCTAAAACGCGTTCCCCGTAATGGTTTTTTAACTCGATTGAACAGAAAGAAGTCACAGGGAGCCAAATCAGGTGAATTCGGTGGCTGTTGGATGGTATTTGTTGCATTTTTCGTCAAAAAATTACGAATAATGATAGCACTGTGCGACGGTGCGTTATCATGGTGCAAAATCCACGAGTTTTCTGCCCACATTTCTGGTCTCTTTCGGCGAATTGCTTCACGCAAACGTCTCATAACGCCCAAATAATACTCTTTGTTTACTGTCTGGCCTTCTGGCAAAAATTCATGATGCACTACACCGTTGTAATCCATGAAAACCGTCAGCATTGCCTTCTTTTTTGACTGAAAACGACGTGGTTTTTTTGGTCTCGGCTCATTTGGTGAACGCCATTCACTTGCCTGATGTCTGGATTGCGTGTCGTACTCATAAACCCACGTCTCGTCTCCAGTAATGATCCTTTTGATGAATGTGGGATCGGATTCAGCCTCGCAAATCATGTCTTTTGCGACGTCAACACGGTCTCTTTTTTGCATGAAATTGAGGTCTTTCGGCACCAACTTTGCTGCTACACGACGGAAACCCAAATCATTAACCACAATGTCTTGGGCGGATCCATAGGCAATGTTCAAGTCCTCCGCTATTTCTCTGATGGTTAATTTGCGGTTATTGACCAACATTTCTTTTACTTTATCAATTTTTTCACCGACTTTCGATGTCGATGGTCTGCCACTGCGTTCATCATCTTCGATTGACTCACGACCACTTCTGAACCGCTCGTGCCACTGGTAAACGACCGTTTTTTTTAGAGAATCGTTGCCGAAACACTTTTCCAACATTTCCAACGTCCGTGCGCCACTAAATCCGTTTTTTACGCAAAATTTAATACAAGTTCGTTGTTGCAAATTTAAATCCATTTCTGAAATTGTAAAAAATCGCCAACACACACAGAGATAGATGTACTCTTGGCTACGTAACTTTTGCAAATGTCAAGTTATGACACTAAGATTTAAAGGGAATATCAACAACAGATGTACCAATTTAACAAAAAAAACAGAACTCAATTCGGAACGATGGGAGCGCCACACGGTGGTTATTCCGGGAACTTTTTGATCAAGGTAGTATGATAATGCTACAATTGACAAGAAAAAATATTACAAGCCTACTCATAATTTCAGCAGAAGTCGAAATATGTTATCAAATACTCTGAATGAATTCATTATTATTTTTTGCGTATAAAAACTTTCCCCGTGAGCAGATTATTACGTCATACCATCAAAGTTATTTGTTTTATTATCAACATTCAAGAGCATAAGAGCATCTTGATAGTCTATTCATGTTGCGATTATCGCCACTTAATGGCGATATTTGATGGCGCACGTGAAAGGAACGCCGAAACTACATCAATGGCGGCTCCGACAATGACTAACGACGCAGAAGAACGATGACGACTGCTTAGATGGCGCACGTTATCGAGCCATTTGCAACAATTAACGAGCCGCTACGTCTGTCGAGCGAACATATTTGTGTACACTCGGTGTGTGCGACACTCACGAAGTCGGCCTAGCAAACTTACGGCGTCTGTTTTCGTTTCACTGCAACTATGCTGGAAGCAGGTTGCGTAGACACTGTTGCCCCATGCATCTTCCTTAAACTCAAGATTACGAAGCACGGCCAACTTCTTACAAGCGGCCTCATGGCCATTTGGCGTTGAATGTGGGAAGAGCATGCCTCAGAAGAAAGCATTATAGTTGAGCATAAACATAAAAGGGTGGGGGTCAACTCGCATCGTCTTAACATAGCTACGTTTATAACGCAAGTAAACTCTCGCATTCACATTTTTAGTCGTAATGGGAGATAATCAGGAGGACATGGCGAGTTCATTTGAATTGAACCAACCAATATCGATAACTCAAGGCTTAATTAATTTGGGCACGTCTCATTGGCCAGTTGACGCAGTGAATGGAATATTCTTATTCCGAAAGTTGAGTTTGCAAATAGTATACATGTGAGATTACTTTGAGTGACACAAAACTTGGTCTACGGTTATGCGGGTTATGTGTTAAGGTGAGATACGAACCGTGCTTTGAGCTCTTATTATCGCTTCTTACCGCCCATAATCAAGTTTTCCATTGCCACCCATTTGAACCCGGAAAGCTAGTAACGGGTTCGTTGCGGTAGGTTGAGCTTTTGAAGTAGATGTTATGCATAAAACGAGATATAGCATCGCTCTAATACCTTATTGTCTCATTTCCTTACAACTTTTCTAATAAGTCCTTTTTTTTACTTTTCCTTGGCACACATGATATCGCTTCTCCTATATTTCGTGTAGGTTTTGCTTTTTTTCTTTTACACATACTATAGCTGCTAAGCTCATCTGGGACCATAATACTATTCGGAAGGAGAATTATAGGGTGGTTGGAACACACCCTATAACGTCGCACTAATTCATGCCAGCCAGCTAAAGATATCGGAATATTATCACCTGAGAAACGTTTAAAAATTACCCTGAGCAATCAAAATTCAATATAACAATCTCTTTTAGGCATTCGAAGGTGGTTGACGTGAAGAACCCAAAACATTTGATATTCTAAAATAATGCGATAAGTAAGATTTCACAATTTATTTATAAGCACGACAATGTTTCGCCGGTTAAATGTCACCATTAAGTGTTCGTATACGCATGTGCGTGTATGTGAACATACACACATATATGTGTTAATAGATTAAATATATATTCGTTTATATTTAAAACCATAAATGCAGCAATGAACTCGAAGGTCGGTTTGGTAGGTGATGATAGAGTTCACCCAGTATTAAGCCCGACGGCGTGTGAAATTCCCACATCAGGGTAGGGGGGCCAGTACCTTTCCCTGTGCCGGTTATGGTTTCCCAGAAAGATCTGGTACCCGAAAAATCACATTGCTTGGGTGGAGCTGAGGTGCCCAGAGAGGCTTGCCTGGGAATCAAAATTCAGTAGCCCAACGCTCTACCCACTGGACGACCAAGACCCACTGTAAATATTATACATATATATATATATATATATATATATATATATATATATATATATATATATATATATATATATATATATAGTATATATATATTGATGATGAACCCATTGGTGAAAGGCGATTTAATTCAGGATAAAGGAAAGAGAAGGCCATGAGGGTTGAGGATTATTAGAGAATTGGGAAATTTGTAGACTGAAGCGAGATGGATAGAGCATGTATGGAATTCTCAGGGACGAGGAAACACTTACACCCAATTTAAAAAAAAGATATTTTTGAAGTGCACAGAGGAAATCGATTTTAGCCGTTGGAAATTGAACAATAATTGATTGACGTAATTTTGGTAAATTTAGGGTAGGTAGAGAGGAGACTTGGGAGAACTGTATGCTCAGTCTACAATACCTATTTACAGGTATACATGCTATACCTGTGTACAGGTGTACAGTCTATAATACCTGTACATCAATCAGGAGGTGAATTTCGCTAAAAAATTGATTTTTGATTGGTACTTCTATATTTTTACCCGACCAATGGGATAAGTTGTTGTATTTATCTGTTGTCAGTGAATCATTATTATTTATATAAAATAAATTATAGTTGTAAAATTCGGTTCTATTACTATATTATTTTGAAGCGGAAAATAGGGAGGGATTAAAGGAATTAAAGAGGGATTATTTACAAGTATACATGCACAAACCAATGAGCAAATTATGTATGTATTAATAATTTTTGAAAATGTAGCTCATCTTTAATACAGTAAATGAATCGTGTTTATTGTGATTCATTTAATGTTTAAAATACTGTTTATGGTTCGTGACCTTTGAAAAGTCATTTTTAATTAATTGGACCATATTTTATTCCGGATGTGCTCTAAAGAATTTCCATCCATTAAAAATATTTTAATTGTAATGATTCGTGGGAAACCGCAGGTGGGTCAGGGAAAGGAACCTTTCCCAATCCTTGTCAATGTGTGAATTTCACTCGGCATTGGGCTCGGTAGAAGGTTATCCTTAACCACGCCTATCAAAAGCCAACAATCATGTTGTCCATCGTGTTAAGTTAGGGTGAGTTAAAATTTTCAAAAATGGAAGAAAGAATAATCTAGAATTATCTATTATTTAATTATGGGTACCTTAAGTTACTCGAAATGGGATTTCCGAAAGAATATTCAATCTATTTATAGAGTAGATTGAATGTACAATGAAATAACATGTAAAGTACCCAATTATTTTCATTCAATTCAACAATGGGGTAAAATATTGCTTTGTGAATTAGATAATCAGTGTGATAGATATGGAGCGACAATCATTGTAAACCAAACAAAGTCTAGGAAGTTTTCAACAATGAGGAATGCCAATTTAACATTAAAAACGGATCGCACAAACTAGAACAAGTTGGGCAGTTTACCTATCTTGGCAGCGTTTTGAACTAAGATAGTGAGCATGGTAAGGAATTTAATAGGACTGAGTTAGGCAAATAAGCTTTCGGAAGGAGGAGGAAGTTGATGAACAGGACTTTGAGGAAGGATTTAAATAAAAGACTAGTGAATACTTTGATATATATCGTGGTTCAGTACTTCAGGGAAACGTAATCATTGCAGCAAGACGACATAGTTAGATTGGGAGGATTTTAATATGTTAGTGTGGAGAAGGAAGGAAAAAGTGGAATGTACATAAAGGCAAACAAACAAATGAGTACCAGGGACTCGTGGGGGAAGAGAGAAAGTAAAAGGACAGGTATGTTAGACAGAATAGAATGCGGAAGCAAGCAAAATTGAAGAATAACTACTGTAGTGTGGGTTTTCAGGATGTGGGGTGTGTATCTTAATAGACGAAAACAATAAATGTAGCGTTGATCAACCTGTCTCCATTCAAAGCCTACCTTAAATGGTTTACTAATAATAAGAATAATTTATTATTTTTATGTGAAAAATGATATAAAAGTAATTAATAGTCGACTGTGAATTAATGTGTCTTGCACTACCTTAAGAATCCATAGTAGGAGGTGTTGGTAGACTTACTCGTAATTGAAAACTCTCGGCAATTTTCCTCAATTATTCATTTAAATAACTTAAATCTTTCTTAACAGTAATTTAACAAATTTGTCAGTTTTTTCCAAGCACTTTTAATAAAATTTAAAGGCATTCGAAGCCGTTCAGCTGCTTTCATAAACGAGTGTGAAAAATTACCAAGGTTTTTTTGAACATCTTATCATTATATTATACTGAATGTCAGATTATAAATTTAACTATCAGAAAAGAATTTTTAAATCGACGATTTATTCTATTTGAACTTCTGTTTCCAAGTCATCCATCTGCTCTAATCGTGACGGGTAACGTCGCAGAACGTTATATGCCATATCACTACAATTTTCCTGCAGAAAGTTTCATTCGATACTGAGGTCGAAAACTATTTTTTTCATCTCAAGTAATAATAATCTGGTTGATTAAAATCTTGTTTTATTTCGCCCAACACGGAATAAATATTTTTCACTGGTATCAGTAAATAAACTAAATGAAATAAAAAAAATGCATTCCCAACGAATATTATGGGCATTTTAAATTTTACGATCAAAGCTATCTTCATACCCTCATTCATGGCGAAATCACGCAATTCGGTTTTGTGTTCGGTACAGGAGACAACTATTACCAACACTTTAAGATCAGTGCATTGGTGCCTGAACTCTAAAACGGCATTTATTTCGCCGAAAAATATTGGTCCCATAACACAGCGTTTCCTACTTCATGTAAATGCATGAGCGTAAAATATGATTCGAGACTGCATTGGTTAAAAAAAATGAGCATTTAAGCCCACCGCATCGTAGAGCATGTTTAATTACCGCCTATATCGCGCAGCGGTGGCCTTGTATTGATCGGTTTTCGATTGGCCAATCAAAGTGGATGTCCTATTGAGGGGGTTATCGTGACGGGAGATGATTGAACAACGGAATATCGCGTAATCGAGGTAGTTGTTTCGCTTTGACTTGTGATTCCGCATAATCACTTTTCTGGTATCTTTGGAAACGAGTTATCCGTGTTTCGATATCAAATGCTCAAATAGTATTTTGACAACTGCCGGCTGTTTCGATGGGCGAGACATATGCTTACGTGCAATAGCTGGTGACTACCTCTCTCTATCTCTTATGAAATATGTCAATACAATATGTCCGGGAGATAAACCAACCGTATCAGTTCCTACAGTTGAAATTCATGTTCGAATTGTAGAAAAAATTAAATATTTAATAAACGGATAATACTGACTATAAAAAAAACTCTTCTTGGTGATATGCTACGCTTTGCAGTGCGTTACCAATTGATCGCCACAGATCGCTATCATAAAAAATGAAATATTGCTGACTTGATTAGTCGTTGCGTAATAACGTGTTAAGACTTTTACAAGAGATATTTTTACTATATAACATGGAAAATTTCTCAAAACTAGCTCGTATTTCATTGGATTATTCTAAAATGAATGATCATGATCGTAATTTTGAAATTTTATAACGTTAAATTTTGCATAAATTATCATATTTAAGGATTCTCTGCAATGGAAAATGTTTCGATTCTAATTCACGAGAGTAATGGAAAAATCATCAAATTACTCCAATGCACGAAGGTGAACGTATTTGGCAGTAACAAATAGAATTCTCAAGGCTTGCGTTGGGAACGTTAATGGAATAAACATCTTAACGGCCGCCGAGATTCAAATCATTAGCCCAATAAATATCAACCCAAATTATTAAGATTATTTTAATACAAAGTATATCCTCAATCACCTTTAGACAAAATTAAAGCAGCAATCTCGAGTTCCAAATCTGTTAGTAATATTAGTATATGCTAGAGAAACAGGAGTGGTATAATTCACGAGAGAGGAGGCGAGTTACGTGATTCGTTGGAAATATGTGTTCGGCCTCCACTCCTTTCATCCGGACAGGAGGGATTTGCATGATTGGATCTTCAAGTTCTGTGGGAAGAATACCAATACTTTGGCAACATTATCCAAGTTCCATTATCTCATTGAATAGGTACGAATATAGGCAATCAGATTCACGAACGTATTATTATCAATACGGCCTACTATAATTTAGTTTGGTATCTTGTTTATTGATAAAAATTCATATAGTTATTTACTCCAGTTGATTCAGTGATTTAATACCTCTGCGTATGCATTTAATACTATTGCGCGAGTTCTGTGATATTATGTTATATTATTATCTAGTGGCTTACACTTTATTTTCAGTCCCATTAGTCCCATTACTTCAATCATATTCGTGTAATAGCAGAGGTAATAATACAGTTACTTTGTTTACTTGATGGCATTAGATTTGTTTACTCATTAAAATACCTTTACTGACTAGGTTACTGTTTCTCCTAATATTATCCATAGCAACAATAGAAACTATTTTAAATAGCTTTAAATATAAACAGGATGGCGTGCTTCATGAACGGCATGCTCTCTCTGTATACACACTTCTCTGCCTGTTGAACGAGAGATATAGATAGAATATTACATACATTGCTAAATGATATGAATGAAAGAAGAATACTAAGTATTTTTCATAGAATTTTTATTCTCAACTAGTTTCAACGCATAGACGTCTATCCTCAGGTACCTATACGTTGAAAATAGCTGTACCAAATAAAAAGTCTCTGGAAAATATCTATTTTTCTTCTTTAATTTAAAATAAATTCTCTTAAGTCAAACCTAATACCATCGAGAGCTAAATGATTTTGTTTTTAAATCGAGTAATACCTCATTCGAATAAAATGCCTGGAAATTACTTTGAACCCTTTCCTAAAAATCCCGAACATTGCAATGCATTGTAAAGAAATACTTGAAGCTCTTCATTTTGTTTTTCAACTGATTAAAAATTATTGAATGAGTTTAAAGAAGAATAAAAATAAATGTTTTGCGCCATGTGCAAATTTTATGCCAGAGGTTTTAAATATAATTGTAAATCACGTTAAACAGCGTAATAATAAACTCGCAGAACGTGTGGGATCCGTTGCGGCATTAAACAAATATTTAAAAAGTGATGTGAATTGAAATACAGATTAATTGTAAATAAATTAATATGTGGGGACATTATTGAAAGTGATAGCGGTGAATTCTGGGCAAAAAACTGGGGCACTTTGCCAATTATATTGTTCGATTGCCGAAATATATTTACAAAACTTTAACATTGCGCAGGAAAATGAATGAGATTGAACGCGATAAAAAGTTATATCATAAGCAAAAAACGATTATTTTTAATTATTGAATAAAATTTAGATGCGTCAGAGCAAAAGGATTTAACTTTTGAAATTACGCATTCTCGTTTGAAAGAGCTCATATGTAATTAGCAACCACTTATTGTAGTACCAACCGGATATTTACCACCTATTGATTTTGAATTAGGGAAATATGGCCTAGTATTATCAATTTACACTTATTAAGCGGTAGTCTACTGGCTAACGGTAGGTTTTTGATGGACCGTAGAACTACGTATTAGAAAAAATCGTTCTTTAGTTAACCACATTTTCTATGCCTCTTGATTCTATCCAACATGCCCAATCTCTGTTCCTTACCTCCGCAGCGTTACGAGGACTTCTAAGCAAACCTTACAAGTTTACTCTTCAATATCTGTATCTAAGGAATATTTAAGGTGTGTGTTATATATAATTATATATGTATACATATATACATATGAGGTCTGCCCAAAAAGTATCGCGAATTTTGAATTTCCGCGGGTTATGTATGCTTGATTTTTTCATGGCGTTATAAATGGTACTTATGTCTCTCCCTTATGCCGAAAAGTTCGGTATTTTTAAATATCCCGTTAATTTTTGACAGCTGTTTTGGTAGGACGTGTTTTGGCTTGTCTTCGATTTTTGCCTGGTCCTAAAAATGGATCAAAGAATCTGTATCAAATTTAGTGTGAAAAACGAAATTAAGTGCGCGGACGCTTTCCGAATATTGACTGTGGCATATGGAGAAGCTACTTTGGACCGAAGCAACTTTTATTTGTGCCACAAAATGTTCTCAGAGGGCCGAGAAGATGTGAACGACGAAGAGCGTACCGGACGCCCGAGCACGTCAGCGACAGACGAAAACATTGATGAAGCGAAGAAAGTAGTATTGGCCAATCGTCGAATCCCCGTTAGGGAAGTTGCTGAGGACCTAAAAATATCGATTGGCTCGTGCCATCCGATATTCACCAAAGATTAGGACATGGCACGGGTCGCCGCGAAATTCTTACTAAAATTGCTCAACTTTGACCAAAAGCAGCAACGCATTAACATTGCTGATGAGGAGTTGGACTCTGTCCGCGACGACCCAAATTTTCTCCAGAGGGTCATAACTGGTGATGAATAATGGGTTAATTGCTATGACGTGGAAACCGAAGCTCAATCATCTCACTGGAAGCTGCAGCAAGAGCCTAGACCGAAAAAAGTTCGGTCGAATGTGAAAGTTTTGCTTACAGTTTTCTTCGATCACAGGGGCTCGATGCATCATGAGTTCTTGCCACAGGGCAGAACGGTAAATAAGGAATATTACGTGCAAGTTATGCGCAAGTTACTGAAGCAATCCGCCACAAACGCCCGGATTTGTGGAAGAACCAAAATTGGCTTTTGTACGATGACAACGCCCCTGCTCTCACATCCTTGTTCGCGAATTTTGTTCCAAAAACAGCACACTCATGATGGCGCAGCCACCGTATTCCCCAGATCTGCCCTCCATTGACTTTTTCTTGGTCCTGAAAATGAAGAGGCCCATGAAACGACAACGCTAAGCTACGATTGACGAGATAAATACTGCATCGAAGGAGGGGCTAAACAAGATCACAAAAAATGATTTTTTAAGTGCTTTGACGATTGTGAAAAACGTTGGCAGAAGTATATAATATCTAATGGGGATTTCTTTGAACGGGACACATAGCTATTCATGAATAAATAAATAATTTTTGAAAAAACACAAAAGTTGTGATACTTTTTCAACAGACCTCCTATAGAATTATATTTTTGACAGTCCCAGTGCATTGACTGCAATGCACAGGAATCTCCTAAATATTCTTGTCGATTTTTCCTCCATTAGTTTATACATATATTTTTATGTATACACTTACTTACATACTTGCATATTGTATTGTATACAATTATATGTGAATTAACTACAAAGCCTTAATTAAGTAAACCTAAAGCTATGACCCTGTGTACACTATGTAGCTTTATTCTCATTTCAACTGCTATACTACCTTGATCAAAAAGTTCCCGGAATAACCACCGTGTGGCGCTCCCATCGTTCCGATTTGAGTTTTGTTTTTTTTGTTAAATTGGTACATCTGTTGTTGATATTCCCTTTAAATCTTAGTGTCATAACTTGACATTTGCAAAAGTTACGGTCGGTTTTCGGTATGTCCATCAGTGCTTCCTGCGATTTTTCCATTACTTCCTCTCGGCTGCTAAAACGCGTTCCCCGTAATGGTTTTTTAACTCGATTGAACAGAAAGAAGTCACAGGGAGCCAAATCAGGTGAATTCGGTGGCTGTTGGATGGTATTTGTTGCATTTTTCGTCAAAAAATTACGAATAATGATAGCACTGTGCGACGGTGCGTTATCATGGTGCAAAATCCACGAGTTTTCTGCCCACATTTCTGGTCTCTTTCGGCGAATTGCTTCACGCAAACGTCTCATAACGCCCAAATAATACTCTTTGTTTACTGTCTGGCCTTCTGGCAAAAATTCATGATGCACTACACCGTTGTAATCCATGAAAACCGTCAGCATTGCCTTCTTTTTTGACTGAAAACGACGTGGTTTTTTTGGTCTCGGCTCATTTGGTGAACGCCATTCACTTGCCTGATGTCTGGATTGCGTGTCGTACTCATAAACCCACGTCTCGTCTCCAGTAATGATCCTTTTGATGAATGTGGGATCGGATTCAGCCTCGCAAATCATGTCTTTTGCGACGTCAACACGGTCTCTTTTTTGCATGAAATTGAGGTCTTTTGGAACCAACTTTGCTGCTACACGACGGAAACCCAAATCATTAACCACAATGTCTTGGGCGGATCCATAGGCAATGTTCAAGTCCTCCGCTATTTCTCTGATGGTTAATTTGCGGTTATTGACCAACATTTCTTTTACTTTATCAATTTTTTCACCGACTTTCGATGTCGATGGTCTGCCACTGCGTTCATCATCTTCGATTGACTCACGACCACTTCTGAACCGCTCGTGCCACTGGTAAACGACCGTTTTTTTTGAGAATCGTTGCCGAAACAGTTTTCCAACATTTCCAACGTCCGTGCGCCACTAAATCCGTTTTTTACGCAAAATTTAATACAAGTTCGTTGTTGCAAATTTAAATCCATTTCTGCAATTGTAAAAAATCGCCAACACACACAGAGATAGATGTACTCTTGGCTACGTAACTTTTGCAAATGTCAAGTTATGACACTTAGATTTAAAGGGAATATCAACAACAGATGTACCAATTTAACAAAAAAAACAGAACTCAAATCGGAACGATGGGAGCGCCACACGGTGGTTATTCCGGGAACTTTTTGTTCAAGGTAGTAATCATTTCGTCATCCTGCGAGGTCCTCAACACGTTCTTTTGAATTTAAATTCCACCAACATAGGTTACATCATTTACTGTCACGTGCGTAACTTTCCTATCATTTTTCTTCCTATCGCTAAACGAGGAGACAGGCTCATTTTATCCGAGATTTACTGGAAATTAAATGCAGCAGCCATTTAAATACTGACAAATCCCATAGTAAAAATGTAATGAACTGAAAATTGCAGCATATATCTTCATTAGGGAATCCAGACTATAAGTATTATTGTCCTCTGATACTGGGAAACATTAAGGAAGGGAAGGGTGCGTTGATAAAACTGTGAGATTTAGGAAAAGTATTCCAAACCACGAATGCACACTACTACAAGGAATAGGTAGTCTAAGTCAGTTCTTCCATCTTTATTGAAAATAAGGAAAAGTGTTAAATTTTCATTTTTCACGGAATACCAGAGATTTGTCAAGAAATAATTTATCTATGTCCTTGTCACCAACAGGTTACTTTTAATAAACGGGTGTGATATTTTGTAAAGGAAGGTATGGTCTTTGATTTTTGGGAAAACCATATGCAATGTATTACTAATCTTTCTAGAGTTGTTGTTTAACATTTGTTGCAATACTATTCAAATGAATTTGGTTAGATAATTGATTGATTTGCTGGCCTTCGCCCGGGATTCGTGGCACTTTGACCTCTTGGTCTATGGTGCCAAACCATGTTTAACCTGCCAGCTACACGGAGACAGGGGACATGGACACCACGGCAGATGCATGGACGTCACCTTATCCAACCTCCGTCTGAGGAGAACGTTGCTTGGCCATCTAATTCCATCCGGTATGTCAAATTGGCTTGTCCCTTGCTCTTGGTGAGATTAACAGTTAGATTTTTGAAAAACATCTAGTAGGAACCTAAAGCATTCACCTGCAGATTACTTTAAGTCGATGGCATTATTTTCGTAAGCAGCGCATTCATTGTGCTTTCAGGAAAAATTTTAAACGAATTTAGTCAAAAAACATATTATTCTTTGGCCAGGAAAACCTAGAAAATCCAGGTAATGATGATATTAGAAATAAGCGGCAACCCTGTGCTAACATTTTCAAAAGTGTGTACGAAGTCAACGAGGTGTCGATAATAGGGGAAAGGTTGAAAGCATTCTATTTGTTGGTGAAACTGGCTAGCAGGTACTTGAGGTCAATAGTTTTACGTCTTTGTGATAGATCTCAGGGCGTATTCCACTCTTTGAGTGCCAATACTATGAAATTTTCAAGTTTACCCGTGTGTGTTAGTACCCATGAGTGTGGAAAAGTCACTGGTAACTAGGGAAACAAACAAAACGGATGAGCATTCATTACCTTAATTACATAAGTTGATATTTATGCGGTGATATTAGCTTGAAACATTTATCGGAAGAGCAAAATACTTAAAAAACACAGATGTTTCGCATGTGGAAACTGAAAAAATGAGACAAATTACTGAAAATGTTGCTCTCAATAATTTTTGTTATGATTTTATTTATGGGAAAAAGAAAACGAACGCGATAGGAGTAATATTGGATCTCTCGAAAAACTCTCGCAGATGGTCTCCCGAGCGTGTTTCAAATGCTCTCTGGGCCAATTTTCCTCGCTCCCCGCATTCCGCCAGCTGAGTCGCCGGGAGATTCCTGGACGGAAACTCCGTGGCGTGGAAAATTCGACTCGCGTTTGACTGAGCATGTGTTCGCAGTGGATTAAACGTCAGTTTCAGAGTGGGCCATTGGACTAAATCGGAACCAAAATGGCGGGACCAAGACTTTTATTTATGTTGTTTTCGCCATTCCTTTTTTCTCTCTCCAGCGTTTCCCGAAGTGCGTCATGCGATCAGATATCGATAGTTGATGGCAGGGCTGGAAAAAAACTCATGATTTAAGATTTTCTCAGTGATCAGTTTTTCTTGTTTTATATATATATATATATATATATATATATATATATATATATATATATATATATATATATGTATATAAAGGTTCAGGGTAAAGACCACCTTCCCCTGCGGAAAGATGGATATATGTATACGTACGAGACATAAATTCAGCCAAAGCTGAACGTAATTCCAATACTTAGTCTTTTTAGGACCTATCCTATATTACTATGTGTATTTTTATCCTATTTGTGCAAACAATTAGAAGTAATTATTTCGTACCGTCTTGACGTGAGGATCCTAGTCTCAATAATAATATTGAATGGAATACGGCCAATCCTTGCGGAAGAATTTAGAAAGCGTATGAACACTGAAAATGATTAAGTGCACATAAATGTTTAAACATATTCGATACAAATATAAAATATAACAATGTAGGTGTACATATATATATATGTTTATATATATATATATATATATATATACACTCATTGTCATATTAGGTAATCTACATGCTTATGCAAGGTAGATTTTGGAATTTCACCAGTCATTATTACACAATGTGTATCGTGTGTACTTCTTGTATGCTCTACGTTATTTCCGGGATCGGAATGGTGCGATGGCCAGCATACTCCATCATAAGGACCTGAGTTCGAATCCTGGAGACGGCAGATATTTTTCAGTGATATCCCGATCCCTCCTCGAGATGATTTTTGGAAGGCACTTTGAGTGAGTACGCCCTCCGTCGGATGGGAAGTTCAGCGGCGGACCCCTTGTCACCTTTCTTTAGAGTAGGCTAAGGCCGACGCCAGGTTTCTCTCCATCTTTCCTTTCTCATCCATCTGTAATTGCGCAAATGACCTTAACTCTAGGGCGCCTCTCTTAACTCTACTACTATCTCCTTCTTCGGTTCTTCACACGTGCTACTTGCCTTAAGTGAAGTCTTATCATCCGTCCAATTGCCCATTCTTTTTATCTTGACCGATTGACCATTATTCTTCCTTCCACAAAAGCCCACTCAATATTTCTTGCCTCCATTTAAAAAAAAATTCGGATTTCCCCGAACAATTTAAAATCAGGAGTGAGTTACGGATATCCCCGAGAAGAGAAAATAATGAAAATGGAATATTGTGCATTTGGATGATGAGGAAGAAATGCACATTAGCTTGCATAATGTATAACGTTCTACGTGTGGTACCCTTACTATTGCAATTTAGGTGATTGCAATTGCAATGTAGGTGATTTCGATGACTTTTATATGCCTGGCTAAATATCGAGAAGTGCCTTCAAAATTCAGTAACCCCATCGAATCCGTCTGTCTTCTCCTTATTTGGCATATAATTTTCCACAGAGAATTTAAGGAGTATCTAATCGGGTCTAAGCGGGTCAAAGTTGTAGGGGCGTAAGAAGAAGAACTGCGTTAAGATGACAGGTACCTTGAGCATTCACGTTAAGAAACGGCTCGTCAAAACTTTGATATAGAGCGTGGTTTTGGACGGCGCGGGAACAATGGTCATTGAATCGAGTGATAGGCATAGATTGGAGACTTTTGAAAGGTTGACGTGGAGAGGGATGGAAAAGATTTGAGCAGAAAGGAAAAATAAATGAGTAAGCATTAGGCTTGGTGGGGGAGGAGAGGGAAAAGCTTGGAAAAATCCAGAGGAGGCAGGAAAGATGGACGCAGAGTATTTTAATTGGAGATGTTTAAGTCTGTGATAGAGGGGAAAACGTGAGGAAAGCTAGGAAGGGAAGGGAAGCTAGGAGTTGGATAGTGATATAATAGTTAGACGGAGTGAAGGAAGTACGCGAAATTGAAAAATAATTTGTTTGTAAAAGTATGTTGTAGGGCAGTCAGGTGTTATGTCTTTTTGGGCGAAGCAAAGAAATGTAGTTGCGGCTAGTCTGTGTGCCCATCCAAAACCATACTCAAACGATAGATTACCATACTTATAATAATCATAATGTTTCTGTACCCTTAATTCACTGTAAAGAGCGATAGGAAGGAGTGTATAGGCTCCTTTGACGAAGTGGTGTCGAAAGGTGTCTATTTGCTACACCTCTATGCATCAGGAGTTTCGTTTGCCGTTCACAGTTTTAGCAATCTCAGAAATAATTCTGTATTATTTTTGTGCATTTTTATTTCATCTATGAAATTATGTATTAAAAAGATAACAAATGCAAATTTTGTAAATGCAAATGAAATGTACAAAACATTTTACTTTGATTACGGCTAGAGAATTCACCGAGGCAACGCACACGCCCGCGCAAGCGCAATCACACACGGACGCTTATCCTAATTTTTATCAAATGCGTCCTTTAATTTTTTTCGTTAGTAACAGTTTGAACTCATCATTAACATTATCTTCCAATCAGAAAATTTTCCGCGGCATAGCTCGGCTGCCATTTAAATTTAAAAATTCACGAGACTTTGACGTATGTATGTGCTTGCCCTACGCTGGTGCCGTTCAACCGTCTGTGAAATGGCCATCTGCAAACTTTTTCAACGATTGAGGGGAGGAGGATGGGAGAAAAAGAGTGGAAAATGGTGATTTTCATCTGGAATGGAAACTGAAAAACGATATAGAATTTACATCCTGGGAAGTTTAGAATATGAATATGCAAAATATCCAGCTTTGTAGTTTTTTTGTTTATCTTAAAAAATGGGTTTTTCGATTTACAATTCGAGGGACGGTGAGTGCACTTTCATGAAAAATTATTATTTATAACGGCTGTCGTTCCTCGATTTTAATATGGCGCTCGCCAGCATTTTGCTGCGCAGTTGCTACGGTTTTGAGACGGTGATGTCGGACTGATGCTTCTGAGAGTCGGTCGTAAGCGGGTCTCAAAAAAAGATGCAATCACATCAGTTTGTATAACCGAGCCGGGTTCCGATTCCGGGACCTTGATGTATAGTTATGCTCATTGAGTTTTCCACTTGACCTCGTTTCGCCCTTCGTTGCACCGGTCAATGCAATTGGAACACGAATTTCTACACGGCATTAGGAGTGGCAGACGGAGGAAGCATCAGAACTGAAATCCATTTGTGCGTGAAGAATAATAAACATTTCGCATCTGAACATTCGAATTAGACTAGCGATGATTTTGTGTTTTTATTTCCTTCTGAATCTCTAGTTCTTCAATCAGCACTGTGCTGACTTGGAGATATTATGCAAGATAAGTTGAAAAACAATTTAATATCTTCTCAGCCTTACTTTAATTTAGTACCAACTTACCCTTAAGGACGTCAGTAGTCGTATGTTGCTTAGCTAACATATTCTTCGTATTCTCAAATGGTTCGGAGAAATTCTTAGTTCTTTCGAGAAGCTGAATCCGGATGCGAAAGTGGTGGAGACGCATTTTAACGTCCGAGCACATTTCAGCATTCGCAACGTCATCCCGCCGGTTGACCGCGGAAGAATGAATTGGAGTTGTATAGCAGGGTAAAATAGTACATTGGGAATTTTATGTGGATATTGAAGTGGATTTAATTGACCTTCGGCTTATCCTTTTATCGTGAATGGAGCCTCCCAAACGTTTTTACGAGCGAGGAATTCCAGAGGGTAGCATGATCATAGGATACACGAACACACGACGAATGTTTAGCACAGTTTAGCTTAGGTCATCCTCTGGCAAATCAAATATCATGAAATATTTTTTAAGGCCAATAAGTTTAGGTACTTATAGCTTCGGAAAGATAATGATTAAGACATCCAAAATACGTACAGGTACAATATCATTCCCACTACCAACAGAAATAGTGTTAGACAAAATTATCTTAACAAATCGCCGAAGCATAAAAAAATTAATTATTGTGTATTAAACGATCTTTGAAAGTACTGGGGTAGTCATCGTTATATGTTAAGAAAATTGGCTTACAGATTATATTGTAGACAGCGAGATTTTTCCGATAGGTTTCATTGTCGACAGAAAAGACGGACCTAATGGACTAGGTGGCGGAGTATTCATCGCAATAAACTCAAAACTCAGTGGTTATCGTGGAAAATTAGAAGACAGTTAAAAAGGAAGTTTTTAGCGTTATTTTAGGGATTATAATCGCAGGAGATCGAGCAGAGACTACCTTACTCAGGCACAGATGGTCTCTCAAAACACGATGACTAAATTTCCAGACAATTCATAAAGCGTAGCAACAGCATATTTGTGGTCACTGGTGATTTCCATCTACCTAAATAGGAACTGGAACAGTAACCATTCAGGAAAAATGCAAACATTGTGATTATAAAAACTGTAAAAATGTAAAAAAAATTTCTATATATTCGCCAAAGTCTCGCTAGAACAAATAGTTTAATCGCCGACACGACTACCGACGAGCATATTTGACGTTTGCGACTAGTATCCTTGAAATTATCACAAACGTGGACATAACTGAGGGCATTAACGGTCAAAAAGCTGTACAAGCTTGTATTTGTGGAAGTAAAAACTATGTTTGTAAAAATGATTAAGAAAAAGCGTAAAGTATATCTAAGCAACAAAGTAAACGCTAATGGGCTCCGAGAGATGTTTATTGCTGAAAAGCAAAAATTCTAGTTGGATAGTCACAGAAATTACACATGACATGATTGAAAAATTAAAAAAAAGATACGTTAAAGAATAGAGAAGATAATTCAACGCATATTACAACAGGTATTGCGGTAGACTCTTAGAATGTCGAGAAAAAACGAAAAAGATTATGTGCAAAGCCTTTTAGATACCTTTCAAAGTAAAATGTTATGAGATATTAGAGAATAACCAAAAATAATTTTGGTCTTTGGTCTGTGGAAATACAAGAGAGTCGTCCAAATTAATATTCTTCATAGGCCAAAAATGCTAACATTTTAAGAACAGCGTAAAGAAGGCTGGTATTCGAAATAATTTCTCTCGGAACTTATGCTTAAATAATATTCTTACACAACACCAAGTCCTGCGTACACCAGAAGGGCTAATGAGTGATAAATTATAGTCTCAGAAAAGGAGTAAAACAAAAACAATACTGAAATATAAAATCAAACAAAGCCCCAGGTGTGCAAAAATTCTTATTAGAATAGCGTGAGCACTCGATAATCTACAGTGAGAAGGATCGTGATAGGACCTGCAAGACAAAGAAAACTAAAATCATTGTGTGAAAAAGAGAAGCTGAAGGAAGATATGATATTCGACGAGTAATACAACATGTAGTGGCTCCTTCATCTAACTGGGCATTAGTAAAACTTGGGATAAGACAAGTTCGACCGATATCAAGCAAAGAAGGCACTCATTAAAAAGAGGCAACTACTACAATATATTCAAAGAATATGACGTTGCAAACGATTTAACAGGTCATCCAACCTTTCTTATGGAACCTGGCACACTACGGACCAGAGGCATATAACATTCGGAAGGTTACCAGGAAAGAATAGAAGCTTGTATAAAACTCTTTGCTGATGATTAAATGGATAGACAGCATGAGGAATGAGAGAGTATACATGAGAGGAAAATATCATATGGAGAGAACTCTATGGTAAAGAAAAACTAAATGAATTGGACACACCTTTAAACGCAATAAATTAGTTAGGAGTATAATAGAAGGGAAGATCTCACGAGGAAGACAAAGGGAAAAGTATGTAGGGCATATTAAGAATGACGTAAAATACAGAAACCATCATGCGGTGAGGGAATTAAAACTGGATAGAGAAGAATTGAGGGCTGCAGTAAGACAATCTTAGGACTGAAATACTGATGATCATATCAACGCCGATATTAGAAAAGTATTGCGACGTCAAAGGCTATGTCATTCCAAGATGAAAATTATTACATGAGATCATTTATGATTACAATATATCTAGGGTGAATGCCAAGAAGGAATTTCGGAAGCATTAAGCGAATTCAAAAGGAAAAGATAAGCGGAAAATTAAAAAGTGAATCCGAAAGCATTTTGATCTCACGTCAGAGAGGGTCAGGATAATAAGTCAACTGTTAATTCACTCAAAAATGAATTAGGCAAGAGAATAACTAGCAGTTTGGAAAAGGCCAACTTATGAAATTCATTCTTTCAAAACATCTTCGTCAATGTCCCACCGAATGTCTCCAATAGCTTACCAAATCGTGCCGGTCAACTGATGCCCAAAATTTAAATGTCATAGAATGGAATTGAGCGTTTGCTTAAAGATATCAAGCCTAATAAATCCTCGGACCCGCTCGTATATTTAATGATCTATCTTCGGAAATTGCACCGCATCTAGAAATAATATTTAAGAAGTCGCTAGTAGATCTCAAGCTTCCCAGAGATTGAAAAACGGCTACCGTAACACCAGCATTAAAAAATGGAGACAGGGAGAAAGCGAGCAATTGCAGACCTATTACCCTCACATCCATTTCGTGCAAGGTTATGGAACATATAATTACTAGTTCGATCGTGGTACAACTCGATAATAAGGAGTTTTTAATAAAAAAATAGCACGATTTCCGTAAGGGTAGATCGTGCCAGACAAAACTTGCGGTTTTTGTTCATGATATTCTTATTTCGGGAGAGAGCTATGTTCCAATTGACGCGGTTTTCCTAGATTTTAAGAAAACTTTTTAACAAAAAAATTGGCATTAATCAGAAGAATATTGGGTAAATGTGATGAAAAGGTCAAAGAGAAATGTTATCTGTTTCTGATTAGGCCTCATTTAGAATATGCTGCAATTATATGAGATCTTCACGAAGTTGAATTGATTGCCGAATTGGATCGTGTGCAGCGTAGAGGAGTTAGATTTTTAAAACGTTGCTATGATAAACTTAGTAGCGTATCCAAAATATTAGAATAGCTAGGCTGGTAATCACTCACGGAGTGATGGTGAAATTACAGATTAAATCTCTTGCATAAATTGGAAAGATGCTTATTTAGCAGTGATGATGAAAATGTATTATTACCACCATTGTACTACGATAGGAGGGATCATGCCAGTAAAATTAGAGGAATTAAGTGCATAACAGATAGATTAAAGATGTCTTTTTTTCAACGAACGATAAGGGATCAAAATAACCCTGTCCGACCGCGGTGGGGGTAAAAATATTCGGGTCAAAACTAGTCGTGTGTATTCACTCCCTGCCACACATTCTAGTGCTGGCTTGCAGGGTTCTAAAAAATACTTATTTAATTTTCATTTTATAGGTAACATCTCAGTTTTGTTGGACTTATTTGGCATTTACTTCACAAATAAGGTAAATGAATAGTATACTTAATAATAACCAACATTTTACGCTGTAAGTAATGTTTTATGTAAGAGGATCGAATTTCATTTAATTCTTCTCCGAGTGATCCTTTACCAATCACTAGATTTTTCATTGCCATTTCATTGGGCCAATTCAGTTCAATTAGTGTGTCAGTATTGCCTTATTTCTTGCTGTGAATGTACAAACCGACGAAGAAAATTTCGTGAGTTCAGAGATGTTTTGTTTCTGTTGATGTAACTTGTTAGGCAGCATTTTTACCAAAGGAGTTTAAATCATTTGTTTTAAGCAAAAATATTGCCATATTAGCATATTTATGTCAATGCGAGTATTTGGGGGGCTACTCTTTAAGAATAAAAATTAATTTTTTTTTCTACCAGTAGGTAATAGAGTCATCTATATTTCACCACGCACACTTTGAATGTTTTGTACATATTGTAGTTGGCTCTTGGGTGAACGTTACATTATGAATTCTTCGTTAAAGACATGGTTTCTGATTGGTTGCGCCAATTTCAGGCATAAATGGGGTCACTTCTTGTTATATGCTCAAATTTATATCCATGAACCTTCAGTATAATTGAAATTAAAAAATTTCTAAACTGTGTTGGTTGGCATGCACTTGGAAAATACATATTACCTCCCTTGAATCGTTGTCCAAAATAATATAACTATTAGGAAAGTTCGCAAACCAGTTTCACTGCTTCCGTTGATGATTTCCATTGATGTTCAACATGACATACGTTAGTTTTGATGCGTGTAAAATATATTATCTTGTTTTTTCGATTACTCATGGTGGTCAAAATGGTTTTAGTTAAGTATACAAGTCAGTTTCAAAAGACTTTATTTACGACGAACTGTGGATGACACGAGTGCATCGGCATTCGGCTTGGCCTAGTGAATGGCAGCTTTACCCAAGCATATCGCAGAGGGGACGAGACTTTAGGTTACATTAATCTGCCACCAACCGATTGAACCCCTAACCGCGGCCGGATGAGATCTTATCCCTCCCGCGTTTCGATCCAAAACTAGTTTCCGCAAATAACTCCGATGGCCGTGTGTGGCTATTGCGGATGGTGTTTGTCTTTTTTTATTTTTCTAGATCCCCCCACTAACCGTAGTCCCACAACATTTGCAGAACCCCGTCGATCGATTCCGCTTTTTTTATTTAAAAATAAAACGGAACTACGGGACAGAACGATGCTACCAACCGTTGAATATGGCATCCCCTGAGGGTTTGTTCATCCCTCCCGGACAGACAACATCCCTACGGTCCCAGAACTCCTCGCGCATAGTAGTGTCTCTCCCTACCATGGCTCTCGAGTTTCCTATCATGCTCACAACGGGAAACAAAACACTGGCGCCTGCTATTCGATCCTTTCTTTATCCTCCCACTCACCCATCACCGTACCCTGGATTTCCTTCCTCACTTCCGTTACCCTGGCCCCTTCCTCGTCTGTATTTCTTTTACCTTGCTGTCTCGTCGCTAGCGTCGCTAAGTAGGTAGTGTTCTTAACCCTCCTGTATCTTTAAGAAGAATCTACCATGGTGTTTAATAACTTCCCTTATATATGCATATATCTGCATAATTGTATGTGTGAATATTTAAAAAATATATAAATATATATTATTATATGTATATAATTAAATAAAATATAATATTTTCACACTCGTGATTTGCTTGATACTGCCTTCCCCCCTTCTACTGTGTTCGTCCTTTATGTGTGCTCCTATCCCTTTGCCTTATATCTATTTCAATGTAAATGAGTATTTGTTCGCCGTTTGACGGGATTTCGTGTTTGAATGTATAAACATATATATATATATATATATATAAAATATATATCGTACATGAAATCCCTCTTCATCTCTGAGTACTTCCTTCATCCCGTCCGACATCCCTATCCTGTTCCTGCCCTTTCCTCGTTTGCCTAACGTTCTCCCCTTTGTTACAGTCTACAACATCCCACTACCGATCAGTACGCCCTTCATCCATTTTTCCTGCCTCCATAGGATTTCTCCTAACAAACCCTTCTCTTCGCCCATCATACCAAGTACTTCCTCATTTGTTTTCTTCTCGGTCCATTTCACCTTCCCCATTCTTCTACAAACCCACATTTCAAAAGCATCCAGTCTACGTCTATCCTCTTGCTTCAATGACCACGTTTTCGTGCCTTACAAAGCTACGCTCCATATCAAAGTTTGGACGAGTCTTTTCTTAATACCGGGGATCGAGATGGCGCGGGGGCTAGCGTATTTGCTTCCCACCCAGAGGGCGCGGATTCAAATCGGGTTCAAAGCGGGTTGAATATTTTTCAGAGGTATCTCGATCCCTACTTGAGGTACTTTGTGGAGGGCACTTTGAGTGAGTACGCCGTCCGTCGCATGGGACGTTAACCTGCGGACCCCTTGCCGCTTTTTGTAAAGAGTAGGCTAATGCCGACGCCGGGTTTCTCTCCACCCTTCATCCTTTCCTGTCCATCCCCTATGGCGCAAATGACCTCAGCTGTCGGTCGCCTCCCCTAAATAACACTACTACTTTTTTAATATCCTAACTCAACGTCCCTGTCATCAACTCCCTCCTTGTGAAAGCCTTTCTACCTAGCGCAATTCTCCTCCTTACGTCCCTACTACTTTGACCGTGTTGGTCCAAAACACTTCCGAGATACGTAAACTGTTCTATTTGCTCTAGTTTTTGCCCTCCTATTTTAATGTTTTGCTTAGCAAATTCCAAAGAAACTGCGGGAGATGCCGCAACAGTAACTTTTAACGGAGTCATCCGCTAATGTGCATTTCAATGCAACAATTTCAGAGTGTAAAAATCATTCGCCTTGACTGGGATTCGAACCCAGATCCCTCAATATCCGGTCGAGTGCTTTAGCCACTTAAGCTACCGAGGCGTCCTGTTAAACTCTGAAATTTTTGGGGCTTTTAAAGGAACAAGATGCCGAGGCGTCCTCAACAGGACGCCTCGGTAGCTTAAGTGGCTAAAGCACTCGACCGGATATTGAGGGATCTGGGTTCGAATCCCAGTCAAGGCGAATGATTTTTACACTCTGAAATTGTTGCATTGTTTTGCTTAGCCTTTTTCTTTCTAGAAAATCGCATAACCTTTGTTTTATTAATATTGATTTTCATCCCATACCTGTCGCACTGAATTTCCAATTCATTCAGCAATGCTTGCAACCCCTTGGCTGGCTGACAAACTAAAGCTTGGTCATCTGCAAACCTAACTGATTTTACGAATTCCCCGCCCACTTTCATTCCTACCTCCAGTCCTTCCCATGCCTCCTTAATCATTTCCTCCACATATACGTTGAACAATAACGGTGATAATGTGCAACCCTGCTTTACACCTCTTCCTAACACTGCCCATCCGGACTCCCCGTTCCCCACCCGCACCTGTGCAGTCTGAGACATGTACAGGTTGCGGATTAGCTTCCTTTCCCTCCAATTTATTCCTAATTTCTGCAGGATACTCATTAGCTTTTCCCAATTCACCCTATCAAACGATTTTTCGAAATCTACGAAACAGGCAAATACCTCCTGGTTGTGTTCAATATTCCTCTCGATGAATAATCTCATTGCTGCATTGGCATCACGCGTACCTCTCCCCTTCCTAAACCCAAACTGATCATGCCCAAAGTAATCATTTGCCCTCCTCTCTATCCTTTTGTTTACGATCCTGAGAACAACTTTAGCTGCGTGGGATATCAGACTTATTGTCCTGTAGTCCTCACATGATGTAGCGTTTAACATTTTCGGAATAGGAACTAACACTCATCTCACAAAGACCTCCGACCAGATTCCTTCTTCATAGATACTAGGAATTAGTCCATATAGCCTCTTCCTCCACATTTTCCTAAATATTTCAGTAGTTCCGCGGGAATGTTATCCATCCCCACGGCCTTATTTAGTTTCATCTCCCTTAATGCCCTTTCTATCTCATCTTCTATTATGCCTGGACCTAAGCTATCTTCCTCTACGTCATGTTCCTTTTCTTTGTCTAACTTTGTGGTTCTAAAGTCTTTACTATACTTTTCATCTGTGTATACCTTCAATTTCTCTTGGATCTTTCCAGTGTCAATTATTATATTACCCGGCTAATCTCTAACTGTTAGCATAGATCTTCCCTTCTTACTTCCCGGTAGTGATTTAACCTTGCTGTCGGGCGCACCAATTACGCCCTTCCTCGGCAAACTTTCGATATCCTCGCACTGCGTTTTCCATCGTAGTCTACCATTTTAAGGTACCTGACATCCGGCGCTAATGCCCTCTACGACTTAAATGCTCCTTCCCTTCATTCAGTCCAGCATTAGTTATCAACGAATTGAAGAGGTTTTTTCGCCTTTTTGAAAGAGCATGCAGGAATTTCTGCCATAGCTTGAGAAATATTAGCTCTTAATATACCAGAATTCTCGATTATTCGTTGTGAAGGTAAAAATGGTGTCTTGACTTAAATAAGATATTTATTGATTTATTTCTCATTTAAGATAGGCAATCGATCTGTTTTTTATATCTAGTGTAATTAAATAAGGCTAAAGCACACTTTTAGCTCAATATACTCAATATACTGGTGTGCGTTCAACATAATTTATGTTTATTAGTAGTCAGATATTGACCATTTATATATTATCAAACATCTGATTTCCACAGCAACAGTGAGTCAGGTTTTACGATACGCTATCAGCGTGATCGCATATTATATTTTCTCTTTTATCAATATATTTACTATCGATAATCGGTGATATTATAGCCCCACTGCCGTAAATTTTAGTCAATATGCATCTATTTGTATCTAAAAGTGTACCTATTTTTCTATCCTGGAGGCTCACTTAGTGATGCTAGGACCAGTTTCATATGTTCTCACTTGTTTAGCCTTAGAATCTATTGTATGCTACCCTAGCAACTCTTCATGAAAGTTGTTTCGCTTAAAAACAATTCTGTTTGGTATTATTATAATTACATTGGTTTCACTTCCTTCTGTCTAATGCCATAATTCCATGTCTCTGCTGGGGTGTTAGAAGAAATAAAAATGTAGTTTAAGGAAGGTTAAAGCTAACATGTATACTGGAATGTTTTCCATTATGGAAATTCCGACACGGCTTTGTTGCTAACAATCAAAAGTATATGCTTTTATGGAAAATAAATTAATAAATTAGAAATGTAATGAAATGTATGCCCTTGTATGGTACAGTAAGCACTTAATAGGTCAATATCCTTTTTTTCAGCCTTATTATTATTTAAGGGACGTTAAAATAAAGAGCCAGATTCTTATATTATGGTTTTATATTCTCTTTATCTTATTATATTTATTTTTCTTATAAATTGGTCACATTTGAAGTAGTAAAGTTAACCAAACTAAATTTCAGTTAGATTTTTGAGATCATTTTGCAAAATGGATGTATTTTAATTTGTATTAATATCCACGCTCATTCTTACATTTATAATATTCTCTATTGTTTGTGAATTTGAGCGTTATTTTATTGTGCAAAGATCGTTTTGAAAGTAATTTTAAGAGAATACTTTAATATCCCAGGCGCACGAGGGAAAAACGGTGATTATTGTGAAAAGATATCTCGTAAAACACGCTCTTATCGTAGAAGTTGATATCGTGGGGCAAAAAACTAATGCTGATTAAAAATTACTTAATCCGCTTACTCTTCTGATTTACCAATGTCAGAGTACTCTTGAGTAAGCGTGCTGTTATCAATGCATTTTAACGACAAAGGAAGAAAAAGTACTTTTAAATTAGAGCGAAATACACAGGGAAAAACGGAATTTGTAAGTAACAATGGATTTTGATAATAGTTCAATAATTTTCCCTCTGACAGTTGACCATAAAGTTCTTTTACGCCCTTTATAAAAGGCAATTGAACCTTCACGCGCGTATAAGACATAGCAATCTTTTGATCCCCTTCATATTTACTCTGAAGAGGGAAGCACTTTCATCCTCATAATCTAGAAAAGAACCTCACATTTAATCGAGCTGGAACAATTCTCACAGAGAAACTGCAAACAATAGGTTGCCCAGATATCGCTTTTCAAATAAACACCGGAGCGTATAAGCCTTTTGGAAAGTGAATTGTCGTCACCGCTTTATAGACTCTGATATAAATTGTCGGTTATGGCGTCAGTTTATTTTTTTAAATTTGGTGCGTGAGGTCATCCGGCTGGGTAATAAACCCTGTAGCGAATGCGATAATCCTCTTGACGTATCTTCAAACGGCTGAAAATCGTGTGTGATCTCTATTGCGCTCTCCGCCATCTTAACCGCTGTGATGGACTATTGTTGGTATCCTCGTTTGTTGTGAGGGCGCAACTTGTGGGCAGTTCCGCCACCACGCGTGCTAAGTGCGCCAGAATATCGTTCTAATCGCTCATATACTGCTGAATTGTCTCAAATGATCGATAAAGCGGAGATTACAGGTCAATTTCTCGCAAGTCGCTTGCCTGTTTAAACACAAGAGGGGGAAATCACAGGAGAAATCGAGAGTTAATAGGGATGTTTAAACGAATTTCAGTCCATCTGTGGAAAATAAATATTTGTTGGCGTCTAAAATGGTGAGTACCAAAATTAGTGGTGGGCTCAAGTAATTTATTTCAAGATATTGTTCCACTCTTGCTGTTTCCTTCTCAGCATTCTTCAGACATTACTCTTGTTTGCAGACAATAACTTGGTGACATATTTCCTGTGAAGTCATTCCAAAATTAAAGCTGCGTTAGCATGCATTTAGGGCCGCTTGCACTATTTAGCCTAAAACCCACTCAGCCAAGTCATTGAAAAAACAGAGTCACACTTAAAATGATATAGAATTGCACCAAGCTCCAAGTCCCCTATGTTAAGTGCAGCTTAATACATGTAAACAGCGAGACTTGATAACGTCGTAAGTTTCTATATTTTTGTCTATTTCGATCGTCCATTGTTTAAATCATGAATATTTTTCTCCTGCATCATGTTAATTACTGAAAGTAGGATACTAAAACACGTGCGAAATGCAATTTTTTTCCAATTAAAAAAACAAAGAGTGCTTAACCGCAATACGAGATGTAGCACTCAGGTCTGATTCTAAAATTCAGACTGGGCATAAGGAAAAAAAAGACTACGCGACTTAAATACCGACGGAAATAACATAAGAAAATGCTAAAAAGGTAATTTCACAGTTGAATGATGATATTGGTATTGCAAAACAGATATAAGCAAATAATGATACGTATTTTTTATCCTTTTAAGCCCTCTTGGTTGACACTTTGAGCTGAAAAGCGAGAGCGCAAGCGTAGTACGTGCAGCGTGCGTACTTGCAGTACGTACACACAAATTTATCTTAAGGAGGTTATTCAGTTATCGCAAGTTAAGATCAGTTTTTATACCCTTGGCATGTTGGTACTATGGCCTATCACTTGTCATTTTTAAAAACATTCCTTAACGTTCTGTCCAAAAATATTTTCACTAGCAAATAACCTACGAGCCTTTTTTATGGGCTGAGATGGAGGAATGAATTAAAAGACAAATAGATCATTTAATTTTCAAATCTGCCGTAATTACGGAGAACCTTGTGACATCAATGGTATAATGATTGCAAATATGTTAAACTGGCTATATGTCATCGATGTGTTACATGCATCATAACGCAAATGCTGTATTTAAATATTGGGTTAGTTCAAGCCAGTGGTGCTGTTATCGGTAGAAAAACTTGCACCCTCGCGTATTATAGGAAACAACTCTAATTACTGCAGCGCATACTGGTGGTTAATTTATTGGGAAAAAATAAGAAAGATTAATAAATTTAATATAAAAAGTAAATATAATAGTTAACAAAATTATAGTAAGCATTTAAAAAAAACAAGAAGCCTTCAAAATATAAAGCGCAAAGAGTATTGAACCGAATTAATCACAAACACGACAGCAGGTTATCTCTAAGTGACAGATATTCAAACAACAAATGAACTCCGTTATCACTATGCATTTATTATACCAGTATATACACTTGACAAGTTTACGTTTGTTTAGAGCGGTTTTTTCCAGGTTATTAAAAAAAATAAATTAGCACGTTATATTGAGGATTAATCAATTTAGTTTCAGAAAAACCATAAAAAATTGAATGAAATTTCTTATATATTTTTCATGCGAAAAATAATGAAAAAAAAGCAATTTTAATTTGAGAATTTTTATTAAACATCATTTATGGGAATTGAAACGCACACCATTATGAAATATCACAGTTATGGAAACAACAGATTAAAATTGCTATCATTAATAAATTATTATGATGCAGAAGAGAAAGTTTTACGTGTGTTGAGTGCAGTTTTTCCCTGCATATCTCCATATTTTTTAAAGGATTTTATTTTTGTTAATTAAATATTGATAATTTTTCATTAAGAAATAATGAGATGAGATTAGAAATTTTATTTAAATTTCTTCAACACGAATTTATATTGAAAAGTGAATTAATAAATCGAATGCAATTATATTGCAACATTGCTTGGACTAGCACTGGATCTACAAACAAATATTTTCATATAAATATTATTTTATTGAAGCGGAATGATTTTTTTTATGAAAGCCCTCTTAAAATGAAACGAATTTGGTAGTCTTTTTACGGCTCACATAGTTGCAGACGAACCACTTTAATGATAGGCCCTGACGAATACAATCTTCGGATGTTAGTACCACGTAAGAGTTAAGTGCAGCTTAAGATAATTGCACCGAAAAGATAAGTGCCCCTTAAGGACTTTAAGTTTTAAACTTAATTTTTAGGCGTGACTTTGTGGAAGTTATATATGTACATACAAAGAAGTGCAGGACTTTGTAATTTTACACAGTTTAATTCAACCTATGTGTCATGTTTAACCTAAATAAGGATTGCTGTGTTCCAAGATTAGTTTTTCATAAGGTTAGACTGACCGCATATGTTAAATAAATATTGCGGAAATGTACTACGCCTGTCAATTAACATAAAATGTCTGAAGCAGTGCTTAAAAACTGAGTGAATCTAGGCTAGCGGCCTTAAGACTAAGAACACAATTGTCATATGGCGACAATTTCCGCCTTAATGACGGAATCTTTGCATCTTAGTAGTACACCCTGCAATTGTCCCTGTTGAGGTCACCTCTTCGTGCATTACAGAATCCAGGTGCAAGGTGGGAAAATACGTTGATTGTTTCAATTAAGAATTTCAAGATGCCATTGACAAACAGACATTCGTTATGCACTTCAATGGTGGACTCATATTTTCGACGACCAATTGATGCCAAACGAATTTGCCCAGAATTCAATATGGATTCAGCCCTGATTGAAACTTATCACGAACTCATTATCTTCCATTTGTCTGCCGTCAAAAAATATGAACCATTTTTTTAAATTAATTAATTTTATTTGATTGATATTTTCGAACCTGGGAAAACTAGTTTTGATCTATTTAGTCCGTTTAAGAGTGGATTTAACAGTCTATCAAATTGTTTAAAATTAATACCTATGTATTATATTGTTTCAATGGAGTGCAATAATGAGTAAATAAATCATCCAAAATTAATCAAGAAGGACGAATTATAGACGAATAAATAGTCAACAAAAAATTAAGATGAGTTGTCCGTTTCATTGCGTTTGTATTAGACATAGCAACCAATTCAATCGCATTTTGTTCTTTCTGAACATAAAGCACAGGAGAGGGCATAATTAATCAGTGACCGCTGCTGTATATTTATACGAGCTCGTATATGCTATACGAGTATAATTCTGAAGCCGGGGTTCTCTTCCGTCCTTCCTCCCTTTTCCATGAACATCCTACCCCAAATAAATTACCCACCTATTCTTGATGGAGAAGATGCTCTCAACTGACTACCGTTTCCCCTAATAACTGCTTTAAAGCTAAAGATAATATTCCTCCTTAGCCTTTTCATCGCATTTACTCAGTACGCTGCAATTAAATCCTAATTTTTTGAAAGCTTGTTCACGCACGTATTCCCCGTATTTGTTTCACCCAGGATAGGTCTTGAGTGAGAGTAACACCTTAATATTTAATCGAGTCAACACGCCCCATTTCGGTGTTCCAGATGCAGTAGGCGTTCGAGAGGGAATGGCTCTTTTTTCAAAAATTTATTACGCACTTTTAAAACTTAATTCTAATTGTAAAGTGTTGCACCAGCGTTGTATAGCATTTAGGTCATCTCCTAAATTTTCATTATTACCTACCTATCCCTATTGGCGCAAAAGTCAGCTGAGTCTGACGCCACCATTATTAGTTGCTACTACGAAATTCGAAGGCACGTCGCATGGTATTTTGAATGAAGATGGAAATATTAGGCTTATACAACGGAAAGAAGGGAGCTAGGAAGAATGTGCAGTTCAAAAATGTTATATTTCAATGCATGATTTTGGGGCAGTTGGCCCTAGATGATTGTATCGGAAGAGATACCAAGTAAATGCCATTTTCATGTACTTATCCGTCTTTGTAGTTTTAAGGGCAGTGTATCAAATGGATATGATTAAATAGGGTGCTACGGTGTTTGTTTTCAATGATATTGGCATCGGAAATCCAATATTCTTTACAAGCTCTCAAGGCAGTGGAGGACTACCCACACCAGAAAAAATATGGATTATTTCAGGAGAGATACACCCATATGCCGTTAAAATAGTCAAAAATAAGTTTAAGAGGATGCTTAACAAAGTAATAATAACTTCTTTTGAGTGCTAAAAAACTGCACATTCACGTCATATCTAAGTTTGGGTTGCACCGTATAATAACTTCTAAGACAGCGAGTTGGTTCTTGTATCCAGGTCGAAGTCTATCACTCATATTTTATCCTGGTGGTCGAATTTACAAATATAATTTGGTGCCATAATGATTTCGTTGGTATCACTAGTAAACTCAGTTGTTCCATATCACTTTAATACGTAATATCAGTCACGCGTGCCCCCTTCGCCACTTTAGGGACTAGATTAATGCGATCGTTTAGCCCTTAAAAGTTCACTGAATAAAGAATTCCGTCCTTATCGGTAAAATCTAAAAAAGTTCTCATCGGTAAAATTAAATCGATTGATTCTGAAGGAATGGTCATTATTTTAGACAGTTATTTTATCAATCTTGTCTATAAAAAGTCACTATATTAGTATAATGACGTCAATTTCTTTTAAATTTACGACGCAGATAACTTTGTTCTCCCCTGCATCGATCTTATGAGGAAATAATTTAATATAAAAATGTAAGTACCTGCATTTCCTGTTAATTATTTCCTTTTTACTCCAATCAAAGATTCCTTGGAGGTCGTCTCGTGGATTTTCAACCATGCAAAACTCCTGATATTAACGCTGTCATGAAAGTCGTGGAGCAATGTTTTCAATTTGGTTTGCGCTGAAATTTGCTAATTTTTAATTGAGGAACCTTATTAAATTTTTATCTGCGATGCGTTTTCACCATTTCCGCCGTCTTTAGGCGAGTACTCGTTGGCCGACGTTCAACCAATTTTCGTCCACGCAGTTATATGGAGGGAAGGGGAAACTGGATGTGCTGTAAGGGTTGGGAAGTTTGGAGAGCAGGGGAGTTGGGGAGGTGATTGTTGGGAATAGGGAGCGTTATTGGGTTATTCCAGAGACGCGGAACGCTAGGGAAGAGTTTTAGGGGGATTGGAAAGATTGGGTTTGGAGGGGGAGGCTTGTGCGTGTAGCTCCTCAGAGATCGTCGGGTCAGGAATGGGATAGAAAGGGTGGGGGAGTGACTGTCAAAACACGTGACCATCCAATGAAATTTTACCATCTTTACCCCTTAGGGAGTCCCTCAGCACTTCCAACCTTCTCCCGTTATCTTCTCTGCGTTGGAATATTGAAATTGCGGTGGTGTAACGTGTCTAGCTTATTGTTTAGCTCACAATAATGTCGTGTCCTTTTGGCCATGGTATATTTTAATATTGTTGGCTATTCATTTTCCAATATTCCTCAGTACTCCCAAGAAATATGTTTCCTGAAAAAAGTGTACTAAACCTCATAAACTCCTTATTTTGAGGATGCAAGAATGGAATATATATTTTGAATGGCGAAAAATCTTCTTGAAATGTTTACCAAAATATAGTTAAAAATGATGCTGAACGTAATAAACTGTGCCTTATAAACTAAAGTTTCTGAAAAAGAACCTTTTTTCAATTTAATATTTATTCTAAACTATGATAAATGCATATGCGTTCTTTTGTGAATAATTATCTATGTTTTGCGCAAATTAAGATGCCAGACATTATCAGTATTTCAATCCTATTTTTACGTCCTTTTATAATTTGCAATATGTATTTCTCTCTTGATCTTCTTCGTGAGATCTTTCTTTCACTTTTCCCTTGTGTTATATATCTAACTAATCATTCACAGTGACTCAATATGTGTCCAACCATGTTATTCTACTTTTACATAGAGTTGTCTATGTGTTTCTTCTTTCCTATTCTGATTTTCTATATACTTCCTACTTCCTCACTTAGTCTTTCCGTTTGCCCTTAAGCATCTCTTCCTGTATCAGCTTTCAAAGACTATCCTATATTTCGCTGATCCGATTATTCGACGCTCCATGCCCCTATTCTGTAATGTGCCATGCCCCATACGAAGGATTGGACGAACTGCCTCTTTGCTTTCAACCTCAGTTTCTTTGAACATAGTAGTTGCCTCTTCTTCATGAACGTCTTCTTAGCTTTGCTTAGTGTCGGCCACACCTCTTGCATCCCAAGCTATACTGCTGACCAATTAGACGATAGATTCAACTTGCTCTAATTTCACACCTAAAATTGTGATTTAATGGAGAAGTAGTGATAAGATGCCATTTTTTGAAAAATTAAATTAAAAAAAATATGTGATTAGTATTTTTGTAAGAATCAGTCATGATTATGAAAACATTCTTACTTAGAACGATCGTACCATCAAATGCCATAAAAATAATTTTGAACTGTTCATAGCACGCCAATCATTTCTGGAAATTGAAGTGTAAGAGAATTTGCCAAGTGACTTTGCAAGTTGTTGGAGGTCTCTTTTAAGTTCATCCCGTAGAATCCAACTGTATCCAAATTTCCGATCATTACTTTTTCTGGCAGATGCAACGATCGTATTCTTCCTAGATGCTTCCGATGGGTATCGTTCTTCACGATCGAATGATGATGTTTTCACAGCGATTGAATCGGAATATTTTATTCCAAGCGAACCACTTCAGTCATGTGCACATTCCATGATAAGGTTATTTCAACCCCATCGAGGAAAGAGAAGAGCCGTCTTACTTTTGTTCACCCGAGTTGTTTTTTTGTCCACTATAGGTCGATCGCCTCGTTTATTTTTTCATGTGAAAACCTATTGGGGACCTCCACCAACGTAAGGACGAAAAACCGGCCCTCTCATCTCAACACGGAGCCAATTGGGCGTGCGGAGGTCATTCTTGAACGATTTCCTCATCCTTTCCCTTTTTATTTTCTTGTATCTCGTTTCATCTCTCTCTACTCTTAGTATTTCCACCCTCCTCTCCTTACGCTTTACTTACCTCTTTTTATACTACGTGTATCTTGAGCTATGTAAAACTCTGGGGAATAGAGCACGGTCAACGTTGGACGTGATGCCATATTCGGCCTGAATGTTAATACAAATTAAAACAGCGGCGTTAAAAATCAGAGTTAGTGTTTCAAACGTAGCGAGTGTTAAAATGATCCAAATAAAGTAAAAAGCAACTTAAAAGACGAATTATTTCACAGCCAAACAAAGAATAACAATTATGCAAAGCATACTATCGTGACAAGACCATTACGTCGTATTCGTAGTTGACCACATTTTCGAATAATCGAAAACGAGCTGTTTCTAAATCTGTGCCTATCAATAACAGATCTAATTCATATCCTTCTGAATTCACCGGAATTTTCCATGTGTACCTGCGCATTTTGTGGCGTCTAAGCCGAGTGTTAGTTATGATTAATCCCTGTCACCTACAGAACTCAATTGCTTTCTCCCCGCAGTCATTTCTCTTACCTCATCTTTAATTGAAAACGGATTTTTTAGAGTAATCTGCATTCAACCGCAGAAAATTTATAATTGTTTTGACAACACATATGTGAAACCATTGTCACGGTAACGATTAACCTGTTAATTAAAAGTACGGTGAACCTTTCGCCCGATGCCAACCATGTATTATTGCATTTTCTTTGCAATGTAAATGCTTTCATTGCAAAATTAATAATTCTCCCTCATTAAAAACTCAAAGGGATCACTTTTTGAGTCATAGTTTAAATAATTTATCCAGTGAAAGATTATAATTTCCATAACATTAGAACCGAAATTGTTGCTTGAGGTAGATATATATTGAAGTTGAAAATAAACAACTTGGCTTTTCCTCATAGAACGTTTTTTATTTACGACCTAGATTTCGTTATGGTACAACATCGTCAGGTAAAAATACAGGTAAAATACGATATATATGCAAGTATCTCTGGACCGAGGGGAAGAGGAGGCAGGAAGAGGGGAGGCTAAAATTTTGTGGTTGGAGGCGGAGGAGGAGGATTGGTAATATTGCTAAATTAGCAGGCTGGGAGGAGGGATTAATATAATGTTGGAAAAGGTTTGCTTTGCGTCAAATTAGTTGGCAAAGGAGTAGGGGAATGGGTAACGCGAACGGGGAGAACGGCACTGGGTAATTTTCAGGTGATTAAGTAACAGGCTGGAAGGAGTTACTACATTGTTGAAAAGGTTTGCTTGGTGTCAGTTTAGTTGGCATAGGGGTGGGGAAATACAATAATCGGGAACGTGAAGGTTAAATAAAATCGTAGGTCAAAACATCTCCGTAATTTATGTGCTGAAGGATTTCTAATGCTCCAGCGAATCGAGGCGGTGGACTTTCTTCTCAATGTGCAGGATTTCGGGGATGAAATCGCTGATGTGGCCACAATCTCTCAGGTGTTTGGCGAAGAGTGACGTGGAGATGCTGTTACTAAAGCATACTCGGTGCTCCTTTACTATCGTCTAAAATCTCCTTCCCGTCTGGCCTATGCTTATCCGGTTGCAGTCTTTGCAGAGGTGTTTGTACACCTCACTCTTGTGTAGGGGTCCAACTTGGTCCTTCGTGTGGCATGACAGAATGCTTAATTTTTTTTATTGTAGAAGGCCGATCTCAGCTTTTCTTTTGGGAGGTTTCTTTGCACTTGTAATGACAAGTGGCCAAGGAAAGGGAATCTCCGCCACTGTGGCTGATTTTCTGTAGATGTGGGAGAACTATAAATAGCTAACTTGGCTAAACGGGATAGTTTCCTATTGTAAAGCTTATCAATTAACTCTTCTCTATCTCTATTGTTCATTTCAATCTGTTTAATGATACTTAGTTTTTTAAGTGTTCTCTTTAAGCATGGAGATAGAACATGCTCTGTGTAATATAGCGTGGAAGGCCGATATTTTTTGTAAGAAATAGTGCCTAGAATTATGGTGAATTACTTTGCCTGTATAAAACTGTTTTCTTAAAATGGAAAAATCAAATCTATTGTTTTTAATTGTAATAGTTAAGTCTGGAAAGTGGAGTGATCCATCTGCTTCTAACTCCTTGGCAAATTTTGTGTTTATCTCTGGAATTGAGGAAATTCAAACTGTCTGTCTGTCAGAACCCGTCCAGACGCAGAAAACAGCTGCATATCTATACCAGCAGAGGAGATTTTTTATGAGGTGATTCTCTAAGGATAACATTAGTTGCCTAAAATTGTCCTCGTAAATTTCTGCTAGTAGCGGGGAAAGAGGAGAGCCTATAGCCAAGCAGTCTTGTTGTTGGTGTATTTTACCGTTAAACACAAAACTTTTTTTCTACGCTCTTTTTAAAGGAGGAGCACAATTGAAATATCACCGGGGTTGGAACCCTAAAAACAATAGGTTTGATTTTTCCATTTTCAGAACCCGGGAACTTCTGGGAGGGAAGCGAGTACGTCAGCCACCGCACCATCTCGGTGGTGGCTAACGTAATAAAGTTAGTGAATACCACTGGCGACCTAACAGTTAATTACATAAATCTCCCAACAAAATGGTTTCTAGTCTTTAGAAATTGAACTAGAGAAGTAAATTTATTTCAACACTTGTATTCTGAGAAGATACCAGACGCTTGCTGTGTAACAATTGGAAATAATAACTTTGAATTTATCGACGATAAAGGAAGTAATTAATTTCAGAAAATTTAAGAGGTAATGATGTGATTTCTTTTATGGACAGCAACGGAAATTTTAATATTTGAATATGTGATGTCAGTTCACCATCAGTTTCAAGTACAGTTGTAAAACGATAATTACCATTGTAAAAGTTATTGTAATTATACTAGTGCATACAATGATAGAAAACGATCCGCATCGGGGATTCCGCATTGCACACATTTTAAATACTCAAATACTTAATACTTCTATAAAGATAATTTCTAACTCCAGCCCTTGCTGGAGTGATAAAGTTATAACAAGCTGTTTTTACGTCTAAGGTTCGTATTGATCACCCTGTAGCTTTTAAATGGACCATATTTCTTTAGAAAAATTGAAATTGGTACATAATATTCTTACAATATTGCATTACATATTGAAATGTAATGAAATAATCGACTTTGTAATTCCACACACTTTATTTAAAAAAAACACGACCCAGGAATTACAAAGTCAATTATTTCATTACATTTCAATATGTTATGCAAATTCCATAAAGTTACGCCTGAGACAACAAATATTGCATTAGTTACTGAGAACCAAGATAGAAGGAATCCAATGGACATGTCTATCGCATGTGACGATTCGAAATAATCGAAATGATATTAATTATGCCGAATCTATTTCTTGAGCGAAATAAATATTTTCAGAACCATTCTTCCAAACAATTCAGATGACGCAGCATTATCAGGGAATGATGACTTCGTCACGCTGTCTCGAAAACCTTTTTACACTTGAGCACTTAACTTTTATTCATCTCGTATCGGAAAATATTAAATTTACAGACCCTTCTTGGGAGCGTCATTTGGTTTTTTTCAAAAGGACATTCGTGTATCGGGGCTATGTATCATTTTCAGAAGTTACTCAGGAGAATGACTTCCGACCTTTGCAAACGCTCAAGATACCGGTGAACTAAATATCCCTTGGGTCGCATTCGCATTTTGTAACAGAAATTTCGTAATTAATTTTTTTACGCGAAAAGTAGAATAACGAAATGCCTACGACCTTCCCCAACTGTTTGTAGGCATTCATGTGGGCGACTTTTGCAACGAAGTAAAAAAATACATAGAAAATGGAAGGACTGAAATGTTTGCTCATCTTCTACCCTTTGTCACAGCGACGATGAAGTATCTCGGGAGAAAAGAATTTTTAAAAAAGTGTGAGACACATAACCCGAAAAAGTTGATGTAGAGCCGATGTGAGGCAAGTGTAGACGATCTTGGAAGTTCTTTCGTGATCAAATTGATCGATCTTGGCGCACTTCTCCAGGTATTTCCCAACTTGCTCCTTAGGAATATACTAACATTCTGGAAGAATGGCTTTCTTTATTTTCTTTGTTTCTGGTTTCATTGTCGAAAAGAACCGATCCCAACTTATAAGGGAGAATTGGAAACTGGGTAGCCTTCATCCATCACACGTTTCTGTCAGAAACAATGGATATCCTTGTCCTTAAAATGTTGTCTCTTCGTCCGCCGATTAATCACCAAAGCGCTTGGCTTTTATTTCTTCCCTTCGCGATCCTCTCCTCTTTCCTCCCCTCCTGTTTATTCCATTAAACATCAATATTTCTTATTTACCTTTATGAGTTTACTTCCTCGCGTCTTTGCAGGTCCAGCACTTGTTTCATCCTTTCTTTTCTCTCTCTCTTTCTTGTTGACTCTCTTGAGTTTTTCATTTATTTATATTTGGAAGTTTTTTGAATTCCATTTAGATTATTTTTGTTTCAGAAGCGAACTGCGTATGCTCCGCCGGGAATCCTCCTGACGCACGTGAGAAATCATTTTCCTGCGCTCTCAAGACAGCAAGTAACCTTTCCTCTTAATTAAGTTCTTAAAGACTCTCTACTGTTTACTTTCCACTGATACGTTCAAGTCCTAATACTTCATAATATTTTCTGACATACTTAACTAGTTATTTCTCAACATAATCCCCTGTAGTCGTGCACATATTTCAAAATGTCAACGCTATGTTTCCATGGCCGCTGATAGCGCTTCTGTATGCACTTGCCCATTGGAATATTGAGGTCTTGATGATAGCTCGTGACCGTGATTTCTGGGTTTCATTATCACACGACTTAAAGCCATCATTGAACTGACAAATATGCATTTTACAAACATTCATACTGAAGTATGTCGCATATTATAGTATTACCGCACATACATAGTATTACCGCATATCTCTCCCTCAATTGACGATGAATTTAAATGGGTGCGTTAAACCACGCCAGAGTAAAAAAACCGGATGAATATTCGCTGTTATGGTGCGCCGAAAGACACCTTTTTAAGTATTGAAGACGATTGCCTCTCTAGCGACAGCCATTGAAACCCTATGCACTTTATAGCAGAGTCATATATATTTTGTCCATAAACAGTGTGCATTCTAAAAGTAATGCAATGAAATTTCTCGCGGCACTAATATTGGTTGGGGTGGAATAAAATTACTTAAAGTAGGTGTCGGAGACACTGAGCTTTGCCGCAAATTTAATTTCAGTGATCCAAGCCGTGAAAATGGCAGGACCTCAGTTATTGTAAACCTCTGCGTTCCGACCGTATCACGAGAAAAATGGAATCGACGATCGAGAAATGTTACGCGATTACTACGTTTTGCGCTAAACTGAAAAACGCTCTTGAGGAGACTAACAAAATGATTCAGGAGGCATACGGGGACTCTCCACTGTCCTAATCACAAGTTTCAAGGTGGTTAAAGGCCTTTAAGGAGGGCCGGGAAGAGGTTCACGACGAACAACGCTCTGGGCGGCCGTCAACCAGCAAAACAGGCAGCAATGTGGCTCGTGTTCGACAATTGTTGGACTCTGACCGTCGATTGAGAATCAAGATGGTTGCCCATGAACTGAACTTGTCATCTACTATTGTGTTTCGTGTTTTTACCAAAGATTTAGCGATGAGGAAAGTGTACGCCAAGCTCGTGCCCAAATTGTTTGTCACAACGCGCTACGAGTCCGCGAGTTCCTTGCCAAACCCCTGGTGCCAACACTCCCCCTCCCCCAATAGTTCTGACTTCGTCCCAGTAGACTCTTTTTGTTCCCACGTATTAAGGCAGCCCTGAAAGGAACCCGTTTTTCGTCCCTAGAAGAGATTCAATCAGCCGTGACGAAGAGCTTGCGAGAGGTCCCCGAAGACGCCTTCCAGTTCGCGTTCCGGTCGTGACAGAGTCGCTAAAAAATATTTGTAGAAGCCCAAGGATAATACTTGGAAGAATTTTAAGTGCTTGTGCAAATATGTTCAATGAATAACTTTGAAAAAATGAATTTAATGTATTGAATTGAATTACTTCTGGAACGCACCTTGTACATGTATAAATAGTGCTTCCGTATCGTAATCTCAACCACCCATTTGAATTGTGTTCCAATCCCGGGAAAAACATTGGGTGACCTTAGAACTTGAACCCATCACGCTTTTCTTCCAGCTCAGTTAATTATGTGACGCAGTAGATTAAATTTCACCAGTAGAATCCCGTTTAAGATTAATATATCATGGGCATTTGAGTTTCATCTTTAAATCCCTGAAGATACATCTACATAGATAGTGATCAAACCTTTATTTGTACATTCATATGCACTGCCTCCTTGCCATTTTTCAGCATCGGAGAAAATCTCAGAGAGCAACGAACTGGAACAAAATTCCTGATCTTTCTTTGAAACTCATTTTTTCCGTAATATGACCTAAAGTCATGTGACAATGAAACCCAGAAATCACGGTCACGAGCTATCATCAATATTCCAGTGTTGCGCATCCATTGACTTTATCAAGGAATGTAATCTGGTTGGGACGAGATGGTTTCTTTCGGAATATGGAGCCTAAAATTATTTATTATGCTTAATTTCGCAGTTGATAGCAGATATACCAGGAATAAAATAAGTGTTTTTGACAAGCATCCCGGATTACAGGTTCTAAATATAAATTTAGTAGGCTTTTAGGAAAGGTAAGGCCCGAGAGGAAGGAGCGATCGATTTCAGAACCGTTGCTTCCTGTAATGAATAGCCCACGTTGAGATTTTTGTAATTTAATCTGAATTGATAGTACTGTAATGGGTGGAAAAAGAAGTTTCACTCACGTGAAAGTATGTTCACATTTTGTTTGTAGCAAAAATTTTGTCAGTTGAAACTGTTAATTATACGAAAATGCTGCATGGAGACATATGTACATACATACGTGTGTACCCTTTCATGTACGAGGGTCATCCGGAAAGTAGTACCCGTTCGTGCCGCATGAAGTGCTGACGACGCGAGTAGCCGCTGGACGAGGTCAGATAGCTTCAGTGGCTTGTCTGCCTTCTCTGAGCCAAGTTGCGTGACGCTAGCATTGCCTGTGTTGTTTCTGTGATTGTTTACAATGTTTAAAAAAATTGAGAACGCCGCCAGTTGTGAAGTGAGGGCAGTGATTAAATTCCTCAATGCAAGAAACGTTCGCCCATGTGATATTCATCGCCAATTAAAGGAGGTGTATGGAGACAATGTAATGGACGAGTCGTCTGTTCGGCGGTGGTGTCGCAACTTCAACATGGGGAGGGGGAACACACACGACGATGAGCGTTCGGAGAGACCGTCTGTCATTACAGACCAACTGGTGAGCTTAGTTGACGAATTCGTGAGGAACGATCGGCGCGTCACAATTGATGACATCTGTGAGCATTTTCCCAATGTTTCTCGAACAATTGTTCATGAAATTGTTAAACACCATCTGCATTATGCAAAAATTTGTGCAAGATGGGTCCCTCGCGTATCTCAATGAGCTGGCGGCGAAGGACTATGCAGCAGGAATACAGAAACTTGTCACACGTTATGACAAATGCCTTAATTTGCTTGGAGATTATGTTGAGAAGTAGTTTAAAGTATCCTCTTTCAAATAAAATTTTTTATGTTTGTTAATATTTACTTTTGTGTCTTTATTTCACGAACGGGTACTACTTTCCGGATGACCCTCGTACTTTGGTGATGTTTGAACTTGCTGTTGGACTTCCAATCATCATATTATTACTTTATCCCAGAAAAATGTGAGAAACGTGACATTTTAAAAGTAGGTATTTGTTCTGTTACTCCCTACAAGTTTGTTTAAGGACCATTTATGAATGAGCTAACAAACGAGTTAGGAGATTAAAATTAAACTTGTCTTAAAGAAAAGCCAATGGTAAATCAATAAATAAATAAAATTAAATATCCTATGCTCAGAAACTCCACATAAGGATGAGTCTTTGAAACAAAATTAATGATCACAAAAAACTATTAAAATTTATGCCGAAAATCTCACTCAGATTGGCTTCAAATCTACGACTTTCGAATTGGCAAGCAAAGGTTTTTCTCACTTACACGGGTCTATAAATTGGGAAAGTTCATCAAATGGATCGTTGGCCATTTTCGTTTTTGCCAGTCCTTCAAATTGACCTACTTGATGTTCGAATGCAGGCTCATAAACAAGGCTTCGTAGGAATACTCTTTCAAAATTCATTTCTCCTCTTGCTTTCAGGTAGCTATCCCACCATTAAATTATAGCTTAGTGATTAGCGATGGAAATTATAGCTTTTAGTTTAAATGCTAGAGGGTCCCAGGTTCACACCTGGGCTACGTCTCATGAAACCCCCCCCCTCCCGATGATCCCAAGCTGCGTAGCTACTCTCTGAGTACAAGTTCCGCCTGAGAAATCACTAGCGGGATTGGAAAATTAACTAAATGACTTCCTAATATTAAATGCGAGAATTTCACACGTCCTACAGCTAAGGAAGAGGCTTGCTTTAACCGCACCCATCCAACAAAACCTGTTTCATTTCATCCAAGTCCTTCCTCATTTTCAAGTCGCCTCCTCGACCGCGGGGAAAAAGAATGCCTGCATATTATGCGGGTCGGGAGGGGGGAGAGAGTACGGATGGGGGTGGAAGGAGGTGGGACAATGGTTCGCCGAGCCCGCTTCGTTCTGGGCGAGGCCGCGCTAGCTGGTGGAACAAAGGAGCAGCGCTTTGCGAATTCCAATTGGAGCCACTGTACTGGAGAGGAGGGGAGGAGGAAGGAAAGGGGGCAAGTTGGCTTTTCCGCGCAGAAAAAGAAACTCCTATATACCTTTTCTTGGCAAGGAGCAGAAGATAAATTACCACTCGGAGTTACCCCACGAGACGGATACCTCTGAGGTAGAAACGGGCTAAATGTCACGCAGTTGTGTTTTCCTCGGTCTTCGCGGGTTTGGCGGCGTAGGGTGTAATTGAACACGACAACTTCAATTAGAAAAGTGATTTGATTACGCTAAAATGACGGAGGGAAAGAAGAAATATCATTTTAGAAATATGCTTTTAAAACGCGATCGAAGACAACACATTTGTGGTTGTTTGACCGCAGAAATTGGCTTTTGAAACTACAAATTTACATTATTCACTGGATTATTATTACTGTGTTAGCTATAATAGCTAGTTGGCTGAAATCAAAGCATCGATTTAGTACGTAAACTGTTTTATAGCTGAAACATTGAAATTTGGAGTAAATAAAACTCGGAATTCAGAGTTATTATGCCTTGAATTCGCAATACTAGACGCATCCATCTCCTAATAATATTTTCCCAAATATTAAATTTCGCAATTCATTATTCATGTGCCTCCTATCCCTACTGACACTCCACGCCATTGGCTCGAATCACTTTGCCTCCCTGAATGCCAATTCTATCCCTTTTACCCTCACTCATAATCCCTCGGAGGAATGAACATCTCTCAAGTAATGGTATATGCTAATTTGCTCTGCGCATATCTGCGCAGACGAAATTAAAATCGCTCTTTATTACCGCAGTATTGTGACGCACCTCAAAAGACGATCGTGGTTAGTTTTAATTCGAATTAATGGTATCACGTTCAAATATGTGTAAGCACATGCTAATGAAGTAAACACACTACATTCGTCCACTGGTTTTTATTAAGGTGCAAATATTAAACGTTTGGGCGATATCATCAGGTACCTTACGGTACTTCGTCATCGGATAGTAGCCATAATCAAATAAAATTCAGTGGTCAAATATATGGAGTCCCTTATATAAAGAAGGCTTATTTTAATGTCACTAATCTCCTGCGCAATATTTTATGAATACGGAAGAACGGATACCGATGCAAACCTTGACCCAATTCGGCTGGTGCCCTAACGACCCTCCGCCACGCGCCCTTGTGATGACTTACGGCGTTTTGTGGAGGTCTATGTAAAAAATACTTCTTTCACGAATAATTAGCAATAGGAGTGGTTAAAAAATACAAATTGGTCAAATAATACAAAACTAATCAGAAATCAAAAATATAATTTTATTTTAAGCCCAGAGGTGTATTTTATACGTTTCTTACAAAGTCTGCCGTCATAATATCCCCTGCTATTTCATTTTGCAACGAATTGCAGGGTTATATATAGATGCAGATTTAATTTGTTTATTCATAGCATATTCATGTTTAGCATTTGTTGATAATTATATACCCGGGGTTTTTTAATCATTACCTCCGTGTCTTGAAACCGAAACCTTATTCTTAGACAGCATACTTACATACATACTCTGTACTACTGGCATGCCTTGGACTTAGTCATCTACGACTTTGAGTTACCGATATGCAAGTAGAGCTACATCCTGCCCTGCAATATGCCAATGTAGGGTGGGATTTTGGTGATCAGGTGGTAACGTACTAGGCAATATTTTCTGTTGCGGTGACGAAAGATTAGTCGAAAATCAATATTAGAAGTATTCTACTGAGCTAGGACAGGTTTTGGAATGTCCGGTGCTCTAGGCACTACTGTTCTTAATAATTCCTAACTCGAATGGTAAAGAAATCCGTAGATACATCACCGCATAATACATTAACTAATTATTTAGCTCTGCATTGTTTCTATCTCCCTTAATGCCTTCCAAAATGTCTACTCCTTTCCCCCCTATTCCTCGCTTTCCCAGTATTTTCCCCTTTTATATATTACTGTCTTCTTCATCTCAAGGTCTCTCTAAATGTCTCCTGCATCCATTTATCTTGCCTTCTTAGAATCTCTTCCAAATGGCTTTCTCTTTTTCCCTCTAATCGTACCTATAACTTCTTCGTTTGTTTTCCTTTTCCTTGCAATTTTATTCCCTCCAATCATATTTACACCCACATCTTGAAATCTTTCAATCAAATTGTCGGGAATAGTATTTTATCTATTTGTTTATTTCGCAGACCATTTTTCATAACTATTTGCCATGGTCAAGTTTACAATGTCGGCCTACAAATATTCCCTAAGCTCCAAACCTTAAGTTGACGAATTTCTTTTTATTTGATATTTTAAGAAAACAATCGCAGAGTCCACCATTTGAATTTGATTGGTTAAAACCTTTTACCGTAGCAAAGTTGAGAAAAATTGATAAAAATATTTTATGAAATTACGCCCGACGAAGTAGATTCTCTATACTTGATACTTTTAGTTTTGAATGGTGCATGCGAATGCTTCTTGCTAATTGTTGTTATTGGAATTTCACTTGCTAATAGTCATGGGTTGCTTTCTCTAGACTTGACTATACGATGATCTAAGATGGAAATGTATTATGTTTGTTAGAACGTGTTCCTCAAAAAAATTTCCGCACAATTATTTACCAATCTCTTCAGTTGGAATTCCCTCAAATTTTGAAATCAAAAGTTGCTTTGGTTTAAAATTAAAATAAACCAGGCGAATGATGAAAAAAATATGAAGTCACAGAAACCCTCATCCTAAGTTGTTATTTGAGTATTAATGACGCGAAATAAAACAAATAGGAACCTATGCGCGAGTCCCGTGCAGTTGTCCTCGTTTGTCAAAATCAAACGCTGAGAACGAACACCTCTCACGCTTGGCGCACGAAACAATGGAGAAGTACGTCAGTCTCATTTTCTTCCGGTGGTGAAAATAATTATTTCGTGCGCCAAATCACCTTTTCTCTTCTCGCCAACGCACACGAAGGAAAACAAATGAAGTCGTTAGGTCTCATTTTTTCCATCTTAATTTTCACTCCACGTGTAAGACGAGTGGCAGTCATAAATGAGAACTGAGAAGGAAGGGCGCGTTGGGGAAAGGAGTGCAAATTCGCCCAATTTGCAGAACGATTCCGAGAAATTGAAAAAAGCTCGGCGTCGTGCTCGACGATTGAGTGAACTTTTAGCGGTTTCTCAGACTCACCAAGGGAAAAGGACGGCGTTTAACTTTTTTCGAAATGCGCTTTTTAAAATGTTTTTATCACCCCTTCGTGATCGGGGTCCCTTCTAAAAAAAAGAAAACGATCCCTATAACAAGTTGGAGACTTCTGCAAATGTGAAAACGTGGCAATTTTCTTCCAGAATATTTGGGTACACATTTCCAACGGCGAGCTATTTCATTATTTCGTCACAAACAACAAAGATTGTTGCTGCATTTGAGTTCGTGGCTGCAATTTTGGGATTGCATTCGAATGCTTAACGTACCTTGACGCGATCGGGTTCAAATTTGCTTCAACGTTTGCGGAAATCATAAATAAATGGTGATTTTTATGAGAAATACGATATTATCGTTAAAGAGACACGGGAAACCTTCAGTTTTTCTAAATAATACTCCTAACCCGACTAAATCTACACAATACTCTTCAAGCCGCCGCAAGGGCATATGGGAAGGGGAGCTAAAGGCACCAGACCCTAAATGTTACCTTTAAAATATATGCATGTTATCGCAGATGTACATATACACACTCACAAGTGAGTCTATCTAAATCGTTCAAAAATGAATACTTTCGAGTAATCTTTAAATTTTGGTTTTCGAATTAAATATTTAGGGTTGAGAAATTTCGTTTGTATGTTTCGTTCCATCTGATGGAAGGGGTACTTGAATCTGTATAGGATTTTATCTATCTATCTGTCTATCCCAGCGTTCAAATCTACCAATGTAACTCCATTTGGTGCCATAATACTCACAATTTCCCCAGTTTCTTAGGGCTCCCTGAAAGTCTTCACGTCTTGCCGGCTTTCCTCGAGGATCTCCCAACCTAATTCCTCTAACATAACCTGCCATGCTTACTCTCGTCTCTTGGCAATGTCTTTAACAAACCAATTGGATTTTCTCTGGCCGTTATCTAATTCTTTAAATAAAATATTCTCTCATATAGACCAGATACTTACCACGCATCCCAAATGTGGCCTAACCAAAGCGAAGCAACACCAATCTCTCATGTTTTCATTTCATTCACCTACAACCCGTCCAATGAAACCTAGTTTCTTTAAGGCACACTAGAACTGCTTACAAATATCACTGGACTTGGAGGATGGTAAAACGATCTGGCTAAGGGTGGCCATTAATAGATGGTCTCTGTAATTCATTCTGGTTTCTGATAGTTATTTATTTTTCTCGTGTTTTCCCATTACCCAGCAACGTCTCGAGTGTTGTCTCTGATACTGAATAGGCAGGCGAGTTCAAATAAATGATCTTATGCTTATGGCGAAGAATTTTTATAATTATAATTTATCTACCGGTTTAGGGTAAATTTTTGGCATCCTCGAATTTCTCCCGCACCCATCTCTCTTCCTCTACCATGCCTGTAGTATCCTTTTTTTCCTTAACGTCCATTTTATTCTCTTTAGGATTCAATAAATCCATATCTGGGAATCTTCCAATATACGCTTTGCCTCAACGATCAAGTTTCCGAGCCATAAAAAACTGAGCAACACATGGTCGTTTTCACGCATGAAATATGATTATCAAATAATACTGCCGTTATTTATGTTTTTGACAGCAGAGTTTCCACTCTGTGTTATGGCTTCAATGGAAGAAGGACCATTAGGTCTCAATTTCACCCAAATAAAGACCTCTATCTATCTCATTGTAGCAATTGATGCATGATATTCGCTCCCGGGTCTATCGTCCCTTTTAGTCATCGAGAGTACGGATTCCCCCTCTCGATGTGTAATTGAACATATATAATTCCTATGGTTGTGTTCCATTCTCGCACCATGTGCTTTGGAGCGGCAGCCCATCGGATTCCCCTCTTGCTATCGCATTCTCTTTCTCCGAAACGTTTTGCTGCGAGCATCAACAGCTACGGCCTTTGTGTGCGGTGCGAGTTCGCGGTGCGAATGATGCAGGGGTATCTGCTCGCTTCGGGGCCGCGTCACTTCGCAGCTTTGAAGCGCGTTCATGGAACAATTGGTACGGTAACAAAGCTCTTCTACTCGAGGACGCCATCTTTAAGTGTGATGGATGTCAACTGACGTTATTACTCCGCTTCGAAAGGAGCATCGGAATTCACCCCTCCTTTAAATAAGATACGATAAATAAGTTTATCCATCTGAATTGCGCAGGTCTATCTTTGCATCCAATTTTAAAGCGGATGCTATTCAACTGATCGAGATTAAATTTGAAACAGGCACAGATTGGTGCGCAACTTAATATATTTATATTAAAAGGATAGTTCGCGGAATCGGGAGTATAAATAATTGTTATTCATCCAAATGTGCCGTTATCTACGCATTAATGAATTAATTTTCTTTTAATGTGCATAAATAATTATCACTGGAAAATATGTATTTAATTAAATTATCAAGTTTCTTGATGTATAATGCCAAATTAGAAAATTCTTAGTCAGTATTTACGTATAATAAACTCAATAATAAATCAAAATGGTCAAAATGAATATAAACAGTCAAGAATACACTGGACATAGGGGATACGTGGACAAACGGAGAATGTGTGGACAAAACAACAAAAAAATGGGATTTATTAGAAGAGGACTGGGTAAATGTGATGAAAAGGTCAATGAGACATGTAATCTGTCGCTCGTTAGCCTCACTTAGAATATGCTGCAAGTATATGGGATCCTTACGAAGTTGGATCAATTACTGTATTGGATCGTGTGCAGGGTAGAGGAGCTAGATTTGTAAAACGTTGTTATGATAAAGTTAGTAGCGTATCCAAATTATTAGAGTAGCTAGGCTGGGAATCACTCACGGAGCGATGGTTAAATTACAGATTGAAGCTCTTGCATAAATTGGACGGATTTCTCTTTAGCAGTGATATCTAAAATTTATTATTACCCCCATCGTACCACGGTAGGCAAGATCTTATGAATAAAAGTAGAGAGATTAAGTTGTAGAACAGATAGATTCAAGACGTCATTTTTTCAACGAACGATAAGGGATGAGAATAACCTTGTCCGACCGCGGTGGGGGTAAAAATATTCGGGTCAAAATTAGCCTGGTATGTATTTACCCCTGCCATACACCATAGCGCTGGCTTGCAGGTTATTAAATATGAAAATATCAAAATTGCTCGCAATAAAAAAGAGGCTTTTAGTTGTTTGGAACGTAATTTAACGTCACAAGTATACTAGACCAAAGGTAGGTAGACATTAAACCAGCGGTGGCATCAATGTACTTTCGGTAGGGTGTGGAATGTTAACTTGTTTTTCTCATAACGATAGCGTTGGTAAACGGCTCAAGAGATCAATGTATTTGAGGAATATTGCTCAGTTGCGGACCAATTGCATTCGGCTTTGGATCTTAAAATTGAATATATACCCCTTGGTCGTCCTTGTTTTGGCATGGCATTGCACTTTGACTATGTCGCCTTTAATTTCACGACTTAATATTCCAAATAACATTCAAAATTTTGTACGGCGGCCGCGATATTTCGCGACATTTACGGTACCTTTTTCGATTTTGCTATACACCTTATCTTTATCGAGATGTCATATCAAAGGTTACGATCTCATCAATGTCCTATGTTGACTAGAGTATGATAATCATATAACAGCGATGCGTTAGTATTGAATATCGATTTAAAATGCAATAATATCGAAATACAAAAGCAGCATTTCGTTAGGATCGCAGTAAGTTGTAGGTATAGCATTCCCCTTCTCCCCTATCGTGCGTGGGAAAAATGACATCTAAAACCTATTTGTTCTACACTTTATCTCTCTAAATTTATTGACTCATCACTGCGCACATCACTGCGCACTTTTTAAAACTTTATTCTCATTGCCAAGTGCCGCCCCAGCATTGTATAGCATTTAGGTCATCCGATAAATTTTCTTTATTACCTACCTATCACTATTGACGCAAAAGTCAGCTGAGGGTCGCCTCAATTATTAGTTGCTACTGCGAAATTCGAAGGCACGTCGCATGGAATTTTGAATGACGACGGAAATATTAGGCATATGCTACGGAAAGAAGGGAGCTAGGAAGTATGTGCAGTTAAAAATATTTTACTTCAATGCATGCATTTGGGTCAGTTAACCTTAGATGGTTGTATCGTGTGATATGTTAAGTAAATGCCATTTTCATATTATTTTCTGTCTTTGCAGTTTTAAGCGCAGTCTATCAAATTGATATGATAAAACAGGGTCCTACGGGGTTTGTTTTCAATGATATTGGCATCGGACATCCAGCATTCCTAACAAGCTCTTGAGGCAAGCGGAGGACTACCACACCAGAACAATTGTGGATTAATGCTGCAAAAATATTAGAAATAATGAAAGATGATTTTATGCGCGTAAATGAAATATATTTGTATTAGTGGTAACATAATTACACCTCTGCCCAACATGCCTACCCTCTTTTTCTCCCTTTTACCTCATCTGTATAATCTTTCCCTCTGTATATCACAGTGTTCTTCAACGTTTGTGCCTAGTTAAACTGCTATATATCTAACTTTCCTGGCTCCTTGAGATTCCTACCATCTATCTTTACTCTTCCCCACATAAGCTTAATACTACCTCGCTTGTTTTCCTTTAGCCTATTTCACCGATTCGATCCTCCTCCGCACTCACATATTTTAAGTCTTTAATCTGTGCCTGTCATCTTGCTTCCATGACCATGCTGACGTAGCGTACACAGCCGCACTTCATTTCAATGTTTTGACGAGCTTTTTCTTAACATCCTCAATCAATTTCCCTGTCACCAATACCCTCTTCTTTTTGAAAGCTTCTCTGCCAAACCCAATACGTCTTCAAAGGTCCCTACTACCTGGATCATCTTGGTTCAAAACTATTCCGAAATAGGTAAACTGTTCCACCTGCTCTAGTTATTTTCTTTCTCTTTTAAGGTTAAACATTCTCCTTTAATTAGCGGCAAAAAGCGTATGTATGAATGCAATTTTATCTGTTTGCTTAGTTCCGTCCCTGGCTCTAGTGGAGAAGTGGTTGAACCCTGGTCCTATGAAACATCTTCCTTGACTGCAGACTCTTGCTAGCAACGTTACCAGAAACTCAACATACAAAGATTTAGAGGACGTTTGTTTTCTGCGTCTCAAATTGAACCCTCGTCCCTGCCCCAATTTTCGCGTGGTTAATCTTCCCCATTCTTGCCTCAGGGTGTTGATCTGGGCACGCGTCTATTGTGAGGTGGTTGGATGTTTGTGTGTTCGCGAGCAGCCGAGTGAATGTCCTTCCTGTTAATTACCCAACCCTATATCTCAACATCCCATTCACCTTGTCCTCGTTCATCTCTTGTCTCTCGTGAACAATGGACATTAAACGGCCATCTACGCATTCGACCAGCGATGTCGCCAGGCGTCGTTCCATCACGTGTTTTAGACTTTGTCCGTATCCATGGGCCCTTAAAAGTGAACTATTGAGGCTGTATAATGAGGGATGAGGGCTAAGAGTGGGGAATATGGAGATGTGCGCCAAATGTATTTTATTCAGATGGCCCTAAAAATTCAGCATCTGTTACTCTCTACACTCTTTGGTGCGTGTATAAAATTTAATGCATGGAGTGTGTTCGTGACATCGACATGGTAGTGTATTGGATAGCGTTTTGCTGTTGAAGATACGTAGGCTCAAATAGAAGGTACGATGGCATTCGAGAAGCCCAGTTAAAATCTAATTGGTGTGATTTTTTCCGACTCCCAGTCCTGATTTGATATTTTAACGACCTATATATTAGCTTACAACTCCTAGTTCATTAGTTTTTCAGAATCACATAGTCGAAATTAAAATATAATATTTGCTTGGTAATTGGTAGATTGCTTGGTATTTTCGGTTGAATTTTTTCTTCAAATTTAACACCATCTACCTGAGAGTAGAATCGGCGTGAGCATTCAACTGGTTGCTCTTTTTCTATCTAAACGTAACGATAATTTTGACGATTCTCCAAAAAGTTTCTAAACTATTTCACATATTCTTTTTCAGTTTCGAGGGCTTAGAAGATCTGCGTTACGGTCCAAACTACGAGAGATGTTGGATCATAACTCAAGTTTCCGCTGTTTCTTGCTTTCCTTCTTTTGAATGTGCGGTGACCCAACTGATAAGGCTGCACCGGACCATGAAATCTTTCCTTCCTTTCAACTCAATGCCCATATCTTTTACGCAGCTATTTCAGCCATCCCCATCTGAAGCTTCTTGGTGTCCAGTTGGGAATAACTGCAGTTGCTTCAATTGTGAGTACGTTCACATAAATTCATCACAATAGTTTTACGTTATTTGTTTGGAATATAGACTTTTCACTTACCAGAACATATTCTTGTTCTAATTCATAAGCCCGCAAAAAGGGGATGTAACTGGGTTATAAACATGAGTATATTGTTCTTCTTGTTACTACCATCTTGTCTTACATGCGTTAAGAAGCATCTCATATTCGAATACCGTGGGGACCGGGATGGTACCGTGGCTATCGTACAGGCTTCCCACAGTTCCCTCACGGGTTCGAATCCTGGACACGATATATATTTTTCAGAGATATCCTGATTCCTATTTGAGGAGCTTTGTGAAGAGCACTTCGAGTGAGTACACCGTCCGCCGGTGGGGGCGTTAAACTGCGACCCCCTTGGCGCCTTTCGATTAGAATAGGCTAATGCAGACACCGGGTTTCTCTCCACATTTGCTTTCCTATCCATCCCTAATGGCGCAAATGACCTTAGCTATCGGTCGCCTCCCCTAAAAACTACTACTCGGATACCGTAGTGAAAGAATCTCTAGTAATCATTAACTGAGTCATTTTTATCATTTCTCATACTTATTGACAGTTGAAAATTGATAGAAACTTAAATTATGATGTTGCATGCCTGATGTTGAATCATCCCGTGCCACACACCATAGTGGTGGCTTGCATGCCATCATATTCTTGTAAAATGATCTTGAGTGTTTAAATTTTTGTGCAGGAGAGAAATATAGTATCACTTGGTGATTTGCAAGTTTTGAGTTGATTATAATAGGCTGAGTATAAGGGAGAACTTCTCTTTAGCCCCACACACGAATCCAAATAAGTGGAAAAACAATATTGTTTCGGAAAAATGAAAATTACATCATGCCAATTGGGTTCCTTCAAAATGACAGCAGCAGAGTTATCCTTCTACTATAATGAATAATAGGAGGAGAAAAAGGATCATTTTGCATGGAAGAATGTTTTCAAACAGACAGTTGCCGAACTTATCTTTCGGGAGAGTCAGAGATTGAGTTCTAACGTATTCATGCCGTGCTTTATTTGGGTTTTATACTGAAATGAACGTTTAAAACCTCAGATGCTATGTTACGTCCTCGTCAATACCGGCTAGGTGGATTTTCCGCTGCCTACGTCTCACCATTCCGGAAAGGTTTCCGTTTTATCCCAGAAAAGAAACTATCCGCATTATTTGCCGAGTTTCCGCCCCGTGTTTGACCCCCCTCCCCTACCTGTACACCCTCATTCCGCCGCGATCATTATTATTGAGGCACGTCCCATCACGAATGCCGATACGTCAGCCTGCTCGGAAGGGTAGGGAGGACTAAACTTACGGGAGAGGGAGGGGAAGGGGTGTAGGAGAGGTAGGAAATAAATAAAACGCTCATAGAACAATGGGGACGTATCGGTTTTTTCCACCAATACACTCCCATTTTTCTCCTCGACCCGTGTGCCCCACAACCTCCCGCGAGTCCCGATAAAAGGGGTTGCAGGAGAAAAAAAATGAACGGCCAACGTTTGGAAACTACTCTGAGGGTCTGTGTGACACCCATCCCGGTGGCTCTTCTCTTTCGTATTCAGCGTACCGTGCCCTCCTTGCCAACCCTACCCAACACTCTTTCCCTCCCTATTTCCCTCAGAGAACTTTGCGTAAGGGATGGGGCTGAAGAGAAGCCCCTCCCCCACCGCCAGTACCACCCTCCTACTTTCACCCCTCGGTCTCTCTCCCTCTCTCTCTCTCCCTTCATATCCTCTCTTAAGGTCCACTCAACTCATGGGAAAATCGTCGAGGGGTCTCCAAAGGGGTTGAGAAGATGGGAGGGAGGAGAGGGTCTCTTGTTTAAGTGTTCAGCCCGCACGGAACTCCTGTGGCGGAAGCGAAAAAAGTCCTCTCATCTCCCTCTCTTCCCTTAACCCTTTCTCCCCCGTTCGATACGTCCTCGTCCATATTGGTTTCGGCCGACTCACACCCTTTGTCACCCTTCTCATCTTCCCCATACCCTCTCAAACCACTTCCTTAGTGTGCGCATACGAGAGGTGACCGCTCATACATTTTATTTATTTTTTTATGTATTCATTCCTCCACTGCTACCATCTTTTGCGCTTTTGCTCCGATTTATTATTGAAAAGTTATTTTTTAAAATTATTTTTCAAGGGAGTATCCCACGTACGCGCTCTTTATGCCTCTCTCTCCCTCTTTATCTATGTGAACTTAATGGGGCCTCACGTGCCGTACTTTTCCCCGGGGCAGATAGAATGACCTGTCCGTTCTCTCTTCTCGCACCAACACTTTAAGTATCCTTTTGTTTGATTCCATATTTTTAAAAGATATATTATATCACTCTGGGGATGATTCAAAACGGGGCCAAGCTCACTGCGAGCCATTATCATTATCCGTTCGTTTCCTTCAGTGCTAGATACTGTAAGCTAAGTCCGTCTAATTAAGATTTAATAGTGGATATTAAGAAACAAGTCAATATATATGTATATATTATATGAATGTATGTATATATGTATATATATATATATATATATATATATATATATATACATAAATATACACACACACACACACACACACACACATATATATACATACACGAGGGTCATCCGGAAAGTAGTACCCGTTCGTGCCGCATGAAGTACTGACGACGCGAGTAGCCGCTGGACGAGGTCAGATAGCTTCAGTGGCTTGTCTGCCTTCTCTGAGCCAAGTTGCGTGACGCTAGCATTGCCTGTGTTGTTTCTGTGATTGTTTACAATGTTTAAAAAAATTGAGAACGCCGCCAGTTGTGAAGTGAGGGCAGTGATTAAATTCCTCAATGCAAGAAACGTTCGCCCATGTGATATTCATCGCCAATTAAAGGAGGTGTATGGAGACAATGTAATGGACGAGTCGTCTGTTCGGCGGTGGTGTCGCAACTTCAACATGGGGAGGGGGAACACACACGACGATGAGCGTTCGGAGAGACCGTCTGTCATTACAGACCAACTGGTGAGCTCAGTTGACGAATTCGTGAGGAACGATCGGCGCGTCACAATTGATGACATCTGTGAGCATTTTCCCAATGTTTCTCGAACAATTGTTCATGAAATTGTTAAACACCATCTGCATTATGGAAAAATTTGTGCAAGATGGGTCCCTCGCGTATCTCAATGAGCTGGCGGCGAAGGACTATGCAGCAGGAATACAGAAACTTGTCACACGTTATGACAAATGCCTTAATTTGCTTGGAGATTATGTTGAGAAGTAGTTTAAAGTATCCTCTTTCAAATAAAATTTTTTATGTTTGTTAATATTTACTTTTGTGTCTTTATTTCACGAACGGGTACTACTTTCCGGATGACCCTCGTATGTATATATATATATATCTACTTATTTACACACCATGCAAGGTTTGTATACAAAGTATCGGTTCCAATTTTTTTCTGACTGTGCGTGAAATGCTGAATTCAACGGTCGGTTAGGTGTGCGCATAATCGCAGATCGTATTGTCATTGATACGTTGACAGTGTACACAGTTATCACTGAAAATTTGGCCATGTGAAAGATTTAAACTCGACCCGAAGGTCTTGACGGACGACCAAGAGCAGAGTCAAGTGTCTGAAGATCATCTGTAACGGCATCGCCACGATTCCCTAATCCAATCACAGTTTCGACTTAGCACCAGCAGACTATTTCCTATCCCCAAAAGTGAACCCTTTTCTCAAAGGACTCCACAATGGGACCCTAAGGGCCGTCAAAGTAGATTGCACGCGTACACTAAAGGACCTTCCGGAATCCATCTACCAAGGAGCCTTCGAGTCGTGGAAAAGCCCCTGGTATATGTGTGTCGACCCTCATGGAATTTACTTTAAAGAATTCAGAACTTAAAGCAATATTTTAAATAAATCTATTTTTCCGTAACTTTTCCCGATAATTTTAAAAAAAGGTGTGTGTATATATATATATATATATATATATATATATATATATATATATATATATATATATATATATATATATGTGTGTGTGTGTGTGTGTGTGTGTGTGTGTGTATATATATGTATGTATGTGTAAGGGGGAAAACAATATATATATATATATATATATATATATATATATATATATATATATATATATATATATATATATATTGTTTTTCCCCCTTTGCAAAGGTTTCGTAGGATAAAGACCGGGGAAGCCTTGACTCTCCTGCTGTCAGAAAAAAACACGGCCGATTGGGCCGAGTCTCGTAGTTACCAGGACTAATATTCTCTAGACTGTCCATTACAAAAGCCTTGGGAATAATAATTGAAGTGATTAAGGAGGACCGAGAGCCGTAGGATAGAAAGCGCAGAAGAAGAAGACCTAATCAGTTAGAATAGGAACTTGGAATGCCAGGATAATGTGGAGGAGAAAAAATTGGTGAATGTGAAGCAAGAAATGGAAAGAGGAAATATAGATATTTTAGGTCTGTGCGAGGTGAGATGGAAAGTTAGCGGGAATTACTGGAGTGATAATTATGGAATAATATACAGCGGCGGGGATGAGAGCCAACGAGGGGTTGCTATAATATTAAATAAATAGGTAGGAAGAATCGTAGTCAACACATAACAAGCAACGGATAGAATATTACTAGTAGAGTTAAAAGCAGAACCGACGAACTTGGTCATTGTTCAGGTATACATGCCACCGAGCAACCATAAGGAGGAAGGATTCGATATGGTATACGAACAGTAAGAGGACATAATGGCGTGTGTTCCTGTAGGGAATCATGTGATAGTGATGGTGGATTGGAATGTGATGGCAGGCGAAGGGAGAGATGGTGATGATGTGGAGGACTACGGTTTAGGTACGAGGAATGACCGCGGAGAGAAAGCAATTGCTGATGATATGTGCACAAGAGTTAAAACTTGTAAACTTGTGGCAATGAATACGATACATTATTTCTCTTTACTTTATAGTTAAGTTGAGTTCTTACGTTTCATTCTCACTCTTACTAGTAAACCGTATTTTGGGCAGTTGAAATTCAATATTCAATGATTAATACTGAACTGTACTGGATTACCACTACATTTTTTGCGTTTAAATTGCCAAAGAAATTATTAGAATGTAAATAACCGATTCTTTTAAACTCTTGCAATCAAATCCAGATTATTTCTTCTGTATCGTGATCCTCAGGACCACTTCCATCCCCAAATGAGGGTTGCATTCACACCTTTTGCACGATTCAAACTCAACGAAAATAAATTGGACTGTGACCAATGCACAGCCCTTATCTTAATCCTCAACCACATTGCGTCAAATCAGGTTTAAGTTTTCACGGCTGCGTCCGCACGATGAGAAACTATGCAAGCAGAGGCAGATGAAGGTAAGGACAACAGATAAGAGATTATAGATTTATTTCTGCACTTACGTTCTTCAACGCAGTGCGAGCGAACGAAAATCTATTGCTGTGGGTCAATATTTTCTCAACTTTACCATTGTTTTGCGCTCCGCTTATCAAAATCAAAAAGGAGCCGCTTCATTGTTACGCTCCTGGTAAACAAAACATCAGAATTCGTTCAGCCAATAAGTACGAAATTTCTTGGCAGTGAATGAATGACTTTGAACTAATGATGGAGATGTTGGAAGATCAATTAATGGTGGATTAAATAAAGGTTGTTTGAATCGAGATAGAGTGATATGAAAAGGAGGTTTTCTCACTCTAATACGCTTCAAAGACGTGAAATATGATCGCAGCTTTCGTCTGTCCGATACCGCTGTTACAAAGGGGAAATTAATCATCTATCATGTCAAATAAGGCAAGAATTAATCATTCGTTTTTGCTGGTCTATGAATTATTTGACTGTGGAACAGTTCAATGCCATTTACTCATTGGGTTCTAAAAGTACAAAACAATCATGACATACATTTTCCTCTACCGTAATTCCCTCCGGGTATCGTGATTACTGATCATGTTAGTGCTAAAACTACCATTTACTGGATTAAGACAAACGTGAAATTTTAGAAGATGGGGGATTTGTTCATTTTCAATTCATCCCGTTAAAAACTTAGGCCTTTCAATTTAATGTAGACATTAAATGATACAAATTTTTTTTCAAACATTCCAAAAGCTAATTATAAATACATTTCAACGAAATTAAAAAAAAATATTTACGTAAGGGCTTGTTGATCCGTCCCACCATCTCCGGCTGACCAACATAGCTAAGGTTTTTACTTTTCCTCTATCTAAAATAATGTTAGTGTAATAAACTATTAAAAAATAAACATTTTAAATGATTAATATTCACTATTTTCATTGATATTTATTATTCCCTCATGGAGGAATGATGTTTTTAATATACTAATCATTTATGTTTGAAAAAATGGGGACTGAGTGATGCTGTTCAAAGACTAATGCAGGGTTAAAAAAGCAAAAAGATGAACAGGAATTTTTAGAACAGGATTACTTAATAATATACGATGAATAATCAGCATTCATTGAAAATTTTAGATAAATGCCAGAGAGAAAATCCCCGGCATCAGAAAAAAATTAACTTTTTCTTAAGAGGGAACATTTCAATATCCATTAAGTCCGTGTCCGTGAAAATTCAATTATTAATTCATGAATCACTTAAACTCTTTCATTATAAATGACAGCTTCGTGGGAAAGTATTTGATTTATGTAGGGTTATGAAATTCGATATTAGAGGATAGAAATGTCTAGCACCGTGTACCAATAAAATATATTAAGCTAAGCGTTTTGTATACCTCTTCATGGAAAAGAGGATGTGATCAACAACTGGGATTATTTAACAAAAAGGAAGCTACTTTATCGTTAATTAACATTAAAAATTCCCCTAAGGCACTATAAAACTAATGACCAAATGGCAAAGTTAATAGTAAATCTAATTTTCAAAGATTATACAAATCAGTTGTTTATCTCATTTTTTAATTAGTACTAAACCATTTGTAAGTACATACAATTTATTTAAATTGAATTACCTGGTAAATTACTGTGTTAGATTGCGTGAATAACAATTTGTAAAGTTTTATGAATTGATTTTTTATTGTGCACGTTGCCCTTTTGAATAATGACTAGATCCAGGTAGAGTAGTAATAAAGACGCTAAATTGGAAGTACTGACACTTCACCTCATCGAAATATAGTAGAATCTATTATTTCTTACTCCAGTTTTATTTAATTTACTTTAATTTATATTACCTCTACGTCCTATCTAAAAATGCCCATAATTATCATTAGGTAATCTACCGGTTAAGGTAGGTTTTGGAAGGACACTACTACCAAATAAATATTTTTTTTCTCCTAACAAAACACAACCCAGCATTCTATTCTTCAACATGCTTTTCTTCATTTCTGTTAACGTCCTTTCATCCTTCATATATATATATATATATCTATATATATAAAGGAGAGTGTTTGTTTGTATGTATGTAATTTGTTTACTTTTTGGCTGTCATAGAAACAGCATTTTTCCAACTATGCCAGCAGGATACTTTTGCAAGAACACTATTGTATTAAGAATTTCCGAGATATTATACGTGGAATACATCAAGGAAAGTCTTTTGTAGAAGAAAAATGGGCAACTTTGATCCTGAGAATAATATTTATTCATGTGACGCATTGGGCCGAGTCTACACAGTCCATCCTAACAACGCCGAATGTTATTTTTTAAGAATGCTTCTACATACCATTAGAGGACCTCGCTCATTTGCAGAATTAAGAACGGTAAACGGAGAAATATGTGAGACATTCAGAGAAGCTTGCCAGAATTTAGGGTTGCTAGAAGGAGATCAACCCTGGGATGACTCATTGCGAGAGGCCAGTTTGATTTCTCTTCCAGGACAAATCCGAATTTCGTTTGCCATCATAATAACCTCCTTTAATCCATCTAACCCAAAAACATTATGGGAAAAATATAAAGATTCAATGAGTGAGGATATACTGGCTAAAGTTCGAAGTGAAAATCCTACATTGGATATTAGGTTTAACTCCGACATTTTTAATAAAACTTTGATTATTTTGGAGGAAAAGTGTATCACCATGGTTAACAAGACTTTAGTGGAACTCGGTCTTTTTGCACCTGTACAAGATCAACTGGGTGTATTTTATCCAGATTATACACGTGAAACTAGCTACAATGTCTTAGACTTAGAAGCATACATCGCGGATAAAAAGCAACTTCTTAATGAAGATCAGAAATTCGCATACGAAACAATAATGGATCAAGTAGATAAACAAGAAGGAGGTATCATTTTTCTTGATGCTGCTGGTGGCACGGGAAAACATTTTTAATTAATTTAGTTCTCGCTGAAATCAGGGTTCATGGAGAAATTGCTCTAGCCGTTGCATCTTCAGGTATTGCAGCGACATTAATGGAAGGAGGAAGAACAGCCCACTCTGCCCTTAAGTTGCCACTTAATATTTCCCGACAAGAAAATCCCACATGTCATATAAATAAAACAAGCGGCCAGGCACAAGTTCTTATAGAATATAAATTGATAGTATGGGATGAGTGTACGATGGCTCATAAAAAATCTCTTGAGGCCCTCAACGCAACACTTCAAGATCTTAGAGGAAACTGCAGTTTAATGGGAGGAGCTCTGGTACTCCTGTGTGGAGAATTCCGTCAAACTCTGCCTGTCATTCCAAAATCGACTCCAGCCGATGAAATTTATGCCTGTTTAAAACATTCTGTTCTATGGAATCATGTCCAAGAAATTAGCCTTAAACAAAACATGCGAATCCTCTTAAGGGATGGGAATGCTCAAAATTTTGCAAATAAACTTTTGGAGATTGGAGAAGATAGATTAATTATTGAAGCATCTGGTATGATAAAATTGTCATCAAATTTATGTGTATCGGTGAAAACTGTCCGCGATATGATACAAGCAGTCTATCCCAACGTTAATCAAAATTATAAAAATTTAGAATGGTTGCGAGAAAGAGCCATTCTTGCTCCTAAGAACGATGATGTTAATGAAATTAACAAGGAGATACCAGCCATGCTGCCAGGAGACGTGATTGAATATAAATCGGTTGATACCGTAGTGGATGCTGACGAAGCCGTCAATTATCCAACGGAATTCCTAAATTCACTTGATCCAGCTGGATTGCCACAACATCGCCTTATACTTAAAGTAGGATCTCCAATCATTTTATTGCGAAATTTAGATCCACCAAAACTCTGCAATGGGACACGATTGTGTGTGACAAAATTAATGAAAAATATAATCCAGGCAGTCATTTTAACTGGAAAAGGTGAAATAATTTTTATTCTACGGATACCTCTAATCCCAACTGATCTTCCCTTCAACTTTAAAAGATTACAGTTTCCAGTCCGGGTAGCTTTTTCAATTACCATTAATAAATCACAGGGACAGTCTTTAAAGTTTTGTGGTGTTGATCTAAGATCGCCATGTTTTAGCCACGGGCAACTTTATGTTGCTTGCTCCAGAGTAGGTTCGCCTAAAAATTTATATATTCTTTCTCCTGGATATGAAACAAAAAATGTAGTTTATAAACAGGTGTTAAATAAAAAAGATTCTTAAATTTGTATGAAGTAGTGTATTATTGTACTTTATAATTTGTTGTTTTTATTTATGTAGTATATTTATATTATTGTTTCTCCCTAACCCGTGCAAAGCCGGGTATTCAGCTAGTATATATATATATATATATATATATATATATATATATATATATATATATATATATATATATAGATTCTGAAGACGATAGCCGAGCCGCCGAAACGTCAAATAACATATTGTGAGTGTCCTTTCTTTGTCTCTCTATAGTCTAAAAATCTACATCTGTGTTTATATATATATATATATATATATATATATATGTATATATAGTGTGTGTGTATATATGTGTGTGAAGTGTGTAAAAGTCTTGGTAGGGGCATACCTTCGTAAGGAATGTTTGCCAAGAAGCATGGAGGAGAAGTATAGAAGAAAAAAGAGAAATGTTTGGAATGCACACAGAATCAAAGGAAGGTCGAAAATTCAAAGGGACAAAAGAAGATTCTCAGAATTTAGGAAATCGGAGAATGTCTAGTTGAACCTATATTGATACCATCAAAGGCATTCGTTGAATAAGTGCTTGCCTACATTTCAGGGTGTAGGGACTGGAACGCAACACTGCCACTAGAAGACGTATGAGTATTTCTCATTTAGTTTTAACTACGCCATAATTGGTCTTGTGGGAGGTCATAAACACAGTGCGATTACGAAAAATGTTTTGAAAACTTGGGAGAAAATCATCGCTTGGTTTATTATTTCTATCTTATATTTATGTGCTTCAATTGAATTATTTTTTCTCTATCCTAACCTTCTCATTGTGCATATTGTCTATTGTGTGACCTCTGTGGCTATGAAAACGTGATACAACAGCTGTAAAAATATATTTTTTTAAATGAATTGATAATGCTCTCAGGACATCAGTGCCCGTGCTATTGGCCATTTGCGCCCAAGGCATTGTAAAAAATGCATGGAAAGGACTAAAGATTGAAATGGATGCCTCTGAGTGATTCATGACATTATTTAGATGTGCGGTTGATCATGGTAAGATGATTTTTTTTGTGACTTTAGAGCTTTGTAGAATTAGTGCAATTGGTGTAGAATGAAAATCAGTTATAAAAAAACGACGGAAATAAAATTTTCAAGAAATAGGAAGGAGGAGATTTACATTTAAGTTGAAAGACGCTAACTAGAACTGATAAAATCATCCAGCTATTTCGAAAGTGTTGTGGAGGAAGGAAAACGGTGTGGTAGGGATGTAAAAAGAATAATTTTTTTGATAAAGAAGCGTTTAAAAAGAGGCGAAAGTAAATGAAAGGCACTTTAATTATAGATATAAAGAAGAGAATAGAGAAACATTTTAAAATGGAAAGTAGTTTTTTATGGCTTGGAAACTTGGTCGTTGATGTCGAAGGATAATCATAGAGTAGAAGACTTTGAGATTCGGCTATGGAAAAGAATGATGAAAATAAAATTGAGAAAATGCATCCGCATCGTGCTAGGCATAGGGGGTAGGAAATAGGATTGTTGTGAGAAATCCAAATGAGGTAGGAAAGATGGATTCAGAGCGTTTTGATTGCCGATGGGCTGTGAAACTGAAAGAGGGTAGGTGGCTGGGAAAATGAGAAAGTGGATAGACTCGTTGGATAAAACGAAGAGAGGAAGGAAATATGCGGAAATGAATAGGGGCTTATTCTAGTATCTGATGTCCGGATGTCTTTTTGGGGCGATGCAAAGGGACGTGTCTTTGTCCGTCAAATACATACCGTAAACGGTAGAATAACGCATGCATGTAGTAATAATGCCCTCAAATGTGTTACCAATAATCTAATGTACTATATGCGTGCGACTGGTAAATCGCCATAAAAATATACTTGTATTTATTAATACAGTAGCAGTTATGTGATTACATAGGAATATGTAATTATTTATTCTTTATTCATCATATACAATATAAAATAAAAGGCGAACAAAAATACGATACGCCGTCTATGGTATCAATTTAATTAGTGTATTAATTATAATGAATGTTTGAATTTCCCGGAAAAATATTTGATTTCACATAAAGTTTAAAAGGGATAAATTCATTTGAATTCAATGGTATTTAATACTGTCTTGAGCGAAATAATAAAGTAAAACCGTATTTACCCATTGATTTCATTTCAAATATTCCATGGCAGTGGCCTTCCTACTGCTAATAAAATTGAAATAAAAATATCTCACCCAATTTACTCGTACTATTGTACGCAAAAACACGTATGTATGTCTACTATTTATAAAATTTCCTAAAAATATTTTATAATTTTTTTGTGCCATTCTTGATCGTCAAATGGAGGCCTGCTGACGACGACCATAGAAATATTTCCGAGATAGGTTTGTTTCGATATCATCAGCTGGTTGGATTACGAGTAATTGAAATCAGAATACAACCACGATAAAATATATATTCGTATATTGATGCCAATTTCTACCTAATCTACTCTAAACTGAGTACGCATCTTTTCCATAGGTTAGTTCCAGGCGTAAATGGCATGTATGATTCAATTTTTCCCCTTCTACATCTCTATTTATTTTCCAGGTATGACATTATTGTGCTTCATAAGTAGTTTGGTCTATTACAACTGGATTGACTTATTAAATAATGCTATGTCTCCGTCGGACACTCAATATCTCCTACCTGTATCCATGTAACCAATTATTAATTAATAGAAGGACAATCTACGGTCATTGATGTGAATAGTAAGTATTTTTTTAGATATTATAGCCGCAACGTAAAAGTGGAGACAAATGTGGAAGGGAATGAATATAAAACATCCTCGGGTACCATTAATAAAAAATTATCCTGGATTGGCACCCAGTTGCGTAACATGGTTACCATCTTGAATATCAAACACAGCCTCAGGGTTTCTGTTTAGTAGGATTAAAGTGGCCGCCGGTGACCCACTAATCAGAAAAAAATATATATATTAATTTTAATAAGGAGTATATTTAAGTTGTCACCTAATTATTGTTGCGTGGAGTGTTAGAATGTGGTTTTGATTATGAATCAAATATAATTTTAATGGAATCACCTATGAATAATACATGGTGCGGCAACATAACTTCCTTTTTTGAAAGCGTTTTGCGTTTGAAAAAAGGAAGTTATGTTTTCGAACCGTGTAGTATTTCCTGGATGTTCTATGCTTTATCGTTGATAATTACATTATCATCTAAATATGTGATAGAATAACGATGGCTATGCCGTATAATAACGATAAAGAAATATAAACGATAACTTTTGTATGGATATCGTTATTATGCCTGTAGATATTCTACTGATTTTAGTACCCCTGAATACTATTACATCTTATAAACTATTATTGATATGTGTTTAGAAAGCAGTATCGTGCAACATAAACAAATTTTTGACTGCCACTATAACCTTATTCATTTCAATTTTATTTTACCTACCCTTTGATGCCACTGGAAATATATTTTTCCACTTTTTCCTTCCTCTTCCCATTTTTTCACCAAAAACATTCTCTTTCCCATCTATCACCAACACTACTTCGTTTGCTTTTGCCATCTTCTGCATCTCCTTCCAAGTACTCACATATATGCCTTGAGCTCCTAGCCTACCCCAATCCGTATTTCATCTTCAAAAGACCAGTGTTTAGTTCATTTGATGATACTCCCTGTGCCGAAGTATTTTCAAATATTTTCGTAACGTCTTTGCTTAAGAGCCCTGCCATCAATTTCATTCCTTATTTAATAATTGGTTTGGAAACGCACGTACGATTTTTTCGCCAAGACCAACGCGTTTACTTTTGCCAATAATATTGTGTACTTAGTAAATGCGTCACAAGCTCCATCCTTCCCGTCTATTTTAAGTCCTTAATATTTAATCCGTGAAATAATTCCCTCGTATTTAATTGGAATCTCATTGCTTGCAAGACCTCATTATATAGGTCCATCCGGCCTCTATCGATTGTACTTTTAATTGTGATTTCACAATCAATGCCCTCCTTTGTTCACTGTGTAAAGGTTTTGGCATGCATCTATTAAGAATTTTGATCAAGAGAAATCCCACGCGGGAAAACATGCGAATTTTCTTATAGTCTTCTTTAATTCTATGCAATTTCCAGAAAATCTTATTTTATGACTTACAAAGAGAGGGCTTATTGTGTCATTTATAACCTTTGATTTGTCGTAAAATTGTGAATCTTCCTTTAAATATGGTGATTGAAATTTTCTGTAGCGTTATTATTCCAATTTCTATTTATATCCGTGAAGAATAGTTGTCCATTGTCACTTGGTACAAATGTAATTCATCAGAGTAATGGGAGAAATTAGTCAACGAGGATTTTTAGGGGTTAGACCAATAAGATTAGACAAGGAAGTCTTTAATGTAATTTCTTTCACTGCCCGACAAAAGTTATGAGATCTGCGCTGGAGGAATGACATAAAACCCATAGTTCGCCGGTTTATTATAAAGTCAGAGAATTTGAAATATTAAGAATAAGCAATATTTAGATTGGAACTCGGGCTCCATAGTCTCTATCCACTGGGCTACCAAGTCCCCCCAACCGAAAAATCCAATTATTTTTATTCAAGGCTAAAATGTAATGATTTAGTCAAAGTCAACTCTTATTGCATGATGCACACAGGCATGCATGCTTGTGTGTAAGTTTCAGTATATTGTCAAATATGTCTTAATAAGTATGTATGAACTTATAGAGAATATGGATATATATAAGAATGAGCGTTGGACTACTGCTCAGAAGGCCCCGGATTCTATTCTCGGGTGACACACCTGGTTACCCTCAGCTATACCGAACTATGGAATTTTTCGAGTACTAGAACTTCCTGAGAAACCATAGGCGGAACAGAGAAAGGTACTGACCACTCTTATTCACCTGATATCTATATTTTATACACCATATAGGGCTTAGAACTAACTAGGTACTCTCACAAATTAAACAAACCTACGGGCTGATAACTACGGTAGTACGAAGTTATAGATGTGAATGTATTCTTAATCTCCACCACACGCTCTTGCGGTAGCTTGAGGGGTTATATATTGTATAAATGTAGTTATAGAAAAGAAATGGAAGATCAAACGCACGGATGAAATTAAAAATGAATAAGTAAGCGGATTGAGGGGAGGATGAAAGGATTATTTAAAGCACGATGAAAAGGGAAAGAACAAGATGAACCGGGCATATCTTGGGACATAAGTTAATTAGAGACATAATAGAAGAAAAAAGGAAGATTGCCAAGAGATTAAATCAAGGGATAAATCTGAGGGCCACGTTATGAGGGATTTTATAGACATTCTTCCCTCGATTACGTTACAAATGAAGGATGTTTAAGGTGGAGAGAACTAATGTAAAATAGGCTACCTAAATTAAAGCAGAGATGGAAGGATCACCAAAAGAAGGAACTGTTTTTACTCAGTTAATCTTTTAAATTTTGCTTCAGTTACAAGTACCTAAGTATAACATTATTTAAAAGTAACCATTTGTAATTTTCAAATACATTACATACGATTATTATTGATATAATTTAGAAAGTGAGCCTAAATTAATGAGCTTAAGGCAATGAGACGTTATCATACGGTTTCAAAGATTATAGTTTGTACTTTAACAGAGAATAGTACATCTAAATGTTGGATACCAAAAAACCTAATGGATAAATTATGCTACTTTAACAGATTTGAAATAAAACTATTATCCCTGCGTTTCGCAAGTTATGATACTTTTTGAGGTATTGGCAAGAGATGGTTTGAACACTTTCGTCTAAGATATAACGATAGGGTTAGCGATATGCAAAATCAGTAAATAATTGTGTCAAAACTGATTTTCATTGTATAACCTTAAGCGTATTGCTAGTAATAGTTAAAAGTTTCAAAATGTATCCTTACAGGTGCAAAGAGCTTTAAAACTAATCACTCGTGACCTGATAAAATCGTAAAGATGCCGAAATTAAATAGCTCCGTGCATTCATTGAGTTTATCCTTTACGATAAAATGAAGTATTTACATGAAGTATTCTGCCCTAAAATCTGAAAATGCGGAAGCAGTTCTAGTTTCTCAAATAATGAATGCACCTATTCTTGAACTTTCAAACCTTTGGACAAATATTTATTCCAGAATACTTTTATGTTGCGGTCCTGAGAGATTTTTCTCCAAAGGGTAATAAACCGAAAGCGATCGGAATATTTTGTGGATCACCCGAAAGCAATTGCCCGTAAGACTATAAGAGGAGGGTAATGTACGCACTAAATAAATACGAGAGATTTCAGAGAGGAAAAAATCAGACCCCTATACCGTGACTGGAGCTCATGTACCTCAATTTGTCCTATAACTTGGTATGCACGGTGTTTCTTCAGAACAGCTGGGTCCTTTAAAGTCTCCTCTCAAAAGAAACTTCCAGCGAAAGAGGAGACCTCTGTAGTTTGGAACACGAATAAAGCTCTGAACCGCAAATGGAGTCATTCGGGTCTGAATCCCAGTCTTTGAATAATGATTTTTTCAAGCTGTGAAAACACTCGCGTTTATGTTAACACGTGAGGAAGTATTTGGTAAATTCAAAAGGGAGGATAACGTAAGGGACATGATTAGGCAATGGCGATGGGGCAACTTAAAAAAAGAAAAGAGAAATTTGAAGGTTGGGGAAAATGTTTGAACAGTACGTGGGAAATGAGGCTTGGGGAGGCGTCAAAGTGAAAATACAAGTCGGATGGAGGAAGAGAAGCAGAAGGAGAGGTCACGCGCATTAACTAAAATTAATTAAATTTTAAATAAATAAATTTTAAAAATAAATAAAATTAGCTTAAGGAGTGGGATACGTAAGCATTCCTTCCTGTATAAGGGTATTGATTATTTGGGACATATCACCTAGAGATATTTTTAAAGTTTTCCTTAAATGTCGCAAGCTCCAAGAAGAGAGAGGCGAAACACGTGGGCTAAATAAATTTTTCTATCTGATAATTTTACTGGTTATTTCCCTGGCTTGTTTCAAATTATTGATTGTTTAAACTGTATTTTTACTCCTGCCTGATTTCCAAATTTCATTGTAATAATGATAAATGAATATAGAATAGCAGAAGAGTAAAAAAAGGGACAGATGGAGAGAACTCTACGTCAAAAAAGGACTGGATGAATAGTACAAACCTTGAGGCACAATGGAATAATTAGGAACCTAATAGCAGAGGAACATTTAAGGGAGGACCCAGCGAGGATGAACAAGAGACAAGTTCATAGGGCGAATTAATTAAAAATTAAAACAGAGAATCTATAAGGAGATGAGGAAATTAAAACTGGAAAAGAAGAATGCAAGGCTGCATTAAAGCAATCTTGATTGGAATACTGATGATGATGATAATGATACTAATATTAGTTGGTATCCATATATTTCTCCTATAAAGATACCGCTTCGGCACTTCCAGCGGTTTCTTTGAAGAGAAGACAAAGAAGGGATTTTCAAAATAATGACTGCTCGAGACGATCACGAATTCAAAGAAGGCGCGAGAATTATTTGGAATGAAATCTTTCTGTCGTCTTAAACGTTCGAAATTTTAACAAACCCTTCAGAAGTGTTGCAAGAAGACGCTAGCAAAAGCTGACGAAACATCGAATGCGAAAAATCTGAAAAAAATTATAATCCACTGCACGCTACCCCCTTTTTCGTATTCAGCATACCTTCCTTGTAACAAACCCCTACCCCATAGTAGGAAAAATTTCCTTCATGTTTCAAGATTTACATGGAAAGGTCTTCTGTGGAGGGAAGGAAAAGAGAGAGCAAGAGGAAGAAATTTTGAAAGGGATGATATTTATTCTGAGGAATCTGCACACATCTTGAGGGGAATAAATTAAAAAGAAGTAATATTTATTTTTTCGCTTCCTTTGAAAGAAATGTTTCCATCTCCAATGGAGCACTTCTAAGAAGAGTCAAACCTGTCTCTTCCACAATCCTCCTCCAAGAGATATTCCCTATACCTCCAGGTATAAAATAATCGATAAAAATGACAGAGAGGATTGCAAGAACGCAGCCATTAGAGGGATTTTTCGATATGAATTTTGCGCAATATCTGCCACTTAATAATGGTTTACCCTCAAATGAAAGGTGTTCCATCCACAGATGTATTCCCCTGTCAACTCTGATGAGAGTTTACTGAAAATATAAGATTAAATAATACCTTAAAGTAGAGGTGTTTTAATGGGATTTTATAGTATTGCCCCAAGTTCAAACACTTAATCCATTGCATTTGCAGCAGTTTCATTCACAAGGATGCGCCGAAATCAAATTCATTATGAATAACATGCAATTAATTTAATTACCTATATAAGGTGGATTATAAAACAAAAGAACATGAATTAATTCCTTTGCTTTTAACAAAAAGCAAAAAAGGAATGAGTAAATTATCTCGTTTATATTTGTGGTATTTTTTTAAAATTTCATTTCATCAAAAAAAGTCGTTTCCCCTCAGGAGACCAACTTGGAAAATATTTCCCTTCCTTCAAGAGCAGGATTATAAAGTTGAAATAGATGTAAAGAAAAACTAACAAGGAAGTCCAAGGTATTATGGGGGAGGAGAGAGGTTTGTTGGAAGAAATCTAGGAGATAGGAAAGATGGATGAAGAGCATTTTGATTGGCGACTGAGTGTGAAGGACTGTGATATACTAGGGTTGCTATTTATATTTTCAGCTTAATAATGAAAAGACAGTAATTTATGGTTGAACATGGCTAAATTGTTTTTCGAAGTATTCTCCATGATAATCAATACACTTTTGTATGCGCTCGAACCAATTGTCGTAAAACTTTTTCCACTCCGATTGGGGTACTTCCAAAATATCGTTTTTGAATGCATCAACGGCTTCATCGGGCGCTAAAAAACGTGGCCACGCAATTTTTTCTTGATTAACGGGAATAAAAAGAAGTCATTTGGTGTTACATCAGGGCTTTACGGAGTGTACCCATCAATTCCACGTTTTGGCCAGTCAAATAGGTAGTTGTTTCAGCTGATCTATGAGAGCTCGCATTGTCATGATGAACAATGATCCTTCGTTGCCGTTTCTTTTTCCGTATTTCGCCAAGTACTTATGGCAAACAACTGCTCTTGTGCCATTTAGAATTCACGGTTCTACGTTTCTGTAACGGTACTGTTGCCATACGTCAAGTAATTCCGAAGAAACAGGCGATCGTTTGCTTCGATCTGCTTGCTTCCATGTGCACGAGTTAATTTAATATGTAGTAAGGGTTTACAGGATAATTTTGACATGTTAATTAGAGCTTAGAAGTACAGCAGTGCATAGTCACAGGTTTGATCAAAAACCTCCCCTAAGCCGTTAGAGTGCTATTTTTTTAAACTTATTGCAAATATTATGTTAGCAGTGTATGATTTTTTATTGGCAATTTTCTGGTGAAAAAAACTTCCTCCCACACACCCTAAAAGTGGCTTTCAGGGGGCCGTGAAGCTGTTGGCCAACTTTATAAAGGACGCTGACCCCGTTTTGAAAAAGGTCCATTTGGAAATTGAATCTCATAGATTTTCCCTGATCTTTGGATTCAGGAATGATAAAAACCAAGAATCCCGTCAAAAGACCGTTGATATTTATTCCATAGGGCGAATGGAAATATCGTGCTTCTTTAGAAAAATCCATTGATGCAACAAATCTCCCCCTTATACTCCTCCCCTTGGCGCCAAATAACTACCAAATCAATCGCATCGATATTAGTCCCAGAGGTTCGGTTTCCCGGGAAATTACTTGATCAGCGCAAGAAGTATTGACTATCGTAATTTTCGCGTGGCCGTGTAATTCTTCTGGACATTTGCTGGAGGGTGCCATATGGAATTATTCCAGCCAACGAGTGCCATGGAGGATACCTTCAATAATTTTATGTTTTACAGCACTCGACAAAGCCCCGTGGAGAGTCACGTAATTCAAGGGGAGCGGGAGGTCGAAGACCAGAGAGTACAGTGTGCTGAGCGAATTCTTATCACTGAGAGAAGGTTTAAAAGCACGGCAGCCGACAACACCAAAAAAAGTTGTTTGTAATGAATTTGAGGAACCCCCACGTACTTGAAGATTCGGCATTGGAACCATTGGAGATTAAGATTGATCAAACGAATTAGAATAAATGGAAAATATCCCAATTAACTCGAAAAATATCATAAGTATGGAGTGGGAGAAAGTTTCACTCATATTACATTTTCGCTACAGGAAAGGCCTATTTGAATTCATTCATTAAAGGTGTTTTAAAGGTGTTTTAACTATGTAAAGGTACGTTTTGGACGAACACTAAACACCACTTACTTCTGAGTGTGGTAGAGATTTCCTCTTTCTTTTCCCTGTATTATATCTTTCTTCATTTCTTCGTAGTATCTGCCTTCCCTCACCATTTACCAGTCTTAAAATCCTTCCCTTATATGTATAATTTGGACAGCAACAAACAATATAAGAACATATAAATAAAACGTGTTTCTATTACACATATATGTATACATATATATATATATATATATATATATATATATATATATATATATATATATATATATATATATATGTATGTATGTATGTATGTATATATGTATGTATATAAATGCGTGCATCTAATTTTCATATAAATATTAGCTTCATAAAAAATCAACACTTAAAAATCTTTAAATACATAATAATCATTTTAAATAACTTAGCTCTCACAAAAAATAATTGTTTGTAAAGTAACATGAAGGAGATTCGTAGCAATTTACCTAACGTAAAATGCAAACTAAGCACATATTATAAGGAATGACGCACTTTTCATTGCTTTTTTTGGTTGTTTTCCTTTCGATCATATTTTATGCTAAGTAAATACTAAAAAAAGATAATAAATAAAGGCGATCTGTTAAACTCCTTTCCCTTGACCCCTTCGATCGGTGCTTGCGCACCCTAGCTTAGACGTAACCGTAAGTCAGACGTAGACTTGAATATTCTTTCGCCGAGGCAGAACAGAAATGTAGCTCGGTCAAGTAAATGTTATGAGATTAATTTGATCGGGTTGGTACCCGAACCACACATGTACAGAAAAAAGTCACCAAGAATAAATAATGATATGGGATGAATTTCACTCCCCAGATGCATGCCTACGAAAACGTATTGCAAATGCTAACTTAAAGAGGTTTGATTATTTATTTATTTATTTAACGCCAAAAACAGCACTAAGGCCTTTACATTGGTTATATAAAAAATAATAAATAATAAACCTATTTATTAAACCGATTTAAACCGATTATTACGTATAAATCAGGCAATGTGAGAGATTCACAGAATAGGAACATAGAATCGTGTTCACTCCGTGGATGTGGCTCAACGGAGCGGAATACGGAAAGAAGCGCTATCATTCTAAGGTCATGGACTAAGTCACTGGATTTGCAAAATATGACCTTAAAGGATATGCAAAAATCAAACTGAGAATCATCGACTTGAAGAAACAGAGGGAAGACCAGAAATGGCACTTAGGTTAAAATCAGTGCGGTTTAAGGAAAAAAGGGAGTACACTTGGCAACACAGTATTATTGAAAATATTAATAATGAAATATAGAATAAGTAATGGAAGCTTTTTTAGTTTTTTGGAACTCAAGAATACTCTAATAATAACAGAGTTAATATAATTCATGCAGGATATAGTGAAAAAATGGTTTAAATGACGAATTCCAAATTTTGACATGAATCAGACAGGTTAGAGACGCGAAGGAAATAATCGAAATGGTAGTTAAAGGCTGAGTAACAGGGCTAAGCGATACGACGTGGCATGTCGACATAACTGGGATATTTTCTCATATCAACCAGATGGATATGATTAGCTTTAAGCAACCATAGATCAGTAATTATCCCAACTTATTTATCCATTTCACTTTGTAGGAATGTGACTCAATTGACTTGATTGGGTATGCATAATACTGACTAAATGAACAGTATTGTCAACATGGACGTGAATTTCAATATGTAGATAATATTAGAGAACCATTATAGTCGATGTACCTTCGAGACTTTCCCAATTATAATTATAAATTATAAAAATTTTAAATAAAATATAAAATATTTATATTTCCCCTTTCCATTTCGTGATCGTTATGTTTCCATCTCCTTATATGTAATATATATATATATATATATATATATATATATATATATATATACTTACATGCTCGGGAGTTCCCAAATTTTAAACAAGAAGAGGTTAAGGGGTAAAGGACGCGTTGTGGCGATAAGGTGCGTGAAGCTGAGTTTGCCAAAAGATGCAAACCGCAAGGAGAAGAAACTCGTACTTCACCTACAGTCATTATTAACGGAGATGGAAATTGTAGCTGAAAATTGAAATTATCAAACATTTTGGAATTGAATCATTGGTTGTAGTATATAAACACAGAAATCAACTCGAAGGTCGGTTTAGTAGGTGAGGGTAGGGGTCCAGTTCACTTTCCCTGTGCCAGTTCTGGTTTCCGTGGAAGATATGGTACCCGGAAAATCACATAGTTTAGGTGAAGCTGCAGGTGCCCAGAAATCGAACCCGGGACCACTGTCCTTTCCTTTCCTTGTGTATTGTCTATTTCTCCTTTGGTGGGTGAAACAGCCCCCTGACGCCATCTCTTGGCTGAAAGAATCGGGGCGCTTGGCGACATATTAGACCCACGGATCTCAGGGTAAATTGACTATCCTCGATAGCTCAAGTGGTTAAGAGCATCCGCCCGGCAAGTGGAAAGATCCGGTGTTCGAGTCCCGGTTGAGGAAATATTTTTACTCTTGTGATCCGTTCGATTCCGCCTTCCCCACCTCTATTGTGTTCGTCCTTTATATGTGTTCCTATCCCTTTTCCTTATATCTGTTTCTGTATATATGAGTGTATATATATATATATATATATATATATATATATATATATATAATAACACTTTTTGAAAGTCTCACGGACGTGAATGATAATGTATAACACTTAGCACTAGTGGACACAGAAAAAACACACAAAAACACACAAAAAAGAGACTCACTATTTTTCGAATTTTCGGTGGTCGTGACCACCACTATCAAGGAAGGGAGGGCTCTTCCTTGATAAAGGTGGTCACGACCACCGAAAATTCGAAAAATAGTGAGTCTCTTTTTTGTGTGTTTCTGTGTGTTCTTTCTGTGTCCACTAGTGCTAAGTGTTATAAATTATATCTATATATATGTATATATATATATATATATATATATATATATATTTAGTCGAATGGAATGTAGTTGGGACCAACGAAATATATGTTTTGAATGGGTGTAATTAATATTTTTTACGCTAAAATCTATGTATATGCGTGTGCAGAGAACATAGCAGTTTTGATAGATCAACCCTTGGGTACAAAACTTATAATAATGCTTATATTGTGTATGTAGCACAGTTCTCGCACTGGTGTAACTTGAGGCAAGCGTTTCTAGCATTTTTCTAATGTCAAATTTTAAGGAAAAATATCAATTCCTCTATTTTTATCTTTCACTGCCATTCTCGAAACGATTTTTCCTTACCGTTTTTTCTGAATAGGAATATTTATGCTAAATTACTTTTAATATCCGTTGCACGGATATTTATTTTTTATCAATCTCTCATTTCTTCTGCCCCGCGGAACCCTAGTTACCTAAACAACAATTCTGTCCCGAAACCCTTTTTCTCTTTTCACCGTGAATGATCTGAAAAAAATTATTTATTTACCTCGAAAATGCATATATTCACCAGAAGAAATAAGTGGTAAAGGTTTTTCATGCCGCTTATTTTTTTCTTTGAATAAAATTTTGGGTCCCGAATGATTGAAACTCTGGCTATTTTCCTTTACATATGAGATGCGATATTCGAGGAAATACCCTCACTAGGATGAAATTTGATGGAAAGTTAGCTTGAATGCCTGAGTACGTATTTGATTTTTTCCTGATAATAATATGAAGGGTCGAATGGTTTGATTTCCTTAAGAGTCGTTTTTTCATTTCGATTGCTTATCGAGTCCTTGCGTCTGAATGAATCTGAAGTACCCTTGATCCAATAGGAATGTGTGCACTTTATGTGATTGGGTTGGTCGTCCTTTTCATCAAACGCTCTAGCGACATCATGTCGTTCGACAAACTTCTCTCACAGAGAGAATATTTGTGGTAAGATAATTATGGCCATGTGATTCTGAAGTCCCTGATCCGTATCACTTAATATTCCATTTGATTTTTTTAAGTACTGCCGCAAGTAAATTTAACTAGTTTATCAAAATTTAACCGATTAATTTACTTGCTCATACGAAAGGTAATGCGGACTTGACCTGTCTGAAGGGACTTTTTACCAAAGCCCTTCAAAACTTTCTTTACGATATGATGATTGGAAAGAGCAATTCTCTGCAATCAAATCATTAAAGTTGATTCTAATTTTCTTTCTTATGAATTCTCATCAGAATTTTTCTTATTATTGTTGGTTTTTAATTTAATATGAATACTTAATTGGGACAATAACAACTCTACATTGCTACAGTAAAACTCGCCGAAGTCGGAATCGCTTGGTTTCTCGTAATTTTCCGAGTTAGTAGAATTGGACACTTAGGACAATTCAAAGCAATGTGTTGTACTCCTTTGTGAAAGTTGTACTCCTTTGTGAAAGTTGTACTCCTTTGCGAAAGTTGAAAACAAGAGAGAGGCCCTCTTTAATTTATTTTAGTAATGCAGAAGAATTGATATAGCGGAAGAGGCATTAGCAAGAAGAAGGGTGTTAATGACGGGTATACTTGACTAAGGATGTGAAAAAAAGGTTAATAAAATCTTTTACATGGAGCATTGAGCCTTATAGGTGTGAGATTTGGTCTTTGAGGCAAGAGAAAGGGCTTAGATTGGAGACTTTTTAGATGCGAGCGTGGTGGAGAATAGAGAAAATTATTTGAGGACCGAGAGGAAGGGTTAAACTGTTTCGAGATTCGTCATTTAGGCGCCTGAATCGCCCGATTTAGGGTGGACGCCATCTTTAAGGGTGTCCAAACTTGTTAGGTAGTGAGAGGGCGCAAATTAAGGCACCTTATTTGAGCCTTGGATTTAGGACACATGAAGTGTATCCTAAATCCGTCATATTGCGACCCCTGAATTCCAAGTGATAGAAGCGGAAGAAAATTCGCCATGGCGGGAGTGTATTGCAAATGTTGGCCACAATAATATTATTTGTTTTTTCGAGTAAGAAAAATTGTACTCGTTGAAAAAACGAAGGCTTTATTATTAAGAGGAAGGAAAAGGTGCAGCAAAGGTGGGGTGTGTCTGCCCTTCCAACGCAGCCGGTCGCCAGTATGCTCCAAGCAGTCTTAGCAGAAGACGTGCCCCGCGTGAAGTGTGTTTTTCGACTTTGTAACACTGCGCGATGGAGCAATGGCGTATCGCTTGAACAGCGATACGCCATCAAGTTTTGCGGGCAGCTTGAAGAAGATGCAACCCAAACATTCCAGATGATTCAAGGGGCCTTCCAGGACGACTGCATTTCAAGGTCACAGTCCGGGAGGAGGTCGCCGACGAACCCCGTTCTGGACGCCCAACAACGGCCAGAACCGACGAAGACGTGAATCCTGTGTACGGAGTTTTGCATTCCGACCATCGGTTGAGCATCCAGCAAATTGCTGATACCCTGCACATGTCCACATTTGCTGTACATGGGATAATGACCGAGGATCAGGAAATTCACAATGTCTGCGTGCAGCTTGTGCCAAAAGTGTTTACGGAATACCAGAAAGAACTTTGAGTATGTTCGAGTACGACTTAGAATCGAAAAGACAGAGCTGCGAATGGCACACAAAATCATCTCCCCACCCCAAGAAAGCGCAAATGAGCAAGTCTTTCATCAAAATGATGCTCATTGGCTTCTTTGACGTCCGAGGAATCGTACATTTTGAGTTTGTACAGAAGGGAGAAACTGCCAACTCAGCCTATTACCTTGAGGCGGATGAAATGCGGAAGTACTCAAGCGGATGAAATGCTGGGTTTTGCGCGTGAGGGCTGACATCAAAGACATGGTCAAGCTCCACCATAACAATGCCCCTAAAAGCATGTCTTTCATCGTTATAAACTAACTGATCCGGAGCACCCCGGTGGTCCTCCAGCCCCCTTACAGCCCCGACTTGGCTCCGTGTGACTTTTTCTTGATTCCACGAATGAAGAGAGAGCCGAAAGGAAAGCATTGGGAGACCGTGGGAAACATCCAAGAGCGTGTTACAACGTTCCTAAGAGACATTCCTGTGAATAAATAAATCTTTTTTTTCCAAAGAATACGCATTACCTGTACAGTGGACCCTGTTCGATGGTATGTTGACAAGACCATGATAGAAGGAAGAATGTTAGCAAAGCAGGGTAGAGAGAGGAAGGGAGTGGAATTTTTTGATAGTATGACATCCCACAGAAGTAACGAATAAATGAATATAGAAATAAGTTACCACAAATAGCTTGATGTCGATCCAACTACTTCCATCTGATGTAATGCTGCCCAGGTAGATAGATTCATCTTGCTCAAGTTTCATTCTATGAATTGTGGTATCTGCTTTTAGCTTCTCTTTCACATACCCAAGGATTTAAAATATTTCTACCAAGGCGTTTAAGTGCCTTTTTACAAATAATTTCTGATTGCTTTAAGCTCCAATTCAATGCTCAAAGTTTGTGTGTTAAGCTGGTCCTGTGACTAGATGCTAAAACACGCATTTGGAAAATATGAACGAATAGGAAGTATCTATCATCTGTGTTTCGATTGAATTTACATTTTTTTTAGGTTTAAAAAATGTACTTAACATTGTCTAAATGTGGAAGCATAAAGAAACGTCAGCTCTAACCTCTATTATCTGCTATCATACGTAACTGAAGATATAAGCAACTTATTCGATAGCTTTGTTATACAAAGACCGCAAAAATAAGTTTGTTGGATGGAGATTCATGATTGGAAAGCAATAGGGAGGGGAGAGGGAAATAAAATGATTATCTATTTATTTCACATAGTTTTTACTCTACTAGAAGAGAAAATGGTGAGATGACATGGGAAGTCTGAGGACATCGAGTACAGGAAATAGTTACCCAAAAATTCATTTTTTCAATCTCTTTTACGATAACTAGGTTATTACTTCTACGTGCAACGATCACCATGGTGACATTTTTGTATAACCTACCCTTACTCTCATGATACTTATAACTATTTCTAATCACGGTCTAGTGGTAACAGCCAAAATACTTTCTATATTTCTTCTACGAATGGAAGTAGGCGGGGAGATAATTCAGTCGAGTAGTTTTTTGTCAGCAATCGATAATTCCTAACCTGGTGTTTCCTACCTGTCATTGTAATTATACTTGAAGATGCCTTCCCCATCAAAACCCTATTCAGTTCCCTGAGATATTAGCTAATGTTCTCATTCTCAATGTGAATCGATTCCACCAAGTCACACCTGAGACCATCCATTGTATTACATCGGTACCAAAACTAAAGTTAAATGTACTTAGGTAATCTCGGTCTGAAATACTTTGCTGCCCTTCTGAGAAGAGCTACTAGTAATTAGAAAGACAATATTATAAAGATAAAATAAAATGAGATAAAAGAGATGGCAATGATTGACTACTTGGACCGATAATTTACTATTTTTCGCTTATTGCAATTGGATAAAGTTTCTCTGATTCCTTATCGTTCGCAGGAAAAGCGACTCCTTAAACCTGTCGGTTGTACACTTAACCTCTCTAGCCTGACTGTCATGATCTTCTCTGGCGTAGTATGATGGAATCGATAATACCCTTTCAAAGTCATCTCTGAGGAGGCACCTTTCTTAATAATTCAAAGGAGTTAATCTGTAATTTAACCATTGTTCCGCGAGTGATTCCCAACATAGTTTCTCTAGTAATCTCTACAATTTGTGCCCAGGAGGTACAAATAATCATGTATTATTTTATAAAGTAACCATGCATTATTTTGAGAAAAATGGCCTACTTAGAACAATGAGGCCTTAGTCCCCGTGAAAATACACCCCTTGGGACCTCACACACTTATCCCAGTCTCCTTTATATTTCAATACTATCGACAAAAACCATTTTCGGAATGACCATCAACTCTCTCGTCGCATTCTCATTTACCTCGTCAACCGACTGTTGGGAAGACTGGAATTTTTTCAGGGTCATAGCCGTAGATCCATGACTCATCTCCAGTGTTGACCTTTTTTAGAAAACATTGGTCATCATTTGCGGTTTCGAACAAATCTCCTGTAACTGGAGCACAAAATTCTTGACGCTGACGAGATAAAAGAGAATGCGACGAGGTAGCTGATGAGGGGGCCTAACAAGGAGGCCAGTTCCTTTCCCTGTACGGAGTATGGTTTCCCAGGGAGACCTACTATCCGAAAATCACACAGCTTGGGTGAAGATGAGAGTACCCAGAGGCGTCCCCAGGCCTACCGTTCAGTAGTCAAACGCTGCATCCCCTGGAATACCAGGTCAATCCCAACAAAGTGAATAACACTATGGAGGTTATACGTGAAATATGTATATTAATTTACTATAAAATGTTTTAGTTTCTTCGTATGCGACCGTGAACATGTGCTTTAATGCAAATTGTGAGGTTTAGACGCCGTTTTCAACAAACGAATGAAATTCTTTGAAAAAAAAACGATGTGACTTTATGTTATTTGAAGTGAGTCACTCTAAGTCATTTGAAATACCGGATATGGGCAATTTTTATCAAAATTGTCAATGATGAACATGTTCACTATCAATGGTGTGATATATCGATGTTTATCGTATGTCGATACTTGTCATACTAGAAAATGAACATCGAGCGGACACCTTTTGCTTCTCTCCTTCCGCGGCCCTTTTCAATGTTTTTCTCCAGCCTCAATAATCTCTTTCCTCTGCCATTCAGCTTTTTTCCCGGCCATTCCTATGGCCTGCGCGTCCGATCCAATTTGCAAAGTCAGAGAGAATCGGAGGCTTCGAAGCGGAATATTTCGGTACGAGTCACTTTACCTATTTAATTGAGTTAACACCTTACTTGAAATTTTACGGTCAATGACATGGCCATGCGATCCTCAAAGAGCTCCAATTAATTTCACTCTCCGCATGTGACCCGGCGGAAACAGGTCCATATGGTAAAGGTTAATGTGCAGTTTTTTGCTCTCCTTTGCATTGGTCTCTCTGCGCATTGTGAGTTTTGGTTTTAATATTCATTTTATTAATTTTGTATTGCCCCTTGAACTAATTAAAAAAATTACAGTCAGGTGGAGCTGGTCAATGTATGTTTATGATACTTTGGCGGTGAGATCGTTTGCGAGAATTTGCGCTCTATTTACTTGGTTTAAATACAAATATTTTAAAGCCACTAGGCTCAGAAACTTTGTTAACTTCGCTGAAGGGGAAGGAGAAAATAAAAGTTATGAGTAGAATATGTTCGGGTAGGAAATTCATGCAGATGGCTGGAAATTTAACGATGACACTATTTTTGCTTATATTTTAGGAGGAGACTCCTATTCTTTACAACCTCCGACTACCTATCGTTTTTTCCACGTATTATTTTAGCTCATTTTTTATTTTATTCAAAAAAATGAAATTTTAATTATGTGACATAACAAGCGATGACGATGATCATTTATGAAAGGAACTTATTTTCGCATTGAATGGACATTATCTCATGAAGGGGTGTATTTTCATTTGTAGAATATAGTATTATTAGTGTTCGTTATTTCTTCCTCCGTCTCCAAACTCAATTAATCATTCTAGCTGAAACTCTTCGTCCTACATTGACCAACAGTCCTCAAAGCAATAAATGTATTACAAAAATTAAGGAATAACTTACAAAACGTTGAAATAGAGTAATTATTATTTAAAGAGATCCCTAATTTAACAAACAGACAATACCCTGATAAACATTTACTTTCTTTGTTATCAGATACTGCCGGTTACTACGTATCAATATTGTCCATTAGTTTTTAAAAAGAATGGGCGAAGAGAGGAAGTACTGTTGGAGAAATTCTAAACTGATAGAGAGAATGGATGCGAGGAATATTGAAAGGCAATAAATATGCTAAGGGAAAAAAGTGAAAATATTAACAAAGAGTGTGATTTTGCACGGTTACGGAAACATCGTCGTTGAAGTAATATGATGGAAGATTGGAGACTTTTCAAATGAGTGTATGGAGAAGGATGGGAAAAGTGAAATGTACAGAAAGGGAAACAAAAGAGAAAGTGCCAGCCATTGTGAGGGAGGAGGGAAGATTATTGGGAGAAACCCAAAAGAGACGGAGGGGGACAAGGAGGAGAGATGGATTGAGAGAATTTAAATTGGGTTTGGAATGTTAAAGACTGTGATAGATGGGAGAACGAGAAATGTGATGGATGCTGAACGGATTGAAGGGAAAAATTAGGTTTGTGGAATCAGAGAACTTTTTTTGTAGTGTGGGTTCCGCCCTGCTAGGACGAGGACGGGCGAAACTACAAGAAATGTTTGTGTGTTCTACCTGTGTCCTTTCAAAACTTGTCATAAGTGGTAGTCTACCAAATAATAAGTGTTGATTTCCATTCCACCTATATTTCTTATGGGAATGTTGCACATTTACTCTGTAAATTTACGCTTCTTTCTCCGTGACATTCCTTCACCCGGCGTATGAGGGTGAAGAAAAAGAAAAAATGGACGAAATCTACGGCATTGTTACCTAGGCTGGTGAGGCTTACCGGTGATAGTATGCATGGAATCGATACTTCTTACGGTCAAAAATAACGTTCGATAGGTCAAAGAGGGTGAAAATACGGAGTCAACGGAAGGTCGAGTGGAGCCAAAAAGTCTGTGAAAAGTTATATCCCCCGAGAAGAAATCCCATAGGTTCGTACGGAGAAATAAAAAAAAACGTGTTTTCCGTTATAAATTCGGATATCGGACTTGACTGAAAAAGGTCAACTTCTGTCGATGTCATACCTGTCATGGAGTAAATCTAAATTCCGATCGACACGATCACTACGAAGAGATTCATAAAAAATTCTGAAGGCGAAGCAGTATGGAACCGAGCTAATGCTTTTGAAAGTAGGGTTACATTTGTTATTTTCTGTTGGATTTAATCGGTACCGAGTGGCTGACGTTTGCTGTAGATATAACAGTCCTATACACTGCCAGTCTTTCTAGTTTATGATTTGATTGGATTATTGATTTTCTATTCACATTGGACAAGTACTCATTCTTATGTGTTATAAAAATTAAAATACCAGGGCCCTCTTTATGTTTAAAAATATAAAATTCCGATAGTAAATTTGCCGTCTGGGGTTACTTTTATGTGGGTAATTAGATTTGCTCTGCGAAATTTCTCATTAGGCATTGAACAGGAAAATATTAAAAATTTTATTCATGCTACTATTAATTTTTGAAGCATGCTAGAATTTTCACACATAGTTTTAAACTTAATGTTGATATGCAAATTAACAATGTTGACGGTCTCTTAAGACGTTTTACTTTGAAGTATTGCGATAAATCTTCTTTTTTGCGTTACATTATTTCTTTCATCATTTAATCGTAACTGTTGCCTGTTTTTATGCTGTCTGGAAAGCCAATTCTCATTCTTCGTCTACCGTGGTAATATGCATTCTAATGCACGGCCTTTAACATGCATCTCTTCCTTCAAATTTTTCCTTCATCCATTTTCTGTGCCTTAATCGGATTTTTCCTAGCAACCTCCTCCAGTTGCCCACCTCAAAAAAAACCTCGGCTTTTTGTCTTCTTCTCTGTGCAGCTGATTTTCTTCTTTCTTCTCCGCACGCACACTTCTCAAAAGCCTCCAAAATACGCTTGTCTTCCTGCCTCAAAGGATCAGATTTCACGCCAACAAAGCAATACGCTCCATGCTAGTCTTTTATCGCATTTTCATGCAGGGTAGGCGTCATCTCTCTTCTACTCGCAAATGCCACTTTTGCTTACGTAATTCTTCTCTTAATGTCTCCACAACTACGTCAGTTTTTATTTAATTACTGCGTAGATACACCCTGTACAAAATTATGTTATTATGCAGCTTATTGAAAACTATGTTGTTTTGCACACTTGAATGTCATATAATGTTGGAGCACGGGTCTTGCGATTAAGTTTATAATAATATATCAAAAAGATTTTGACCACAAATGACTTATTAACGACAATACGGTTTTAAAACTACACTATCCCATTGCGACGTATACGTAGTTACGTACAGCTACTATCTCAATTAAGTAATTATTTGTCTAAATGGGTAACGGTTGAGTTTACCTTGCATTAAATCCTACGCCCTTCATACGTTCATGGTATGGAGGGGACGCAGTTCCTTTCCCTATTCCACCAAACGTTGTTCAGAAAGACCAGCCATCCATAAATTTCACACAGCTATGGTGAAGCTGAGGATGTCCAGTCATTATTAGCATTTGAATCCTTTCACCATTACTTGTAATATGTGTGTTAACCAGGCTACCTCATCCACCACAAACGCACATTTAATAGTAATATCTCCGACTCATTTAATGTCATCTTATCCAAATTCATCCAATGAATATACACTCTAGTGTTTTTTTCCTTTATTTAAACACTCTTCTCTTTCTTTAATTAACTTCGCTTAATGTCTTCAAGATTTCGTTGTTTCTCATTGCACGTCGAATTGGTATTTCCCGTATTTTATCTCGCAATTGTTTCTGATATTCTCATTAACATCACATAATAATTTCGCATGCTGTTGGTTTGATTCATTTTCCGCAGTTAATTAAAGCGACCCATTTCGGAAGCGAATTTCCTCGACCTATTATTACGATATTTCAAAATGATACATGCTCTTGGCAGTTGTGGAGTGAATTTTTGAGTTGAATGCTGATTTTCATGGTTCCATATCTAGAACACGCTGATGTGGCTTTAGAAATCTTAAAATACTCCACTGTTAGCCGTTATTTTACACTGTTAATATATAAAGGGAGAAAGACCGTGCCAGGGTTTGAGCCTGTGTCGAGGTTTGAAGAATAATTAATTATATGATTCCTGATGGAATGGTCTATTATGGAAAATTCCAATTCTTAATGCAGAACTTCTCTTAGTATTACAAGGAAAACTGCAATTAGCAAAGCTGTTTAGTGTGCGTGAGCATGAGGTTTTCTTCGATAGATTAAGTTTATATATTGAAAATTTAAATTGAAAACATAGAATATATTTTTCTTTTGTTCATTCGTTTAAATTTTTCTTCAATATTATAAGAAACACAGCCAATTATATGGCACCCAATTTATTTTAAGAAAAATTGAGTAGATAGGCGGATAAGCTTTAACTTAAAAAAAGGCAAGAATTCTTTATAAATACTTAACATAGATGGTTTCATGGCACAGTGATCTGGGTTATTCATAGTTACGAAGACTAAAACTCTTGCGATTTTCCACTTGGTAAGGTTTGTTTTCGCCTAGTTTCGATGCACTACATCAATTTTAAGTAAACTATCACTGTACATATTAATATATATATATATATATATAATAGGAAGTGGGGAAACCAGGGTGTCTCCACGTGCTGAGAGGGGAGAAAGAGCTCAAGAGCTTCGGTTTTTCCCACTCGCTCCTCCCCCAACCTCTCCCAGTACGTGGAGACATCCTGGTTTCCCCATCTTCTATGTTTAATGTGTGTGTATATGTATATATATATATGTATATACATATATAAATGTATATATATATATATGTGTATACCTGTATATATATATATACATATAAATAAATAAATAAATATATATATATATATATATATATATATATATATATATATATATATATATATATATATATATATATAAACAATGAACTGTGTACAGTGAGAGTTTCACTTAAAAATGATGCATTACATTGGAACAGGTCTAAAATAAATCTTAATTAAGTGGAAAAATGCAAGATTTTTCGTCTCTGTTATTATGGAGCAGTTATTTCACTTGAATTTATGTAATTTCTATTAGGGTTATTTATAGCTTTCGCTACAGCGATAGTCGTTTTACATTTTTTTAATACCGTCGTTTGGTGAACAAGAGCGAGAACTTTTCCGTAATCTTCCGTCTTATCCACTTGTGTAGTTTCATACATTCATCGAAATTCACTGTCAATTAAGTGAGACATGCTGTGATTATGTTTTGGATATGTATAAAATGTGTGTTCGTGGGTGCAAGGCGTTTTAAAGACGATTAAACATCGTGTGACACAGAATCCAAGAAACCTTGGCCTCGGACTATTTTCAATATCCCAGTAGGCAATAGGGATCATTCCTACAGAAACGTTATTTGCACCCAAGGAATAATGGTTTCGATGCTGTAAAAATGTGTATATTTTGAAGGAGATTATGTTAAGAATAATCGAAAGTTTCAAGTTCTTGAATGGTAAATAGTTTTTCAGAGAAACATGAAAATACCTAATAATTTGAATGAACCTTGTATAGAATAGTTCTGTCAAAGCAACGTATTTGATAAACGGGTTTGATTGAACGAACCGGTAAAGGGTAAAGTTGGCAGTCAGCTTCCAAAATCAATTTAAATTTGTTGCTTTCAAAAGGCAGTGACGGATATTTTAATGCACAGCTGTGAGGTATTATAAGTTTTGAAGTCTAAGGTTCTACGTAAAATTTCGTGGTAGGACTTGTACTGTGAAATAAGTTGACGTATTTACCCCCATTCACCATTTCCTTGACCTGTTATTATTTGAAGAATTCTAAATTTTGCGTAAACTGTTTACATTAGAACTGTCATCACCTTTATTGATGAACTGCGTGAAAAGGTTCAATATTTCACTTAACCCTTACAGAAAGTTACATGTTTGTAATGACAATGCATTATGTTTAAGTCTTTATACCAGTTTTTACATTTGATCTCGGATATAGTTTTAAAATGAATGAAGATAACCTTTTTCATAGTTTTTCAGTGGAGGAAACTTGGAGGAGCTACTCAAAGAATATGTGGAATGCTTTTGGAATGACGGCAAACTTTGAAAAGCGTCTAGAAGGTCCCGATTTCAGTTGTGTGCTGGATCAAATTTTTTCCTCCTATTACGAAAGCCTTATTTTCTTCTTTCATTTTCTTTGAATTTTTTTCAGAGCAGAGTTTTCCTGAACCTATTTGTCAAAAGTTTCCACCCCGTAGAAAACTTTCTGAAATCTACTGTGATCTAGCTGTATCAATAATCCTAGTTATTGTTTTACCAGGCCAAATTTTAAGTTATTTAAGTCCTACGTTTGTTTATTCTTATGGATGCTGATGAAAATAAGGTGAAATATTTTAAGGAATGTCCAAGAGGAAAAGGAAAATTGAAGGAGGGGAAAATGGGTGGTGGTGAAAGAGGTTATCACCCTCCAAGATGTTCATAAGTCTTTAATTTGCAACATATACTTCTTTGGATGAAGAAAAGTATCCCTTCAAGAGCATAACGCCAATAAGAATAAATAGGTTGAGATAATTTATAGTATTGCTAAGAACAATATTAAAAAAATATGAAAGAGGAATAAAATTGTGTTGATACAAAACTCTGAATATAGCCTGCCTATTCATTGATGATTATGAATGCGGGAAAGAGGAATCCGACAGGTTTATGGAACACTTAAATAGGTCCAGAGTGTCATTGTAATTCGCGTGGACGAGTAAGGATGCTATCGGGAGCAAATTTTAACTTGAACATCGATAATACCTTTGAGAAGATTATTTTCTATCTGCGTTTACGCGATGGTTTAAAGTTTGATTTGAATGCTCTCTTTTTCCCTTCAAGTGAGAAAATAAATTGGATAAAAACTTTTACGGTGCATCTTGAAATGATTTCAGTCGGCCGAAGTCGTAAAAAAGTTTACTGTGAGGAAAGATCGGATGGAAATCAGATGGAACGGTGAAGATTTTGTATTTGATCAATTCACGATATAATATTATGCATTGAAAATAGATCGATATCATTGTGATAGTCTTTCGCCATATTTTACCTATTTAGGGTTTAAAATTATTTGGATTTAAATAATCAACAATGTTTGGTGGATTTTTGTTTGATATGTCTTTTTTGTCTGTTCTTCCAATTTCCCAAATGTACTTGATGCATCGTGTGATGAAAAGATAGTTTATGTATGCCTAATGAATTTAAGATTCAAAACAATATGAATAGTTGATCCTAGAAGAACCAATTAAGTTTCACTTTAATAATGCTGATTAAAATGAACCCATAAATGTTTAAACTCGAGGTGGTTATATGATGACTTATTTAAGCATATATCTTAATTGTCCACAATATCATTTGAAAACTCTATAAAGTTTCCCCGAAATAGAGGAGGCGCGATGGAAACTGAAATGATTCTTAATTTTATTTTTGAATATTTTATTTCTTTTGATTATAACCTAGTTAAAATTTTTACAACGCAGAGTGCTTAACTGTTAAGTTAGTCTAGGAGGAACCATTATTAAATAAATTGAGGAGTAAGTAGACAAGTCGTGCGAACATTAAATTTTTCGTTGCCTCATACTGATTCTTTGCACAGTTGGAGAGGAGGGATATTGTCGAAGTTATTGCCTTTTACCAAAATGGAGAACACACTCTCGGAAACGAGGATCATAACCATGGAGGAGGTCAGTGGTTAACTTCCTTTATATTAAAGAGAACAGCAGTTTTTTATCCATCGGCACTAAGGTGTTACACTGGAAACATTTTTTTTGATCCGCATGATAAAGGGGAAATAATGTTTGTAAGCAAATGCGCAAATCCATGTTACATGGCTGAAAACAAACAGTAAACTGCCTGTGCATTTGCATGTAAGTTCCAGGCTTGTGTCACCAATATACGTTTAGCGCTGAAGAATTTTTCCGAGCAATTCCACTCTCATCTTAACAAGGTTTAGTATGCTTCGTTCACCAAGAAATTAATCTCAAGAATTTATTTGTGGAGACAGCGAGATTACAACCGTCGGGGTTTCGTTACAAAATTTCCAGGTCGAGAAATAGGGGGACATGAACATACAGGGTTCGTCCGGAAAATAAGTGTACTGAGCTCAGGAAAAAAAATTTATTACACTTTTACATATCTTAAGCTAATATTCCTCAAAATAGGACCCTTGTGAGTCGATACACTTGTTCCAGCGGCGTTCCCATTCCTGGAACGCTCCCGCGAAGGCATCATCGGGAACCTCTTTCTTTACCTCTTCAAGACACGTCGTCACGGCCTCTTTGACGGCGTCCAAAGTCCCGTATCGCGTTCCTTTCAAACTCCTCTTTATCTTCGGGAACAGAAAGAAGTCCGGTGGTGCCAAGTCCGGGCTGTAGGGCGGGTGCGGCAGCGTTGCCACGCCGTGCTTGGCCAAGAAGTCCGACACGATAAGCGCGGTGTGAGACGGCGCATTGTCGTGATGCAGCCGCCAGATGTTTTTGATCGCTGGCCGGACGCGGGCGACTCGTTTTCGAAGCCTGTCGAGCACTTGGACGTAAAATGCAGCATTTACAGTTTGTCGTTCAGGTAAAAATTCGTAGTGGACGACTCCCCTTTTGTCAAAAAAGACAATGAGCATCGCCTTGATCCGAGATTTGCTCATGCGAGCTTTCTTTTGACGGGGTGATGATGGGGTGTGCCACTCCGCACTTTGTCTCTTCGACTCCGGGCCGTACTCAAAGATCCACGTCTCGTCACCCGAAACAACGTTCTCTAAAAAATGTGGATCATTTTTGCAGTGATCCGCAAGTTGTGTCGCGATTTCCAAACGATTGAGTCTTTGATCATCACTGAGCACTTTCGGCACCAACTTTGCACAAATATTTCGCATCTGTAATTGCTCCCTAATAATCTCGTGCACTATTATTTTTGGCACATTACACTGCTCTGCTATCATCCGAACACTAAGATGACGATCAGAGTTCAGTACATCGCGAACATTTCGCACATTTTCGTCGGTGAGTGTCGTTGATGGGCGTCCAGGCCGTGGTTCGTCGTCGACCTCTTCTCTGCCCTCCACGAACATCTTGTGCCACCGAAAGATCATGTTTCTGGACATGGCTGACTCCCCGTAAGCCTGGTTAATCATACCGACAGTTTCGGTAGACGATTTCCCAAGCTTTACCGCAAATTTGATGGAATAACGCTGCTCCAAAAACTTCGGCATCGCGTTCCGTGACGTGGGTCGAGCGTGGAGGTTCGCGTTAACAGAGCTCCTCACTACACCACAGCTCAGAGCCGACTGCCTTTTTCAGCGTCGCTTGCCAACATATCCCCCTCCAATCGCAGCCTGTCAGAGCGGTGCTGGGCGCGCCTGGAGCGGCGGGAAAAAATCAGTACCTTTATTTTCCGGACGAACCCTGTATACTTCTATTTAAAGGCGATGAAAAAGAAAGCAATGTATCCCTGAAGGTATACCACGTGTTTGCTCAGATGTGTTACGCCGGTTGCATGTTGCGACTAGCTAGGCTGAAGCAGGATGCTGATGAAAGGTTGGGATTAAAAGAAAAGGTGACGAATTCGAATTCGACACCTGAAAAATCTCCTTAGTTTTTATCCCTTACATTATTAATATGATGAATGTGTAAGTGGGTCTGAATTTTTTTTCTAAATTTTGGGAAAGTTTTCTGTTTATACCCTTTGATCATCGCTTCTCTCTTTTAAAGTGGAAATATGGCATGAAAATGCGTGTTGTATTCTGAAATGCGTATTTCAGAAGAAGAAATTTCACTGGGCTAAATGGTTTTTGATTAAGAAATATTTAAGGAAAAGGTATTACTAGTACTATTACCTTTCCCCAGAATTGATATCGGCGTACAGCTTTCCCTTAAAATTATTAATTTATTCGCTTTAAGGGCCGGTTTTTTTACATTTCTGCTTTGGAAAATTTTTATCATCCATAAAAGAGAATCCAAATCGTTGGAAGTGAGAATACGACAAGCGTTTTCTCGATAAAATTCGATTTGGTATCCAGTACAATTCTTTCGGGTACTTATTTCAGTTATTGATTCACCAAATTCAAGAACAATGAAGCTTTTGCCGTTTCTTAATGGCCAAACGCTTGAAGCACGTCAGACATCAAGCGTCGAATAGCACAAGCTAAGACGGCATTCATGGCTAAAAGGCCTCTACTCTGCTCGAAGAGCATAAGACTGGAGACAAGGAAACAGTACGTGAAAACATTCGTATGTGCAATGGCCCTCTACGGATCAGAAGCATGGACCATTGGAAAAACGGATCAGAAAAGAATAGAAGCCTTCGAGACCTGGTGCTGGAGGAGGATGTTGAAAATCAAATGGACGGAAAAGGTGAGAAATGAAGAGGTATACAGAAGAATCGGAGAAGAGAGGACTCTGTGGAACACCATACGCCAAAGAAGAATAAGGTGGGTCGGCCACGTAATGAGGCACAACAGTTACGTGGGAAGTATAATGGAAGGAAAAATTGAAGGGAAAGCCCCCCGAGGAAGACCAAGAGACAAGTATCTGGGGCAAGTGAAGAAGGATACGGGGAAGAAGAGCCATAGGGAAGTGAAGGAGCTAGCATGGGATAGGGAGGAATGGAGGGCTGCAGTACACCAATTCTAGGATTGTAATACTAAAAAAAAAAAAAATGGCCAAACAATAGAAATTTTCCAGTGCATCGTCTCCAGGTGATGCACTATATCATGACTAAAGATAATGTGATACATCAAAACCTTCTCGGCTATAAATCTTAAATTAGAGAAAAAGTGTTGCTATTTGTCCATTAATATGCTCAAAACATACCTTATCAAGCCTAAAATTACGCAATTTATTTTTCCGCGTACATTGAATTATAAAAATGAAACAAATAATGCTTAAATTGAAAAAGACTTACTTGGGTGAAAATCGAACAGGCATACTCTGGTTCATTATTCAAAGAATTTATATCACCACCTCCGTGATTTGGCATTCAATTACGTAATTTAAAATGCTGTTAAAATACCAATGTGAATTTTTGCTGAATGTGTTCAAGTTTTCCGCAATTATTATTATCTTATCATTCATGATAGAATTTTGATGGTCACATGTAGAACATGACTACCTTTCTTGGCCTCGTCTAGCAAAAAAAAACATGACATCCAACATTACTTTAAGTCCCTCTTTAAATCTGGATACATCCCTCCTCCCTCAATTCCGTCCGACATGCATATTTTATTCATACATCTTCCTGGCTTGCCCAAGGTTCTCCCCTCTATCAAAGCCTTCATCATCTCATTAACACAGAAAATGATCTGTATCTATATTTCCTGCCTCATTTGGATTTCTTCCAACAATATTCTCCTCTTCTGCCAAACTTGCACTTTTTCGTTTCTGATTATTTCACTTTTGCCATCCTTTTTCTCATGTATATCACAAAATTCTCCTATTAATGATTATCATCTTACTTCAATGACTATTTCCGTGCCATATGGAACCACAGTCCATACTAAAGTTTTGACTAGCCGTATCTTAACACCCTCCGTAAGCGTCGCTGTCATCAACTCATTTTTGCTAAGTTTAATTATTCTTCTTGAAGCCGTAGTAGTTTGATCATCTTGGATCAAAACACTTTCGAGATAGGTAAACTTTTCCACCTGTTGTAGTTTTTATCCTCCCATGTAATCATTTAACTCATTTCCTTTCTCTCTTTCCCGAAAACTTCTTAACTTTTTTGCATTAATTCTCATTTTATACTATTGATTTCAAAATGCGCTCATCAATACTTTTATGAAATTCTGTCTAGCTAAAACTTGGTCATCCACAAACTCAAATGATTATATGTATTAGTTCCAGTTCTTCCGATGACTCTTTTACCATTTATTGAAGATACATGTAAGTTAAAATTGTACGCTGAAAATCACGTGTTATAATGGATTCTGCTGCGTTTCTTCTCTTCCTAATATTTATTCATCGTGACGGTCCATATTCATGACACTATTATAATGCAGTAATCGGAAATTTTTAGCCAAATAGGAGCATAGAAAAGTTCATTTAAAGGTTATCAATCCTCAACTTATAACTTTTGCCGACCATTCCTTCTTTCGCAATTTATTTTATTATTCGGTAACCTCAACACTCCACAAAAGTATTTCGGAGGAGAATTTTCCCCTCCTGAATCGTTCGTGAAATTCCTCTCTCAGCGTTTTTTTTTTCGGAAATTAGTGAACCAAGTACTGAGGAAAGATAGAACGCTTTGAGATGTGGGTCATCCACAAGGGAGGGATGTCGACGCATCTGCAGCCGTCCTAGTTCTACGTGTGGTTTGGGTTGCTCCTCCTCGAGAATTTTTTGCTTTATTTTTTCCCGAGGAATGTAAACACTCTTCAGTAGCCCACCAATCACCCTCTGCCTACGCAAGGGAGCATGATTGGTGACCATGTGCTGTCAGCAACGGCTTTGCCTTTCGCATTTTTTTAAACCTGAAACTCTCAAGAATTATTTTAAGGGTTAAATATGTGTACCGTGGATTTCAACCATTTTACCCATGTGGCCACTCATGGAAAATTTCGGTACGGTACATTCATTTTTTAAGAATGGGTATTTTGGATTAAAAATTTTGGGCAATTTGGATATGTTGAAAATATTCTGCCGGTATTGCTGACCGTTTATCGTGTCGTCTTTAGAGAATAAAAAATATTCTAGAGACCCATTCTTATGTTTAACTTGCCGAACTTTGAACTCATTTAAATGACCGCGATGTGGCTACTAAGATTGTTAACATTGGCGTAGTTGCCGCATTTGTTGTAATTATTGAGTGAGATAACAGATAGTTGACATCATTGAGTTTACGTGGAGTTATTTGGTAGATGAAGGATTTTTTAGAAGGAGTAGGGAAAGGAGGGCGGATAGAAAGTCGGTGTAAAAAATTGCCCACTCTTCACAAAAGACGTCAAGGAACTCATAGTTTAACTTCCCATTCGACGGACGGTGTAATCTATCCACTTCACATGGCATCCAAGTAGGGATCCGGATATTACTCGCAATGGAAAATTCCGCCAACGTCGCGATATGCACACAGCTTATTCATTTAATCCTCCCGGGTGAAACATGTAGGGGAAAAATCTCCTATCGACTCTCCGATGGTGTCATCTATTGAACCGGAATTCATTTGCATTCGAGCGTATTAATTAGATGTGCTACAAAAATATACCTTCTGGCAAAATTTAAAATAAATCTCCACAAGAATGCAGTCTCCACCTGATCACTGGAGTAAAATTAAGAAACAATAATTTTGAATTCGAAAAGTCAATCAATTACAGGTATAGAATTCTCATCAATTTTTGACAGCAATACTTGAAACGAAAATATATGTAGCTTCGTTTATCCAAGTTAACCTGAGAGGTGGTCGCCTTTAGTAACGTTTGTCTTGGAAGCTTAAGTGACACCTGGCGAAAAAAAATAAATAGTTGATGCTTTTTTGTGGAAGTATTTGCACCATAAAAATTTATCACTATATTCAAGTATTTTTACACATAGGTGAAATCAATATTTATTTGCGGTTTTATATTCAAAATAAGGATTAAGTACTCGTATGAACGTATTTCTTTCTTTCGACCAACGTGTCAAAGGTAAAAATATTAAAATTGGTAGAAAATTGTCTCCTCACAAAAAATGTGTTTTTTTTAGTTTTAAGTTATACTTATATGCTATATTTTTTAAATGAGACAAGCTTTACGTTAGTAATTACTGCAATTTACTAACGCATAAAAATCTAAGGATTTCGAAGTATGACACCAAAAATCCTCAAACATTTAATGCAATAAATATATTTTATTGGAAATTAACTCCCATTCTAACCAAAAATTATTTAGATTTTGGAAAAGTGTCGCATTTTTTCCACAATTACCACAATTTTGGTCTGAAGTAAATTTAAATATATTGCTTATAATATTTCTCCTAGGTAACCTGTGAGCTCATTTTTTTCATATCATTAGTATACCGTTAGAAATTTGTAACTATGAAATTATTTTTAATTTTCACATACAAATGAGACTGTTCATCGGATTAAGTTTTCTTGTTCTTTTGTAAAACTTTCTAAGATGGTTTTAGATTAAAATATTTGCTCTTTTCCAAAAAAAAGTATTTGAAACATTCTGTTGCTTTTTTAAGTATCAATGATTTATATTTTGTCTTTAAAACCTCAAACCTTTGTTTGTTAATTAAACATTGCCATTTGTGGCAATGACATTGTTCAAAATACGAACCCAATTTCGTTCTCATATGGAAATATGTAAAGAGTAATTTCTGCTAAAATACTAAATATGATACTTTACTCACGGATTATAATTGATGAAAAAATAAATTTAGATGCTATTTAATTGCAAACATATAAATATATTGTCAGCCAATGTCATATTGTCAGTAAATCAGCTAATTTTCCGTTAAGACTGTTTTCTTGAAAATGGCTTGGGCACCCATCGTAAATTAAATATAAAAAAGAGCATCGGGGTAATTATTAGTGATTCAAGAATATGCGATAGCTCCATTTAAAATCAATATATTAAAATAAATAATTTAGAAGTATTTAAAGGGATAGTTTGTGAACCACCCTTCAGAATGCTCTGAATGGCTAAAACGTTGAAACCAACTGGGAAATAAATGATACCGATAGATATAACCTTTGCGTAAAATGATGCAGCTAAAGATATTCAGAATTACTCCATTGTCCTCGCTTAGGAATTTTTTTCGCTAAATTTTATCAAGTTATTAATTTTGAGATTGCCGAATACCTCAGACACGGTAGCTGAATAATGCTTCTGCATGTTATATTGCGAGTTCACAATTTGCATGATGCAGTATTGATTTTACCATTATTGTGAAGAAAATTAGTCATGTTAAGCAATCATTTAAATGGACTTGCGAGAGTTTTTCATGTGACACATGTTGTTTCTAGTAGTCAACTGTTTACATTAGTTTCGGATGGACCAACTGACAGGAAGAGTTTTTCATGTGATACATGTTGTTACTAGTAGTTAATTGTTTACATAACTTTCGGATGGACCAACTGACAAACCATTGCTTCATTCCTGACCCTTTCTTAAAAAGGTAATACACTGCAATAACATTCTGCTCATTTCTCAAATACTTTTTGGCTCCATCCCATGCAATATGTCTATTCTTTTCCTCCCACTACCTCGCCTGCCTGACATTCTCCTCAATTCCCCATCAAAATGCTCTGCAATCACCTTCCCTGCCACCTTAGGATTTGTTCCTCAAATTTTCTATCTTCCTCCATCATGCCTGGTATCTACTTCTTCGTTTGTTTTTCTTTTTATCTATTCCACCTTTCCCATATTTATTGAAACAAATCTTATCAAAGCCTCCTATCTACGCCTATCGTTTTGTTTCCATGGTCATATTTCCGCGCCGTACAAATCCTCACTCTATTTCTAAGTTTTCATTAAATGCGCAACATATCTAAGCTTAAAATAGTACTAATAATATACATGTAAGATTATCAAATACTCGTGATTAATAAAAGTAAACCTTGTATAGATTACAATTGCAATCTATTTATTCGAACGAATTCCCCTTAGAGTGGTGGTAGAAGCAAAATCCAGAGCTACAGACTCCAGATAGACGCTCTTTAAAAGACAGATGTCCTTTAGCGACATATTCCGTGGCGCGATAATCGGCGAGAATACACGGAGCGCACACAATAAATTGTCCCTATTTCGTCTCCTTCCATACCTTTTCTCTCCTTCTTCTATCCAATTTCTACCTTTCTCCTTTGTCCTACGCCCGCTGCCAAAGAATCTAGAGATCCTAACCCTGAATGACTAAATGTCTACAGATACCTTATCCTTTAAGTAAACGAAAGTCAAAACCTATCAGTTATTCCAAGTTAAGCATAAATATGATCTTACATTCATATTTCCTCTTTTCATAGTTCGATGGGGATTATAATTTGCTTCTAAAATACTTCCTAAGTAGGAGATCTGTTTATAAGTGTAATTTATTTTCAGAGATTCAGGTTTTAATTTAACATTCAGCCTATGAGTTATTCCGAAACTGGTTCTAATCAAGTTTACCATGAAGTTCTACATCTAACATTAAATGACTTTGTTCAATCTTGATCTCCTATTCATAAAAAAAGCAGACGCATCAGAATCTTATACACTAACACACAAACCAACATCTCATTCCATGTGAGCCATATCAAGAAGAACAAAGTATTATCCTTTTTATTACTCCTTTTCATATTTTTCCTCCAAAATACTTTAAATTAATCCTATTTTTAACCCAAGCCGTCGACACGTTGCACGATAATTTTTACCCCAAAAAGAGAGATCTTGCGTGAGAGTGGTGTTAATCGTTGGCCTCTGTTCTGCTCTCCCTGCGGTCATGGTCCTGGATTCCTGCCATTTGCCAGTCGCTATTTTAGGCAGGGGATCATGTAGTGAGAGAAGGGTGCGGTCGATGGCGTAGTATTGTGTTCAGGGGTGCCGTTACGAGATGTTAGGGCTTAGGCATGAACAGGCATATCCGACGCGCTCTTGTAAACGTGTCCCCTTGGACATGGTCACAGGCTTCACGGTGCTGCGGGTTAGCTCGAAAATAAAGGTAAATAAATAATAGCTATGAATATCTGGTTTACACACAAATTCCCTTCTTACATTTACAAAATTTCTACTGATGCGAAATATAGACGGTATGGCTGTGGACAGACAGGCATTTTATAGAATATATTGATACCAGAAATATCGGAGAATAATTTTGGATTTACTGTACTATTTATTGTTTTGATGAACACTAATTTTATTTCATCCACTGTTCTCCTTATCTATAATTTGCAATTATTTAATCTACGCTAATTCTGTTACGTAGATTTAGGCGTTTAGTTGAGTAAGGCGTACACGACAGCTTGCTCAAATTCTTACTAACCCACTATGGACAAAACATGTCCGCTTATTTAGAATTTTCTGGAGTAAGGGGTGAGGGGAATGTTGGGTGTTCTTTGGAATGGGAGAAAAGGGGTAGACAGAAAGGAAACAGAAATCCTTCCCATCGTATTTACCCCCTCTCTCTTCGTTCCCCCTCCAAATGAGACCTGAAATTCCCCCTCACCTTTCTAGATTAAGAAAAATGTATAGATTATGTCACTTATGTCTTTTGCTCTTATGAAAACTTCCATTGTTGACATGTCATTAACGTTGAAATCATGGTCCTAATTAATCTTTTTAGTGAAATAGCATCATGATTTATTTTAATATTATATTACTATAATGAAAGTTTTCATTGAATTTTTCTTGACAAATTTACTGTATTTCTCATTTTTCGCTCTCCTCTCTTCGTAATTGTAATAACATAACTAACTTATTATTTTTTATTCCTGTTCTTAATTCTACTTAATTGCATACCAATTTCCTGAATTTATTGCATTATTAAGCCATAAGTACCTCCTAAGTTTGTTATGTGTTTCTTCTAAACCGATGAATGCTTTAAAGCTTTTCTTGTACGACAGGAAGGTAGGTAATGTTTCATATGCGTGCATTTTCATTATTACTTTATTCTTTCTTATCATCACGTATATTTCTTATTCTTAGAGAACCGGTTATACAGCCAAATTTTATATCATACTGGTAACATTGGTTCATTAATGTCCTCTGTAGGGATTGGAAGCCACTGAAATGGGCTGACTTAAGCTTGGCCACCCTCAATTTAGTTGATTTTATTACCATATCTCCTTGTTAAATGTCTACTGATACATATATAAGACTCCTTATAATATTACGTCATTGAGTTCATCATGGCAAGGTAATGGTATGACTTATCAAAGAGTGTCCCTATCGACACTTTAGAAATATTATTAAATTAGTTTCGAGCATCTATTTTTCTTCTATCGCATTAAATTATGGTGGTGAAAGCCTATTTTCGAGAAAATCGTCATGGGTGCTCGCTGAATTCTACTTCAGCCAAAGAGTTATAGTTTTTGTTTGTTTTTTAGAAGTAATTTTTTTATCGATGTGTTTGTTTTCATAAGTATTTTTCACAGAAGTTGCGCATGCCTTTCTCTTTTGAGTTGATATTCTTACTCGTATCAGATAGGATGTTGTGTCATGGTGACGTTCGTTTCCATCATTTAGGTAGAAATTTGAGTGCTGTGGTGTCTAAAAGTTTCAATTGTCCTTATTCTGTGATTTTTTAGGGCTGGAATGTGATTCGATTGGACCTCTTGAAGTGATCTTATGACAGATGAAGAATTTTCACGTCTGTGACAGAATTCGGTGATGTAGAAGTGACCTAACTTTCCTTTCTCCGCGGATGGAACTTCCAACGACTTCCTACCAATGGACAACTATAGATGCACTGACATCAGCAAAAGGTAGGGCTTTTCTCTCAGGCATACCCGAAATGTAGTTAAATAATACACGCTAAAGAAATATTTGGTGATTTTTCATAAAACTCAATTAACTGCGTTCCTTTATATGCATCGTCACATAAATTTTGTGTATTGTTATCTCCTTGAGCCGAATAAAAAATTCCGTGTTTTTACCGACTGCTCAAAAAAGAGTTTTGTTTTCAGGGTTTATGATATGACTTTCTTCGCTATATCATGATAGCCAGACTGCCAAACTTATTTTCATGAATGAAGTATCGTTAAATTCCTTAAATGATCCAAAGTAATAAAAATAGAAGTGAAATTTAAGTATTAACCCGATAAAATACTGAAATATTTCCGACTGCATGGCAATTGCGGCAGTGTAAGAATTTTAAGTGAAAGTATCTTTAAGAAAATGTGTACAATCATATTTTTTCTTGACGATTGTGATGAACAGGTGAGGATTAAAACTAAAAAGATATTGATCTGCAGCAAAATAACTGAGGTGACATGAATACTAAACTTGATAACGGAAATCTAGGAAAAATGGTAGAGAGTTTTTCACTTGTTAAGTAGAATTATAAAGATTTACGAAGTAACTCGTAAGAAGCAAGACGGAGTTATCAGTTAGTGATACTTGGTAAAGTAACACAGGCATAGAGAGCTTTCTGCGGGGAAGAGAAGTCTACTAACGAGAAAATGATTCCTAAGAAAGGGAAATCTTCATGAAAAAGTTTACCCGATCATACTTTGTTTATGGTATGAGGAATAACACCATGAGAATGGAAAGTGACAATGATATTAATGGAAAATATTGAGGATCGAATGTCTAAGTTTTTAATGATCGTGGTAAAATGAGGATTTTAAATATAATGGATAACGGTTTCGGATAGAGTTGGAGCCATTGTGACCTTTTTGTGGCAATTGACAAGGAAAAATTGAACTGAAGGGTCTATGGATGGAAACGCAAGATGAAATGTGTAATGAAAAATAGAATAATGTCAGACATCAAAGTAAGGAGATACAGGTATGTAGACTTGGTGAGGCTTCCCTTGAGAACAGTTGAACAAGACAAAGGTGTTCTCTTTCATTAATTATATTCGACGTATGCTATGAGAAGGGAATACATAGTTTTAAAGGCAAAACCATAGGAGTGCAGGCGCACGTAGAAGCAAACCTATTAGTTCCATTTCACGTTGCACGCGATAACAATTATTTGAAAAGGTTTTAAAGCCGACTTCTGTTAACATAGAAGAAGATAACAAAATTGCACAACGTAAGTGAATCGAAAAAGCAAGTAGGAAAATATAGTAATCTGCTGAGTGAAAAACAAAAGATTGCAGGTACATGAATTGCATGCATAAAATTGAGAATTAGGGAATGATGCTTTGATAAGTTTTTTAGCCATATTTTAATATTCTTAGACAGAGCATAATTTTAGCAGGTTAGAGCAATCACAAAAATATTAACTATAGAATAAAACTTTAAAACACGACGCAAAAAATCACGAAATTGAAAAAATTTCGCAAGAGAGTACAGGTTACAGACATTACCTACATTAAATTCTTTGCATCTTGGTAGATAAATTATGTATGGTGACGGGATCAGATAAAAGAAAGCTGGTGACAGATTGCTTTATACGGAATAATGTTGAAGGTAAAATTGAGAGAAAGATATAATGAAGAAGTTTAATGAAGAGCTCGCGAAGAAACCGAGTCTATGGTATTGAGTGCAGTAAAGGTTAAATTCAGCGTGCATATTTTTAGAAATATGACCTTGCTGTATAAAATGTTGGGAGTCGAAAAATGCAAGATAATATATAAATCATGGGATGAGAAAATTTGAGAAGAATAAGAAGAAATATGCTTCATTTGGAACGCAGTAACGGGACAAATGTGAAAATAAAATATTTTGTAGCTCAAAAGACGAAAAGGTTTTTCTGCTGGAAGAAAAATACATGTAACTTTAAAATAAAAAACCAAGCATAAAAATGAGGATGCTAATCTTCAAGATACAAATTAATTTTGAATACGTATACTTCCTCAGGGATATCTGTAGTCTTATATCTCCCAACTTATGCCGCTATATGAGCTTATTTATTCGACAATTTGCTTTTCAGTGATTGCTATTACTTCCACCTACCAGACTCAGCGCTTTTATTAAAATTTTTTTCATGCTGCTTGCTTACTCCCACGTGTAAATTGATTTGCTTCATATTCGCAAAGTTTATTCGTCTGATCTCTATGGGTCCCCTTGCTTGAATAATTAATGAAATGACATTTGATTTGGAAAAACAAAATAATATACGGATCGTGATGTAAAAAGCAAACGAAAACAGTCTCCTGCAACTGCAGTCCTTCTGTCACATCTCTCTACCTCATCGAACGAATATGATTGCAAAAGTAATTGATATTCTATACTCTTTTAGGCTTTTATTTTTGGGATTGTTTGATGTCCATATTAAAAGAGTTTGTAATTTTCCACAGACTTTATTTCGCTGTATAACGCGTTTCACCTGCTTGCGGTGTCTGATGTTGCCGCAAGTCAGCAAAACGCGTTGTAACATGAAATAAAGTCTGTGGAAAACTACATACCCTTTTAATTGATATTCTATTAAAAGATTCAATGAGTTGAGCTTTTGGACGTATGCTGTGCATGTACTGCTGCGGTAATCAAAAGAAGTAAGCAATAAAAAGAAAACCGCATACATGCTATATGAATATCAAAATAGATTCGCACATTAAATAATGTTGGGAGAAGTCCAGCAATGAATAAATTTCAAAATTAATCAGAGAAAAGGCTTTCCAGCAATGATTCCTATAAACAAATTATTGACACCAAATATGAAAAACTAACGTTTTTACAAATTATCTTTTTATCAGCAAATTAAGTGTTGATAAAAATTGGGATCAGTTCGTATTTATTTTTATCCAATTTGTTTAAAACGTTGTAAACATTTTTTAGGAGATAAAAAAAATTATGGAAAAGTTAAAGCTGTTGCATGAGACCATCAAACTAAACCCATCGCTAGCAATCGAGTATTGTGACTTTGCGTCCTTAATGGAAGGTTAATAAAGTGATGCTTGGGATGAAAGTACTAGTATATGCATAGGGGAAAATATAGGTTGTAGAATTGAATGATTAAAACGTGGTTTCAACTATTGAGGAAATTTTTTGAAAGGCCGATAAAAATCATTTCCATTTAAAACAAAGAAAATGCCAAAAGAATTCATCTAAACCTACATCTATGCAATATCTAAGAAACTGTCGATTGAGCATGTGGTGGAGGGCACCAGGCACACATGCAAGCAATATTAATTCATGCTTGCATGTTATAATATAGAAAAACACTCCGAAACGTACACACATACTTGCCTGTGCACAAAAAGTAACCGGGGTTCAACTAAATCGTATTTTGATTTGGATTCATTGAATATTAATGGTATAGGATGCAGTTAGTGATTTACCCCTAACGCAAGGAAAATTAAAAAATAATGGGAAAACAAAATTAGAAGATGCAGAAAAAAATATTCTCTTTCTGGGAAGTAATAAAATTGGTCAACATAGTTGAAATAAATAAATGAGATTAAAAGAATATCTTCCACGAGACGTAATAGATAAGGAGGGCACTCATTCAAAGTAGCTGAAAATTTTGCGTTAACAGCAATAAATGGAAGAAAATTGATGTTTTACAGGCAAATGTTGCAGTTTAAAGGGACTTTTCAAACACATCCAACGTATAAATTTTGTAAAGAACGAAGTGAAAGAGAAAAATTGTACATTCGCATGCATAAACTTACACATTTAGAGGAGCTACAGATCGAGGAAGAGAGCCGGTGAAAGCAGACCAGAAAATTACAGCTCTCTGTGTGGGGTTCATGAAACGGATATACATATGATGTTAGCCGTGACACATAAGAAAAGGTGAGGAGTCGAAGATGTCTGCGTGGGAAAAAATCGCATATAGAAATGCATTACTTCAATACTGGTGTTCGATGTCTGCTACTGGTACTATTGAAACTATTATATACGTTTCATGGAAAACTAATAAAAGTCATTCGCGTTACATATAATTAATATAAATTATGTATTTATAAATTATTGAATTATTTTTTAATTAGCGGATTATTAAATTACTTGTTTATGGCTAGCCGAATATTCATTATTTTGATTTTAAATTATTTTAATTTTTTCCGAAAATTTCTCTTGTTAAGAGTTGCATTGTGATGCCATTTCCACATGTGCCACTATTTCACTGGTCCAATAATTCTTCGTCTACACGATACTTATTTCAGTTCTGTATTTAAGATACAATTCAAATCCTATCGCTCATTAGGAGGGAAATTGCATTCGATATTTATGTTGGTTCCGATTTGCAAAACTGTAAACAGAAATGTGGACTATGATAATTTTCTGCTAGATTCTTGAATCCAGAGAAAATTCACAGATTAGATGGGGCGTTGTTTCAAGTGATCATCAATTGCTTCGCCAGAGTCAACTTTATTTTGCATTTAAAAAAATAGAGTTTACGAAAAAACAAAACAATGGAGTTAGCTCATGCGCAAAAGTCTTTAAAAGGGTTGAAATAACAGAGATAGGGCTAGTAAAATTTTCTACTAAATAAGTAAAAATGGTTGTCATCATAGACCTAACACCTGTGTATGCATCAAATATTGGACATCTTGATGTCATTAACTAAAGTAAATCAGCGTCAAGGGAAACTATAGATGCATATGAATAATCTCATTGTTCATTTTGATAGGTGCTTGAGATCTTTCAACTGAAATCGAGCATCAATTCTGATAAACAATGTTTATTTTTGTTTCCTCAGATGGAAAAACTTTTGGTTGCCCTCGCGGAATACTTCCCTTCAATCAATATTATTTTGCACGTTCGCCTCTTTCCAGACACTTTCACGTAGTATGGCGTTATAGACGTACGCTGAGATATAACAGTAAAACAATTACTTTTTCAGCGTTATAAAAATGAGTTCCATTACATTCTAACGCTCTATAATTTGGGTCCAATCTTATAGAAATAATGGTACTACATTTTATGAGAAGGGTAGCTAAAGCTAAGATAAGGGTAGCTAAGTGTAGGTAAAGAATTTATCTATTTAATATAATAATCAGAAAAGGAATTCCAAAATAATAAGATCAGGGAGCTACTTAAATGCTAGTAATAAAGTACTTCGTTTCTCAAATTTTTATTAAATTACTTATTTTGTTATTTTGATGCATTACTTTTCTTTCGGCTTGTTTAGCAAAAGTAAAATGTAATTAAGATAGTTCCTCTCTCGGTTTGAAAGATATTCTTTTTACATGACAAAAAACAGCCGCAGATTTGAGCCTCTCTTCGGGTATTCTAAGACATTTTTCATTTAGGGCTCCATAAGGTTTTGAGTAAATGACTCGCGTATTACGCCATTGAATTTTTCTACTTCGTTTCATCCGAGGAGATTATTTTCAATCCTACTCCTACTGATACAGTTGCTAGGGAACCGAGTGGAACCACTACACGGTACAACGCAAATTTTAATGACTCCTATTCTGAATCCTTTTTCGTCGCCCATCATGACAACTTTTTCGAGAAATCCCCCTTTAATCGATTCACAGTCTCAGATTCCTCTAGGTAATTGTTATTAAGACCAAATTCATCTTGATGTACGAGGCATATTCATAGAGTAAGGGCCGTTTGCTTATATTTAAATATTGGTGCTTCAGAACACAGTTTTACTCCTGCGGCACCATCTACTGATGCATTGAGAAGCTATAGCCACATTTGTTGGCTGGCAGAACAATTTCTTTTACTTGGACGCACTAATGTCTACAATATTTTCACGGAAAACCTCTGATACCACAAATTTTGTGCAATGTGGGTACCGAAATATTGCTGCCAAATCCAATAAAAAAATTCAAGATTTTCGTTGGGAACTCTTTGACCACCCACCGTATAGTCCTGACCTTGCACCTAGCGACTACTTCCTCTTCTTGCACTTGAAACAGTGGCTCGGGGGAAAACGTTTCGAAACCGAAGAGGAGCTCAAGAACGGCGTTGTCAATTGGTTCAATTCTCAGGCGGCGAGCTTCTACGCAGAGGGGTTAAAGAAGCTGGTGCAGCGGTACGAAAAATGCTTAGATTTGGATGGCGATTATGTAGAGAAGTGAAGTAGGTTTGTAGCTGACTAAAAGTGCCGATAAAATGTGTTTCATATGAGTATATTTTTTCCTGTGACCGATCGGCCCTTACTTTATGAGAATGCCTCGTGTATAAATAATCCAAGCTCCTCACGTTAACAGTGGAAACTAGAATCACATTTCAGAAAGGCTACTACACTGAAGGTTTGTCATAAAAGAATAGGGAACTATTTATTATAAAATAGATAGGCTCGAATTGAGCAATTTTTAACTGTTCAAACACTTGGGCATTAAACTGACATTGAACCTTTCCTGGGGTTTAATAATAAAGAAGAGTATGAGGATCAGCCTTAAAGATAAGCCTGTTTTCGCTAGACGATTTGTAAGAGAATATGAAGGAAAATGCAAGATGGATGAGCTACTCCTCTTTAGTTAGTTCACATTAGAATACGCGCCAAGCATTTGATATCCATGGGAAGAAAATATTAATCCAGGAATTTGTAAAGGTTAAGAGAAAATCCTCTAGGTTTGTTAAAAATTACTACGAGAACCGATTAAGTGTGACGCATATGCTGCAAGAACTAGGTTTCAGGTTACGACGCATAGCCGTGCATTAATTTCGTGTATTCTCACCAATGTGATGCGGGATGAGGGGCCTTAGTGAATACCAACATCTGCAATCAGTTAAATAATTTATGAAGAGGAATGGCGTGCGGAATTAACTTTGAAGCTGCGGTCAGTGGCGTAAGTCCCATGGAGAGTCGGCCAATGACCGCGACGGAGGAAGGCGATGATGATATCATTATAACAGCATGAAACCAAACTAGACACCCGTACCAAGCTTCATTAGTACGACCAAGACTATGTAAATTTAGGAACCAATCTCAGCTTCACTAACGTTAGAAAAGAATACCTAGTTCTATGGAGATGCTTAACTGTGAGTTAAATTACCGGCATTTGTAATTAATACTGCGAAAGACATTTTATATTGCAATGAATAAACATTGCCTTCTGTTGCAACTGTAATCCAGGATTACATTAATTTTTAAAACGTTTATATATGAATTAAACATATGCGTCCATAGCAAGAATCCTGCAACTCTTATCACTCCTATGCATACAACTCTTACAACTACTCTAATATACTTCTATTGTGAATGAGGGAAATAAGCTTAATATGGCGACAAAAGAAGTTTGTTGACGACTTAACTAATGTCGGCAGGAAGGAGTAGAGTGAAAAAATTAAATTAATTCATTAAATTCCTTTTGACTATCATCCATTTTGTAGGAAAAAATTGCTCACACTCTTTCATCCTAGGGTGAATCTATTGATAGGGGATTGAGAGTATACCCCCACACCCTTAGAAAATATTATGACTTTAATAAAATTAAAAAGGATATGTCTTTATATACCCGATACAAATTTTAAAGGTCTATTGACTCCGGAGAATTAAATTATCTCTCTGCTCTAGGATGAGTAGCGGTTTCCCAATTGCTACAATTATTTTTCAACTTTAATGTATGAAAGTGAATGAAAGTGATTATCACCTCAGATGTTTTGTTGGGTCCGCTACATGTTTCATCTCTCGATTTTTTGTTGAGGCAAATACGTGAAAAATACATATATTATACTCCATGGTACTGAAAATCCATGTGGAGGTGATAATCTACGTAATAAATACGAGGGTCATCCGGAAAGTAGTACCCGTTCGTGAAATAAAGACACAAAAGTAAATATTAACAAACATAAAAAATTTTATTTGAAAGAGGATACTTTAAACTACTTCTCAACATAATCTCCAAGCAAATTAAGGCATTTGTCATAACGTGTGACAAGTTTCTGTATTCCTGCTGCATAGTCCTTCGCCGCCAGGTCATTGAGATACGCGAGGGACCCATCTTGCACAAATTTTTGCATAATGCAGATGGTGTTTAACAATTTCATGAACAATTGTTCGAGAAACAACCTTGTGCTACTTTACACTTCATTTCATGCATGAGGGAAATAAACATTATTTAACATTCATAAAGAATTTTGCGTATTGGATATTGCCATATTTGACGAATGAACCAAATATTCTTATATAATAATAGATCAAATCTTCAAAGGGACGCTAAGGTTGCTAATTGCGGAGAAAATGTGATTATTGATCAATAAATTAAGGGATTAAATCCAAGTGACCTTTCTAGATACCACAATTTAATACGAGTGGATGTGCAAATACCATTAATGATTGAAATACTCGCTATGAAGTGTTTTACATGATCAGAGCTTTATCTTCAACTTCCAAAACCTAACTTAGAGTTAATTACAATTGTAGTTTTAGTACACCGGGTGAGTTTACTGGAATATCTCCAAAACATCCTGTCGGAACAATATTATCCCACCAGGGCTGTTCCATTAGTAGTAGTAGTTGAATGCTACAGTTACTACTTGAGTGACAATCATTAACTTTGTATTTTACAGACGATATGTTTTTCTTTATGACTTCACATATAATTTAAAATTCAACTTACAATAACAAAACATTCTTACTTGAAAAGTAGAGAGATTATTTTGCTGCCTACTTAAGATTTTTAGAGAATCACATTTTGTATTTCTTAATATATTCATGTTACGACTGTTAAGAATAACCAAATTCCCCCTGGGAGTTTACATCATTCGTTCCCTTTCAACTTTTTTCTCCTAATATTACGTGAGAATATCTCTTCTTTATAGTATTTGGGACGCATTACCTAAACTTAATTAGATAACTAGATTTAAGTAAGGAAAACTGAAAACAGAATGTTCCTACAAAAGATATGACTCAATTACGGTCATTTTTCCCTCGCTTCATGAAGATTCAATTTGAGGATTTATCATCACCGCAATCAAATATCTTGAAAAATGCTTGAAAATAAAAAAAAACATTCCGAAAGCTCACTAACAAAGATGAAGAGGATACTCTACAGGGCTTGCACAGATTAATTTTCGAATGAAAAAGAGGAAAACATGCTTTTTTCAACCCTCATCGCAAGCCCTAACGACATTGGGAACGATGTAATGACTTTCAGTTTTGCCTTTTTGAAGTCATACATTCAGGCTGGAAAAAATTCAATTGTGTCCAGAGATCCCAATGGGTATTCAATGGGATTGAAATACATTATAGAAGCGATTAATTTGCTTCATAATCAATTGATGTCAAATTTTAAGGTTAGTTTTGATGAAGGTATATGAATTTCGCGGAATCTGCTCAGGTATACCAACATTACACGGCTTTCATCACACTTACTGGGCTTCTGCATTCGGTGTGTGATATTACTACCGAGTTTTCACGCAACCCTTGATCACTCAATTAATAAGACCAGCATTGATTTCGGGATATTATTCCGTGAGATGGTTTGGTTACACTTTCTAAATGGTCTCAAGACTTCGTAAGTGGATACAATGCCGTCAAGCGCTAGGCCCAGTTCAAAAACTTCGTTATCATAACCGTCTTGGTGTTTGAATTTTAGGAAATCAATTCTAGGAACCTATTTGATTGTGAGTAGTTTAGAATTGGCGGCGTGCTAGTTTAATGGATAGAGAATTTCGCTCCTCGCCTGGAAAGTCCTGGGTTCATATCCCTAGCGACGTTTTGTAACAAAAGAACTCTATACTTTAAGATACCCCGATTCCTAGAATAAGGTTGGAAACCAACTGGCGGAAGAATGAAATTTACACCCCATCCCCTACATACAAAGAATTTCGCACCTTGTGGCTTGCTACAAGGTGAGTCCTGCTCACGTCAAAAAAAAAAAAACATTCGGCCGGTTAATACAGCGCTGTTTTTATTCATGGCTGAAAATTATTTATGGCATGTGGGAACATTCCATTTTGTTTTTAACGATGTTTCCTGAATAGGTACGAGAGTTTGCTTTGTGAATGAAAAAACAGGGTCCTCATAGTGGACGGGGTTATAGATAGACCACAAGTTTGCTTTAAAGGTACACGGATATTCATTTGATTGCCCATAAGAATCAATGTAGAACAAATACGAGGGGGTACTATCGCATCACATTAGACAGTGCGGTATTGAATAGAAAATACGCCACTGCATGGGTAATATATTTTTAACTTCATTCGAGATTACAATTATCTTAATTTTTCTGAAAATTAGCGCGGAATCAAATAAACTATTTTGAACATTTTAGGAGGTAGGTCTTAGCGAGGTCTTTCAACATTTACAATAATACCTTATTAGCCACCGGGAAGGTGTTTGGCAGGGGATATGTCCACTCAATAACATAAACAGCACACGAACACACAAAGAAACGTAATATGCATGCATACCCGAATACAGGAAAATTTCAGACATATAAAACAATGGCAAAAACTTATTGGGTTCAAAATGAATGCAAACGGGGTACCACCATCGTTATCTGTGAAATCATGAAGATAAAGAGATGCCTTAATTATTAAATTTAGCCTCTGCTATATTAGTACTCACTACGGTTACCTACTTCCAAACTAGCTCAAAGTGTTGGCTGAAGTTGCTGGTAGCGTAAAAGTAAAAGAAAGAATACACGTTTATATATATGTATACATATATATGTGTGTATATATATATCTATATATATATATATTTTACATGTATATATTATTATTAGGTAATATACCGGTTAAGGTAAGTTTTTCGATGGACACAGATACTAGATAAATATTTTGTGACTCCTAACAAAACACAAAAGCCAGTATCCTACTCTAAATCAGGTCCCTCTTCATCTCTGAGTACTTTCTTCCTCCCTTCATCCCGTCCAATATCCCTATCCTGTTCCTTCCCTTTCCTCGTTTGCCTAACATTCTCCCCTCAATTACAGTCTTCAACATCCCACTACCGGTCAATACCCCCTTCATCCACTTTTCCTGCCTCCATAGGATTTCTCCCAACAACCCCCTCTCTTCGCCCACCATACCAAGTACTTCCTCGTTTGTTTTCCTCTCTGTCCATTTCACCTTCTCCATTCTTCTCCACACCCACATTTCAAAAGCCTCCAGTCTACGTTTATCCTCCTGCTTCAGGACATATCATGGGAATCCTCGAAATAAGGACTTCCTCATCTTTGAATTTTCCTCTGAGTATAGTCGCGTGAATCACATTGATCATTAGTTTTTTTATCATCAAACGCGTTCCATTGCATAATTTTGGTTGGCTTAGGTTTCGAAGCATCATGGCCACCGAATCAACCTTCAGCTGTTAACTGTGCGATGGTAAGCCAGACACATCCAAGGAGTTTAAAAATTCAGATCGATAGCTGGTGATTTCGTCTTCGTTTGTTGCAAAGTTAATAGATTAGAATGAATGCAGAGTACCAACTATTTGATTCTGAATTACGAAGTTTAAGTCATCCACATCTTTGTTCTTGGACGCCAAAATTGCTTGCTCACCCGACCATTTGTGATATTTGTGGTTATCAATGATCTTCGGGAACACTTTGTTGATGAGCTTATCTTTCGATGAAACGAAATAGCAAAAATTCCGAGGAAATGAAATCAATCCGCTCCATTCATCGACAGGAACACGGCCATTACAAATAGACGACATCAGCAGATGCATAGTTCAGCAGTGCAACTCTCATATTTTGTCAGTTGAAGTTTGCTCACATAGCGGAACAGTTTTGATGATTTGCGGCGAGGGTTTATTTCATCGACAGCAGTTGATCTTGGAATGACTAGCACGAAATTTCCAGACAGTAAAATCATTGCGCCACCAAACCATCTCGAGTCATTGCACAGATCTTTTGATGCCCGGTCAAGTCCTTCCAATCCGCGTTCGTGCGCCATCGTGCATTCGTCCCATGTGATTTTAACTGCTACTAAAATTTTGGCCATTGCGGACGGTTTTGAAATGTTACATGTCATTTGTTCCGTATTTTGTAGGTTTAACGGCCACTTTAGCGGTGAATGAGCCCTACGGCATCCTTCCAGCAATGTGACCGCTATGCAAGAAGAAGTAACTGCTACCGCAAAGTCCGGTTTCGCACGAACAGTGTTCAAAAGCAATGATATGAGGAATATCTTCCAAGTTTAACCAGGGGAATCCAGGAAAAATAAGCCGCTATTTCCATAATAAATTGCCTTCATTAATGTATCATATTCTTCCTTCTGTTGGTGGTTCAGCAGTGGTATATTCGTTTGAACTAATTGTTCAAATTCATGTCGATCATATTCACGTTCACGTTCCAATTCTCGATTAAAGGTGTCCTTCATTCCACGATCTTCACGCCATGCCATTCCTAACTTCACTAATAAACTGCCTCACATGAAGTAACACATGTCTTCAACGAACAGCAAAGCCTAGTTATGCATCTCCTCATTTACCTCAATATCGAGATTTCTTGCAGTGACACGAATTCGATGTAATATGTCCTCTGACATGTTATCCTTGTATTTGTTCCACACCACGTGTACTGGAAAGCATGTCGAATGGATAATAGCAAATAATGTGCGTATCTGAATTGGAGATGCAGAAATACTTGCTTCAGCCATTGTCGCGTCCCAATGATTATCATTTTCAAGCAAATTGAGCTCTTGAAATGTAGCCCGAATGTTGGGCACAAGAAACCATTAACAGTTCGCAGTAATTGGAACGATGTTGGCTCTCAAAAACTCACCAGTAACAACCGCAAATAGAAGTATTCATCATTTTGCGGATGAACTGTACGAGTATTAATAAGGCTGAGACCATCAGTAGAACGCACATCCGGACGACCAGGAACCAAGTCACCTTGCTTCCGACGCGGAAATTTATTCGATGAAGTGATACGATGCGATACGATATTTTACGATATTTTACGATATTTTAATGGTTGTTCTTTTATTCTGGGGTGAGACGAATCCAGAAAACCAGATATAATTAATATCGACGATACGATACGATAATTTGCGATAGGATAATTTGTGATAGGATATTTTACGAAACGATATTTTACGATGCGATAATTTTACGATATTTTAATGGTCATTCTGCTATTCTGGGCTGAGACGAATGCAAAAAACCAAATATAATTTAAATCGATCTTACGATACGATATCACAATATATCGCGATATCGCGATATTTTAATGGTTATCCTGCAATTCTTTGCTGAGATGATTTGAAAAAACCAAATGCCATTAAAATCGACGATACGATACGATATTTTGCGATTTTTTATAATTATTTTTATACTTTGGGCTGAGTCGTATCCAAAAATTCAAACATCATTAAAATCGGTTCAGCCGTTCTCGAGTTATAAATGGTTTACTAAAACTAACACGATTTACGGCTTTGTTTTAAATATTTAGATATACATATACATACATACGTATGTATGCATATATACATAGATATGTTGTATATGTACGCATAAATGTATGTGCTTTAGTGTTGTAGACCTTGTGCCAATTTGCACGTGAAAGAAATTTTTTGTTCTTCCTCCTCTGAGCTAATAAAAATTGTAATTGTTAAATGCCATGTTGTGTACTGCGCATTTCTATAGCAATGCATTATCATCAGGTGGGAGGTAAAAATTGTTTAAGTTCGGAATGGTGCATAAATACGGCAAAATAAATAGACATAGGATTGGGTGAAGTAACTTCGGGGTGGATTAGACGACCTGAGGATAGAAATGGCATTTTTTGCTCTGCGAGGGTTGCTGTTGTCGAAACGTTGAGGTATAGAAGATTAAGACTATAGCGGGAGAATTAATCACAATAGACAAGTCATTCAAAGGTTTTTCTGTCTTATTTTGTTTTACCTTCCCCTCTTCAGTTCCTCTCCAAAGTTACCCTATCCATGCACCATTTTGTCTTATATAGGAAACATTTCGGACTTGACAAAAATGGCATAATCATCTTATAGCCATGCATTGGCGTTGAAACAAGTTTTATCGATTATAAATTGCTGAGGAAAATTAGTTTAATTATTTACTTCCGTGTAATTTCCAAAAATTAAAAATCTGATCCCCTCTTTTTCCAATAGTTGGTGACATTTATAAACTACTCTTTACTGTTTGGCCAGGAATTTATTAAAGTGATGCATTTCAATAGAAGAGCGTTCACTTCATTATGATCACAGGACCTATGAAACAAACTGAAAGAGAATATTACGGAAATTTCTCATTTTCCACCATTAGCTATTTCTTAGAATTTACTTTTTTGGTGTCCAGATAAGACGGAGGTCGTTGTCATTCTATCATTACCTTTTATAAGGGTAGATTTTTATGGGATAGCACTCAGAAAATTTTTACCTTCAGGCTTTATCCTTTTATAAGGATGCAATACAATCTTTGGGAGGCTTTTGCTGTGTTCCAAATGATGAAGAGGAAGTTTGGTGCTTTTACGCTACCGCTATAAGGGAATTCACGCAGTAGTTCCACCTAATGATGCACTCAAGGCCAGCTAATCTTTCTAAACATCGTTTTTCCGCCCTAGTTGATTGGAATAGTGGAATTTTTTCGAATTTCTTCTGTCTTTCCGTAGACGAGGACATCTAATTTGGCGTCTGGGCGCGTAAAATATGATTCCAACGCAGTCTCTAAGGACACCGCCGAGATGACCTCGCCACTATTACGGCCATTTGCGATTCACGTCACCTCCCCACCCTCGCGTTTTTGTGCATGAAATTCTTAACGACGGGGTGACTTATCCGCACGGTGTGAATTCAAGGTACTGCGTGACTTGATGCCGTTCTCATTTGAATTCGGTAATTTTGACTCCGCGAAAAATCGCTTCCATTTTCATCAGAGCGACTTCGGAAGGTTGTTCGAGCCAGCGGAGATTGGAGAGAGGGAGCTTGGGAAAATCAGTCTTTATTCCCTTCTTATTTCCTTTATTTCTTCTAATTCTTTCTTTTACTTTTTAGAGCACCGGCGCTTATTCACCTCACCTTTGAATAAAATCCCATTATTATTCCTTTTTCCCCCCTTTCAGGATTCGGCGGACGAGTAAAAAGGGTATCTGGCCGCAGCGCGGCAACACCCCTTCCTCTGTTCACCCTTTAACCCTCTCCTCTTTCTCTCTCTCCCTCCTTCCCATATGGAGGATGGAAAAGCGTGGGTGCTATGGGATGGAATTGTGAAGGTGGGGGAATGGTGAGAGTTAAGGGAGGGGGGGTAGATGGAGGGGGGAAGAGAGCAGATTTCCCCGACTGCGCATGCGCCAGATCCTCTCACAACCCCCACCCCCTCTCCTCTCCTCGGTCCACCCCGCTCACCCTCTCCTTCCATATCCCACGGCAAACTATCCTGGAGACCTCGGAGTGAATCTCAGCTCATTCTCACTCCCCCGCAAGCGCGCGCGTCTCCCTTTTTCTCGCCCTTCCTCATATCTCCCCGGATTCAGTTCGCGGCCCTCGTGTTGCCGTCCCATAACTTCCTCTCCCTTCCCATACTTCTCCGCTCACCTCAGACACTCCTCTCCTTCTGTCGTCCTGAAAAAAAATCCTACAGACGTCAACGAAAAGTCCGCTGCCACCCACCCCACGTGTCTGTTTTTCTCTCCCCGTCGACGAACCGGGTATCTCCAGCCTCGGCGTCCAAACCCACATCCCGTCTTCCGCGTTTGTATCTTCTAGTCCCTCCTCCCACCACCCCCTTCCCTCTTTCCTCCCCTCGCGCCCCTCGATTTTAACCCTCCGAGGTCCCGCGAGAGGGTGCCCCAGTCGTCGGTTTTCTCTCACTCTCCCTCTCCCTTACCCCCCGCCCTTGCTCCCTCAGAGACCGCAGCTCTGCTAACCGGATCGGAGCGCGCACACACAACGTGCGATCTCCTCTCCGCTACTCCGGTCCCGTCCCTAGTTCGCCTCCCTTCCAGGGATTGCCTTTACCGGTTCCACGTGAATCGCTTCGACACGCAACCTCCATCGCTCCCTCTCGATCTTCCTCGTTTCAGTTCTCTCCCTAAATCATTTTTTCCTCTCCTTTCTCTTTTCCCTACATCGAAAAAAAGAACAAAAACAACCACCTCCCGTCAAGTGGTTTACCATTTCGGTCGATCTTCCTGCTCTCTACGGTTCGGGAAAAGTGTTTTCTTTCGTCTGGGAACATCAAGAGAAAAAGTGCGTGCCGCCATATTGCTTGTTATGTCATATTTTTACATTCTCCTTCGGAGGTTGACTTACCATGGAGATATCCGAGGTCGTGTTATTTTTTAGTCGGTCCTAATTATTTTATTATTTAAGATTATTTTCAGCTGTTGAGTTTTTAAATCGTGTACTTATGCTCGTTTTTTCTCGTTAAAATCATACATTTTTTTCTTGCGCTCTTGATTTTTTCCTTGAATTACTTCAAGGGAGCAATTTTTACTAATAAATTTCGTATTTTACCCAGTTTAATTTTTACGCTTAGTTATTAATTATTGAATCTCCGGTCCAAGAATTTCTTTTTTTCCTCTTATCTACGTCTCTTTGATCTCTTTGTTTTCCTGCTTTTTCGACGTCACTTACTTTCTGAATTTAATTATTTTATTAGTGCTCTCAATACATGCGTGTGGCCGTATTTTATCTAAATGTATTGACATTGTATTTTCAGCGGTCTATTTCACTCCCGTCCCTTTATGTCGAAATGTTATTTTGCCGACGTTAATGGAATTTCAGAGAAGCTCACCTGTGTTCGTTGGTAAAGCCCGTTGCTCAAAGAGTAACCTTTTCTGTCGCCTTTTAATTTTTCGCCGTTTCTGCGAATTTCGCTCGGGAGTTGAAATCACTTCAACCGTGGAACAGTTGCACGTGGTTCAGAGCACATCTAATGGAGATTAAGGGGAAGGTCTGCTTTTGAATTTTTAGGCCGTGATTGTTAATTTTGAAATTCTTTGACATTTTGAACGACGATGAACCGATGAGTTATTCGCTGATTAACTGAAATGTTATTCGCTTCGGAACTCCTTGAAGATCGTAAAACGCAATCAATCCCTCGCTCTTCCATCCTCTCTCCCCCCATCAAGTCATCTGATTGATTCAGAGTTATCCTCGAAAGAATTTGTGATCGTCCCACCGTCCTCTTACTCTTCTTTTATCTTGAGGAAACCCTCCACACTAAAACTACGGCCCGCCCAAGACCCTCGAATCAACTGCTAAACCTTCCCGTGGATCTCCTGTTTCGTCATATTACAGAGAATCTCCCAAGCACGTGTGGAATTTAGGATTGCGAACTCCTCCTAATTAGTTTTGGATTACATTCTAGCTCCATTCACTTAACTTCTCCTCTTCTTCTTCCCTTCCTTAGAAGAAGCACATCCTTCCCCATCCCTCATTATTCAACCCCAAACGCAACAATGTACGTACCGTTTTGTCTCTGATCGTCTGTCTCATCACAGTTCCAACTCCTTCGCATCTTCTCCCCGTTCCGTGTCCCTTTAACCTTCCTTCTTTACCCCTGTCTTTCATTCTTCCTTCTCTCATCAATTTCCTGTTATCTCATTCACCTTCCTCTCTTGTCAAAAAATCTATACCATCCCGTCTCCAATCTCCTCTTCCTTTTTCTCCATCCACATACATTACTCTTCTCTTCTCATTCGCTCCCATTCTTCCGTCCATTTTCTTCCCTATCCTCTTGTCTTTATCACTTTAATCCTAATATTTTCTTAGATTGATCCTCCCTTCATCACATCGCTGAGTTGACTCTTCGTCTTTAAACCTCTTCCAATTATCTAAATTTTTTGTTTCTTCAACACATTGTTTCTTTGTCTCGATCCGTCTTTGGCTCTTTTGCATCGTTGTCTCCGGACTCTGCTGTCTCCTTTCCTTATAACCACCTCATAGCCCCCCTCTCCGTCCTCATTTTCTCCTCCCCAATCTCCAGACTATATTCTGTTTTTCCTTACCCCCTTCCCATTTATCCTACCCCTCGCACCCACTCCAGAAGCAGGAAGATTGAAAAAAAGGCGGCCCGGAGAAGAGACTGGGCCTTCCCTCTTCGCTGGGCTTCCTCTTTCTATCGTTTCAAGTACACGCGGGCGGTATATCCGAACTCCCCTTCCATTTCTCAGTTGATCTCAGCCTACCCTTTTTCTCCCCATTCTTGTGGTGTCGTCGAGGGTGCTTCGTTCTGCCTCTGGAGATGTACATATATATCTATATTATATCACACCGGAGTGTTTCCGAATAGCTTCCTCCACTTAGTAGTCCGCCGGAAGTGTACACGTCCTTGGGGGTTCCATAGTGGGGAGCGTGGTGGTTCATTTATTTCTTCCTGGCTCTATTCTCCAACCCCATTCGCGAAACCACCCCTTCCCTCAACATCCGCTCTTCACCCCTCCCATTATCCCCACAGTTCTCGTCTCTTCCCTTCCTTCTTATATAAAGAAATCCCTTTTCCTCAGCCTCAAATCTTTCTTTTCGTCCGATTCGAACACATCCCTCCCTCTCTTTCTCTCACCTTCCTTTCCTCTCTCTCCTCCTCCATCGCGAGTCCACTTTGTACTCATATTCCAGTGTCCAAGCTAAGGGAGAAAGGGGGGGGGGAATCCGCTTCAACAGTTTTCCAGGCCAACGGAGATTTTTCATATCCGACGATCATTTTCCACGGATTTCCCAGGCTTACGGGCGCCGCTGCGTTTTTTTGTGTGTTTGTGTGTTTGTACGTGTCTGTGTGCTGGCGTGGACGGTGACCGATGCTCTGAAAAGGGGATTCCACTCCTCGTCGCGTCGTGCTGGTATTCCCTACCTTTCCCGAGTCCAGTCTCCGCCGAAGGCGAAAGGATAAAAGGGTATAAGGGAGCAGAAGTCACCCCCTTCCGTCCAGGGTGCAGGGGTTTAATATTCGATTGGGATAAAAAGAAAATTTGTTTGGGGAAATAGAGAGAGGGGGAATTGTGGAATATGGAGAAACGCGCGGAACGATTCGGGTGATTTATTTGCGGCTGCCACGTCATCGTAGCTTGACGGGTGTCCGAGGGAGAAAACCGCTTTATCCTCGTCATACATAGGAGCGGAACAGTTTGCAGGATTGTGGTTTATTCTCTGCAAAAACCTGACTGTATTTCTCGCCTTATAAAGGTTATGAAAATGGAGAAAATGTAGAACAAAGAGACAATTTGTGCGAATTATAATAGTTGAAGAAAACCATGAAGGAATCATAAATCTAGGGTTGCGCAGTATTGCCAAGGGAGTATGAATACTTATTGATAAAAATATTTAAAAGAAAGTTCGCTTCTGATTATTCGTTCAACAGTCACCATTGCTGCAACTATTTGGTCACAAGTGAATAAAATCGCTAACTAATTGTCTGGAAAGAAGTATAGTTTTAAAGACTACTTAGGTTTTATGTGACCGGTATCAAAAATATAGTGGAGGAAGCTGAAGAGGCATATCACCGATTAATACCTTAAAGCTCCATTTGCCAACATAAAGTGGATACATTGCACGAAAAAAAATCTAATAACGATAATGCGTACATGATAAATGCACGTGAAAAGATTTGCTTAACGCTCTGGTTTTGTGGATTATATGGAAAGATATCAAGAAGTATATATTTTCATTTTTAAATCAATCGATCCAAATTGAAAGGCAGCATACGTCCAAACTACTCATTGCTCCGTTATTTAGTATTGAGTTTGTGTCTTTTCAGTTCGAAATCGACGAACGGGAGCGTAGAGTATGCTTCGTTCCCTTAACGAGGTTGGAATTTAGTTAAGGGTGTAGGATCGACCGACCTCCTTTAGAGGTGGTGGTGTATCGGGGAAGGAGAGGTGTAAAGTATACTAAAGATAACAATTTGTGCGTTTTCAAGTGAGATACGTGCACGCACGGAACAGTTTAGGCAGTGCTATCGAGTCCTGCGTCACCTCTCAAGATATTAAGACGCTGACAATAAACGTGGTTGTGCGTATTGTGTTGTAGGAAGATGTCGAACTTCAAGACGCAAGCTGTCCTTGCCTTATGGGCCACCGTCGTGCTGGGAAACCGTGAGTAAAAATTGATTTTTTACCATTTGTATTGTCAGACGTCATGTAGGCAAGAGCAACAATATGGTACTTTGTCAGGTTAAGATGAGTTTTTGAAAGGTTCATACCTATTGAAATTTTTTTTCTTGACTTAATACAATTTGTGATGAATTACGGCGTTTCAGCTTAAAGCGTGTTTATTGCGTGATTTTTTATGTGTTAAACACTTATTACATCTTTTACACTTTTTTGTCTTCTCTTTGAAATGATTACTTTAATCGATTTTCTCCTAAATAGTGTTACGAATTCTTTTTGATAAAAAAAGATGCCTCTTTTCTCATGTCGACGTCATGTTTCGGCTACTTGCTAGCGCATACTTTTCGCTATATCTTGATTTTAGTATCTCATGTGTGATAGTTGAAAGTTAGCTTCGGTTGACTTAGTCGTGTTATTCGCAATTGGACCCAGAACTTTATGTTCATTTTTGACCATTGTAAGAGTTTTTACAAATCATAGAAATTTCAGGAAACCTTTTTTTTATGAAATAGATTTTGTTATCATTATTATCAGCAGTAGTAATCTAGTGGGTTGGGGTGGGTTTCCGTTTGACTCGGTTCAACTCACCACAGCGTGGCACGACACAACAACCCGTGTATTGCATACAGCGTACTATAATAAGTCGCCATTTATTTCTGCATAATCTCCAATTACCTTAATTCCATCCAAAATCTATATTAATTTTAAGTGTTCAAGACAGCTGCTATCCTCAAGATATATAATAAATTTACTTTTACACCAATTACAAAAAAATGCATATTACTCCACAAATTATTTAAATTAATTGTGTACCGGTTTAGGATAGGTTTTTAATGGACACCATAACCACACATTACTCTACCCCTAAGCCAAACCTAAATTATTTAAAGAACGTAATTCCAAGACCTGATGCCCATCATAAGAAACATATAATCGCGTGGGTGAAAAAAGAAACCCAAACTATGTGGACTTAGTTATTTTTTCCTAAATGTTATGAGCATTGCATTCCAATTTAAGGATCAACCAAGAATTTTGGTGCTTTGCAAAGACAAAAAAACCTCCGCTTCACAGATCCTAACATTTGTTTAATCTTTAGAGCCATTACTTCTAAACTTGGAAAATGTTGACTTACTGGGATATAGATTGATTACAGTAATGATATATTTTTATTAAGATTATACGTAGAAGATATTAGACACCTAATTAAATGATATATATATATATATATATATATATATATATATATATATATATGATTGCTCTTCAAAAAGTATGGTAGTTGAAAAATATATCAATTATCTAGTGTAAAATAAATGTAAATTTTTATTATAATGCATAAAAGATTAAACAAGTTACGGAAACAATAATTTATTATTATATTTTAAAAACTAAATTGCTCTATTCAAGCAAATTAGTCTTGTTAACAAGATATTCCTTCTTTGAAAATAAAAGAGATTCCGTCTCTTTAAACCGTAAAACTTAAACTTTTATAAATACATGTTAAATATTTTTACAATATATTAAAATAAATATTTAAATTTCCATGTTAAATTGATATTCATTAAATGAATGTTAATACTTCCCATTAAGGAGATATTTCCCCTTCTGTCTTAAAGAGCGAATATGATTCGATGGTTTTTAAATTTGTAGGGAGTTTTCCAACGCATTGGAAGTATTAAGTATTATTGTATTAATAAATACGTATTTTATCCCTTTATAAATGTGACATGTGTACATACAAATGAAAATTTAAGCAAATAAATTAGAAAATTGAAAATTGCCAGAACCTAATCTTTCATGTACACGAAATTCAAAATGTTGAGAAACGCTTACCGAGAGAAATGTAGAGGATCAAAATCATTCAATGAAAATGAAGATATTTCCATATAAAATTTCATGATCAATGAAGCTAACATGCATTAAAGTCAGCTGCAAATAAATTTTAAATCACTATTAAAATGAACAAAATACCTAATTTTTATTTGATGGTAAAATTAAATCGTTTTTGAAAGATGTAAGGAGAAATTGTTTGTAAGTGGGTGTAATTGAGGGTGGGCGGTACAGTGGGAGACCTTATGAGAAACGTGGTATATAAAGAAAGATTTACAAAGATACGAGGGATAATGATAGGCACCTTAAGTGAAGATGTAAAAAAAAGACTAGGGAAAATTTTAATATGGAGCGAAAGTTTGCATGGTTCAGGAACTTGGTTGATGAGGCAAGATGATCAAGGTAGACGAGAGATCTTTTAAAATATGAATCTAGAGAAGAATTTAAAAAGTGGAATAGACCAAAATGAATATATAGTATACAATGCATACCAACTAGACATGTTAAGAGGGGAGGAGAGTAAAGTGGCTATTGGAAGAAATTCAAAGAAGGCAGGACAAGCGAATGCCGGAGATACTGAGGCAATGAGATGATGAAAACGGTAATAGAAGGGAAAATGCTGGGTAAATGAAGTAGAAGGAGGGAAAGAATTGGCCATTTTTATGGAATAAAGTGAATTAGTTTCCTATGTATGGTGTCATAGTATTTAGGGCTTAGTTGTATATTAGAGTGTAGTAGCAGCCTCCGAATAAATGCCTAACTTAAGCCAGTAGACTATTAATACAAATAAACTGCGAAACAATATTATTTCTTTCCTCAGGCGGAAATATAAAGTTATTTAACTCTTGATAAATTTAAGCTGTTTGGAACGTTTGAATTTTAGCTTTTACAGATTCATCATCTTATGTCATTATCTCATTAATGAGCATGGGATAAAGTTGCGAAATGTTGAATCCTCTTCGGCTTTAAGTTTCAGGAGAAAGGCCTTCATAAATATTTCTTCCGGCATGATTTTAGAATCACTTAGAGACAATTACACGAGTGTGCATTATTCAAATCACAACAAAGGATCCAAGCGAGTTTTAAAAGATTTTTCTTCTCTCTATCATTCATAAGGAAGACGAGAATATTGTGATGCTATCCCTTAACTCTTTGGAACATCTGATATTAGAGTGCGTTTGAGGTGCATAACATTGCTGTGCTAATATTGAGGGACATTAAAAGAGAATGAGACCTATTTGAACCTCATTCAAATTGTAAAGAAACACTTGGTTTTTCCACATAAAATATTTATTTACGACCTAGGTTTCGACGCTCAGCGTCATCTTCAAGACGCTGAGCGTCGAAACCTAGGTCGTGAATAAATATTTATGTGGAAAAACCAAGTGTTTCTTTACAATATGTATCGTTTCCACAAAGTGACGCCTGAAGTTATCTCCTCATTCAAATGTGAAAAAAAGAAATACTATAATAATAAATTATAAAAGAAATATGATATAAAATTTGAAAAATTATTTGAGTACATATATAATAATACTCTCCTATATTCAACGCAGAGTTTGATTATGATTCAATGAAATTCTCCTTTAGATGACGAGCGTTCATTATTTATATTTGAAACTTAGTTTCTCAGTGAGACTTTAATAAAATCTAAGTCGCATAATGATATGGAAACTTGCGTTTGTTAAAATAATAAGATTGAAAAGAGTATATAAAATTATTACTTATATTAATATATCATTGACGAACATATTCCTTGGAAAAAAAGAAACGATTTCGGCGAAGATGATGGGATATCAGTAAATTTATATATTGAACATACGCATCATAAATAAATAATTGTTAGTACTCTCGATTAAGTATTGTTCATGCAAAAGCATTTATTAATTTTCAAGAAACAATTAAGGTAGAGTAATTACTTAGAGTGATATCCTAAGTTGCATGTCATTACAGAAACCTCTCGCCATCGAAGCGGATTGTGATGAAATTACCAAGGGCGTCCCCTTAGTGGTTGTTGATGAATGTGTGGTGTTTTGGAGACAATTTTGCTTGTTATCTTAATGCATTGTTTCCGCAAGAAAGTTACTCCTCTCCCGCTCCAAAACTGTAGTTTCCGACCCCCGAATCCCCGGATCCGGGCTTGCTGACTGCTCGGTGTCCAGTCGATATCTCTCCCTGCTTTCGGACGTGCTTTCGGTACGGATCTGCCCCAATTTTGTGCGGAATTAACTTATTTCTTGTATTTTTTGAAGTGAGTCTATTGTGTGGAGAAATCTTAATTTTGGAAAAAAATCCTTGATTTTCTATTTATGCTGTTTATAAATTTATGAAGTATTGTATACTTTCCTTCCATACAAATTAAATGATTAGTAATGGTGGTGAATTTATATTTTCTCATGTCACCCTTCTTCGTATACGCTGTATACTATTACACACACACACACACACACACACACATATATATATTTATTTATTTATGCATAGACATACACAAACACCCACACACAGCTATTTCATTGCCCAATTCGGTTCTTTTAATGCAATTTAATGCAAGAGCTGTTCCAGCGCAAATATAAATACCAATGACCAACAACATGGAGGTCATAGACAGCCAAGTTTGATATAAGAAGATAATGAAAGTAGTACAGAAACTTAGATGAAACTCAAAGATGCTACAAGAGCAAGAAAGAAAAAAGTTCGCCGCGACCATCGATAGAAAATTAGAAGGAATAAATGAAATTTGTACAGAAGAACGTGGCTAGGAAATAAAGAATATCATAACCGAATTAAAAAAAAGTCTTGAGTATGGTGGTGAAATATTAGCGGCTATGGGTAAAAGCCGAAACAAGAGAATTCATAGAGGCAAGAAGAAAATGCGATGCAGAAATGAAAGTTTTTTTAGGAGTTACGGATCCAAGTCAAACGAGATTAAAAGAAAGCCAAGGAACGGTGAATAAAAAGCTGCTGACAGGAAATAAATAACAAAGGAAAGAAAAAGAAGAGAAGGAAAGTAGCGAAACTGCTTATAAACTGATGAAGAGACAATTCGGAGGAAGAAAAACAGAATATTGCATCGTTTGCATCGATTAGAGAAATATAAAAACAGAAAATTAAAAAATTGTGGAAAAAAAGAAGGAATATACTGATACCAAACAAATTGAAAATGGCTTTAATTAAAAAAAACTGTAATAGGAGAAGAAAACGAAGTCAGCTTACGGTTACGAACAACGAAGTGATTCGTCAAAGCGATCGTGTGGTGCTCTACAGATTAATGACATGAAACACAAAAGGTGAACCTGCAAAGAATTGAATCCTTTGAAACATGGTGCTGGAGGAAAGTGTCGAAATTTTAATGGACAGACAAAGTTGGATGCGAGGAAGTACAAAGAAGAGCTAAAGAGAATAGGACCATATGGAGAGGTCTCTACGGCAAAGAAGAACTAGATGGACTGGACAAATATGAGCGATGAGAAGTAATCCACAACTCCTATCTATCCAAATGAGATGTAAATTTCCACGAGCGAAATATGACCAATCTTGCTGCCGAAATTGGAACCTTTCCCTTTCCGTGCCAATAATCTACTAGTTAGTAGAACAAGTTTTTGGTTTTGGATCCCGGGTGTGTCATGTTTTCCTTAATTAGAGTTATTTTCTATCGCAATACATAAATATACAGTTTAAAAATACACTATATGATTTTTACGTTTGCATTTTTTAGATTTTTGTTCTAATGATACAATTAAAAATTGACGCATTTAAAGAGGACTATACCTCCTATACAAATCCTGTTTAAGGATTAGCACACAAGCTAAATGGGGTGATAGTTTGTTCTATTGGCAGTCAGGCTCTATCAAAGGGGATTAATTGTTAATATTGTCATTTGAAAGCATCGTTAGTTAGGCTTCCTTTCGTTTGAAACTTCTTGTTAAATAAAATCTTTTTATCTCTATTCCCTTTTCCTTTCTGTAGAACCAACAATTTATAAAATTAGCAGTTACCTATTAAGAAAAGTCCAAACAGATGTATTGGTACAACTCCAATTAAATAAAAAAATACTCTTGACGAATTATAAATTCTGAAATCATGGTTTGTATTGGATGGCATTAAATTCTACGCCTCGATTTGAGGAAGGCCGATTTAACTTATACAATAATTTCCTAGATCTTCATTATGGCACGACTTAGGCATTTTTTAAATATTTATTATCACATTATGAATTATTTTCTAGGTTAACCTGAATTTTGTTTTAGCCATATATCCTTGGAGGCAATAAAAATACATTTTCTCCTTAATTGTATATACTCGTATCTGTCAGTTTTCTAGCTTTTCGGTGTGCAGATAAAAAATGAACCATTGCTTTCCAAATATTCAGGTGTGGAAGATGATTTAAGTTTTTCAGATTAAACCGCTATGCTGAGAAGCACGTTTATCGCAATACTGTAATGCAGTATGTGACATGTTAAAAACTAAAATCTCTGATTTTATCAATTAAATATGTTTCACCAATTACCAAGCCGTGGAAAGTTTCTTTCTTCTTAAGCATACCGTTTTATATACTATATTTTAAGTTCAGGATTACGAATAATTGAATAATATTGTCCATAAAATTTATTAGCTTTCCATCCCATAGTATGGTAGCCGCTGCTACGCGATCAATCCGCCTGGTGAATTCTTATTTGTCCACGCCTTAATTTTCAACAAGTAACTTTGCCGATTTCTTCCTTTTGAAGACATTACCTTCAATTCTTATTCTAATATACTTCTCAGAGTCTACTCTGCCTTATAATATGTCGAATTCGTATTTCTTCTTACCTGTAGATTCTTCTCTTTACATGGAATATTAGGATTTTTGTCCTGTTCCGTATCCTTCAGGATTTATATTTCTATCCCTATCATCTATTGTGTTTTTCTTCTAATACTTATGTTGTCTTAGATGTTAGATTTATTTATCTCCACTCATGCTTTATACATTCTGTTTTCATTTTTTTAAACTTCTCGTGGCTTGTCGTTAATGGAATACATATTTAATTTGGCCCTTATGTCTTTATTTCGTATCAGATCCTGTAGGCTACCTACTTTTTTCTCTTCTTCTCCAATTGCTATATAAAGTTGGTCCATTTGCATCTGTTAAGTGAAAATATTAGTAATAAAAGTAATAGCTTGTTTTGAAAATGGCATATTCCTTTATAAAACCTTCGTTGAATTGCTCAATATCTCACAGTTTTACCCAGGCCAACAATAGAAACTGTCGTAAAATTCCAGGTAACAAATTGTAATTTTCTCATGAGCGCAATTTGTTGCTAACACAATACCGAAACTATAACCACTATTAATAACCATATTATTACCAACAAAAACAATTTATATAATGAAAAATTAGTGAGTTTAGTTAGCGATTAAATTAAAATATTCGGGTACTCGGGTGCAAATTATAGTTGAATAACGTAATCCATGGTGACCATGACCATTCTTATATTTTATCCCCGTGTCAAATCGATCGATATGCTAATAGTTCTAGGAGGTATGCTGCATAATTCTATGCCATAAAAAATTTTCTCTTTTTCGAAAAAAAAACTTCGGCACCTTATACCTTTCTAAGAGTCTTCAAGTCTCGCCTGCCTTCTTGAAAACTTCTAATTTCATTTTCTCCAGCACAACTTAGCACATTTATTCATTTCTGATTGGGATTTCTTCACAAATCTTATGGATTTTCCCGAAATCGTTTCCGATTGCGCAATTAAAATTTTTCCACGTATATCCCAGATACATTCGAGGTATTTCAAATACGGCCTGACTTGCGCATCTGTAATCTTGTCATATGTCTCCTTTTTGCTTATCCACGCAACTGAAAAATCTTTACGAAGATTTGTCAAACTGATATTTCCAAATCATAAATTTTCTGCGTTTTCGAGGGAGATTTTATTTCGGTAGACAGTTCTTCCAGCCAGGCGTGCAGTTTCTAGGCTGTTTATTTATTACTCCAAGGGGGAGATTTCCCTATTTCATTCGGAAATTTACACGTCATCAAATATTTTCTATCTGGTTTGCAATACGTTTTAGTTATTTATATGATTTAAATAGAATGTATGAATTTATTTCGGCTTCCTTCACAAGCTGAGGTCAAATATTATGGATTTAGCACTTGAAAAAACAATTGTGTTAATAAGTCTATTCATTAAATGATTTAAGCAAAGTTCCCGCGGGGGTGGTTCAAGTGAGATTTGAATTTTATTCGCCCAAGAGCTCAATGGTGCTGGAAGAGCAAATTAGGAGTACGTGCCTGGTACTGAGAGGAATTTTTTCTCCCCATATTACATGCAATTTCGAAGATATTAGAAATGCGTCTGGCACACTGAAGTCAGAACGCTTAAAAGGCATGAATTAAAGCCTTAAGCAGAATGCTTACTACAATAATCTGTTCCTAGGAGATTCCCACCCACCGGCAAAACGTTTTTTTTTAGGATCACAGGCCATGCATGCATGAGGGCGACATATGGTCTAGTGACGCCACTTCCTCCACGGCTTGGTTATTTGGCCATTTCCTGTGATGTTGCGCTTGTTGTTTCCTTTTCTCCCACATTGGTTTTTCTCTGTATGTGTGTCGGGTGTTTGGAAAAGAGAGAGAGAGAAAAAAAGGTAGGAAAGACCCTTAAATTAGAGCTGAAAAACGTAGGGAACTCGGGAGATATTTTTCCGTCCCACTGCCGGTGAGATGCAGAAACTGAGGTCGTCTGGAGAGGGCACAAAAAAGAGCAAAAACAAGTCTGCGCACAGAGCATTGTTACCGTTTCTATTTCTGGAAGAACGACCGGTAGGTACGTACTGCAAGGCTTTCTCGTAAATTTCTTCCTTATGTATATTTTTTTACGGGGTTGAAGTTGGAGTTTGGAGTGGATGCATGGCTTTGGGTTGCGTTCCGGGGATCATGTGGATGACGGGAGTGTGGCATAATGGGAGAGCGTTTCGAGAGAGGACACGTGGAGGGAATAGGAGGTGAAGAAGGAGAGATAAAGAAAAAACGGGGCGGGTAATGGGGTTGAGAGAACTGGAAACCAAATATCCGATGGAAGGAGAAAATCAGTTTCCTTTCGGGATTATCTTATAGGAGGAGTTATAATTCCCATCTGCCTCTCAACCGGTAATGGGCGGGGTAAAAGGGAAGGATATTGGATTTTCACGAAAATTTCTTTCTGTGTGTAAGACGGAGAAATAAATTATGAGGCTTTCAGAGACATGCGTGTGCGTGTGTGTGTACGCGTTTTTGTGTGCGTTTGCGCATTAGTGATCACGCTTTTCAATTTGCATTCCTACGTTTCGTCCCGAGGCGCAATAGCGTTGCTGCTTGTAATCACGCTAACGCGAATTACATTTCTTTGATAGTGTCGACCCTGCTCGGAAGATATTTTAATTATTGGGAAACCGTTAGGGAGAGATTTAATGTATTCAAGTAAATATTTTATCCAATTCCATCTCGCGCTTTTAAAATTCATCTCGGCGTGACGGGGAGGATGAGGTTGGATTGCGATGAGCTGATTCGATTATATGGCATACGTATTTATACTGCGTCGATTAAGGGGATATGAAGAACTCCTCGCGTTGATCAAGTTAAACACCAGTCATGTAATGCAGGTTTGTCGTTTTTTGAAATATAATATACATTCGTGGAGAATAGTCGCAATTTGCTCAACATTAAGTGTTTTAAATTTTACACTTTTTGTAGCTTAATTAGAGCATTGCAAAACTGTAACCTCTTACCATAATATAACATTATATATTAGAAGTTTGGCTTTTTGCGGACCAGTTTTCGAAATAAATAAATTTAAAAAAATAAAGTTTAACAGTTTTGTTTTTCGTGTTCTTGTTTCAACAGCATAAAATGAGAATAAAACCACATAAGCCTAAACTTAATAAAATATATTCAATATTAGGTACGGAATATGACATGACGTGTGCTGAACACTCTGCAACATTTGTTGACCGTAAGGAATAACCTCCCAACCCTCTTCCTAAAATATCGTCATGTGGTTAATTGGAAGCTCTTATATTAAATTTCTAATTTTAAAGTAATTATGCGAATGGATCTTGAATGACGTTGTTAGATTTTCCGCGGTTTTTCCGCGCGCACTGCACGGTTGCAGTTTGAGCACGTCAAGTTCAATAAAAGCAAAGGGCATCCTCGTGTCACGCTCTACCAATTCCTCTTCCGCAATAAACATTTTTCTATTCTCCATGCCTAGCTGCACGCTCTAACTTCAACTCGCACTAATTTAAATCACTCTTCACGTCATGTAATAATCAAGATTTTGGTATTAATGAGCGCATTGCCAGTCGACTGTTGGTTTTATTTAATCAAATGGATTTTATTTCGAATCATCATCATCAGCTCCCCCTTTTCTCTATGCAGTATTAATTTCCTCTCAACCCCTGAGAGCTTTTCTGTTTTGCGTCCTATGTACTTGTTCCTCATAATCTTCCTGTACTGAATTTTCCCTCCATTTTCCCTTGTAATATATTTCTAAAAAATCAAATGTAACTTTAGGCCTTTTCAATCCATCTAGTTCTTCTTTGCCCAAGAGTTCTATCCTTGTAGTTTTCCTGCCCTCTTTCTTATTCGTACCTCGCTTTGTCAACATACTCGTAAGCGTTCTCCTCCCGATTCATTATGTTGATATTCATAGTTAAAAATTGTCCTAAAGGTTCAATATGTCTATTGAACCCTCCCATTTTCATTCAATATTTTGATATAAATAATATTGTATCCTATTAACTTGGATATCCTACCCCCCTTCATTATCTCCTCCATCTCCACAGCTTGCATTTCACTTCTCAGGTACTCACTCAAAGACCAGCTCTCTGTTCCATAAGTCAGTGCTTTCTACCAATGTTTTCAGTATTCTATTCTTTATTTTCTTACACATAACTCCGCTCAATAGAACCTTATTTATATTTTCATCACTCTTCATGTCCATCAGTACTCCTTATTCTACATTGTATGTACACCCTGCGGATTCTTAAATAATGAGCCCTAAATCCTTAAAATATTATTTTTTCAAAGTAGAAGGGATAAATATAGTAGTTAGACATGAAATGGACAAGAAAGAAGAAGATACAAAGGGAATTCAGGGACAATCACTCCAATTATATTGCCTTGTTTAAAGAATGGACGAAAAAAGATGCCAAAGATCTCTGTTAGAATGGTCACCACCAAAAAGAAGGGAAAGTGGATGACCTAGGAAAACATGGAGGTCTGAAATGATTCTTATAATGAGAGGTCGAGGCTTGGGAGAGGAAGATTAAATACGACCTAGAAGAGTGGATGATAGGAGTTGCAGGGTATCCACTGGAAAGTAAAAAGGCCTTAAAAAAGCAGGCATAGCATTATTGCATCTCTTTATATATGATATATATGTGTGTAAAAATGTATTTGCATACTATTTAAAAGTTTTTTATTGCATCATTTGTTTGAATAGATCAATAATATTTGTAAGAAAAATAGAGAATATATCTGTACGATCATACGTTAATGGCTGTATTTTAAATGGAATCCTGACCAAAAAAAATTGATTTAAGGAGTAGCAATATTGATTGAATTGAGCTCTTACGGCCAGTAGTATTGAATAAATGAAAAACTCCAATACCCGTAAACAGTTTACCTTTCTAAACTAAGTAAAATGGCTTTGGTTGACCAACGCCACAAGTCAAAGGATGGGGTAAAGGGTAAAAAAGGAAAGGGATGAAAAAGGTGAATTCGATTACGCATATTCGTATTCAGCCACAAAGTAGCCCTCTTCAGCGTACTTAAGGTGAATCGCCACGGCAACACAAGTTGAAGTGGTAGCCATAAGGAGTAGCAATATCATTATTAAAGTATATACCTCTGGCCTAACTATTAATGCTTATTAATAACATAAATATTATTAATTCACTGAATAAATAAACTTTTCATATCTGATACCTGATGACGTCGCTTATAGTATACGTCAAAACCGGTGTAAGGGAAGTAACTTTTATCGAGAAAAGTTACTTTCCTACCACCGGCTAGGGAATTATTATTCGGCGATCGTGAATTTTTTCATAGTAGAGACTCACCACTGAATTCTACAGCTAATTACTTAAAAGTTGTGTTCAGATCAAACTTTTAAGTTTTCGACTTCACGAGCAAAACCTTTTAAATTTTAATTGAAAGAACTGGAAAGGTTTTTCCAGCCAGCCAGGGGTCCAACACTATTCTGTTAACGTTTCTATGAGATATTTTTACAATATTCGTATTTATTTAAAAAAACACGGTCTTTAAATGTAGATAAATTATTTCTACTAGGAGTTAGTCCAAGCGAAGCATTTTGGTGTGTGCCCATGCTTGGCATACTGAGGCGTGGTAACGGCTATTTATGAGAATTACCTACCTTTGAGGAGAATTTAGCCCTAGATATTCAGAATATATTGCCAACCAATCTCTAAAGACAATCAATCCATTGAAACTTTCCATAAGCATACTTTTTATGTTAGTTTTTCCAAGATTATTTCTTAACAAAGAATGACTTGCAGTTGAAAAATATTTGAAACATCAATGCAGTAGGTCCATTTTAAATGACTCTGGTAGTTTTCCACAGATTTATTTTGCGGCAGAGAGCGTTTCACCGCAAAATAAAGTCTGTGGAAAATTACAAACTCATTTAATATGGGCATCTAACAATTCCACGAAATGGAGCCTGAAAGTGTTAAGTATGTCAACGTAGTAATTACATTTTTATGAGAGCGTATGCAGGAGCATGTACACGATATGAACAGTGAAAAGGGGTGTAACCTAAACTAGCTTGACTATTTCAATTCTGCCGCGGCTGTTGCTGACGTCTTTGAAGTTGCAATAAATCTAAAATGCCGCATAATTGCTGTGAAACACTAGTAAATTAATTGCTTTTTTCTGGCTTCAGAGCGTCTTCCCCGTTCTGCTCTACTCCTGATAATAATTTTGATATTGGTACGTAATACTGCGGTTAATTTATTGCCTGATTGCACTCTACTTTGCTTACTTTTAGCTCTTTTTCTGCGTGTCGATGTATCAATTACGTGCATATGGCACTTGATCATTTCTCCGTACACTCAAATTCGATGGATTGGTCAATATTGACGGGACTCGCATTGAGCACGACCGAAGCTCAAGCAGATCGTCTGTAGAGTGTTTGTTTTTGTTACAGTAGAGGGAATTGAAAAAAAGATTTTGAGTGACCTTTTCTCCTGCTCCGTGGATAAACAGATGGCTTCAACAGAGAGCATGGAATACCTGTCCAATTCGTTCAGTTGGAATTGAGTTTGCTCCCTTCACTCGTTATTTAGCTACTTCCTATGCACATTTTGATTGTAGAGTCACGAAAGAAGACCAATTACTGTAACTAAACACTTCTGGTAATACACAAAAGTATTCATTCTACTATTGCTCCCATTTGGTACTGGATCAAAAAGGAAATATTTACCGCGTGGAATTTTATAGGATACTTTAGTTTAAATCCTGTCGCGAATGAAGAATTTTAAGAAAGGGTCAGAGGGAAATGCTATGCATTGAAGAGATGAGTAAGCGTTAGAATCGGTATGAGATAGAGTAGGGTCACTACCGCTACAACTAATCAATCCCCAGTGCCTTCAAATGGCTATTAGCATGAAAAAGTAATTAAATTGCCAATTGATTGGTTCGAAAAACGCAAAAATTGATTAATTAAGAACTATAACAATCGGTGTAGTGTTGCATTTCTCTTATTTGACTAGTTTTATTAGTAGTCCGCAATTAAGACGTGGGATGTTATAAATATCCATTCCTTTCTTATATGTATTTACTTATAATATCCAGAAAGCCATTGTCAAGAAAATGGTTTTCTTGAGCAAATGAAACGTATTAGTTTAAATCTCGAATCTCGAAAATTCGATAAAACTCTGTCGAAATCAACAATGTATCTCTTATTTCTCACGGTGGCAATCAACTAATCACAAAATACCCAAAGCATGTTTATTTGAACTTAATCCCTAATTTCCCCCTAGTTCTGTGTCCTCTAAATATTGTACAGGGCAGCATGCGTTACAGTAAGTTTGGAATAACACTTGTCAATTGTGTTCCTTTTACTTACAGTCAGAAAAACAAATGATTAATACAGAGTAGAACGAGTCAAAAGGTTAGAGTAGTAGAAGGGTAGAACGTTGAGTTACTGGCCGCATGGCCGAGTTTCATGCTCGGATGATGGCTCTGGGCACCCTCAGTTACGGTTTCACTTCCCGAGTTTTTAGGGTATCGCTTATCTGAAAAACCGTGGTTGTTATGAGGAAAGCATATGACATGTAAATTAATCTCGACAGATCTAAAGGTACGAACTTTACATATGATGGAGATGTGTGGCACAACGTGAGCGCTACTATAGTTGTTAGTTGGAAGCCATCAAATACCAATACATAGTTGAATGAGTTTGCTTAAAAATTAGAAATAAAACCATATCAATATTTTCTATTTTGCTACTTGGAAGTAATTCCTTTAGCGTTCATCTTCCCTGTCTCCTATTGGATTTCTTACAAAAACCCTTTCTCCTTCCCCACCATGTTTAGTTCTCTGTTTGCTTCCCTTCCGTCTATTTTACCTTTTCCGTTTTTCTCCACAACTACATCTCAGAAGTCTCTAATCCAGTTCATCATATTACTTCATTGAACAAGTTTCTGCTCCGTCCAACACCGCGCTGCACTCCAAAGCTTTCACTAATTACTATAAATTTTTATAAACCGTATCAATTCTCCTATTTTAATATTCACTATTCTTTCGTTCATGATATATATATATATATATATATATATATATATATACACACACATTCAAACACGAAATCCCGCCAAACGGCGAATAAATACTCATATATACAGAAACAGATATAAGGAAAAGGGATAGGAACACACATAAAGGACGAACACAATAAAGGTGGGGAAGGCGGAATCGAACGGATCACAAGAGTAAAAATATTTCCTGGACCGGGACTCGAACACAGGATCTTTCCACTTGCCGGGCGGATGCTCTTAACCACTTAACTAACTTGAGCTATCGAGGAAACGTAATTTACCCTGAGATCCGTGGGTCTATATATATATATATATATATATATATATATATATATATATATATATATATATATATATATATATATATTGAAAGAAAGTCTCCTGGATGTGAATAATAATTTACAATGGAGGAGCGAGATAGCGGTAGTCAACAAAAACACAGAGGAACAAATACAAATGAAACTCACTCGTATTCCAAATTTAACGTGACCAAACCACCTTCCCTGAGTAAAGAAGAAGGCCTAACCACCTTTCTTCCCGTGGGAGTAAGGTGGTTTTGCCACCAAAAATTATGTATAAATTGTAACAATCATTGTTATTTGTCTTCTCTAATGTATAGCCGGTGGTCAACCTGAAATTAGTCCTTTTGAATGCCTTCCTTTTATCAAATTAACTTCCTCTTTGATTAAGGTTTAGGAGTAAAAAAATATGGATTTGAACGCTGAAATCATGCATCTTTTTAAGTTTTAGTATAATTCATACCGATTAGGAAAAAAACAGTCGTTTTTCTTGTCGTCTCCTTATTACGTAGGCATATCCTCTGTCGAAATATTACTTGGGCGTAACTATCTGGGGATAGCTAGGGCATTAGGTAAACGGAGCACCTCGACTTTATTCATGGGCTAGCGGTAATTGAAATCTTGAGATTCGTGCCTGAAATCAATGATTTTTTTCTACTCAGTCTTTCCTTGGAGAACTTCAGATCTCTTCCATTCACGCCAAGGCTGCTTGCCCCAAGGTTAAGCGGCAAAATTACAACTGCACCTGGAGTAGTAGATGACCTAATACAGGCCATACGTATTCCAAGAAGGGGAAAAAATGAATAGCATGCCCTGACGGGCGATCGAAGATTTATTAAACGCCTCTCAACGCAACGAGTGGCAATTAAATGCGTTCTATTTAGTTCCTCCCGCAACTCTTTGAGTTCTGTGTTTGAGAGGACGCACTGGCGGGAAAATTTATGAAATATTGCCCACTTTTACTAGTAAATCAGTCCATTCTCATGATTTACGACCGCGAAGGGAAAAGGCGTGACCAAAAGGGATTGCGAATATAAATATCGTAGCAGTAGAATAGGGTAAAAATACCTCTTCTCAGATGTTGGAAGGGCAAATATCAAAATTTATCTCGTGGAATGGTGTCCACTCTAGAACATGAAATTTGCTTAACACCTGATTTTCCAGACTTACGTGCCCGAAATTTGCTTTGCACTTTGGAGGGGAAGGGGGCACCAAAATATAAAGAAAATGTCTATAATATTCTTTTTTTAGCATTCATTGATGATTTATGCTAGAAAACTACTCACAATTTTTTGGCGACACAGTTGGGGCGATATGGAAATGGACTGTGCGGAAATCAGTTTCACCCTGGATGGGTGAAACTGATTTCCGCACAGCTGTTATGCTTAATGGATAGATCTATGGAGTCATTGGTAAACTCCAATTGATCGACGGTATGGAATGTTTAAAATTACCCTAACATTTTTTCGAGCGTTTTGATTCTCATAATCCCTCTTCTGAAGTAACCCTTGCCTAAGACTAATGGAGGCCATGACCTTCCACTCCCTTCGAAAAATATTTTTTGCTTGGATAAAATTTAAGATTAGTATTAATTACATGCTCGATATACTTTTCAAATGTCTGTTTGTCCCATTAAGATAAGATTATCTACTTATAAGTGCGTTTCTACCTATGAAGTGGTGCTATTAGTTTCAAGGGTAACATGTTTTTCAGCTTTCTGTATAGAAAAACATTTTTGGAAATATTTTTCTCGACATTTATAATTAGCCTCATCACTACGACGCTGTGTAGATCTGCTGGTGATCATACGATCGGAGTCTTCACGTAGAACGTATCCATGTCTCCCTTAATGATGCATAGCCCCTTGCGTACATCTCGGTATCTATCTCACTCCTTCATAAGATATGCGAGTATGTTACCAAGAGTGTAGTAAATTGCAAACATCAGAGCGAAGTCGAGTTTTTTACTTGCAATTGAGACAGAGCTGTGTACCCTACCCTCATTAATTAATAATGTTAGGTTAAAACATATTCAAGAGTTTTTATCATCTTCAAAAAGGAACCATGTGGGGACCCTGCAATCACGGATAAGGTGTGCCTATCAAGTAAATCGGGTGAGAAAAATATAAACGATAAGAAAAGCAATACAGCACGCCATATAATATCATTGGACAATTTTAAAACAAAGAAAAGAACAATAATTGTGACTATCTTACCAGGAGTTTTACTTTTTAAATGGAAACAGCATTATGTTGAAACTTTTTAACCGTCATATCATGAGTTGATTGTTAGGTTTTTTAGGCGTGCGTTAAAAAAGTGATATTTCATCATAGAAAACAACTGCCTAACTACAACTTTGTTCATGTCTTTTGAAAAATACTGGGAAAGGAATTTATTTTTTTAGAAAGGAAACGGTCCCTTTCCCTATCGTACTTTATTAGGTCAATAATAAAATTTTTTTTTTGCAAAGCACATTAAATGAATTCTTAATTTTAGTAAAGGCATGAAAGCTATATTCCAGGGACCGATACGAATAGTTAAAATGTCTCTTTTTGTCGCAATATTAGGTGAATGATTCAAAATATCCATAGAAATTTTGTGAACGATCGTTATTATTTAACGAGGAGATAATTTGAGTACTTTTAGCCAATCCATTACTTTTAAAGTTACACAGGTAATCTAAAGTATCTTTGTAAAACTGTACAACTTCTGACAGCTATTCCTTCACTTGAATGTCAACAATTATCAAACCATTCGAAATGTCGATTCGATTTTGAAAATGAGCAGTATTTTTTGTGTAGCTTCTTATATATCCTCTTATATACTTCTTATGGTTCTCCTGTTTTTATTGTGATAATTAAAAACGACATTGGTGGTTTGAATACAAATAACTAATGCGGGCAGTGGAAGTTATTTTCATTTTGAGAAGGCTATTCTCATTGAATCTGAAACCTTTACACGACGTAAACGTCTATTTAATTTTTTAACTCTTGACTACAATAATATAAAATTAAGAAAGACAGCAGAATATTCGTTAATTTTCTCAAAATTTGAACTTCAATAGGAGTAAGCACACTTTCCCCATTTGGAAACCAATAGATTTCTGCGAAGTTATTATCTGCTTGTTTCTGAATATGAACTTTCCAATCTGCTTTTCATAAAGTATGGTATCTTGAAAGAAATATAGGTTATTTATCAGTTGGTCGTATCGGTAAAGACAATTCCAACACTTTTATTCCAAAAATAATCCAAAATAGAGCACGGACTTGGAATTTTCATTATATACTCTTTGGGTGTGCTCTTTTTAACTCAAAGTCCCGTTGTAGCCCTCGAGGATTGCGGCCAACATTTAGTCGTCTCACAATTAGCGTCCTTAAAATATAAATCGGCCGCTGACTCTGTCGTACCGATGACGAAGCTTTTGTCCTACATAGCGTCAATCGGACGATCCCTTTCAAAGTAACGAATGCGGTTTCAAACTATTTCAAGCTTTTTGAATTTGTTCTTTTGCTACATTTATAGAAGAGTCAAATGATATCCATTAGTAAAAGATGCGCTCGTTTTTGTTACCTCATTTGATTGGACTACTTTTTTATAATTCTCTGGAATTCCAGAATTGTAGGTAAAATATATTTTACTTTTAGGTAAAAAATATTTATTTTGCATAATAATGCGTTTTTTTACACCGAAGCTCTTTTAAATTTTGCGAAAGCACAATGAAAAGTATGTAAAATAAGTAAAGTGCAGTCGTTATATATATAATTTTAAGTCCTCGTGAGTCACAAAACTTATCAAAAGATGCTCAGTTGTGATTAATTTTTTCTGCAGTACCATTTCTAAGGGCCCAAAGTTGTTTTTATGTCATTCTGGAAATATTTACATCCGATAAATTAACAGTATTTAACTTTTTTCAACTTTACTAAAATAGTCGTTTTTAAAGAATATGTAAGTCTAAATTAAAAAAAATACATATATGTATATATATGCAAATGTACACACACACACACACACACACACACACACACACACACACACACACACACACACACACACACACACACACACACACACACACACACACACACACACACACACACACACACACACACACACACACACACACACACACACATATATATATATATATATATATATATATATATATAATACACAGTAACACACAATATAGAAACACAAAAAAAGAACACACACGTATTTTCTTGATATTTCGACGGAAACAATCCGTCTTCCTCTGAAGATATAGACGTCATGGTCATTATTTCTATATCTTCAGAGGAAGACGGATTGTTTCCGTCGAAATATCAAGAAAATACGTGTGAGTGTTCTTTTTTTGTGTTTCTATATTGTGTGTTACTGTGTATTGTACTATTCGGCACTTCCGTGTTACGTCCACGAAAGCATATATATATATATATATATATATATATATATATATATATATATATATATATATATATATATATATATATATAACGATTGTACGGAAAAACTCATACGAGCGGCACAATAATTGGCTGACACAACATAACACAAATAGAAAAGAATAGACACATATAAAAGAACACTTACACGGTAAATTGTTCGAGCTTTCGGCCCTCTCAGGGGCCTTCTTCAAGAGAGACTGAAAATATGCTATGGAACAGGAGAGGGGAAAGAGTTATGGGCGTGGAGGGGAGGTGTGGAGGGGAGGTGTGGAGGGAATGCTGGGAGGGAAATTAAATATGGCGGTTAAGGGTGGGAATTTTAAAGGAACGGAAGGATAGTATGTAGGCGGATTCACGAGTTCTCACCTCTATGTTGGTAGCTGAATCAGGTAGGGATTCTAGGATGCTGAGGGAAAAACACTGGTCGAATGAAAGGTTGTGGGAATTGGCGTGTGAAGGGATAGGAAGAGAAGAGAGTGAGGCAGAATTACAGGAGTATCGGTGATTATTCATTCGGATGGATAAGGGGGTAATGCATTCACCTATGTAGAAGGAAGTGCAATGCTTGCATGATAAAAGATAAATAATATTTTTTGAGAGGCAATTAGCGTGGGAACGAGGTGGGGGGGCTATGAGGGGATGTAGGGAGAGGGGAGTAGGCATAATAAGAGGACAGGTTTTACATCGGGGGCGGTTGCAAGTTGGGGAAATATTGGGAAATTTGTCACGGGGGGGCGCCAAAGGGTTGGTGGATCTCAGAAGGTTTTTGAGATTGGCGGGTCGTCTGTATGCGATAGATGGGCATTGGGGTAGTAAGGATGAGGTCGCGTCATTGTCATGTAGAATTGGGAACAGTTCTTTAAGGAGGGTTTTCAGTCTGTGTGATCCGGGGTAATAGGTGGTGCAAAGGTTGAGTCCTGCGTCAGATGTGGGCTTGTTATTGTGTGGTGTGTGTGGTCGGGTGGAACGGTGGATTTTATTTCGTAGCAACTTTTCTGGGTAACCGCGTTTGAGGAGTGCAAGGTGTAGATTGGCAAGGTATTTGTTGAGAGTGGCTGTGGTGTTGCAAATTCGGTGTCCGCGGATAGAGAGAGAGTTAGGAATCGAGCGTTTTGTGTGTTGAGGATGACAGCTAGTGTGGTGAAGGTATTGCTGATGGTTAGTGGCTTTGATGTGTACTGAAGTAGTGAATTTGTTGTTTTGAAGTGAGATGTCTGTGTCAAGAAAGGTGATAGTGGAGTCTGAAATGGAAGAGGTGAATTTAACCGTGAAAGATGAATTTAAGGCGGATAAGAAGTTGTTGAGAGAGTCAGAGCCATGTGTCCAGAGAATAAAAATATCGTCTATGTAGCGGACCCAGAAAAGAGGTTGAAGGGGTTGCTGTGACAGGAAGGTCTCTTCGAGATGGCCCATGAAGAGATTGGCGTATGATGGTGCCATCCTCGTTCCCATCGCTGTGCCTTTTGTCTGTAGGTAAAAACAATTTTGGAAAGTGAATGCATTTTTTGTAAGGACGAAAGTGGCAAGATTGAGGAGAAATTCCGTTGAGGGGCGCTGGGGTAGGGGGCGCAGAGAAAGATAATGCCGGAGGGAGGATAAACCTTCTGCATGGGGAATAGAAGTGTAGAGTGAGGTAACGTCGATGGTGGCCATAAGTAGGTTGGGTGTGGAGGGAATAGAGACGGAATTTAGACGGTCGAGGAAGTGGTACGTGTCTTTCGTGAAGGAGGGCAAGGAGAGTACAAGTGGTTGTAGGTGGTGGTCAAGGAATTCGGAGATTCTTTTCAAGGGATTCGGAGACAATGAGGTAGGGATAAAACGAAACTTTACGTCTCGCGCACGCCGAGCTCACCCGCGGTGCCTTGTGGGGGGTCCCGGTTTTCGGTAAGGCGGCCAGAATTTACGTCTACCCTTAGGGAACCGAAAGGGCTTGATGATTTTTATCTTTTCGCGATTAACTGACGCTGGGTAAGAATTCACGAGGGACGCATAGCGGTCGTCCGCCTTTTCCCAGCGCTGCTCAATTCAAAAGGACCGACAAAAGAGCACGAGTGGAAATAAAATGTTTCTCCGTACACCGCGGCGTGTCTCTGTCTTCGACCCTCTGCACAAAGGCATTTAAGGTCTCCTTTAATCTCTCTCTCCCTCTCTCTCTGCCGATGCAAGGTCTCCCTCGTGCAAACGGAATCGTAAATAAGGTCAACCCGAGGTCGCCGATTGCCTCTGGAGTGCAACTGAATTGGTGGAGGGAGTGAGTGAGAGAGAGAAAGGGATATTGAGGAAAGTGGTTTCAGCGTAGAGGGCTACCAGGCTCCCTTCCTCTTTCCTTTCTCTGAAGAAAGAAATGTTGATCGGCCAGCTTATTTCAGAACTCTACCAACTTTTAGTTTCGTGACTGGGGGGAGGGGGTGCTCAAATAGGTTTATGAAACCCTAATTGTATTAAAAGTATACCTGTAGATGGCATTAACATCTTTTCATCAATGCGCGTGTACTCAGCCGTTTCTAACAGAAAGGGTAAATAATCAAACGTATCCTGCTTAAAGAATAATTGGTTCCACCGTCTTTCACGATCTAATTTGAATAAAAAAATTTTCTACCGCGCCAATTCTTTTTTTAATGTGCCAATATTTACAAATCATAAAAATCATAATGAAAAATTCCCCTATCCTTATAAAAGTTATAACTATGCATTAATTTTATGCACATAAATGTTTCGCTAATACTGATTTATTACAAGATTCTACTGGTGGGTTAAATGTACACATTACTAGGTACCAAATTTCCAAAACATGCCATTAGTTTGAAGATTAAATTGCAAAATGCCATAATGGTGAATTATGAAGTACCGTTAATATAAATTTTACTTAGTTACCTTTCAAAGTTACATAATGGACTATTTCTCAGAAAAAAACCATGTTTCCAATTTTATTGAGTAATCTTTACTGATTTTTGATAATATGTGATCTTAACTATTTTTTCCCTGCCAGCAGTAGACTTGCGTACTCCTTGAGTATTCATTTGTCCCTGTGTATCTTCCACTCACCTTCTCTCTTACATATCTTTCAAATCGAGAAAAGGACGCATGTGAGAGGTCTTTCATATGATATTCTGAAAACTATCATCATTCCAGAGAAACATTTTTGAAAGTAAGTATTTAAAAAAATGGGAAACAGGAATCGTTCTGGCAAATATTTGAATATCATCAAAAAGAGATTTTTAATTTTTGAAGATATAAGAAATGCTAACTTTTTTTGGTAAAAGGGGAAAGGAAACAGAAGCCTATTATGACTAGGAGTGAGGATGCGCTGAAAGGGGTCGGGGTAAAAGAGAAGTCCTCGAGAATCTAGGAAGGGGTGAAGAGAGCTGCAATTCCCTCGAGTGCCCGGAATGGGCATCATTCCAAGAGGGAATTCTACATTATTGGATGCGATAGAGGAGAAAGCAAAAGGAAATGAAAGTATAGGAAAGAAAATAATTACAATTTCAGTTAACCTAGGAGATGGGGAGAAAAAACAATCACAGTGGTCTAAGGGAATGATCTAGCATTTAGGAGAAGATAGAATATTTAAAAAGGTAAGGATATGTGTCATAAAAAATTGGAATGCTTTAGGCATAAGAAAAGAACAATCGCTTGGAATCCAAGAAGTCGCCCATTTCGTGCGCGTTTGTGTAATCAAATTCCTTCTCGTAAACTCAAAAAGAATTTCCTAGTAGACAGAATGAAAATGTTCGATTCTTGTTGTAGACGTGATGTTAAAAAAAATGTTCACGTCAAAGGATAAAAAAATTAACTCCAAGATAGTAGTGAAAATTTTCATCAAGATACTACGTGCGAGTAAAATGTCGTAATTTAGGCTCTCTTTACATTAAGCGATTTGTACAGAAGCATAAGCGAACGATAATATAATAGAATTAAATAAAAACGAAAAAGTTACGCTAGTTAAATTTTCATTAATGCTTTTTTATAACGCGAGTAAATATCTCGAATTGCTTTCCACTTTTTTCCTCAAAATTGTAACAAAAACTGCTTGATTTATCCCCACAATGAAGCCTTTAGTGGACATTTTCTTAGTCTTCAATATTAGCTGTATGGGTTTTAGTAAATACTGTTTCCAGTTAAAAAATTGTTAAGTGTAAAAAGGATTTAAAATAATTTTCATACTTTTTGGTATGATAACATCAAAAGTCATCTCTTATTTTCAGTTATTCGAAAATTCGATTCGCACGTGTTACGACTATTAGGGCTGCAATGATTTCAGCCCAAGACTCCCATTCAGAGAAAATTAACATTTCTCCTCCATTTCTCCTTCCTATCTCTGGTGATTTCAAGCCTGAAACTGCAGTCCGCAGTCCTTGCCATAAAAGCAGCACACGGGTAGAGGAAGAAATATTATATCAACGCTAACCATTGGAACTTACCCAGTGTGAATTAGCGATATGTGTTACGCTACACCAATTGGTTAAAATAATATTTTATCTGGGTATTATTAACAGAGATTATTATGAATTAATGGATTCAGATTAATGATAATTATTTTCTGTTTATTACATCTTAGTGCCTACAATGATTAAATTTCTAAGATAAAGGGAGAGGGTGAAAAATTATATCTATCATGGATAGAATAAGGATAGGCAGAAAGTATGCATGCCTAGAGATTGAATTATTTAATCATGTAGTACGGATTTTAACGATTATTGGTGTCATGTTAGTTAGGGCAAAATAGTACAGCGTTGTGTAGTGTCGGGGTCGATCAAAATCATATCATTAGGTGGTAAACTACTGCTAACAATAATGACGTGACCGGTGGATACGGTTAGTTCTAATTTTAATGCACAAGTAAACACATACTCCGTGAAGAATCCGAGTTATTTTCACCTAAAAGAGTTATTCAATATAAAAATGGCGATATTTAATGATTAGAACCTTACGGATTTCATGTAATGATTGATATCATATCAACTTATTCGACGCTAATTTTTTACCTCGGAACTAATGATAAAGGAAACAAAAACGTAGTTCACGTACTGTCTCATCATCATTTTATAGTAATTTTTGAAGCTCAAGTTCGAAAGATATTATTATAAAATTGGGAAGGTGCCGCTGTTCCCCGTTAATTCGAGCTCACTTAGAATATGCTAAGAGCATTAGGAATTCACCTCAGAAAACACGAAATCAAAGGGATTGCAAGAGCATCACACGATTGCTTTATAGTCTTGAGATAAGAGCCCTTGGAAACTTGAGGTTGCAACGCTAGATTAAGCCCATTACAAAGGTATTTGTGCGTGATATTGGCTGACGGTGTAGTGGAATTTGTCCAAACGACTCCATACCCTACTTTTAGTGCAGTCGTAACTTGGATAAACACTTGCATTGAAAGTTCAGGTTTTTTTACGTTGAATATATAATAAAGAATATACGTGCATAGAAATTCATACCGACAATAGAATACTTGCATATGCGTATTCATAAGATACCTAAGAACTTTTAGGTCCTGCTAAACCTCCGAGTGACTTGTAAAGAGGTTCCTTTTTAACGCAAATTTCATGGTTACATGAAATGTGCACACCACTTTTTTAAATTTTAAATGAAACTAATGATTAAATTTATTTTTAAATTCACTAATTTTATATAAAAATGTCATAATTTTGTCTTTTTTGGAACTATAGCTAGAATTGAAAAATGGTTGCGGCATTGGATTCACCAGACATTGGATTCTAATATTTATCTAATTTTCTATGATGCAGGTTTGCATAACACACTCTTCTTGTCGTGTTTGTCATTGAAATGATAATCGATTTTTATATTTTAGTGAAATATTTATATGAATTAATATATCAAGAATGCTAACTTCTATATTATATAAATTTTAAATGATTTATGATTAAATAATAATGATATAAAATATTATGTGAATCAATATCATTAGATTTTGGTCCTACGATATCCGTGATTGAGGCATAAAAACCATTGAATTTATCCACAAATATCATTAATGACCAATAGATATTTCAATTCGACTTCCTTCATTTTCATTCCTTTTCTAATCCTCGGTGTTTTTCTTAAAAAATTCCCTCCCCATTCTTCTCGGCTTCTGAATGCATGAGGCACATATAAATTTTGTTCAGAATTTCTTGTGAATAGCCAATGATATTCTGTGTCTGTTAATGATTTTTTTTATTAACTATAGTATTTTATTTTTTAAAACAATGCCAGAAATTCTTCAAGAAATGCATAGACACTCAAGAATCATGATCAAAGGTTTAACAGTATTATTGGCGTTAAATAGAATCATTGGAAAGAACTCAACGATTTTTGTCACCTAATATTCAAATTTAGATGAATGGACCTTTAGAAAGATAGAAAGGAGGACCATCTTTCCAATCGCGCATATTTTGGCCGCAGAGGAAGAAGAGAGAACGATTTAAGCTGTCAAAACCTAACCCTTCCTTCTTTAAACATTCCTATCCTCCTTTTTCACCGTTGCCGTCCCAATACTACCGTTCATTGCTTCAGTTTGCGGGACATCTCGCAGATGAACCACTCCTTGATGAAAGTGTTCTCCATCTGTGTGGGTTCTTGACGGTGCACCACCTTTCAGCTCACACCGCTCACATCTCCCATCCTTTCTCCCCTCCATCCCCGGAGAGTTTCTAGATTATTCCGCCCGCGTGTGTCTGTGGCGTCTCTTTTTGTCGAGGAGGGATCCGGTTGGGTTACCGTTCTCCAGACACGGTAATTGGTGATCGCAGACCGTGTGGTCTCGGCGCCTCGCCCATCCCGAAGGGAAGGCTTTTAAGACGCACCCTGGCGGTGTTGTAATCAAGGAAACTGCGGGCGACGCGAGTATGCGTGAGTGAATGCCAATCAAGAAAAGTTTCTTCCCGTTTCAAATCTTCACTAGTCGGGATTCCTCTCAGCCAGAGCCCTTTTTTGCGCCGGGAGATACAGGAAAAGGTTTGGTGAAGGGGGGTGGGGTGGGAGAGAGATAAGGGAGTTTAATAAAAAAGGAGGAAAGGAGGTTGGGGGTGTTGTGAGCGGGGGGGGAGTAGAACTCTGTGGAGAGGCTGGAGCGAGCTGTAAGGCCGAGAGTGGGAGGATAGAGAGGAGATGGGAGGGTGGAGGGGTTGAAATCAGTAGGGTGGAAGGGAAAATGGGGGTGGAGGAGGGAGGGTTGTTGGAGACGGGCGCGCGAATTTAGCTGGAAAAGTGTGGAGAGAAGGGAGATTCGTGTGGGGAAGAAGGGAATGGAATAAAGGGAATGGGATATGCGAGGGAAAGTGATGGCAAATCGGTTGATCGGAACATCGCAGTAGCCGTACACGCAATTCAGCGTTGAAGCGAACAATATTTCTCTTCGAATTTTCCCTCATATTTCCGCTCAAGTGGGCGCATGTTTTTTTGCCCGTTTTATGTATTTAAACAGAAGCCTTAGATATTCCTGAATACATCAAAGAAATTTTTTTTATCGCGGTCCCGTCAAGTTTCCGAATGAATTCGACCCTACCTAAAACCTTTCGGTTCACAAGGTGAATAACATGCTGATCAGGAATTAAGGTACACATTTGTTTTCTTTTCCTCCTGCAGGCTATCAAAAATTGATACCGAGGAAGGAATAGGAATGCGGTTGACATGATTTTCGAATTGCTCTTTTGGAATATTAAAAATCTCCAAATTGTGTAACAGATTTTGCAAATTGTGCATTTGAATAAAGCGAAAGTGGTTGAAGGGTTACTTTAAAATAAAGTTTACAGAATATTTGCTCACAGTATTCACTTAACGCACATAGAATTGCTAGGCCATATTCTGCCCCGAAAGAGTTATACATTTGACGTCTTTTGGGACGAAATTGAAACTACCCGTCTGTAGTCCATTAATACTAACCCCTAAACATTAAATTGAAGACAATTATAAACGTGGATATTGAATCCGCGACCTCTGGATGGGCATACGAGAATTTTACCCCATGACATGCGTAACGATTCGAAAAATTGAAATTATCTTCTGATTGCTAGTTTTTTCAACTACCATTATGTAAGTTTACTGCGAACCCAATTACGTAAAGCAAATTAGTGAAGTTGAAATTCAACGAGGTTCTTGAGTTCGAAATCTGCGTATCTTTCGTACCTTTCAAACAACTTGTATTTTTTGGCAAGGGTTCGTTGAGAAAGCTAAATTAAGGCAGTTCCATATTTTTTTACAACTGCAACCCATTTAAAGTTTAAAATTGGTCATGATGTGTGGAAAATTTAGTTGCCACCCACTCTGTGGGTGAATCTGAAATTGGTAAGTTACAGACATAGCTCCGGGATAATCGGTAGTAAAGGAGAAGTCATTCAAAATCCGCAAGTCAGGTACTAACGGCTTCCTCCTAAAATTTGAATGTAGCATTCATTTGACTTGATGATTTAAGTCGTGATTGATGCTCGCTTTCGCAGAGTACGCTCCTGGGATAACAGCAGAAATTCAAAGGAGGAGCCAGGAAGATATTAGGATTAATGCACCAGGCTGAATTTTGTCTTAAGCATCGGAAGACAATCGTAAATATAGATTTTCGCTGATAGGTACAAAACGATGGACATGATTAGGAAAAGGTTTGATGAATCTACCCGGAAAAATCTTTACACCTTTTTTTATTACCTTTATACTTCTTTTTATCATAGCATTTCTTCTAAAACGGAAATGAGTTGCTCCTAACTGAGCTGAGTACCTACGGGGAACGCCTAGAGAAATTATTCTGGGGAATATGTACTTAACCGCCCGGGATCCAGAAATCACTAAGTACAAACTCGAGTGTCGACGAATATCGACTTCAGATTTCTTTTACTTCAGGTACCTTTTTTTTGGGTCCTTATTTCATCCTATGAGTATGGTATATAATTGCAATGTCAGCGTATGTAATTTATTTGTGCGATATGAATACTTACGAGAAAATTCTTCCTTAAATCATCTAAACATTTTTTCGACTCATTTAGGTTGCATGAAAAAGCATCATGCGGTAAATGAATATTCCCTTCGTAAGAAAAACTTTTCTGTACATCCTATTATCGAGCCTATGTAGCCCAGAGAGGAGACTCTGGCAAAAATTGATTACCTCTGAAAACTTGAGATATCTCTCCGTAAGAGTATCTTTAAATAAAATGCTCCCAAGTTTATACAGCAGCAGATAGATAAAACCGATTATTGTTCATAATTTAAGGCGTATCGTATGTTTCTATTACTGGTGGTGTACATTTTATAAATGAAAGAGGGTACAGGAAAAAATTTGTGGACACCGAGGGGTTTTTGGTGAATTATTTTTAGAAATCACCTCGGGGCAAAAGATAAAAAAAATGGAAGTAGAACGCGAAGTCTAAACTTCGTATCTATATGGAAAAAACATTTAATATACGCAGGAAGGACGAAGGAGTGAGATAAACAGAATTATACGAATTTGTGAAAATTCCGTGAGTGAAGGCTTCGGATCCAAGCTAGCATTTAATCCTTCCTCGGGGGGAAAATATGACAGAATGATTAAAACAAACGGAGGATATTAAAAACTCGGTGGGGAAAAAAAGGGAAGAGTCAAAAGGAGCTGGGAAGTAGCTAACTCAGTGTTTCATTTGGAGCTTCATTGGGGTATGGGAGGGGAATCCAGGTATGGTATCCTTGTGGTGAGGAAACAGATTGGAGAGATACTTTCCCACGCAGGTTAAGAGTACGATGACAAGGAAAGGAGGAGATCCGATTGTGATCAGGAGAGAAGAAAAAGCGTACAAAGTGATTAGCAGGTAAATACGATGCAAATTAGGCCATTCCATTAGTCATACGCCAACCAGAGTTGGTAATTGATACTGAAATTATCTGCATCTACAGATAATATTTTAATTTTAATTATCTCATAAAATATATGATGTCCTATTCTTTAGATGTTCAGTGCTCGAAATAAATATAAGTCAACCGCGCTTTTGAATAGAACGTTGTATTGCATTGGGGATTAAGATTTGTGAAAAAAATGTGTCCTAATTGAAATATTCATGACCTCGTTTTCATCAAATATTCACTGTTTTGAGTGGAGACTATAGACATTTAGCTGCTAATGAATGTGATTATAAAGTTGTTCATCATTTATAATATGATGTAACATTAATAGAGATGTTAATGAAATGATTTCATTACAAATCTATCTCTCAGAGTATGCCTATGATTTAATTTTGAGACGCATTGATGTTGCAGTATTCATTTATTTATTTATTATTTATATATTTATTTTTAAAAATTTTCCCAATTAATAATGTTGTCTTTATATGCAATCTTATTTTCTCTTATTGTAAGTTCGAATCTTTCTTTTTCATTCTTAGTAATCACTTGCCTTCCCATTCTTACGTTACCGTTGAATACCTTTCATCGTCTAAATTGACGAGGTAACTTTATCTTCATGTTTTTGCCATTGGCGGTCTACTATGATCTACGACAATTGCTAGTGAATTAGTTTATTTAAATTTCTTAACCTCTAGGATAAAAACCTGAACTTCTAAACCGAGTAATCTAATTTTGACGAAAAAATGACCGGTGTGTTTCAGTATAAGGACCATGAATTTAATATCCTTTTTTTATTATCGCGGGAGTTACTGTACATAATATGTGTATATCTACAACATTACGAATTGAATAACTTCCTAGCCTCTACCATTCATTGAATGCCACTCCTAGGGTGTGTGGCGGGGGCGATTAAAAATCAGACATGAAATATGAAAAACTAAGTTTTTCTTAATTTGGAGTGACCAATGAATGTATAAAATAATGTAGATAATGATAATAAAAATTTATGCGATATAGATGTAAGATATGCTTCTCTACTCATTAGAGGAGAGCAGCTAGTTCCAAGAAGGACAATAAAATAAGGTTAGATGAAATAATGACGACACACTACCAGGCTACTTGGAATAAAAAAGAAAAAAAAACCTTTTATTCATCCCATTGTGGTCACCTTAAGTTATATTGATCCCTTATCGTTCGTGGGAAAAATGAGAAGTCATATATACTGTTCTTTACTTAATCTATCTAATATTATTGACATGATTTTTCCTACCGTAGTGACTTATAATACATTTACGAAATCATTGCTAAAGAGAGCTCGTTCCAATTTACATAAGAGTTTAATCTAAAATTTAACCTTCCTCCTTGAGTCACTCCCATCCTAGCTCCTCTAGTAACTTCCCTACGCTACTCAGTTCATCATAGCAACATTTAACAAATGAAGCTCATCTACGCTTCACGCCATCCAATTCAGCAATCAATCCAACTTCATGAAGATCCCAAATACTAGCAGTATACGCTAAATGAGCCCTAACTAGAGAAAGATAATATTCCTGTCAAACATTCTCGTCGGATTTTCTAGGTAAACCGCTCATAAATCCTAATTCATTTTCAGTCTGCCGACATATTCCCCGTATATATTTCATCCAGGAGGGCTCGTGAGTAAGGATAACGCCCAATCGAACCTGCGCTTGCTATTTCGGTATAATCTGCTCTATGCAGTAGACGCCTGGGAGAGAAATGCTTTTCGAAATAATCATCCCTACTTTATTTGAAAAATTAAATGGTAACGGCAATGCCTACCATAAAATTAGGTTACCGATTGCGCAAAATGACTCTACCGTCGATTATATAAAATATAACTACTTCTATTACTCAGTCTCAATTATTTTGGCTAAGAGTGAAAACATTTGTGCATGCTAGGATCGTTCGCTAAAGTGAAATACTTGATAGAGCTGCTGTGAGTCAGGGTCGAGACACGCGTGATCCTGAGGTGCCCGCATTCGCCCCGCTAGCTGCTTTTCAGCTCGGGGCTCTAACGCATGGTGCTGTGAGCGGTCAATAATTCGTACTCACCAATCCGAAGACAGGACGTTGGTCGAATCGTTTCTGTTGAGTGCTCCAGCGAGCTCCAGCGAGATTGATATTTGGAATCAGGAGTATGGCAAACTTCATGGCCGAATAGTTTAGGACAATATGAAATAGTCATGACGTAATTCTTTAATAGACTTATCTTTAATCAATATGTATGGGACAGGAAATGTTTTAATGTGATTCGTCCCTTAAGGTTTGGGTTTGCGGGAGAATGTAGAAAATAGGTTTTGACAGAGAATAAGACAAATTACCAAGTTTTACATAAGGTGAGAGAAGAGAGAGGTATTTGCTGAAGTAAATACAATAGTGGGAGAAAAAAGATGAGTTGTGGAATTACTAAGAGGTAGTGGGACGTTGGAGGCAGTGATTGAAGAGGTCATTTTGGGTGAGTGGGATAGAGAGAATAGGCTTATTAGAGTAGTATTTAAATTGAAAATAGTAGTAGTATATAGGTGAGGAGACCCACAGCTGAGGTCATTTGCGCCATAGGGGATGGATAGGAAAGGATGAAGGGTGGAGAGAAACCCGGCGTCGGCCTACTCTAAACGAAAGGCGCCCAGGGGTCCGCAGCTTAACGTCCCATCCGACGGACGGCGTACTCCCTGGGCGTAAGTGCCCTCCACAAAGCACCTCAAGTAGGGATCGAGATACCTCTGAAAAATATGGTTGTATCCAGGATTTGAACCCGGGCCCTCTGGGTGGGAAGCCAGTACGTTAGCCCCCGCACCATCTCGATCGTAGACAGCGTAAAGAAAGCAGAAATTTCGAAGAAATGAAGAAGGAGATTTCTCGCAACACCTAGAAAATAATCGTCGTTAGGGACCGTCCAAATACCAATTGAATGCTTTGAATGAATAAATAACTTTAATAAGGCAACCATATTGCATAGAAGTGGAGCCATGGCTCCCCTAAATTATTTATGCTCTTTTAAAATTTCGCTTTGGTAAGAAAATGCGCTTGAATAAAATGGTATATCTATAAATTAGAGCAGATGAGAGATGATAATGATCATCAATTTACTCTCCTTCGTATTTGACCTCTACTAGATTTCATTCTGCCTGTCTCAAAATACTGAAGCTTAGGAGGATGGGGTGGAAGGTTTCTCCAGTGGGGTTTTGTCACGCTTATATGTAACTTATCCTACGTATCATCCGAATATGTAATTGCTTGAACTCCTAAAGATGTATATATTTGCTTATAATTTTAGTATATCAATCTTATGTGGAGAAATTCACTACTTTGTCGTATATTTTCAATATGGAGGGAAATTGTGAAATTTGTGGAAAAAACCGTAAAGATTGCTGAGAAAATGGAAGGAGCAATTGTTTACGATTGTGGGATGTTGACGGTCGTAAAATATAAATCCTTGTCCATAAAACTTAGTTTAAAACTAGGAAAGGAAACAATCTCCTAAACTTATTTACTCCATACGGCCCTATTATTACGTAGCACTTACATCAATTCCATTAAATTCACGAACTGTGTCATATTTGCTCTCCTGTAAAAGAATCTTAAAATATTCATATTCCTGTCTTAAATATATCTTCAAGGTATTCGTCCATGAATTTATTGGAATGACCCTTCTTCTAGAACCAAAATATTTTACGGATTACTTATTTTTATTGCGAACGGGTAGTACGAATTTCTAGCCAGCAGAGAGTGGAGTATTTGGATACTGACTTAATTTGGGTAAACTCCAACTTTCACATGCTTTGTGGTTACCTTTTAGTGATGCTACCAAAACTTTATGAGGAACAGCCAGAGGCAGAAAGATAGGAGTCAGCCCCACCACACTAAATGCGTGAATTTCGCATGCCTTAGGGCTTTATACAAGCCGAGTTCTACTCTACATCTATCAAACCAACTTCCTAATCGATTACCTCGCGTTCTCCGTCAAAACTTTAAGTTGAAATGACTTTTCAAACAAGGAAATGGATCGAGCGGTTCTAAGTCACTTGATTGAGGCAAAGTCAGACTGACTGCCGTTGAATTCAAAAGCGCAATATTAACGTATGGCGTATTATCGTGTGTGCATAACATTTTGATGGTACATTTTATTTTATGAATGTATTTTTTAACGCCACGTGAATTTATTTTTAAATTAAGTTAAAAAGTACGATGCAGGTAACTAAAGAAATTGTTGTGGCACCCCATAAGGAAAACTGTAGTTCTGCACCATTAAAAAAGGTATTGAATCTTTTAATCATTTTCGCCATGGATAATTTGTAAACAAAATGTAGATTGTGGTCGATCCCTAGCGATTTAAATTCAACTTGGGACTATTTTTATATTTCCTATAATTTTATTCTTCAATTACTGGTACTTTGTAATGTTATTCATGTAAGCCAAAGGCTGTTCTCAGTTCTCATTCAAAGCTCAAAGCAACTATCTCGCCTGCTATTGAGGCCTTCATCATCCCACTACTTCTATCATATTTCTTCATTGCAGTTTTTCAGCTTCCGCAAAATTATTAACTTCCTCTATTCCCCATATGTAAAACAACTTCGTCATTCTTCCTCTTTGTCCCATTAATTTTCTTCAAACTGCTCCATGCACACAGACCTATTTAATAAATACCATGAATTGCAATATGCGTCAACAATTGTTGGCCTAAGTTGTTATTTAAGAAAATTAACAAATAATCAAACTTTTTTGGGGAAAAACAGATGCCGGACGTTTTTGAGAAGCGAGGAGGTAGTTATGCGGAAGTAGTTACTGTCTTTTTATGAAAGGCTGCGAAATGTGGACGAGTTCAAGTTGAAAATGGAGCCAAATGTCCACCCTAAACCTATCTTAAAAGTTATACTGCCGAATAAATATGAAAAAATTTATTCATCAAATAAAGTGATATGAATAAGTTTTAATATGTCCGATTTGCTAATTCAAAAAGTGGAATAATGCATGACGCTAGCTAAAACAAATTAACTCTTATGACTGGAATGTTAGTTCAGGTCGAAAATGTTGCCAAACGCCAGGAATGGTGGAGCTTTACTTCCCTTCCAGTGAGCCATGTGTTGCATAAGGAAAAGATCTAAATGGCTCATCCCAACGAGCTCCACGGAGAAGTTGCTTTCGTGGAATATGGGCGCAGAAAGAAGCGACGTACACCAACATGGCATTTTTTCCTGCCGCGGATATTTCATGAACCACCCACTCCCAGAAAAAGGATGATGGTGGTGGTATATCTGTTGGTGCGGGAGGGCAGTTGTCCCTTTTGTTATTTTTTTCAAAGGGGCGCCGAACACTCGCCCTAACCCCCTGCTCTTAAACAAACGTTCCGTCGGCTTTTGTTCCCGTCCATGGAGAAAAATAATAACACTCTTCCGGCACGATCTGCCCGGGGAAACCTTGCTTACATGTTTTGATTCTACTAGCGAACGCTTCTTTTTCCCTGGGAATATTTCTTTTTTTAATGGTGCTGGGGAAGAGGATCGGAGGCATAGCCAAATGCTATAGGACGAAAAAAGGGATGGAAAAATGATGAAATAAGGGCGGGATAAGATATGAGAGATGCAAAATTAAGTAATAGGAAAGATTAAGAAAAGGGAAAGGATGAGGTGAACATTTGATGGATATGCTTATGAGAGGGCTAAATGGATCAAAAGCTAAATTTTGATGAAAATTAGACCATTATTTCCCGTCTGCCACTCGACCGATTTTCACTATATCTCTTTCAAAATGAAAGAGATCCGGAAGTATAATGAGTATATATTAATTTTGAAGGTGAAATTAAGACCAAGAGGTATTACATTAAATCCTTTCGTAAAAATTTTTAAAAACTAAGAACATTTATTAGTTAATAAAACAAACATTTTGTGTGAAATCATCAAAAGAATGGAAGAAACAATTCTATGAATTCACCATGAACAGTGAAAAATATTGTGAGAACAATAAGGTGGAAAATCATCAAGTCACCTTACAGGTTAAAACGGGTCCTTCAAATCAGCGAAACTAAAAAATGAGGCAAACACTATTAAAAGGATGTACAGCAATATGATGAATGAATAAAACCTAAGCGGAAAACAACCCGCAAACTCTAGATAAGCCGCCTGTTATTAGAATAGAGGATGTGAAAATGAGCACGAGGAATATATATGTATATACATACATATATGTATAACGTACGCACACGCACACACACACACACATATATATATGTATATATATATATATATATATATATATATATATATATATATATACTTATTATATATATATATATACTATTATATATATATATATATACTATTATTAATAGAATAGAATAAAATATAATATTATATATATATATATATATATATATATATATATATATATATATATATATATTCTAGTATGTGTAAATACACACAAGAGGGTCATCCAAGAAGTAAAGAGACAAATGCTCTCATTTTCAAACTATTCAATGAATCCTTACAATTATTTCAGGGGTGTTAGTTGGTAACCTTAAAACGAGCTCTTATTAGTTGGTGAATTATCTTTTGTCAACATAACCTCAACATCTTTAGTTCAACATGGTAAGTTCATTTGAATACTAGTATTGCAACTTAAAGGAGTAGCGCTCTGTTATTAGATTTTACCCGCAGAAGGGGTAAAACCGGGTGAATTACGTTCTACAATGTTGATGCAATACGAAAAAAGTTTTATAAACCGTGCAAATGTTTACAAGTGCACTCGTTGGTTTTAAAATGTCCGAATAAGTGTGGGTGTTGGACCCCGAAATGGATGACCAGTCGAAGTGTCTGGTCCCTCGTTGGAGATAAGGATGGATGGACCAATTAAACGGAATAATGACTGCTAAAATGATAGCTAAGGATGTTCGGATGTGTAGAAATTGTTCACATTATCATTCATAACCATTTAAAGTACAGGAAACGTGTGCGAGATGGGTTCCCGGATAACTTACTGCTGCTCATAAAGAGTCGAGACTTTCCAAAAGTCAAGACTTTAAGCACCAGATTGTAATTAAAGGAGACGTTTTTTTTGTAATAGTAGTAATTTGCGAGGACTAGATCCTGAGACCAAATGATAGGTAATGAGTGGAATTACAACAGCTCTCTCGGTGCAACCTTCTAGTGGACCTACCATGGTGAACTAAAGATTTTGTGGCTATGTGAACATACAATAATCAAACAGCTTATCAGGGCCCATATTAAAGTTGCCGACTTACATCCCTGAAAAACTGGTAAAGATTCATTCGACAGTTTTAAATTACGATCATTTGTCTCCTTACTTATTGAATGACCCTCGTATACTCGTATATAGCTCAATTAGGAAATTTTCAATTACTTAGGATCAACTTATCACTAAAAGGCAACAAAAAAGTCATTAAGACAGCAAGAATGTCATTGGAGACCTAGGATTAAGGACATTCGAGGAAATCCTCATACAGAAAAGTACTGGGAAAAGAAATGGCGAAGGTGAAACGCGAACCTCTCAGTAATCACCAGCTGAAAGAAGTAAGGAAACCTAATATCAACAAATTAGAGCTAATGCGGGAATGCTCTATCTTATTCCATGTATCTACTGAAAAGGATATAAAAAAATGCGGTTCGAGTTTTTCCGAGAGGAAAAAGGGATTACAAAGCAGGGGGAAGGAAACCCGAGCAACAGTCGGAAGACACGTTAAGGGTTTCGCATTGACGGAGTTGAGCAAACGAAAAGGTGGATGTGGTGATGGGATGGATAGAAGAGTATGAGGATCGCGAGTTAGAGAGAGTGGGAGAGATAGAAGCGGTTGGTCGGGTGGGCGTGTGAGCGGGACCACAGCCCCCCTATTCACGACACCTTTTCGGCAGAGCGATCTCGCTTCCCAATCAGTTTGAACAAAGAGGGAAAGGCCAGTCATCCCAGCGCCGTTTCCGCTTGCTCGCCGAGCCATTTCCATCCCCCTACCTCCATGGCCGTCGCTTCGAACCCCCCTTCCTCAACGCTTTACCCCCAACTCCACCCATACGTGCCGAGCGACTACGGCAATGGACCCTCCTCCTCCTCCTCTCCTCAAACACACCCCTCTTCTCTCTCTACTACCACATCCCCTGTCTCTTCTTCCTTTTCAGCGAGCTATTCACGCCCACGCCAACGAAAGAGAGGGAGCAGCAGAAAGAGATGGCTTCGCTCGGATTACGTATTACATCATTTTGCCTCCCCCAGCTCAATCCTTCCCCGTCACCACCTCCGTTCCCTTCTTGCCTAACTTCACATCCACACGCACTCACCTCTCGGTTATATTTCACCCCTCGTATGAATTGATGAATGAAATGTGTGTATGTATGTGTAATTATATGTATATATGTACGTATATATATATATATATATATATATATTTAGATAGACACATAAAAAAGGACAATCACACTTATTCCAAAATTTTTGGTGACCCTACCACTTCTTGCGGGCAGAAGGAACTGAAGAGGAAGATAGGACGAGAGAGGACGAGAGGATGCCGGGGAATGGAAAAGGAGGGTGGGGAAGCTTTAGAAGGTATGGGATATATATAGGTAAATATACATATATATATATATATATATATATATATATATATATATATATATACACACACACACATATAAAAGAAATCACTACCCCCTGTACGGGAAAACGAAGAGATGAGTCTCTAGAGGAGAGAAATCTCCGTTAAGGGAAGAGATTACCGTTGGGAGTATTGCTGTTGGTTCTATTGAGGTGTTGGATTTCTTTTCTATACTGTTACGCGCGAGCTGATGGATCAGTTGAACGTTGCTGATGGATTCCGTGTGTACATTCATTCATGCCAGTCTTGAATCGGAAATAATTAAATTGAAAACGATGAGGTGCGTGCTGGCAACTACTGGCTACTATCGGGTTTCGGAGCCTGGGTCGGTTTGCTAATCTTGGTTCTGTTGGGCAGAATTGTTAATAAGATATTTGGAATTTTCCTCTTCCGATGAGGTCATACTTCAGCAGTTACGAAAGTCATTGGACGATTTTCATTTTTTCATGATGTTTCCAACTTATTTTAAAGATAGTTTTCGGACAGTTACTCGCGGTTGTTTGTTTCTTAGAATCCTGGCCACTTCCTATTTCTTTTCTCCACAATAATTATCTCTCCAATATTCTTATTCGTAATTTCTACTCACCTTCTCGCAGTCTATATATCCCTCTCTCTTCCTTCCCCTTCCCCTCTATCATCTGCATTGATAGAGATCTCCCTTATATCGCGGTTGTAGCAACATCCCGACAACTTTCGATATAGTATATGTATGTATACACTATATATATTCTATCCCTTTTATATATATATATATATATATATATATATATATATATATATATATATATTATTATTAGGTAATCTACCGGTTAAGGTAGGTTTTTGGATGAATATAATTACTAATTAAATAATTTGTGACCCCTAGCAAAACACAAAATCCTACTCTACATCAGGTCCCTCTTCATCTCGGAGTACTTTCTTCCTCCCTTCATCCCGTCCGACATCCTTATCCTATTCCTTCCTTTTCCTCGTTTACCTAACATTATCGCCTCAATTACAGTCTTCAACATCCCACTGTGGGTCAATACCCCCTTCATCCACTTTTCCTGCCTCCATAGGATTTCTTCCAAAGAACCCCTTTCTTCGCCCACCATACCAAGTACTTCCTCATTTGTTTTCTTCTCTGTACATTTCACCTTCTCAATTCTTCTCAACACCCACATTTCAAAAGCCTCCAGTCTACGTCTATTCTCCTGCTTCAATGACCACGTTTTCGCGCCGTCCTCAACGTCCCTGTTATCAACTCCATCCTCCTTGTGAAATCCTCTTTGCCTAGCGCAATTCTTCTCCTTAAGTCCCTATTACTTTGGCCGTGTTGGTCCAAAACACTACCGAGATACGTAAACTGTTCTACCTGCTCTAGTTTTTGCCCTCCTATTTTAATGTTAAGCTTGGCCTTTTTCTTTCTAGAAAATCGCATAACCTTTGTTTTATTAATATTGATTCTCATCCTATACCTGTCGCACTGAATTTCCAATTCACTCAGCGATGCTTGCAACCCCTTGGCTGACTGACAAACTAAAGCTTGGTCATCAGCAAACCCAACTGATTTTACGAATTCCCCACCCACTTTCATTCCTACCTCCAGTTCTTCCCATGCCTCTTTAATCATTTATTCTGCATACAGGTTGAACAGCAACGGTGATAATGGGCAACCCTGCCTTACACCTCTTCCTAACACTGCTCATCCGGACTCCCCGTTCCCCACTCGCACCTGAGCAGTCTGAGCCTTGTACAGGTTGCGGATTAGCCTCCTGTCCCTCCAATATATTCCTATTTTCTGCAATATACTCATTAGTTTTTCCCAATTCACTCTATCAAACGTCTCTTCGAGATCTACGAAGCAGGCAAATACCTCCTGGTTGTGTTCTATATTCCTCTCGAATAATAATCTACTTACTGCAATGGCTCTCCCCTTCCTAAACGCAAACTGATCATCCCCTAAGTAATCATTTGCCCTACTCTCTATCCTTTTGTTTATCATCCTGTGAACAACTTCAGCTGCGTGGGATTTCTGTTCTGTCTACAGAAATTATCGTCCTGTAGTCCTCACATGATATAGGCTTTACTTTTTTCGGAATAGGAACTAAAACTGATCTCACAAGGTCTTCCGGCCAAATTCCTTCCTCATAAATACTACGGATCAGCCCATATAGCCTCTTCCTCCCACATTTACCTGAGCATTTTAATAGTCCCGCGGGAATGGTATCCACCCCCGCAGCCTTATTTGGTTTCATCTCCCTTAATGCCCTTTCTATCTCATCGTCCAGTATGCCTGGACCTAAGCTATCTTCCTCTACGTCATATTCTTTTTCAATGTCTAACTTTGTTGGTCGAAGTTCTTTACCATACAGTTTTTCTATATACTCCTTCCATTTCTCTCTTGGATCTTTCCTGTGTCAACTATTACCTTACCCGCCTTATCTCTAACGGTTAGCATCGATCTCCCATTCTTACTTCCCGATAAGGATTTAACTTTGCTGTACAGCGCACCGATTTCACCCTTCCTCTGCAGACTTTCCAAATCCTCGCGCTGCGTCTTCCACCATGCTTCTTTTGCTTTATTTGTTGCCTACCTCAATTTATTGTTTAATTCTTTGTACTTCTTTTTGCCTAACTCTGTATTTACATTCTTTCATTTTCGCCGCTCATCCATCTTTGTAAGCATCTCATCCGTGATCCATGGTTTCCTAAGCCTTTTAGTGTTAACGGTTCCAATAGTTTCTTTTGCGGCTTTAGACAACCCTTTCTTGATCCTTTCCCATTTTACTTCGATAGTACTTAGCTCTTTTCCATCCCCCATGATTTCCTCTACCGCCTGTTTGTATTTCTTCCTTTTCAAACCATGTAATGCTTCAACATTCCATTTTCTACCTCGCCGCCCCTGCCTAATCTTTTTGAAACGGACGCTACATTTGATAACAACTAAATTATGGTCAGAGTTCGCATCCGCTCCGGGGAAGCTGTGCGAATTTATCACACTGTTCCTAAACCTTTGTCTAAGCAGGATATAATCTAGCTGATACCTTACTGAGTCCCCTGGCATTTTCCATGTATACCTGCGTCTTTTGTGGTGTCTAAACCAAGTGTTGGTCATGACTAGCCCCTGTCTCCTGCAGAACTCAACCGCTTTTTTCCCCGCGGTCATTGCTCGTTCCTAAACCGTAGTCCCCGACCTCATCACCATCTCTTCCTTCGCCTACCGTCGCATTCCAATTCCCCACCACTATCAAATGTGTTCCTGTGGGAACACACGCGATTATGTCCTCAAGCTGATCATGTATCTTATCGACCTCTTCTTCCTTATGGTTGCTCGGTGGCATGTACACCTGAATAATAACCAAGTTCGTTGGTTCCGCTTTTATCTCCACTAGTAGTATTCTATCCGTTACCTGCTCTATGTTGACTACGGTTCTTCCTACCTCTTTATTTAATACTATGGCAACCCCTCGTTTGCTCTCGTCCCCGCCGCTGTATATTATTCTATAATTATCACTCCAGTAATCCCCGCTATCCTTCCATCTCACTTCGCATAGACCTAAAATATCTATATTTTCCCTTTCCATTTCTCGCTTAACATTCTCAAATTTACCTGTCCTCATCATATTCCTAACATTCCACGTTCCTATTCTAACTATGTGGTATTTTTCTTCTGCTGTCTTCTGTCGTGCTGCTGGTGGTTTTCCCTTGCAAGGGTTTCGTGGGATGACGACCGCGGAAGCCTTGCCTCCCCTCTGCCAGGCATGACACACGGCCGATTGGGCCGAGCCCCGTAGTTGCCAGGACTCAAAATCTCTGTTTTGTTCATCATGTAAATCTTGGGAATGATAATTAAGGTGGTTTCCCGTTGACTTCCTCAATAGTGTTTTTAACGTGACACTAATACTTACTGGCCGCCCCACTGGGGTCAGACGCCATTGCAGCCGCCTCACTGAGAAACAGACGCTGCGTGGACTACCTTTCGCCTGGCTCCTAACCTTCGACCTATCTGGCATGGGTGACCCTAACAGGAGCAATTATTATTGCTTCCGCCAGCACAGCTCTAGGGGTCAATAGAACGCACAAGCCCTTCCACCACGTCAAGGTTGTAGTCTGGGGAGGGATATATATATATATATATATATATATATATATATATATATATATTTATATATATATATGTATATATATGTATATATATATACATATATAAATACAAGGGATAGAATTAATAATACATAAGTGATGGTGTAGATGGGAGCGTTAGAGCAACCAAGGAGAAGGCGTATCAGACCCTAGTATGACAAATTTTAGAGTACGCTTCTCTTGTATGGGACCCTCATGAAGAAGGTCATATTAAACAACTGGAAAAGGTGCAAAGAAAGGCTGTCCGATATGTACTGGGGAAGCATAGGAGGATGGAGAGTGTGTCTGACATGCTAGAAACGCTGGGCCGGGAGCCTCTCCAACTAGAAGGAAATTAAGCAGACTTTGTGGAATGTTCCGAATTCTGAAGGGGGAGAAAGCTTGGGCAGATCTTAGGAAAGAGGCGGGGAACCCAAATTTTATAGGCCGAAATGATCACAAATTTAAGGTAAAATGTCGGGCACAGAGAACAAATAAAAAAAATATTCTTTTCTAAATAGAACAAATGTTGATTGGAACACCTTACCTGCGAAAATATTCGAGCCCTTTCCTAACAGAGTGTATACTTTTAAGAATAGATGTAAGGTATATATGTAATAATTTGATTGATGTGTGGTGTATTATATTATATTTAATAGCTTAATTTTTTTTAATTTATCTTTTTTTCTTGCTTATTAATGGTTGTAAATGGGATGGGGATTCGCTTGTTTTGTTAATTAGATTTGTGTTTTGAAGTCTGAATTTATCTATTACCTTTTGCGATTATTTGGGACTTGTGTGCCACCTGACAATGTCTATCAGCACATGTGTATTTTTAATAATAATAATAATACTGATCACAAAGGGAAAACAGTTTCCGAGAAAAGGATTTAATCACCGATCTCCGAAATTGAAGAAACTGCGGGGATATGCCGTAACAGTAACTTTAAACGGATCTCCGACTTGCAAGGCCGATGCTCCAACCAATTGATCTATCGAGGAAATGTAATTAATGCCCAAATCCGCAGGGGGTTAATGCAACCAAGTGACCTTATTCTTTGACTAGGGAATGGGCTTTGGAGTTGTTTCTCCCAACAACAGAGAATTGAACGAGGACATAAGGGTTAAGAATAGTAGGGGAAAGCAATTATGTAATGTCAAAAAGAACAGGTACAATGCGTCTCGTTTCGTAGTACGCATAGCCAGAGGAAGGGAACCTGCCACATTGGCAAATCAACACGAAAAAATTGAATTTGGCTCTAAATTCTTAACTTATTGGACAATTTTATCTGCCTGTAAATTGTTTTTATGTAAATTACTTCCTTAACCTCTTTGCTCTGATAGATGATGGGGTCTTTTAGATTTCGCGAATACTTAAACGCAATGTCACCGACTGATCGAATTACAAAGGTTTCATCTTTGAGTACCTATTTTCTTACATTTCAAACATTCACAATGCTCACAATAATCACCACGGCGGGTAATTTAGAAAATATGAGGGTACAAGTCATTCAGACCTAAGCCATAGTGAGAGTGACGTTCAAATATATTTGATTTAGGGGATTCAGTTTATTTTTCGAATGTACCATTAACCTCCCCTAGAGGGTCTAGTCAGGAAACCCGAATTTTATGCATTTTAAATTGGAAATCTTCAAATGATTTGCCCAATATAGATTAAGCGCACAACCCTTTGTTTATCGGCAAAGCCATCTATCCAGTAGTCTATATCGTCACTTTTGTAGAATATAATTTGTGTATCAATATTAATCATCACGCACATACATACGAAAATGTGAGGTTTATACGAATGGTGAATGGTGTGAGGTTTATTAAATGGTGTGCTATTTATATACAGGTCTGAGGCCTGTATATAAATAGCACACCATTTAATCAATGGAAATAGACTCAACTGTTGTTTCGTGTTTTGTGAGTTTATGCAGTAAAGTTCGTTTTACCTTTGTTGCAACATCTTCAGGTGTCAACTGACTTCATGTTTGTACTCCTCTTCACTAACAATTATACATTGGAATACCGAATGAGAATTTCAATATGGAGCAATAGATCCAACTTGAGTGGCTACAGAGACACTTTAGAAGTTATCATCTTTTGAAGATTGTATTCAACCTTTCCTCTCCTTATTCACTCATCAAGCGTTAATGCATTGGGGTATTTAAGGGCTAATAGTAGGGGAAAAATACGAGAAAATAATAGGAGATCAAGGAAGATTGGTGAGTGGAATTTACGGAAATGTTAATTCATTCAAATTAGTTCGCCAGTGGTGGTGGAACTTGGGAATTTTTCTGGACTGGGTAGTTGCTGGCCTTTTTCTCCATTTTAAATTTGGCCACTGATCGGAGATCTGGACACCTTTGTGAGGTTAGATCTGGTTCTTAGTAGATTTCTGCCTTCGATGGTGGATTTTTGCAACGACTGTTTTTAAGCCTAGGTGTCTGCGCAATTATGGAGATACCAAAGATGAAAGTGATTACTGAGGGTATTGATAAGATATAAATAATGGATACAGCTGGTAAGGAGGGTGACATGGAGAAAAACGGGGATGATGAAGTAGTCAAGGCAAAGGAAAAGGATCACAACGCCATACTGTGCCAAGGCCATCTTCCTTGAGGTTTAATTAAAGAAATAAATAAGGTTTGGAGGAGATGCGCCGCATTTAAAACACAATGCTACGATAAAAGAGCAAGCTTGGCGGATATTTTGAGGGAATCAGGTTGGAAGGTTCATGAAGAGAGCAGGCAAGAAGGGAAGACTTACAGAAAAGTGTAAGACATCTGGGTTTTCCTGTGACACAGAGGGACTCATCATCGCACCAAATTATGATATCCATAGTACCTATATATGTAATCAATACGAGATGTTTAGATAGTATGTATAGTAAAGATATATAGATAGAGTATCGTATATAGATAGAATCGACCGCCGGGATAAAATAGGAAAAAGAGAGAGATAGACAACGCCTTAGACAGATTCATGAAATCTCTCTTACTTCATATGATAAGCACTCTTAAACAAATCGAAGCCGTGGGTTCAAAAACCAACTTTAATAAAGTTGAACGCCAACATTTGATGAAATACCCTAATTCAACAATTATTGATTGATAGTAGTAGTTTTTATGGGAGGCGACCGACCACTGAGGTCATTGCACCATTAGGAATGGATGGGAAAGAAAGAGTGGAGTCAAACCCAGCGTCGGTATTAGCCTACTTTTGTCGAAAGGTGCCGAGGGGTCCGCAGTTTAACATCCCATCCGAATGACATCATACTCACTCAAAGTGAACATCAAGTAGGGATCAGGATACCGCTGAAAAATATTTGTTTTCTCCAGGATTTGAACCTGGGCCCTCTCGGTAGGAAAACCTGTACGTTAGCCACCGCACCATCCCGATCCCCTATTGAAGGATATAAGTGTATACACACACTATATGTGTATAAAAATATATATAAATATAAATAAATATATATATACGTATAAATTAAATATATATATATATATTATATGTATTTGTGTGTGTGTGTGTATATATATATATATATATATATATATATATATATATATATATATATAGTACAATACACAGTAACACACAATATAGAAACACAAAAAAAGAACACTCACACGTATTTTCTTGATATTTCGACGGAAACAATCCGTCTTCCTCTGAAGATATAGAAGTAATGAGTATATATATATATACAGTAGGTTTTTACAGTACTGAGAGTTTTTATGCATGAGCTAATAGAATTCAAGTTTACATGCAGTCAGCACACGTGGCTGGTGTCCTAACATCCCCCGCCACACGACATTGTGGTCGCTTTTGGGGTATTATTTAGATGTAGATGTCCGCCTAGGTAGTCGAAGCTACGAGGTCTGCCTATTGTCACATCTCATCTTTATTTTTTCCCGCATCTCTCGGCAATCTCCCATTAAGTCACAATATAAATTTAAGCATTAAATCCCAACGAGCTTAGTCCCTAATAACCTGCATTTCGTTTCCCAAAAAATATATCTACGCGTTTCCCTGCAGGTTTTTGTGCCAGCTACAATTGCTATATTATTATAACGCTCTCATATCAAATTTTGCCTCATCATTATCAATAACTATACCATATTCCCGAATGTGTTTTATTATGTCATGAAGCAGTTTGGCTCTAACGAATCAAAATAAAGTTTCCAATGGGTGCGAGAGAAGTAAATAATACTCCGAAAACCTTTATACGGGACTCCAATGCATATGCTTGGTATTAACAATAAATAATACAAATGTAATATCAGCTATTGATTTATGTCTTCGCCGATTTTAATTACGTCTGCATATACGTGTAACCTATCAATTTCATTCTCGCGAAACGTGTGACTGATGGATGCTATAAAACTAGTTTATTACCAAGGTTCGGGGAGAGAATATTTGAATATTTTAGGAAAAGTAACTAATAATTTTAATTCATTATATTCCGTTTGTTAGAATTTGAAAGAGTGTTGACAATTAAATAACATGTTTAAAGCACTTCATCTTTTAGATTGAGAATTGGAAGCATTCAAATTTGCAGTAAAAGCGGTGCGATAATTTATCGGGTGAAAAAAATGGCTACTGACTGAAATGTCTCCCTGACTCAAAGTCAGCAGATGCACTGGAGTCCCTCATCTCAATTTGGCGGTATTTTTTCTTGATGCAAGAAATCATATCCAGGTATGCTGGGCACGTTATGGAGCAAATAATCAGTAGGCGCCTGGATACTTTTTTATATGCTCCTAGTATTATGATGTTTGAAATGCTTAGTATTTTTCTTATAGATAGAAGGGCTATAAACGGCAGCAGACTATCATTAGTTGTTCAGAATCATTACTCTTTAGGCCAGTGCAGCTCAAGTTCACCTACTGAGCGTTCAAACTCTTTTCAAAAGTGCACATGAACGGCCATTTCCGAAAGGATTGTAAAAACAAATGAGTGAAACATTTGGTCCGGATGTTTATTTATTTTTAATCCGTGCATGTAACCATAACTGCATATTATCTGAATGCTATTGCCAAGAGCATTGAAAAGGTTGATGTAGGAGTGGGGATGAATCGCATTTTAATTGACGGTGGAATGTTGAAGACCACGATACAAAAGTAAGAACCTTAGACAAGCCAGGAGGGGTGTTGGTCGGTGTTAAAGGCCGGCTTTTGATGGTTGCTATGCTTTTTATTTCTTCCTTGGTGGTTACTAAAATTTCTAACATCCTGCGTTGCAATAAATCATGGTTCAACTCCATGTAGCTTACTGCATCTTTTCATTTAAAACAAAATGTCAAATTTTTTCCAGCATCCACATTGCTTATCAAACATTCTTTACACTCCCAAAGTTTTCAACAGTCCAATTCTACTCAAGATACTCTGCAGCATTTTTTCCTGCATTCGTTGAATATTTCCCAACAACCTTCCTTCTTTCCCTACCATGCCTGGTGCTTCTTCGTTTCCTTTCAGTTCTCTCAGTTTTAGTTTATCCATCCGTATATACATTTATATCCCTATATCCTGCTCTCCATGCTTATCAGCTTGATTTTACAACCGAGGTTTTCGAGTCATATAAAACTACGTATGATCCTCAAATAAGTTTTTTGCTAATATTATCTTTAAAAATTTACTAAAATATCTTATTTACTCTTTCCCTAGTGTAAAGGTTTTTTTTTAATGATTTTTCGCTGAGTCGAATGATGAGAGTTGTGGGGTAAGGAAGGAATTGTCTTTGAAATTCATACAATTGGTGATGATTTACGGTTCTTAACGCATAGAATAGATTTTAGGTCATCTACTTGTGAGTAAAATACTGAGCTTTTCAGCGCCTGGTTCATGGAGCCTTTTGATTGATAGTCATTATATTGACTGACGTTAGTCATCGAACGGCCTCGTTAGGCCAGCGCGCTGTTAATCAGGGCATCAGCTGAAATAATTCTTATTCTACATCTCAGGAAGCAAATATGTTTATTTCGATAATTCATCCCTACTATTTCGCAATTTCAATCACCCATCAATTCATTGCCTTTCTCCAAGATTGTTTCCAAGTTTTCTCCCATTCCTCGCCATCCATTCAGAGAACTATCGAAGGGAATAATGTTGTAGTTTTAAATTTGGGATAGAAATTAGTGAATGTGTCATTCAGAATGGAGCGTGACATTATATTTTTAAAACTTTGGCTTCATTTGTTAAGAAATAAAAATAATAATAATGGAAGCCTTTGAAATAGCAATCTAAATGGTAACGCTTTGGTATGTGGTTGGAGGGAATCCAAATCAGGCATGCTGCATTAAAAATTGGGTTTTTTTTTCATTTGAATGACAAGATATGTAAAATAATACAAACACTCTAGGTAAGGATAATTACAAGTACATCCACTGCGGTATTTAAGTATGAAATAATTCTCTACGAATGCGAGACAAGCTGGCAGTAACAAGAAAGACGATAAACCATACATACTACATGGTCGATGGAAAAAGAAAACATACTAGGCTATTTAGAATCAAAAAAGAAAAATCCTTTTTTCCCTCTAGCGAAGTTTCTAGCAAGTATAATTGCAAAAGGATGAATAGAGCAACCGAGTTAGAGATACGTGGGCGAGAGTGGACGAAAGTAGGCATGTGATTGGTGGATTGAAAGTAGACATAAAGGGAGAGGTTGGTGAGCTGTCCTTGAGAAAGCGTCTGTTACCCTACTAGGCTGTAGTAACCAATCAAAACTAACTATTCTGTAGATTATTTCAAATTAAAAAACGCTAATCTTCAAAGTCCACCTTATAGAAATGCTATCAATCCCATCTACCTCTTCACATTCCGTCCGTTGACCTATATTTTCTGACCGCCTGCGGCCAACTATTATCTCGCTTTTTTTTCCCAGTGATCATTAAATTCGCCTCGTACGCCACAACTCCAAGTTTTGAAATATATAACAGTCTTGTTAGGGAAACTCGTTCAAAAGGAGATAGTCGAACTTTCTAGCAACAAAAAAATTATCTTAAGTCTGAATTAAAGGCATAATGGGTGGTTAAAATTGCACTACCTGCATCATTTTGCATTGATTTGAATTCCATTTATTACCGTATATCTTTATTTCATGCCAGTCGGTTAATTCTGATGCCCAGTGTGCTCATCTGCTAAGCCAAATGTAGCCTGTAGTTTGATTCCCGTGTCAGGCAATGGTGCTATTAATGTAAGGGGTAAAATTGAAGAAATATTCTCACGGCTTTCATTCCTCCCTTAAATAACGCATCATTATTATAATCTACATCTACTTAATACCCTGCAAGCCGCCGCAAGGGCGTGTGGCGGGGGGTGTTAGGTCACCACCCGTAAAAAAAGAACAAAACTACATGTAAAATCAACACATGCATGTAAAACTATACCCACAGTGGCGTAAACACTCATGCAAAAATCCATTCATCCGACACGCACATAATACCTTTTGTAAATATATGGCCGTTTCAGGTCTTAATTTATGGGAAGAAATTTTCTACTAAAGGCATATTTTTCACAGATTTTTATTTTGAACGGCGATTTTTAAAACGTTTAACACTATCAGGTTGAATTTTAATGGATTATTTGGAATGAGATGTGAAGGATAATTATTGTTGATGGGTTGTTAGGGGATGGGTCGGAATAAGGGAGGAAAGGTCAGTCATCATCCAATGACTAAGCTCATCCTCTTAGTGAAATTCAGTCATTATCGCTTCTTAGATCTCATCTGTCAAAGACGTTTATGAACGGATGCTAAAATAAACTTCAACTGTAAACATCAAATCTCTCTGCAACAATTTCAGAGTGTAAAAATCATTCGCCTTGACTGGGACTCGAACCCAGATCCCTCAATACTCGGTCGAGTGCTTTAGCCACTTAAGCAACCGAGGCGTCCTCTTAAACTCTGAAATTTTGGGGGTTTTAAAGGAACTAGATGTTGTGACGAAATACCGTACATACAATGTCACATGCATTCGTAGTCGTGCGCGAGGCGCCACTGTCCACGAGGTTAAAGCCAACTTTAAACACTTATGGTGTTAATACTTTGACAAATTCCAAAGAAACTGCGGGAGATGCCGCAACAGTAACTTTTAACGGAGTCATCCGCTAATGTGCATTTCAAAGCAATAATTTCAGAGTGTAAAAATCATTTGCCTTGACTGGGACTCGAACCCAGATCCCTCAATATCCTATTAGGATCCTATTAGGATATTGAGGGATCTGGGTTCGAGTCCCAGTCAAGGCGAATGATTTTTACACTCTGAAATTGTTGCATTGAAATGCACATTAGCGGATGACTCCGTTAAAAGTTACTGTTGCGGCATCTCCCGCAGTTTCTTTGGAATTTATCAAATCTCTCTTTGACTTGCCGTGCATTCACTTGAACTATCAGGACCTAGTAGAGCATTTGCTGGAATAATAACGTCTCCTCAAGAATTTAACCCAATGTGTGGTGGTCTCTAAAGAGGCATTTTGAAGATCCAATTATTCATTATTTGTTACATGAAATGAGTTAATAATTTATGTACACCTGCGTACAGAGGTGGATACAGATAGTGGCGCATGGGTTCCTATGCCTCATTTTAGGTGAAGGAAAAAAAATATTTGTATTTAAGTTGAAGAAAAAACCGTTTATCCTAAATTATTATTATTATATAAATCTCGTTGCAATTAGGAAATTGTCCTGGTGGAAACGGTCAAGTCTGGTCAACGGTCACTCTTACAATGCACATACATACACAAGGAGAACAGATATGAGATAAAATGCTGTCATATACAATGACATTAAAAATTATCAACCGCACCTTAACCACAACACATGGGTCAGGTTCACACCATACATGCGACGCACCGTTCATCACCACACTCCGTCCATAATCACGAACTCTTCAATTTCATATACCGTTCAAAAGCACGCACCGTTAACACATCATTCACTTATGCAATGCAACTTCGCACGCCGACCACATCACGTACAGACCAATATTTTTAATAAGTACAATAGTACACGAGGTCTGTTAAAAAAGTATCGCGAATTTTGAATTGCCACGGGTTACGTATATTTGATTTTCGATTTTTTTGTGGCTGTTATGTCTCTCACTTATGCCGAAAAGTTCGGCCATTTTGAAATTTCAGTTAATCGTTGACAGCTTTTTTGCTTAGACGTGTTTTGGCTTGTCTTCGATTTTAGCCAGCTCCAAAAAAATGGATCAAAGAATCAATCAAATTTTATGTGAAAACGAAATTAAGTGCGCGGACACATTCCGAATGTTGACTGTGGCGTGTGGAGAAGCTACCCTGGACCGAAACAAAGTTTAACGTTGGTACAAAATGTTCTCAGAGGGCCAAGAAGATGTGAACGACGAAGAGCGTGCCGGGTGCCCGAGCACGTCACCAACAGACAAAAACATTGATGAATTGAAGAAAATATTATTGGCCAATCGTCGAATTACTGTTAGAGATGTTGCTGATGACCTAAACATATCGATTGGCTCGTGCCATTCGATTTTTACAAATGAATTGGGCATGGCACGGATCGCCGTGAAATTCGCACCAAAATTGCTCAATTTTGACCAAAAATAGCAACGCATTAACATTGCTAATGAGACATTTATACACGGAAATAAAAGGTCGCAGGCTGAAAGTTTTGGTGTAGTTGGAAATTTGGGAATCTCTTCAGTCCGATAATCTTGAGGTAGTCAATGATATCTTATATCTCTCCCGTTCCTCTCTCCTTAAATTCTTAAATACATTTCCATAACATCCCCACCCCCCACCAAGGCAATGATGGTCACCGTCCGTCCGTTAATAAGGGTCAACCATTGTAAGCAAACACACCGTCTGTGCCGTTTTGTACCGTCTGAGGCAGAAACCGTCCAATGCATACCCCTCTCCTTCCCTTCACCCACTAATGAGTACTGCACCTACGCTTACCCCTATCTCCCTTACTTCCCCTGCCTTACTCCCCTATTAGCGTCTGACTATACAAGTTGAAAAATTTCGTTATATTGTACCTGGTGGTGATGCGCAGCATCGAAACCAAGGTCGTAGAACATTAAAAGTGTGTGGAAGTGTAAAGTTTCTCTTATTTTTTACCCTCATTATGAAGGAATTTCAAAAAGTTAAGCCTGAAACTGTTAACTTTACTTGGGAATGTAAATGTTCCAGGACAAATTCTTATCAAACTAAGAACTAATAAAATTTAAAACTTATTTGGCGCTTAACTGCTACTAAAGTTATCTTGAACCATTCTTTCCCATTCCTTCATTTCCTAGCATCATTGATTTTTATTATTTACAAGAAAATAATTAAAGAAAAAAGCTATTGGAAGAATTTGACCTTTAGCATACGATGCAAACTTTAAAAAAATAATGAGTCACACTCCTCAGGGTCGTAAAAACGTAACATTCGCCCCCTGACTGCGTATTTAACATTTCATATGGTACTAGTATCTGATTTAACAAACTTGTTTATATGTTTGCTATTCTAAATGCTTTATTCAATCATGCTCGAGGTATGTTCTAAAAAATAATATATGTTTTTGACCTTTTGTTTCTCTTAACTAGGTGATGTACAAGTATAATAGTTTGCTGAAACTTGGGAATGGACGGTAGTCGTGCAATATCAGCTAATTAAAAAATATCGGGTGGCTTTTGTAGTCTAGTGGATATTGTGATAGACAACCGACTGTCAATTAAATAATAATTTGGAAATATTGATTGAAATGCGTACATCTCTCTCTCTCTCTAAACAGTGCCATATAATACATCCAAACGATTCTCTGGTAACTAGAACTTCAAGTAAAGCCGAATAATGTCTCAGGGAAAGTGAAGAGTGATCTCACTAAGAATATGTGGACCCAATATGCCCTAAGGCTTAGTTCATGATGAGCCCTACTGCCAACTATCATTCATGCTTCCATGTTCCAATAATATCTAAAGGAATGCCTATCTGTCAGAACACTTTGATAATGACTTTTTCATAACGAGGATCAATGTGTATCTTATGGAAAAATAAAATAGTTTTAATCTCGCAATCCCTCCAAAGCTTCGGGTTGATTACTTCAGTTTGAGATAAAATGAGCGTGGTCTAGAAGTATTTTTTTGATTTTACCAAAGCAAATTGAAACATTACTAGGAGTGACAAACGCTATTAGTATTCAGAGTAATGAACGCTACTTGCATGTAGATATTTCATTAAAAATTCCGTTTTCCTATATGATACCACCACGTAGATATCCATGTTATCGAAAACTGAATATCTGGTATTTAGAGATGGAAAAGATATTTATCTGGCCCAAAGGACAGTCATTACAGCAAAACATTTTACGAGTAGTTAAGTTCAATTATTCATGAATCCGTAGGCTTTGTACATGTTTTGAGTTCTTCAAGCTTGAGAAGCAATCAAAATGTTAAAAGGAGTTCTATTGAGCGGAGTTATATACGAATAAATAAGAGAATCTTGCAAAAAATGGTAAAGACTATTCTAACTAGTGGGTTAGATAGCTGGAATTTGAGTCAACTCCAGAGAGGTAAAATAAATGCTGAGGATATTGAGGGAAAAGGAGTGAAGCCAGGATATTCTAGTTAGTTAGAAAAAAAATGAAGCTATTAGGTGAGTGAAGGGCATGAAAGAAGCAGTGGTACAAGGAGTCCAGAAAAGAGCTCCCCAAAGGTATGACCATGATCAAAGAATGGACGGGGATAGATGGCCCAGAATTCTAGTTAAAATGACCACCAGCAAGGAGAAGATGTGGACGGCTTAGGAAAACATGGTTTTAATGATGAAGGATTGCTGCTAGGGAAAGAAAGATTGAAACGACTGAGGAGACTGGAAGTTGAGAATACAGAGTAACCACCGAAAAGTGGAAAGGCCCTTAAAATTAGAGCAAATACCTACGAACATGCACTGAGTACGTCAGTTAATGGCGAAAAAGAAATTTCAATCGTTAGGGACCTGTAGTCATGGAAAATATGACGATCGATTGCCGTCACGTGAAAAAAAGGGTTCCATTAATAATGAAAAAAATATTCAAATATTTCATCGAATTTTATTTAAGCTCCGTGGGTGTTTCAAAACTTCAACGATATATCCGACTGTCGAGGAAATATCGACATTTTCCACTTGCCCTACCTGTTGCTGAAGTTGTTGATCGATTTCCTCTCAGGTGAGCTCAAGGCATACAGTAACAATATATCAAGTTAATTCAAGCAGGCTGAGGGCATTCTCTCCAGGGATAGATACGCACGAATTCAATCTACCGTTTAAGTCAATTGGTGATTATTAGTCCACCGCTTGAGAATGATGCGGTCTGGGAGAAAAAGTCGCAACTGCCACTTATGCCGATGCTAAGTTTATTTTCAAGTGCGCATTAAAAATAAGGTCTAAACGATCTCCAAATTTTGCGTGAGACAGGAAGAGATGCAGAGAGAGCGACCTCTTTCAGACTTCCCCGTCGTTATTCTTGGCAATTGCTTCCTTAATTAGCAAAAGAAAAATAATAGAGTTGAGAATGAGGTTTATCGGTTAATGCATCATTAAAATTTCCGTTCTAAGACCGCAAAAGAATATCCCTACGCTATTGTTTGCGGGGCCCATGATGATGTCGCCATTAAGTTATCGAACAAATGTGGAGTACGATCTACGATATGAAAGCACGCCCGACGCGATTATTCCATTTATATTTATGCTACGGAAGCGTGTATATCTAGGTATCATGATAGTTGAAGTTGGAGCAACATCCAATTAAAGCTAACGACACAGCAGCGACACAGTCATTACTTGGATGTAATTATCTCGGATTTTCATTTATTTCCAATCACCTGATAATGTAGCCGATGTATCGTTGAATTGAAAATTGAAGCATTGGTCAGCAGGTGACTAATTTCCACGGCAGAAAGTTTGCTGTAGAGCAATTACTCGGGGAATAGTTATCAAAATAAACACTTTGCATTACTCCACATTTGATTAAAACAATTGAACGGTTTCAATGTTCTCACGCCGTTAACACAAGTACACCATTTCATATTTAGCGGTGTCGAACTTATATAAATACGAGAGATGAAAGGAGGATAGGGAAGGGGGAAAAAAGGGAGGAGAAGGGTTTAAGGAGGGGTTTGAATACATGGCTAGGACATAGGGTCAAACGAAGATCAACACTCAGGAATTAATTGGGGCGAATAAAGTCATGTTAGATTGATCGGAAGGGTAAAGAGAGAAGCTTAAGATTTGTAGTATTTTCTGGTACCCTGCAGGCCACCACTAGGGTGTGTGGCAGGGGGTGAATACACACCAGAACAATTGTAACCCGAATATTTTTACTCCTACCGCGGTCAGACATTGCTATTCTGATCCCTTATCGTCCGTGGGAAAATGACATCCTAAATCTATCTGTTCTACTAGTAACTGTACACTTAACCTCTATAATTTTATTGAGATGATCTCGCCCACCGTCATATGATGGGGCTAATAACGCATTCTCAACATCATTGCTAAAGATACCTCCTTCCAATTAATGCAAGAGATTTAATCTATAATGAAACCTTTGATATGTGGGTGATTCCCAGCCTATCTCTTCCAATAATTTTGACACACTACTCAGTTTATCATATCAACGTTTTACAAATGTCGCTCCTCTACTCTGCACGCGATCCAATTTGGCAATCAATCCAACTACATGAGGTTCCCATTCAATAGAAGCATATGCTAAATGAGGCTGTACAAGCGAAAGATAATATTTATCTTTAAACTTTACATCGCGTTTCCCCAATACTCTTCTAAAAAATCCTATTTTTTTGTTAACTTGTCCACGTTTTCCCCGTATATGTTTCACCCAAGTGAGGGTAGCGCCTAAGTATTTAATTGAGTACTTTTTCCATGTCGGTGTTCCCAACGCAGTAGGCGTTCGGAGGGAATTACTCTTTTTCCAAAAAATCATCACAGACTTTTTTAAGGTTAATTCTAGTTGCCAAATGCCAAGCAGTGTTACACTTAGGTGCCGTTCATTATGAGTAAAATAATGCAGACGCCGAGTTTTCATAAATATATCCCATGTTTCCTGACTTTCTTGCTGCTAGCTTCTTAGACAATCAATTAACTACGTATCACAAGAAGCGCAAATGACCTTAGCTGTCGGTAACTATCAAAAAAATAATTAACTTGAGATTTGCGTTTAAAAATCAGGAAACCGTTCCCACCATTAATTTTTTCCGTGCAGATTTTGCTTTTACCACAAATACAGTCTCTTAGTAACCAAATCAACCATTCATTGGTGATGAGTTTTTATATCCAAATATTTTTATCCAAAAGTTTGCTTTTTATAGTTTTGCATATTTGTAAAACTCCATACTTGTTCTGAAAAAATCCATTTTTTTTCCTCCATGACAAATATGTAAATTTTGTCTTTATCTTTACTCTACTCGATGAACCGTTTAGTTTTTCAAAGGTTTTTTCATTTAGTTGTTTAAAATACTCATAACCCTCTGTAATGATGCATGACGATGCACACAATTATTAGATTATTGATTGTGTATCGTTTTGAGATAGGTTTTACACGTTTTAAATAAGATAGGAAAAGCAAAGAACAAAGACAAAGAATATAAACATTTCTTAGCCTCGTTCTAACAAGAAATAAAACACCCCAGACTTCAATAAACTGTTCTTCAACTTAGCATACTCTCCCCTGTTTCCCTTCAATTTGTCCAATATCCCTATCATTTTCCTACCCAAACTCGCTTGCCCGACATTCTCCTCTCTATGAAATTCTATAGCCTTCCAATTCTCAAAATTCCTTGAATACATTCCTTTCCTGCATTCTTTGGAATTCTTCTAAAACGTATTTTCCCCACCATGCATAGTATTTTTTTGATTGATTTCCCATCTTACCATTTTCCATCCTTCTCCACACCCACAATTCAAGAGCATCCAATCTACGCCCATCATCTTGCTTCAATGACCATGTTTTCACGCCATAAAAACAACACGCCAAATCAAAGTTTTTAATGAGCCTTCTCGTAACGCCAGAACTCAATGTACCTATCATTAATTCCCTCCTTTCTGCGAAAGCTTCTTTTCTTGATGTAATTCTATTTCTTACATTATTACTACTTTGACCACCTTCATCCCAAACACCACCGAAAGAGATAAACTGTTCCCTCTTTTTTGCCCTCTTTTTCTATCATTTAACGTAGCCTTATAAGTTCTTGAAAACCACATAATCTTGGTTTTGTTTACCTTAATTATCGTCCCATACCCATTACACTGACAATCTTATACACTCAGGAATGAATTGAACTGGTTGTATATATGTTATAGTTACATTTGAAAAAACTACCAATTTTATGATTATTTCTGGTATTTTGGGAAAAATAAATTCAAACCTTACAGCAGATAAGGCGTTCACTTTGTGATCTCCACCCAACTCGCACAAATGACACTCCTGGTTTTGGATTTAATGGACTCCCTCCGGTACCTCATAGATCTCCCGAAACTCACTTAGCGCTCGACACTTTTCTTCGGGGATCGTATTACGGAGGGTCCAATATATCTTATCACCGTCGCTTTCAAGAACCTTCGCGGACGGAGCGGGACCAAAAGGCGAGAAAAAAAACGCCCGACTTCGGCGTCATTGTTGTGGGTTTAAGCTCAGTGGATACATTCGAGTTTGGACCATTAGGTGTGCACCGCGACTACTGCTTGGGACCAAGGAGGTTTTCTGAAACTTATGAAAGGGGTCTGGTAGACTTTAACTCGAAATGTCCCCCCCTCTCTTGATCCTTGAGAGCGGCGAGTTGATGCTCGTTAATTTAGTCTCCGAAGACTTTAAGAAGAGAATCAATCTGCTGACGCTACTGTTTCGGATTCGCTGCTTCTTTTGAAGAATGAACTCTCTCCCTCTTTTTTTATTGAAGTTCCATAAAAATGCAAATTTTTCCCGGTCCTTATTTCATTTTCTTAACCCGAGAGTCTTGGTTGAGATATTTTTTTTAAGCGATCATCGTCATTTTCAGGCCAGAATTCATGTTAGAAATTAATAATTTTGATTTTACATGGATTTCAGTTCAAGTCATTCCCTCACCCAATCTTGGTAGGGCACAGGAAAACAGGATAGGATTAGATCGCCGAATTATTTTCGTAGAACGTAAATCAAACTGAAGAATCAACTTTTACTTTTTGTTTGCCTGCATGGTACCCTGCAACCCACCTCTACGGTGCGTGGTAGGGGGTGATTACGCATTAATTATTCAATTAATATAAATCTCTTTTAATAAAGGTACATGCGCTACGGTATCTAAGTGAGCTATGCACACGAGAGAAGCTAAAGGTAAAAATTAGGACAATTACTTAAGCCAGAAGAGATAAAAACAACATACTAAGCTACTCACAATGAAAATAAGTATGATAATTTTCCTCCCAAGTGCGGTCGGATAGTGTTATTCTGATCCCTTATCACTTGTGAGAAAAACGATATCTTAAATTTATATTGTCTACTCTTAAGCTCTCTAATGTAATTTACGTGATCTATCCTGACTAAGTTCGATGGGGCTAATAATGCATTTTCATCATCATCGCTGAAGAAACCTTCTTCCAATACGTGCAAGAGACTTCATATGTAATTTAGTTTTGTCTCCATGTATTTCTCCTTCCTGGTAGCATTTTTCGTAGAGTAATGAACCAGTGGGCGTAGTTCTGCTCGAGGTAACGCCTCTGGGCAACTCTAAGCTCAACCTAGCCATGATTACCTTGATCACTACTGTATGACTTTTTCGGACCTGCGAAATCGCTGGTGGTATAGATACTCCTCCATACACTCCGTGTGTGAATTTCACAAAAAATATCGACCTCTACATCGATCTATAGTTTTGTTATTATTAGTAGAATTATACCGGGTTACGGCAAGTTTTTAATGGACCCTGTTACTGCAAACTGTGCTCCCAACCCCAACTAACATGACAAAAATATCCATAAACTCTACTATTACACATATTACGATAACTCATTCGTTAGTTCTACACAATTTTCTACCTTTAATTCCGTCCAAAATACCTATTCATTTCCTCCACCTACCTCGCTTTCTCAGAACTATCCCCTCTAATACGTATATCACAGTCTTAAGCATCCTATTGCCTCTCCCGGTATTAGATCACAATCTGTATTAAAATATTCGAGAGTATTTCTCTTACTTCTTTACTGAAGGTGCGTGGCATCCATCTCACCCTCTTTGCGAACGCTTTTTAACTAACGCAATTCCTCTTTTAATATTCCCTCCACTTAACCTACCCTCATCCAAAAAATTTCTTATGCAGCTGAATTGTGCTATATAATATAGTTTGTGCCTTCCAGCATTAATGTCTATTCCAGACTTAGTCTTTATTGAGGATCACATTGCCTTCATTTCACTATGGTTAATCTACATATTATATTTATGAAACTAGTTCTGTAATTCCTTAAGTAGTGATTGTGACCCTAAGGTTAGCTTGCTGACTAACGCTATAGTTCTATGAATTTCTACAATTAACCCGATAAGTGCGACTTCAATTAATTAATTAAATGATATTCTTAATTGCGTAGACGCGCATCGTTTGAAGGAAAGTTAAGTTGAAAGTAACAATCTTCATTACGTACACCTGATTGAAATTTGCCTCATAGACAATTTTTGAGTGCTGAAGTAGCTTTATAAAAATAAAAAAAATCTTTTAAACCCAATTTACGTTTTCCAATTAAATTTTAAAAGATAGACTTTGCATCTGCATCAAAATGAAATTAATCACGCGAACTATTTGGTCATGCTGTAATGAAATAAGGGGAAGTACTATCTTGGGCGGGATGAATATGTAATATGAGCAATGTGACGAAACATGGGAGATAAAGGGGTAAAGGGATGGGATTTTAACCCTGAGGTAGGTGTTTTTAATCAGGGATACTGGCGTACCTGCCCCAATTATAATTTTCTCTGCTGAAAGAATGGTGTGCGTTTCATCATTATTATTTCTGAGAGAAATATTTAGTTTAAAGAGCACCACGAAGAGAGAAATCTGTAAATCTCAAGACAGGTAGTAATACCTGTGAACAATTAGGTGCAGTATTGGTTATTTCCATGGTGTACCTACGGTTAAGGTGATTCCGCTATCCTTTGAAAATAAAGGAGCCGCAGGAGCTCAGTGGGTGGAAAAAACGGCTTCTTTTTTGAAGGAACCGGGTTTGATTTGATAAATCTGCGTAGCTGATACTCCTATTATTATGACCTTGAAGTATCATTGGTAAATTTGCATGTAAATAGTTATCTGAGTTATGATACGCTCACTAAGAGCAATTTTTGTTTCGTTTCGTTATCTCTGATGTCCGTAACTAAGAGATGATGAAATTTCGGGTCACAGTCTCCGATTAAATCTAAGTTGCTATTTAAATATATTTAACCTGCTGTGACTTTTTTTTAATTTCGGGGAAAAAACGGACGGGAGATTTCGTTTACCGTACTGCAATCCTTTATGAATATAACATGAGATCAAATATTTTTAATTTTTATGGATTGAAATATTAACTTCAAATCATATGACACCTTATAGGAGCAGTTTTACGTAATTTGATTCATCAGCAAAATTGAGAAACGTCATTAATCCTCGATTAAATATGGTACTTTTTACAAGAGCAGTATTTTCTCATAACGTACCGAATTGACTCAGTTACGGTCAATGATTTCTATTTGAAAACGTATTCTACCTCGACCGCATTTAAAATAAAAGGAGAAAAGATTGGATTATATATTCGAGAATGACAAATGCCGCATGCCCAATTTCATACTACCAAACCTTTTTTTAATAAATCGCATTGTTTGTTTGCGTTCCCCGAAAAACCAATATTTTCTCCATTGTTTCTCCACAGATTCGCTAAGCTCGCTTCAATCGTCAATCTCCATCCGAGATATCGAGATGCATTTAAAATCAAATACAGCTTCCGTCCAAGTTCCAAGCTTAACATTAATCTGCCGTCTCTTGGAGTTTTTTCCCTCCCGAACTATTGATCGGTTCCCTACCCTAATCTTTACAAAGCATCTTTGCTTTCTTTAATACTTGCACAACTACCTCCAGTATCCCTTTTCACTTTTAATTACTTTACCATGCTGCTCATTGTTTTTCCCTTCCTGACCTTTTTTGTCGGCCTCACCATTATTTTAACATCCAGATAACATCCATCTTTCTCTCACTCTCCCTGGTAAAGAGCGATACGAGTTTTCTTACTTCATCCCTCTTTGTCTCATTCTTAGTCCCTCAGCGTAGGCAAGAAAATGAGGTATATATATATTTGGGTATATATATACCTCATATTATGGGTATATATATGTGTATATATATATATATGTATATATATATATATATATATATATATATATATATATATATATATATATATACATATATATATATTGGCCAAACAACTCCCTTTAGACACGTAGTTACCAATTCATGTCGCTTGGATTTTTAAGACCAGCAATTTTTACTAAAGAATGACCCTCAATGTTGCTTCCGATTAAATTACAAAGGACATAAATACATGCCAAATGCCAAGACACTTAGGGTATGACGGAATATATGCGTATAAAGTATCCTTCCATCATGAGGAGATGATATTCATCAACATTTTCCAAGCGGTTGGAATTTGATGACAAAAATATGGAATAGCGGTAGAAGTGTTTTAGCATTTCCTCGTAAAAATTTGTTTATTCCTGTCAAGAATTTTTATTCGGAGTAACCCAGGATGAAGTTGGCAGAATTGCCCAAAAAAATAACTTTTTCCGACCGTTGCAAGGAGAGCTGATAATCTGCTCCATTGGCCTGAGGCAAAGTTTTTCACTTGGAGGATAGCCCTGCTTGGAGACGCCGCAAGTAAATCCAACAGATAAGGAAGTGTCAGCGCCGGAGCGAGGATTTCTTGCACGATCCAAGACTTCATTTGTCTTTTTTGCATTATGGATAAAAAAGCTCATTCTCCTTAATTACTCAAGAAATTACTAATCCGAAATCATACTTTAGTTCTGGGATTAAGAAATAGCTCCTTGAAATAGGAAGAGTATCTAGTTGACTCCTTAAGTGAAATCCTAACTCTCTCGATTTTCACTTCTTTTTGTACGTTTTATTGTTTTGTAATCTGCCACCCGAACCTTTGTTTGAGCGTGGCCACGCAAGTTTTTGAACGCGTTTCATCCTTACTTTGTAAGGTAAATTTCCTCTCCATTCCCATCTATTTGCTTTTTATTTTCCTCCATAATCCAGGTTTATTCAAATCCTGTAGGCACCAATTATGTAGAAAATAATCCACTGTTCAAATATTTAATATTTGAGTGGGAAAATATTTATTTTCCTGCTGTTATCATTTCTCATATGCCTATTGCACAACCATTGATTTATTGTTTTTTTACCTGGGATGGATGGGTCAATCCCACGTCTTCTTCCAATATTCTGAGGATATACAGTGATCGTGATTTTATTATTAAAATACTTCAAACAAATAAAATAAAGGGTTATAGGAAAAACATTAGGAGTTTTATCCCTGGAGAGCGCAACTTTTTCGAGAGGTGAAATTTTTGCCAATAAACCTTGATATCTTTCTTTTTAGTGGAAGAATATGATTTATTCAGGATTCAGTGATCTTATATTAATCGAGCATAAGGAATATGGAATTATGTATTTTACCTTTTACAGAGTTTAGATATTCATGAGAAAAGAGAGTACATGGTATTATTTTTATAAAATATATTCCAAACGAGCAGTTATTTCGACTTCATCCTTTCTTATACGCGACTTTTATTGTATTTAATCGCAGCATTTATTCTTAAGGTTATATTTTAAGTGAATAAATCCATTTTTCTTGCCTTTCCTCTTACTAGTATCAAAAAATGGTCCTTGTAGCATAGATTGGGGCTATCTTGATCATAAAATATAGAGTTACAGCATCATAGCAAGGCCAGCAATGCAGCGAATAGCGAGTCTTACACGTGATTTCAGTTTAATTATTAAATAAAATGATGAATGGATAAAATAAGAAATAGCCGATCCGCGAATGAGAGGCTACTGTAAATTACGGCCGGATATAAGTCGAGTGTTACATGTCGGAAATGATGGGCTGTTTCCATCATTTATAATATACATCATTTTCATGAAATTTACTTTTATTAAGGTAATATTAAAACTTTTAAACTAAATAAGCTCACAATTCAATTAAATAGCATAGTCACATTATATAAGTTGGGTGAATAAATTCCACAGGAAAGTCATATCTAAGTCAAAATGAAAAATCGATAGAGTCCAGAGGAACGTAATACACGTTAGTTTATGTGATCGAGTTTGAGAAAGCATTTTATGTCAGTTAGAATAAAATTAAAAGGATACATTCTTAATATATAGCATTACGGTTAAAAATCCAATACACTCGTACTTAAAACTGCGTCTGAATAATAAAAAAAGAATATTTTTGAGATACCTAGTCATAATTTTATTATTTTCCCGCTTCTTTTAAGCTTGAACTTAAACAAATATTGCTCACATGAACTCTACTTTCCCCTTTGATCTGATGCATATATCATGGCACCATGAATGAAACGTCTGACATTTAATGAAATAAAATTTGTTGTCCTCATTCAGTTGAATGTCCAAAAGTACACAAAAATCCCCAATTGAAGACTGATTGTCAAGATCACCGCAATATACTAATCAATTTTCATTCCTACATTTTTTAAAACATTTTTCTCCATTCTTGATTTATTTTATCGGCCATTCATTATTTTCCTCGTGTTTCTTTCATTTTATGATATGCTACGCTTGATTCTTCCCCATATCTGTTTCGTTCATTTTAGAGTGTTAATATTAATTTGAAAGATTAATGCCATTTCATTAAATGCTATTGACGTTATTAGAAGTAAATTGGATGCTGGAAAACCCTCTTTCCAACTTACATATCCTTGACTGTTTAAATATATTTTTTTCAACATCGTAGCTTAAATATCCATCTTTGAAATTGAAATATGACTCTATTAATTTTAATTATTTCATTTTTATCTACTATTCGTAGTTTTTTATTTTGAGAAATTCACCAAGCCGGCAGCCTCTTCATTTTTTGGATGTATTGCATTCGTAACAAGTTTCGGAAGACATTTATCACATTATCAGTTTTCAGAATTGATTTAATGATGTTCATTATGGTGATTGAATCAGGAGATGCCGAAATCAACCTGATTAATCAATTAGGGTAATTGGTCGACTTGCCTTTCAATGGAAATTATCTACTTTGGATTGCCCGGGCCATCCTGTCTACAAATTACCACCTGCAGTCAGTACAGTTTATCTCACAAGGGCTAGCCAAAATTGAGACACTGGAGCAAAGAAAAATAATAATTTATCGTTCTTTCTAGGAAGGTGTCCTAGTTTTCTTCGAGTAGTTTGCTTCAACGTGCTTTGGCCTGTTACGTGAGGAGAACTTTAAGTTCAATGAGGGAACTTAGCCCGTATCTTGTTAGTGCGTTGCTAAGATGGCATTTATGCTCAGAAGGGACGATTAAGTTTCTGCCCCATGCTCACAAACACACACGCACACACTATATTCGCACCCGAAATTGCTCCAGAAGATCGTTTTGGGACAGAGTTTCTCTACTATCCACCACCTTTAGCCAAAGTTTTTTGGTAGTCACAAGTTTTCAATCAACCTTTTTCGTTTTAGAGCCATAAAATTACAAAATTTTGCATTCAAAGTTGTTTTTGTTTTTTTACAATGTTAAATAAGAAATTTGACATAATGCCTCTATTATATTTAATAATTAAATTTGAATGATAAAGAGGAAGCGGAGAACTATGTTAAATGTTACAGTAAGAGTTCATAGACTAGAGTAGATGTAACTACCTAGAAAGTGTTCAGGACCAAATGGTGAAAGCAGTGGGGACATCAGAAGAATGCTTGCGTAATGCAAAGAAGCACACAAATGCAAAGGAGGATATTGAAGTTTAGTGAGGGAATCAAGAAACGGGTCACCAAAACTTTGTTACAAAATTTCGTTTTGCACGACGCGGAAACTTGGTCCCTGAAACGTAAAATTTACAGAAAGGAGAACAAACGAAGAAGTGAGAGTGAGAGGATTGTTGGAAGAAATTTAAAGCAGGCTGGAAATATCAATTGAGAGTATTTCAATTGGCAAAGGGGATTTTGTAGTCTGCACAAGAGTGGAGGACGAAATGAAGGGAGAGAGGAGAACGAGAATCAAATAACGTTTTATTGAAGTTTTGGATATCAATTGCTCTTGTTTAGCCTCTACCTATTCAAAAACCACTTATGCATATATTTGTGCGTCAACATATTTTTAATCTGTTTGCAAAAAATTCAAGAAGTGGACACTTGGCATACTGGTAGATCATTCGTCCAAACCGACTGAAAAATTATGGAACACCGCATGAGGTTTATTATACTGCCTGTTGTGAAGAAAACAATAATGAATTTTAAGCAACAATAAGAAACAATAAGAATGTATATAAAATAGTACAGAGAAAGCCAAGAACCTCATGCATTTCTTTACTGATGCAAATTAAAATACATAAATATATGGTTATAACTCTTAGAAACGTATCATATTAATAATTAAGCAATTAGTATTTTAATTCTGCTGATGATTTCTTCTTTTCTGCCATGGTTTGGTTGAGCAAGTTACCTTAAAGATATATATAGTATTTATGTCTTTGAGACGGTAATTAGGAGAAATTATCACATTGTAGCCCATTTTGAAGCTATTACTTAAGATTAATACATGCAAAAAGATCAACAATTAAAGAAAATAGATTGGTTTCGGAAATATACAGAGAGGGAAATGACTTTTTTGAGCAACTGGTGCGATAAACTATAAAGTATAGATAGCAGTAATATAGAAATAATCTCAAGGAAGAAGATCCTAAGGCCAATAAAATTTTTATTGGCCTTAGGATCTTTTTCCTTGAGATTATTTCTTTAACAGCCAATAGCTCCACATCCTCCATTTTGAGCAGTAATATAGAATGAGAAATAAATAAAGACTGGCAAAACTGATGGCTCAAAAACGACTTCGGAAACGTTATGACTTAGAGGTGAAGGAAAACTCTGTTTTGGACATTAAATTCCTTTCTAAGAATATCAGATCCTAGAGTGTATGGATGAATCATAATATAATGATCACGAAGACTGAAAGAGTTACTTAATAATAATAATTACCATTAATCAAGAGGGATATTATCTTTTGAGAAGCGTTCATTAACAATTCAGGATGATTCTATAGGTTTAAGATTGTTTTCTTGTTAAAAAGATTTTATTTTGAGGCTTGATTTATAGAAAGACCTGCGTTGAAAATAGCTTATGCATATTTGTATTATTTGGAAGATTACGCTTTATCATACGCATATTTCTACTCCGTTTAGTTCACTTCGGCGCTTTCAGTCGAAAGATAAGTTGGAATAAATACTTTTTCAGCGTATTTGAAATTCTAAGAATGTTTTTAATTAAACTGGCGGCGTACTATTAAGACAAGTGATCAGGTTTTCTTATTTTTGAAGGATTCGTTATTATGCTGCCACAATAGGATCAGTTGTAGGCTAATCAATCTAAACTTATTTCGAGATCTCAAGTTATTAAAACGGCATCGCACAATACGGGGTGTATTATGATACTCAATAATAATTAATAGAAATAGTTCAAGAAGAGCAATTAAAAATCACATTTTTGCCAACGAAAGCATAATTTATTTTTTTCCGAATGATGTTCAACTAAAGTACTCATTGATGGCACAGAATTTGATCACTATCACTTTTCACTTCAGGAAAAATATTTGCTCCCTACGTGGTAAAGGCAAGCTGGTAACTTTTTTGAAGTAATAAACACGGCACGTAATGTTATCAATTCATTAGTACAATTCTCAAAGAAAAATATTTGGTTTGTTCAAATCAAGCCAAAACGTGGAAGCTGGTTTGCTAGAAGAAGAAAGAGCTCTCCTTGTACTAATCCATATCTCAAAAAGATCTGACACAGCTTGGGACTAACTAGTGGTGTTGAAAGCCAGTGTTACTTCTAAGGCGGGCCCTGCGGTGGGTGTCCGATCCCTACACCTACTGCTACCACGAGCCTTGTTTGTTGGATGTACATCAGTAATAAAAGTATAATTTCGTCTAATTGTATCGATTCATGCATACACATTAGATGCACGGATATGCATATGAATTTTTAGAAAAACCATAAGAAAGTGAAACACTTCTAGTCCGAAATATAGTTGAACTGAGGTATTCGTTTTGTTATTTTAATACTTAAAGGTCGGTGTTGCCTAAAAAGAAGGTATGTGTAACTAGGTCATAGAAGCAATACAGAATAGACCCTTGGTTATTCCAATTTTAATATCTGTGCAAATAATTTCCAGACAAGTATGAACCTCGGTATATTATCAAAAGGAATCTATCCATAGGTTTCTGATTTTCTTAGCAATTAATTATTGTCACGCATTTAAACCTAGATTAACAGGATAATAAAAACCGGAGTAGTCTGTGTTCTACATATCTTTTAGAAAATTTATCAATAGATAGTTTTCCAGTAGCACGATTTGTGTGGAAGTAAAGCTCTATGAAAATTCCTCTCATGGGGCCCAAATGGAATTTTCATATGTGCTTAACATGCATGAGAGGAATACAAATAGAAAGAGGGAGAGAGTGGAATTTTTGTTTCCGCTTCTTCTTCGTTGGACTCGAAAATCCCCTAATGTAATATGCAGATGTCAGATATAAAAAATTATTTCACTTTTTATTTTCATATATGTTTTAGGTACATCACGGGATGGGTGACTGGAGAAACTCGTAGACTTATATATCAATTTTTGAGTGTGTACTCACGTGTTTGCGAGAAATATAATATTATATACATATATATGTGTATATATAGAAATATGTTATTATATATATTTTTATATATACGTACATATACATACACTTATACATACATACACAGCACACACTCGCGCACGTTGGTGTTCTTTTAGTACGCTTCAAATGGTCCGATCTTTTATGTCGTTCATCCGTCCTCGTTATCTGTTCTTTTCCCTTCATCCACCCCATTTTTTCTCCCTCTTGCCAATCCCCTTCCGTCCATTCACCTGCCAACGGAGTACCTTCATATTTTTTCTCCTTCCTTATGCTGTCCATCCTTACCTTTTCCTATACCACTTCCTCCTCTCCGCGCGCTTTCCTTCCCAAAACACACGCGCACACAAACCCTCACAAGCGCTCTTCCCTGCCCATCCTTCCCCCCCACCTCGTCTTCCCTCCACCCCATAGAAGCCCATCGATCCCACAATTCCGTCGGATCAGCGCAAGGAAAAGGACTCGTGCTCGTTGGACCGAACTTTTTTCTCGGGGAAGAGTGAAAAAAAATCCTAGGACGTACGGGTCCTCCCACCTACCGCTCCATTTCTTCCTCAAAACCTCTTCTCTTTTCTGTCCTCTTCTCTCTCCGTACTCCCTCACTCCCTCCCACTTATCCTTAAGGCCCTTTTCCTCACATCTTCCTATTCTCAGGCTCCCGTGTCTCACACTCCCTCAGTAGGAAGAGGCCTCAACTCCTCAGCATCCGGTCCTTTCAGGGATTCACGTCATTCTCCGCGTACGTCTTTTTCTCTTCAGCTTCAAACAACCAAACTATCAACTCCTATCCCCCACCCTCACTCTTTTTCTCTGTCTTTTTAATGGAGACTTTTCTCCCTGCGTCTTAGGGAACAGATGCGCTCTGGAGCTGACTCATAAATGTTCAATTCTCAACGAATCGAATGACACTTGGTCGATTCGGGTTGTAAATCGAACCGTACCTGCGTGTTCGGAGCTAAAAAGGGTTGAGTGTGCATGAGGTAACCCGAAGCTGCACCCACAACCTGTCGTCTTTGAGTACCAATGTCACGTAGCGCACGGTTAATGGTAGGGTTTAGACGTCAGCAACTGTGGCATACATTGGAATTTGTTTATTTATGCTACGCTGAGAGACCTTGATTGCGCAAGTAGCTATTACGAGTTTTGAAAATCGTAGGAGTGGAAAGTATTTCAGACGTTTCAGATCTGTCTTGAGCTAATGCCAGAGTGGTCGATGAACAAAAAATAAAAAAGAAGATAACCGCTAAGCGCAACGTATAATTTAGTTAACAATATTTCAAAATTCTAATGACACTAGCCTAGATTCAGCATTGTCTCTTAGAAAATATTATGATGTCATACATTCTAGCAAAGATTTGGATGATTGCTCTGATAATCGTGACTTTGGCGTAAATTTGCTATATAGCCCAGGCTATTTCCACACGCTGTGCAAATCATAACAAAGCCACATTACTGTGTCTCCATCTATATTGTGTCCTGTAAGCCACCACTAGTATGGCAGGGGTAATTCCACAACAAGCATGAAAAACAGCATTAAAATATTTAGTTTTACTAATCCGTTAGTTACCAATAAATATGATAAATAATTCTAATAATGCTGACAATGATAAATACAAGTGACACTGCAAGCGATTTGATTCGGCAATCAATCCAACTTCATAAGAAATCCAGCGGTATAATCTATTTAAATTAGGCCTGACTAGCTAAAGGTGTCATCGCTCTCTTCTGGTCCCATTTCTTTAATGCTCTTTAAATAAATCATACTTTTGCTAGCTTTTCCACACATTCCCCGTATGTGTATCACTGGGATTAGGTCGTTCGTTAGGGTAACGTCCAAGTATTTCATCGAAGCTGCACTTTCCATTTCGGTTTTTGGATACAGTGCGTGGGAGAGAACTATGACGAGGACTAGGAACCATTAGATATAGACCAGTGGTTAGTGAGCTGGACTACTGACGGAATGGCTCGGGTTGTATTCTAGGGTGCACACTGGGTTTACTTATTTCCCCCAAGCTGTGTTTTTTGAAAAGCCACTAACAGGTGACGGAACTGCCCTATGACTTGAGGGGTGAATTTCACACGTCATTGGGTTTAGTTCTAGGTTAGCACTACCCTCACCTATGGCTCAATTACCTCGTGCTAACCTATGGGTTATCAATCTGGTTTTAATAATTTATTTTACAGATATTTGTCATTTCAAAAAAATGCACTGGATGCACTAAGGATTCAAAATATGAACGGTGACCGCTGGTACTTAACTAATCATTCTAATGGGGCTAATTTATACAACTTTCGCTTAAAAAAAGTCATCTTTGCAACAGAAATGCCGCCTTGAATCAAGGTAATCAATCATTTATTAAACGACTATTTTTGTAGATTATTCATCAATAATTATGAACGTCTACAAAATATTCAACTATTTATTAGTTCCGCTGTTTTGATCGAAATCGCCCCTGACGGATGCTACCTAATACCTACTTGAGGCATAATTATACGAAAGATTTACACTTATAAAATTTAGAGAAGTGTAATTTTCAAGGAAAATAATACATCTGTATGGGTTACAATATATTTATTAATATCGGTTCAATTAGTTGCGTAAGACTCTTCTCCAGAATTGTAGTTGATTCATAGATTAAATAAATCTTCGTATCCACATAAAATGTGCCCCTTCCAGTTTCCATTGACCGATTATGGCCGTTTTTTCTAGTTTATCATATGGTATAAATTCTAACCAATTAAAGTAGTTTGAATAAATAAATTAGTTTCTAATCGCTGCCCTTACCGATATCCCCTCATTTAATCTCTGCAACTGCCCCATCAAACGAGCCGAGAAGGGTTCATCTACGACCGATTTTCTTTCTTCTAAGGAGTTTGGGGAAGCATGCTGTGCAGAGATAATGAAAACATAGCGATGCAACATACGAGATGAAAATATTTCTGACAATTGAGTCACATTTCAATGCGAGTTTTTAAAGTTAATTACTCAATATACGCTAATGCTGATACAACGAAAAATATTGATGTAGTATTTGCAGTTAAAAATATTGTTCTGGCAGCGAAATGAAGGAATATTTTAAACGTTCATCTTTATGAAGTGAATTTGATAGTATTTTATGACTCATATAGTGATGGACGAAGTACTAAACATGGTGGGGCAAGAGTGAGGATCCCAAATAAATCCAAAAGATGCAGGAAAGATGGTTGCGGTTCGTCTTTATTGGCAGTTGAAAGTTGAAGACTGTGATAGAGGGGAGCTTGTTAGGGACCAAGGAAAGGGTAGGAATGGAATGAAAATTTTGGACGGGATGAAGGGAGGAAAAGGAATTATGCTGAATTGAAGAAGGATTTAATAGTGATGGACATCCTTAACGGCAGTTTACAGTGCAATGAGTACGAATTGGTCGAAATAATTGAGTTTACTCGTTTTTCGACCCTTTCTACACTGAAAGTATCAAACCGGCTAGTGATCTCCAGATGAATCGCGCATCAGTGGTTTTCATGCACGTAGAAGTTTGTTTTCCGATTGGAGACTCAAGAGAAGTTAACCCCTATGCGTGAATGCCGCCTTACGCTTCACGTTCAACTACCCTCTAACTCAGTAAGCAAAACTCTGAGTTTATTTACTTGTGCTCTCACTCATTCTCTCAAATTCTCCCTCAAAGACGTCCAAGGTTCTCCTGGGTCTTTCAACAATCTATGCATGGGCATTAGAATCTATTTATTTCTCTTGCAATGAACCGCAATTCACTGCGATAGTCACAGCTGTCAATAAATCCTACCACGGTTATTTGAGTGAATGCAATCTATTTCTTCAAGTCTTTACCCTTCTTTCCTTCTTTAGCTCATGAATTGCAGTGATTTTCTTTCAAATTCATCCAAAACCCTTCCTAGCAATGTAGCCAATCTTGCACCTGGGTCCCTGACGACTTAAGCACGAATCCGCTAAAATTGGCCGTAACGAGTTCCGACAAGTTTTTACAGCCCTTTCTCTCTCTCTCTCAAACTGTGCAGTCACGGAATATTTTTTGCCCAGTTCCCTACCCATTGATGAGTGAAGTAACTCATGTTCCCCCACATTGAGAAGGAAATAAATTTATTCCCGAAAACGCTTCGCAAGAAAATAATTCTAATGAGAAAAAAATTGCGAAAACTGAATGTGAAAAATGAAGAAATTTTATTTTGTCTAAAAACAATTCCAATCACGCAATAAATGTTGATGTTCACCGTTAATAAAATAATGGCATATTTTATAACTGCCATTACACATTTGAAAATTATTCGGAAATAAATCAATAAATTGTCAATATTCTGCTCTCAATAATATATTCCAATTATTCACTTTGGCTTTATGTGACGTTCGATATAAAGTTCAAAATTGAAACTATTATATGGTTATTATTTTAGTTAATTGGGAGGATTGATTATGTATATACTAATTGTGAGGTCAGACATAGCTATAATTGGATATGTGCGATTGCTTATGTGTTATTGGTATATTACCCTAAGCCTCCGCATGGTCTTAAAATTTTAGAGACTTTAAATATTAGCTGAATAAAATGTCTCAGTATATACATCTACAATAGAAACTGTTTGAGAATATGTAATACACGTATGTTATCATTCAAAAGAAAATGCTATAAAAGTAGTATATTAAATTCAAGAATTCTACGTTGACTGAGTTTTGGCTGCGATAGACTTTGAGCAAATTTATTCTACTCTTAATTATCCTGCATGTCTATTTATCCCATGAAGCGTAAATCTTCTTTTTTTGTCAGTTGTTCTGAAAATTGCCGGAAAAGTTCCCGAGCCCCATCCCTGCGTTAAATAATCAAGCACATCGCTGCATAAAACCTTGGGAATTAATAGTAATTATCTTTTTGGTAGCGTGATGGTCTGAGAATCTTTTCGAGAAACGAAGGCTGGTCAAATATCCTTCAAGGAAAATGATTTTAATTGGAATGTGCATCCACCTGTCTAGCTAATGTTTTTTTATATATCTGTGCGTTGCGTATCCCATTTATTGTGCCTATATTCCTCTGAATGATTTCGTCTTTGGAACGAACAAACATCTTTGCATTGTTTCTGAGCTTAAAGGCTGTCTGAGCCATTGTTTCCGCAGTAGGGGACTTTAGAAAGCCGTAGTTATCTTCAGGACTTCAGATAATGTTAAATACAATACCCTTTTGCCCGAAGATTATAAGAACCTGTCTACCTAAAAATCGTGGTGCAACTGCGTCGAAGGAAATGCATTCCCATATTTTTGCGGGATATTGGTGATTCCGTAGCGTTCCTAGTTTTTAACAGTTGCAATTAACCATATTCTTATTACCATGCGTCCCTGAAGTCTCTCAACTGTTTTTCAAACTTAATGCAAATCACATTTTACAGGTATACACCACATCCTGTATATACATATGATGAATAAACCTGATTTTTCTTTCAAAAGGGGGAAATTATTATGGCACAACATTAAACTGGTAGATTCGATCATGCGAGTCCAAAAAAAAACAGGTAGACACCCTTCCACCATGCGTAGTACTCCATTTATTTTCCATTCCTTCCATTTCAACTTGTCAATCCTACCCAACTGCCATATTTCAAAATACTCCAATCTACGCCCATTATCTAACTCCAATGACCATGTGTCCGAGTCGTACAAAACCAAGCCTCATATAAAAGTTTTGACGAGCCTTTTCTTAACATCCTTACTCAAACATCGCTGTCATCAATTCTCCTTGTGTCATCATCTTTGCCTAATCCAATAGTTCTTGCCATTTCATTCCTACTTCCGTCCATCCGTTCAGGTCTAATATAGGTCCAAGCTAGAGTTTAAGCCGTTTAGGTTAAAGCTAAAAAAGTGCTGTGCTGGCTCAATCTTTTGCCCCGACTAATATTAATGTTTTATTTTACTTCTATTTATTTTCATTCCATACCTATTGCACTAACTTCATAATGATCTCAGCAATGATTGTAATATAGACATATATGAATTCATACTAAAAAGAGAGACTCGTACTTTTCCACAGATTTTATTATACGGTACAACGCGTTTCACCGACTTGCGGCATCATTAATAAAATCTGTGGAAAAGTACGAGTCTCTCTTTTTAGTATGGATATTAAATACTTCCACGAAGTGAAGCCTGAAACAATAGAATATATAGAAATATATGAATATTTAGGAAGCTCATTTTCCACCTAAATCTGGAACTGGAACAGGCGTATATTACTAAATTGCTGAAAGTTTTCGAATACATGCTTTTAACCTGATCATATAACCCTCGAAAGATATGGAAACTTGATCTTTTATCCCGTCGTATCTTCTTGCATCATCTTTTGCCTTTCCTATCGGCTTTTCCTCCTTTCGTATTTCTCTCCAATCCACCTTTCCGCATTTCTCTCACTTTCTCCCTCCCTCCCTCCTCCTCCCCTTCCCTGGGATTTCACGTTCGACATGCGGCCCTGGAAGTCGGCAGCCGGAGAGGAAACATCCGTCCAATCTCCGACCGAGTCAAAGTCACATATTACCACGCCTATCCGCACCCCACCCCCCCTCCCCGAGAATATCCCTCCGGGAGACGGACGTGGGAGTCAATTCGGGGTCGATGACGAAGAAATCCGTGAGGGATCGCTTTCAGCACGAGATGACACCCTGCAAAAATGTTATCTCGCACGGAATAAAGCTTTACATAGTGCCTTGGAGACTAGGTGCCTAGATTTTTATTCCCAGGTTTTAGTGGAAGGGGGCGTCATTTTGGGGACTTCCCCCGCTAAACGCCAGTATTGGAAGTCCCGCAGTAAGTTACGCTGTCTGAACAGAGTCACGTTTATGTTCTCGGAAGCGTCTCTCCTTTCTTTTATGTATGTATGTAAGTATATGTATTTGTATATATATATATATATATATATATATATATATATATATGTGTGTGTGTGTGTGTGTGACAAATCAGTCTTCTGTTCTTTGACATTTGGTGATGATTGGAACAGAGCTGGAAATATTGACGGCAAATTTAAGCGGTGTTAAGTGAGCGTTGAAGTGGATAATTTAACTTTTCAATGTATTTGCTGTAACAATCAATTAAAATTGATGAAATTCTGTAAATAATTCTCCAAATATTCTCTCCTGGCGATCTGTCATATTTTTGCACGTCTTTTTCATATTCGTTGATAAATTGCATCAATGCTGTGGCGGATTCCCAATTCCATTTCTTCCACCATCCACACCTGCTACTAGTGTCCCTCTCTCTGTTTCTGGAAAGATTGGTTTTTGCGCCGTTCTCTGGTCTTCACTTTCGTATTAATGATCGTAGTGATTTACTTTTTTATAAATGTCGTGCTTTGTGATAGGCAACACGCATTAATTTCCCTTTCATGGTCTCACAGTCGTCTATTTTTATTGAGAGTATTTTTGATTTAACATATGAGCTATGAAATGTGAAAAATGATTTTTAGAAATATTTTCTCCGGTCGTTTTGTCAGGCCAACCGGCATTGAGTAACATTTTAAACGTGGTTCGTTCAGACATCTGATTCAAGTCATTGAGGATGAATTAATTGTTATCAACCAGAATATCTTCATATAAACGCATCTTAAATGACACTCTACATATTTTACATGTTGTACGCTAGTGTATAGCCCATTTATACAGAATCCAAATCTATAACAGCCAATTAGAATGGGATTTTGAACGCTAAACCCAGCTCGAAAAATCGGTGAAATAGATGGAAATGGATTCGATGGAATTTCGCGAATTAACTGCTTCCATTAAGGATATTCATGTTCTCTCAAATTCTCTTTTCCGCAGGGTATAACGAAAGCCTGGTTTTTATTCTCTTTAATAATTCCTCATTTTCTTTTAATCTTTCAACAGGCCACTGCGTTCAGTGATCCTAACTTAATGGTTTTACGTTGTCCTTTTATTTGTCCTTGATCTCCTGGCGGGGCTCTTCTTAGGACTTGATTTCTCATGAAATCTCATAGAATAAAAATGTTTTCTTTGACCGAATACAGGGGTTTCCCATAAGCAAAATGTTGTTCCACTTTACTAAGTTCATGTTCTACTACATGTACTTCTCCGGAGATTATTACTAATTATTACCGAAACGAAATAATTCTTTTCCTATTGTAAAAAAAGAAATGTGCTAAACACCTTAAATGCCCTATAATTTACGTTAAAGTGTAGCCTTAACTTATCAATAGAAATATTCCTCATTAATTAAGTACTTAACTCAACAAACAGATTCAAATTCAAATGGTTCGTCGGTAATGTTCTATTTTTCGAAAGGACGGCACGTGAATTTCCCCACACCATTTGAGATGCCTGGCCTAACTGAATAAAGATATAACTATTTCCTCCCATTTAAAAATTTTATTCAATGGTACTCGTAATAATACATATACAGACTAATAAAAAATATAGCTGCCAGAATTACTGCTTATAAATGAAAAAAAGCGTGAAGATTTGAAGTGTTGGGTTAATGTTATCCAAGCTGACAAATTGATCGTTTTAAACATTGGCTTGAATGGAAGAAGGAAAAAGGAGGGAATGATAGCGGAACCCAGCGAAATTCCCTACTCCCCTCCTCTTTCTACCACATTTTCCCTTCCTCTTTCCTACCCGGTTAAAATTGGTATTGAAGCTATCACAGAACTGCAATTTTCACCAGAAGATAATGTAATACATCGAAACCGGTCGTGGTGTAAATTAATATCTCGTGGAAAAGTGCTAATATTTGTTCATTAATATACTCAAATTCCATCACCTCACACCTGAAACTACGCAATTTGGATTAACCTTTTTTAAATGCAATTTAACGGTATACGGGGTTTAATTCGACATAGACAAATACAAATCTCCTTGAAGACAACACCCGACAATCTAGCAAAAATCCGTAGACCAACTGGGAGTATAATTATGCCTGGTTTAATGCAAAGCTATGGCACACCATCAAATGGAAGGAGCAATAATAACTTTAGCCATTTATTTATTTCATTGATACAATATATACATATATATATACATAAAAAACAAATAAATAAATAAATAAATAAATAAATAAATAAATAAATAAATAAATAAATATATATATATATATATATATATATATATATATATATATATATATATATATATATATGTATATATATATATATATATATATATATAATGTATAACACTTAGCACTAATGGACACAGACAAAAACACAGAAACACACAAAAAAGAGACTCACTATTTTTCGAATTTTCGGTGGTCGTTGCCACCTTTATCAAGGAAGAGCCCTCTCTTCCTTGAAAGAGGGCTCTTCCTTGATAAAGGTGGTCACGACCACCGAAAATTCGAAAAATAGTGAGTCTCTTTTTTGTGTGTTTCTGTGTTTTTGTCTGTGTCCACTAGTGCTAAGTGTTATACATTATTATTCACGTCCGTGAGACTTTCAAAAAGTGTTATATATATATATATATATATATATATATATATATATATATATATATATAAACACGTAAACACGCCCACCCATAATAAAAAAGAGAGGAAAAGCGCTTTTTCACGCTTATCTTATCCTCTTCTTTTCTACACAAATAAAAAAATGAGTATATAAATATACCTTTAGGCAAAGGAGAAACTTTACATGGTTTTCTGCTGTTTTCATTATTATCCCCATTTTTTTCAATGGCAGAGGTAATCCGGATAACTCTATGAGATCCCGGGCGTACATGTAGGTCACTGCTTATTCGTGATATCATGTTTTTCGGGTCTGTGGTGTCGCCGATGTCTTTGGGGCATGGACCACAAACCCTCTGTCCTACCGGGAACGAAGGCTGCATGTGTGGGAACCCTAACGAGGGATCACCGCGGGACCTATCCACTTCCCTGGCGTAATGGTTTTGTGTTTCACCCTTAAGTGCTGCCGCCCTTCTGAGAATATTCCAATAGGGTGGGCAGCAAATTAGGCATCAAAGCGTCTCGTCTAGACCGGATATCTAAGCATGCGGTTTCTATGGTAGCGGCAAAGTGGTCGCATAAAAATTTTGGTTAGCAAATTTAAGGTGCACGTGTTCCATAACCTGATGCTGTGGTTCACATTATTAGGTAGAAATAGGTTGGCAGAACTGTTAACGGTATGAAAACGATTATTTCTGTTGAATACATTTTCACGCTTGTATCTTTTTGTATCTTTGCTACGAATCCTTAGTATCTTAATAAATACGAATTGAGAATAATATCTGAAGTGTTCTATAAGGGAAAATTTAAGTGGGAAGGATTAAAAACATCAATTAAGAATAAACATTTGCGATATACTTTATTTATGAAATGGTTAAGAACGGAAACTGAATGCATTAAACGGTGATACAATTTGATTTACTTTTATTGCCGCTTATTTTGTTTTTTCCCTGTGGTTTTATGTCGTAGGCCGAATTTATGCAGTTTTAGGATATTAACTTTAGGAAATTAACTTAAATATTAGGAGTTTCGTCTGCTTATCATTGCTCCATAGGTCTGAATTACCACAATATAAGCAGCATCTGTTGCCGAGGTGCGTATCCTTTACGGAACTCTGGTATAGACATTATGCGCGTCTAATTACAGGTCAACGGAGTCCAAAATTCTATTCTCCAGAGAATTTAAACGTTCGGAGAAAAAAGTTACTAAATGGTTAAATAGTTCCTAAAAATTCCTTGATGGGGAAACGATTTTCATAGATTTCTTCGAACGAGGAGGCATTGGTCTAGCTTATCTCCCTCTAATCACCATTAACATATTTTCCCACCTATCGACGCGGCCATTTCAATTTCTTAATTCTATAACGAGAAATATACGAGCATTATGATTTCTACATGCTGACGACGTATTTACATCGAAAATTTTTACTTCATTAATAACACGAACGTTCATGACCGTTCATTTGGGTTAGGTACTCAGAATGAAATCCAATTTTTCAGGAAAACCAAGCGACGGATGAAATGAATGAATGAAGGAATGAATCTCCTTCATTTGCTTTCAGAAGCGGGGTAAGGGGAAAAACGTGCAAATTTGAGCAAGAGAGAGACCGAGGGAATTTTTATTCTCAGAAAATAATCGATAAAATGAATTGTTTCGAAAACCACGATTGCAATAAACACCGTTGACACGTTCTAGTAATTTTTTATATTGATACCTCAAGTTAAAATTGTAATTTGTTTCAGTTGTTGCATGTCTCGGGGCTTTTCATATCCTGGAAATCAATTTCGCTTATATATTCATTAGTAATTTTCTAGCAGTAAAGAAAATTCTGACGACTCTAACAAAATTTCCAGCACTCAAAGATGTGTATCAAGTAAATGTTTTTTTCCATGGTAACAAGAGGGAAATTTATAATTCATTGCGCAAATCATTATTAGGAGCCCAGAAAAGTCCGCAATTGAATGAGATACACAAGTACAGCGGATTAGTTGGAATTACTGGGGTTCATTTTTTACCCAGAAATCGGAAATAATCCCATCATGGTTTTCACGTGAAAAAAATGCGTATTTTTCGCTTAGGTGGTTTTTCCTCTACCTAGGAATTGGGTGTATGTGATAGTGGCAATTTTTATATCACTGTACACAGTCCGATGTAAAGGCCGAGGTGCTGTTTTTGGACTAATACAAAATAAATAAAGAATTGACGTTAACTGAAGATTTAATTTTTGAATGGCTACAAAAGAAAAGAGGATGTATTGAATGTCGATGGCCGAATTGCTGAACCTAACTATTGTACTCTTTTTCTTAATATTTTTAGTGTAGCCGTGAGTATTCCATTTGATATAGAAATTCATACTGAAAAATGAAATACTAGATTAAAAATCAGTGTACTCGTTTTTCAAACATAGTCCCTTCTCTCCCTTTTTGTTCATTCATGACCGGCCATCTTCCTAGGAATGGAGTAGGAAAGAATGCTAGCAGAAAATAATTAAATTCTCCAAGAAAATTAAAAGTTTCTTTCCTTAAATTTGTTTCGAGCTATTTAAAAAAGAAAGTTTTCTGCCATATCTCTGTTTAAATTCCTGCCTACTCCGCCAGCCCTTTCTTACTGAAGAAGAAATGTGGGTCCTTCAGTAAGCATGAGGCCTATAAATATTTTGTTTCACCATGAATGAGCGTTATCTTTCATCAATTTTTTAAGTTCGTTCGATACATTATCGTTTTTGGGAAAACGTTTTACGATATGCTACGAGTTTTGACTTAAGCTAAGTTATGCAAGAGTTTCCAAAATTTTCTATTTTTCAGAGGCAAAAAATTACTGCTACTTCCATCCTCAGATAGAAGAGAGTCTTTCATGACGGATATCGCAGAAAGAAGCATATGGCTCTTCAGTTTTCATGGCATCAACCGTTAGACGTTTGAATTTAAGATGCTTATTTCAGAAGCGACCTCAAACATTGACAACTTAAATCTTTCACAAGCTTCTGCCTCACTTGTTTCTTCCTCGAATAGTTCTGAAAAATATTCCGGAAGACAGCCCTTTCTTTTTTTCACGTAAAGGACTCTTGTCTTGTGTTTTGAATGGGATGCTATTGTTTTTTTTTCGGGATGTGGTTGGAGAAAAAAGCCGTTCCTAAATCTTTCCTTAGTAGTGAGAATTTTGTTCGCGCCAGAAGCTGTCAGTTTGAATTATTTTCCTTTGCATCATTTTAAGGACGAAATTTCATCACCACGACATTAAGATAGTTTCAAACTCCCGCGCCACGCCCAGCAATGATTAACTATCTAAACTCTAAATAAGCTGATTCGTTGGGAGTGTGGTGGCTAAATAATAAAAAAATCCCTTCTTTAAAGGAAACAGGAAGATATTTGAATGAGGGAGGGAAAACGGGCAATAAATGAAGAGTATATATTTCGTAACGCGAGAAAATTAGAGTTACGACAGAGGATCTACTGCAAAAACACTGGACGAGGCACCTCGATTTCACAATATATTTGAGATTATACTTTTCTTCGTCGATGTATAAAAAAAGAAATGGTGCTCATCTTTTACTTGATAAAAAAATGTATATTCCAAAATATTTTCTTTGCAATTCCATTAACATTGCCTTTCAGCGAAATGATGATATGGTTTGTGTTTAACATTTTACAAAATAAAATTTAACCGGATAAGACGATCTTAAAATTTGACACCGAGTGTAGAAGACATATAAGAACATGCCATGTTATTTAACGCATCTTATCGAGGACATAAAGTGAATAATTAGGATTGAACATTAAAACGGAGCTTCCTGCTACGCCGACCCCATTTTTTCAATAATTTAACAACTCCGATATTGCCAATTAATTCTTTGTTTCTTCCATATAAAATGAATATGATTAATAATTTTTGGGGGTATTAAAAATAATAAGAGAAACCCTGCAAGTGTCTGGATCACACGTTTTGCACGAAATAAGTCAAGAATTCGAAAAGTGTTGCTGCGTTTATATGCATGTATTAGGGACAGTAAATATTTCATTATTCACTATCAAGGGTACTAAAATTTGGAATTTGAATGAGATGCTTGTTAATTTACTGTTCCAGCTGTGAAAGCGCACATCATATGTCCTAATAATATGTTCCAGAATTGCTCAACATTTTTAGCCGTGAAGATCGATTAGAGTTGCCTAAGAAATAGATAACGTAATCAGTTTGTTAATAAGATAGCAATGGAAGCATAAGCTAAAATCACAGCTATCCGTAGTGTTTCAAGAGAAAATTTTCTAATATGATAAGGAAGATAACCATACCAAAAACCCCTAGTGCTCAAATTCGTCAATTAAATAGCCCAAGAATATTATTGTATGATTAATTTTCAATATCTTATTTATGTTTATTATGAAGGAGAATGCTTATCAACTACCAAATTCACAATAAGGTATGACTCTCAAATGCTATATAAGTTAAGTTAAATGGGAAATAATACATTGTATAGGAAAATATAGAATGTAAATTATTACCTCTGTTTTGAATTTAATCATCAGAATTTTGTTCTATAATGATTCTCATGAAAATAGTAGTACTTTGTAGCACTGGTTCCATATCACGCTAATAACCATCAATATTACAATCGAGACAATTATAGGGGTTCCATACTTAATGGATTTCCAGAGGGCTGTAAGCATAATTAATTGTTCTCAAGCTTCATAGTCAACGTGGGTTCTTGAACCTGAAATATTTAGGAGACCAAATATATTGGCAATGCCACCTTTATAGCCTCTAGCTACCACGTCTCGGCTCCAATATTATTTTACATCGTGGAAATTTATTGGTCGTTCGTGATGTCATGTTTCCTCTCCTGGATGCCACGAACATTTTGTTTGCTGCTTCTTTTAAACTTGGAGTGTATGCATACCTTGAGCTTTTCCTTGGAACCAAAACTCTCTGACGCCGCAGGCGGCTTTAGGAAGGGTTTCCAAATTCCATTAGTGCAAAAATAACAATTTTTGGATTTGAGAGTCAATGGGGAAGTAAAGAAATCTTCACCCAAAACCATCAAACCAAACCGTGCTTTGAAAGCGATAGGTGCATTCTTTGTTCTCTCTCTCTCTCCGCTAAGTCTATATTACTTTTGCGAAACATAATCGGCGTAGAATTTTTCAGTCTTAATACGTGTCAGGGTTTCTTCAAAAACGCATTTAATATTTTTCAAAAGTTGGGCACAACAGGAGTGGATAAGTGTGATTAGGGATTTTATGAGGTGATAGCTCGAAAACGTTCATCTCATTGAGATAAATGCGCAATTTTACATTGGAATCTATTTATTCAAGTTGACTCTCCTTTTATAAAATGGACGAACCAGAAGTGACACTTAACGAGTTTAATTTTTGAAGTTTTAAAGTAAACTAACATTATAAAAATAAGGATTATTGATACACAATAAATATATAATATAAAGTTTAATAACTAAATACAATAGAGTGGAATTAATCATGAAGTTTAAAGATATTTCACTCAGTTTACTGAAAAAATAACATAAAATATTTCTCATGTAAAATTGTAATTTATTTCTGGCTTAAATAGTATGTGTTTGTACAAGCCTGTTTCTGGCGCATTTCCATTAAAAATCTGACCCAAAGAAAATCATTCAAATTCTGTTTGAATTTTTATAGACTGCCATTTTATATTCAAGTGTAGTGAAATTCTCTGATGGCATTACAGTTGAAAGTAAATTTACGTCAAATTTGGTAAATATTTTTTATTTCCCTTATGCTTTGCAGAATTTCACGCATGGGGCAATAAATGGACAATTCGTTAATCAAATTTCCATCAAAATTATAGTCGCTCCAAAATTTCCTTAAATAACACAAAGCAAGTGAAATTTAATCGAGAATTTCATTTTGGAATATTCTCTTGGTAATGGTTAATATTTTAAAAAAATTTTCGGACTTGAATTCACAGAAAGCCCGTGATTTAAATTCTAACGACAAAACCTCGTAAATGGCGATGTAATTTGTCGAAAAGAGTTGACAATCCAAAGTTGAAATTAAGTGCTTACATAATTTGTAATAACGATATTCTATTAGTAATACAAATCAATTTTTAGGAGAATCATAATGGACGGAATTCATAATTTTTGCAATCAAGAAGATGTAATTTAATCGAATTTAAAGTAGTAATTACCCTCAATGGCACCGATACGCTTTATGAAATATAACATAAAGAGAAAAGCTAAAATTGCCCTTGTATTTTGCACGACTATATGCATAGCTATTTTTAATTTTGCTTTTCACTTTGAAATAGCTTATTATTGAGGAATAAATGCATCAATTCGAATATTATTTCAGGAACAAAATGATTGGTTACATCGTTACTATACTGAGTCTCTGTGGTAGGCCTTGTCCCTGAATAACGAAAGACTCTGAAATAAAACACTGAAACAGTGCAATTAGCATTAAGCTTAGGATGGAACTCTAAAACGATTGAATAGGTCGAAGAATTAATGATAGGACGATGAATTAATGAAGGACTATTTCACAAAAAATTGAGATCTATCTTTTGATATCATAACTACTTCTGGATTTTTATTTTTCAAATTGTTTTACGAGTTAATAATGGAGCGTGATTTCTTTTTCGGGGCTGAAAAATGGTCATTGAAGTAAGATAATAGGCGGAGATTATAAGATTTTGAGACATGGGTGAGAAGGAGGATAGAAAAGTTGATATGGATAGAGAGGAAAACGAATGAAGTGTCTGGCATGATGGGGGAGGAAGGAGGATTGTTGGGATAAATCCAAAGGAGGGTTGAAGGATGGAATCAGAGCATTTTTATTGGCAGTGGGATATTGAACACTGTGTTAAGACGGCAGAACGTTTTGCAAACGAGGAAGGGGTAGAATTAGGATAGGCATGCTAGACAAGATGAGGAAGGAAGTGTGTAGATTTTCAGATGGGTTTATTGCAAGTGTAGGGTGTCATATTTTGTTTTGTTAGCTGATATTAAGAGGAGTATCGTTACTCTGAAACATTTCTATTGTTCAAAAACCTGTCTTAAATGTCAGCATAAAAATAATAAGAATTACATTTTTTACTGTAGAACATGAGCAATGCTATATTTTGTTGCGGTATCCCTGTGGCATCTACTACAGAAAGAAATTGGTGTTGCGAATTGCATTTTTATTATTTGCCATCAGTGAATTATTTTTTGGCATGATTTTTTCACCTTCCTTCACCATTCTTCAAATCGCTCCATTTTCTTTCCAATTTATTTCTCGATTATCTCCCTATTACATTTTTTTCTCATGTCATCACTCTCAATTTTCTCTCCCTTTGTTATTTTTTTCTTTTCTTCCCTCTTTCCTACGACCGGGGTTGTAAAGCGGAGTCCTTGCCGGCCTTATTAGTAAACCAGGCGTGTTACTCCGACCCTTTCCTCGGATTTCTCTCCACTGCCACCCCTCCGTCCAATTTCTCTCCCCCAGACCACAAAGCCCTCGCCTATTCCATGAGAACAGTAAGCTCCAGCCGTTGTTTCCACCATTCTGCGAGGTTTGGCGCTTATCAATTTGGCGGAGGACCCCAGGCCGAGGCGGTTTCCTTTATCGACGGTAATGCCTTAAGGATTTGTTAAAGGGGACGGGAGCAAGAGAAGTAGGCGAAGGGAAATAGAAAGTGGGGAATCTTAGGCCTGTTGCATTGGAATTCGCAGAGCATCTTTTTATTTAAGAAAGAATCGTTACATTTTCTGTTATTTCAGTGTGTGATGATTAATCGACAGATATTTTATTCCCGGAGACATGGTATTATTATTATTAGGTAATCTCCTGGTTAAGGTAGGTTTTGGATGGATACAACTGCCGAATAAATATTTTGTGACTCCTAACGAAACACAATGCAGTAACCTAGTTAACATCAGGTCCCTCTTCATCTCTGAGTAATTCCTTCCTCCCTTTAACAAGTTTAACATTCCAATCCTGTTCCTGCCCTTTCCTCTTTTGCCTAACAGTCTCCCCTCAATTACAGTCTTCAACATCCCACTGCCGGTAAATACTCCCTTCAACCCATTTTCATGCCTCCATAGGATTTCACCCAACAACCCCTCTATTCGCCCACCATACCAAGTACTTCCTCATTTGTTTTCTTCTCGGTCCATTTCGCCTTCTCCATTCTTCTCCACGCCCACATTTCAGAAGCCTCCAGTCTACGTCTATCCTCCTTCTTCAATGACCACGTTTCCGCGCCGTACATAGCTACGCTCCATATCAAAGTTTTAACGAGTCTTTTCTTAATTTCCTTACTGAATGTCCCTCTCATCAACTACCTCTTCCTTGTGAAAGGCTCTTTGGCTAGCGCAATTATTACCCTTTTCTCGCTACCACTTTGTTCTACTATTCTGTTCTACCTGCTCTAGTTTTTGCCGTCCTATGTTAATGTTTAGCTTGGCTTATTCCTTTCTAGAAAATCACATAACCTTTGTTTTATTGATATCAATTCTTAGTCCATATCTGTCGCACTGAATTTCCAATTCACTCAGCAATGCTTGCAACCCCTTGGCTGACTGACAAAGTAAAGCTTGGTTATCATTAAACCTAACTCATTTTACAAATTCCCCGCCCACCTTCATTCCTACCTCCAGTTCTTCCCATGCCTCTTTGATCATTTCCTCTGCATACAGGTTGAACAGCGACGGTGATAATGGGCAACCCTACCTTACACCTTTTCCTAACACTGCCCATCCGGACTCACCGTTCCCCACTCGCACCTGAGCAGTCTGAGACATGTACAGGTTGCGGATCAGCCTCCTTTCCCTCAAATCTATTCCTGTTTTCTGCAATATACTCATTAGCAATTATTTGTCCTACTATCTATCGTTTTCTTCATGATTCTGAGAACAACTCTAGCTGCGTGGGGTATCAAACTTATTGTTCTGTAGTCCTCACATGATGCAGCCTTTACCTTTTTCGGAATAGGAAATAACAATGATCTCATAAAGTCTTCCGGCTAGATTCCTTTCTCATATATACTACGAATCAGCCCATTTAGCCTCTTCCTCCCACATTTTCCTAGACCTTTTAGTAGTTCCGTAGGAATATAATCCACCGCCACGACTTTATTTAGTTTCATGTCCCTTAATGCCCTTTCTATCTCATCGTCTAGTATACCTGGGCCTAAGCTGTCTTCCTCTACGTCATATTCTTTTTCTATGCCTAACTTTGTTGGTCTAAGTTCTTTACTATACAGTTCTTCTATATATTCCTTCCATCTCTCTTGGATCTTTCCCAACTATTATCCTACCCCCCTCATCTCTAACTGTTAGCATAGATCTTCCCTTCTGACTTCCCGATAAAGATTTAACTTTGCTGTACAGCGCACCAATTTCACCCTTCCTCTGCAAACTTTCCATATCTTCACACTGCGTTTTTCACCATGCTTTCCTTGCCCTACTTGTTGCCTGCCTTAATTTATTGTTTAACTCTTTGTACTCAATTTTGCCTAACTCTGTGTTTACATTCTTCCATTTTCTCCTCTCCTCCATCTTTGTAATCATCTCATCCGTGATCCATGGTTTCCTAGTCCTTTTAGCGTTCACGGTTCCTATGGTCTCTTTTGCGGCTTTTGATATCCCTTTCTTCATATATTCCCATCTTCGATAGTACTCAGCCCTTAAACAGCATGCATGATTTCCTCTACAACCTTCTGATACTCCTTCCTTGTCATTCCATTTAATACCTCTACGCTCTATTTCCTAAACCACTGTCCTTGACTTATCTTTTTGAAACAAACGCTACGTTTCATAACAGCTAAATTGTGGTCAGAGTCCGCATCCGCTCCTGGGAAGCTGTGCGAATTTATCACACTGTTTCTGAATCGGTCCCAACCAGAATATAGTCTAACTGATAACTTTCTGAGTCACCTGGTATTTTCTATATATACCTGCGCCTTTTGTGGTGTCTAAACCAAGTGTTGGTGATGACTAACCCCTTTCTCCTGCAGAACTCAATTGCTTTCTCCCGGCGGTCATTCCTCGTGCCTAAACCGTAGTCCCCCACCTCACCATCATCTCTTTCTTCGCCTACCATCGCATTCCAATCCCCCGTCACTATCAAATGTTTCCCTGCAGCAAATCACTCGATCATGTCCTCTAACTGATCGTATATCCTATCGACCTCTTCCTCCGTATTGTTGCTCGGTGGCATGTAAACCTGAATAATAACTAAGTTCGTCGGTTCTGCTTTTATCTCTATTTGTAATATTCTATCCGTTGCCTGTTCTGTTTGTACTACGCTTTTTCCTACCTCTTTATTTAATACTATGGCAGCCCCTCGTTGGCTCTCGTTCTCTGTTATTAATCTATCATTATCACTTTAGTATCCCTGCTATCCTTCCATCCCACCTCGCATAAACTTAAAATATCTATATTTCCCAATTCCATTTCTCTCTTAATATTCTCCAGTTTCCCTGTCCTCATCATTGTTTTAACGTGCCACGTTCCTATCTAACTAATTTGGTCTTCTTCTCCTGCGTCTTCTGTCCTGCTGCTATCGGTTTTCCCTTGCAAGGGTTTCGTGGGATGACGACCGCGGAAGCCTTGCCTCCCCCGATGCCGGGCACGACACACGGCCGATTGGGCCGAGCCCCGTAGTTGCCAAGACTCAATATCTCTATATTGTCCATCATTTAAATCTTAGGATTGAAAATTGAGGTGGTTTCCCGTTGCCTCCCTCAATAGTGTTTTTAACGTGAAATCATCACTCAATGGCCGCCCTATTGGTGTCAGACGCTTTTGCCGCCGCCTTACTGAGGGAAAGACAGCATGGGTGGTCTGGCATGGGTGACTCTACCAGGAGAAATTATTATTACTCCCACCATCACAGCTCTAGGGGTCATCGGAAGTCACAAGCCCTTCCACCACGTCAAGGTTATAATCCATGGGAGGGGAACATGGTATCATTATTGTTTAAAACAACATGGGATCCGTTCGATCAATATTAAATCGCAGGGTAGCAAATTATCGCCGAGGAGTTTATGATTTTCTTCGTGGCACATTCTTGGAATTAGTTAAGAGTTTCACAAAAATCGGATTCAACGCAATGTTTGCCCTTATCGCAACATGGTTTAGCGACTGTTTACCTATACAAGAGATGTAACGAGAATCACGAAATCAGGAGAATGCCGGCGAATTTTAAAAAGTCGGTAAAATCCAAGGAGGAGATCTCTGGGAAATTGATGAAAAGAAATGCATAAAATGAGAAGGAGATAAATAATTTTCACCTTCAAATTTGAAAAAATTCATATTTTTATCATTTTTTCATTAATTTCCGTTTTTGAAAAAGCTTAAAATTTTTATCTTTGATTTTTAGTTCTCATTAGACAATAAATTAAACTATGGACTAAAAGCGAGTAAGGTTAAGAAATAAAAAAGGGATTGTAAATCTAAATTCTAATAATGATAATGTTTTATCTATGCTCTTCAACCACATTTTTTAGGTAGAATTGGTTTGCGCTTGGAGCTAGTCATCAGACAGTTAAACTCATAACCATCAACAGCAATATTGGTAATCAATTTTGGTTATAATTTGGTGCATATGTCCTATCTCCTCCTTCCCCTATTAGATTCTCCTATCTCTCAAACTCTGCATGCCTTTCTACCCCTTAAACTTAAACCTCGTATTTCACGCACGCTTTAAAATATTTCGTATCTATCTCATCTGCGCTCCCTTTATGTAGTTTATACGGTTCAGATTCCATTATAGTACAGTATCATGTAGTGAAAAGAGGCGTATTTAAGCACTCCCAATAATTCTGTCCCATCTTCTATTCGTTGTTCACTACACTGGCGCCTCCCTTTCCATGTTCTCCTACGCACAACCCCTTGCTTAGTCATTCGATCCTTGCATTTGACCATCGTCGGTCTCCGATGTTATCGCATTTCCACGGATTTCGATCGACTTGGATCGAAGGCCGTTCTCTTTGTCCATTGGCTGCCTATTTTTTACGATAGGATCTTAAAATCCCACGTTGGCCGAGTAGGTAGGTGATCTATATTGAACGAGCAGTACATTTGAACGTACCACTGATGGAGAGCGCTGGATGTTGACCACACTCTATCCTTCGGGCTCCACACCTCCCATTTTCTCTTCGTGGAAACCCCTCGTCTCTATCTCCTACTCAGAAGAACGATCTCCCCTCGAACCAAGACTGTCCTCCCACAAATCCGAGATTCAGGGCGACCTTATAGCCCTTCGCTCTTCTCTCCCTCCCGCAGTCCAAGTAGCCCGAGGCCTCTGGGGATGGTGGGGGTCTAATCCCGATCTTGAACTGACCCATTCCCATCCCACGGGGTGCATTATCGCTCTTAAACCGCCCGCCTGCCTTATTTTCACTCGCCCACGGTTTGCCATCTCCAGAAACAGAAGACTAGGAAAAAATAACCGTGGAGTGCAGACTTCTAAACTTCATCACCTGTGCTGAACGTGAAAACATGCGTGTTTGTTTCTAAATCCTGGTTCGTAAACGGACTCTTTCACGCGTACTTTCTTATCTTTAAAAACGCATGAAACGAAACCTACTTTTGAGGTGCGTGAGGAGGATGGAGGATCGGAATATACAATGCTAGGTAGAGGAGTAAGAGAGGAATATCGATTTTCACCTGTTATGCTCAACATGTATGCTTTAGTATATTTAGCGAGTGAGCCATAGGAAGGGCCGGAGGCAGGAATGAAAGGAGGTGAGGAATTCATAAAATCAGCTTTGCGAATGATCAAGCTTTGTTTGGTCCGTCAGGCATAGGGGTACAATCATCCTTGAGCGCATTAAAAAATTCTCTCCCTTCCATGGCAATATTTAGCATCTGAATAGCTTTCAAAACTTGTCCGTCTTCTTTTTCTTTCATTCTATTCATTATAAAGATAATTTAGTCCTTCTCTCAAGGCTAAGAACTCACCTCAGTTCAGCTTAGATTTTTTGGCATTTTTAAGTAAATTTGATCGTGAGTGCGTCAGTCAATTGGTCACCTTAAGGGTTAAGGGTACACAATTTATGCACAGCTTTTTAAGCGCTCTTAAGTTCTTAATAATTTTTGCTCTTTTGAGTGTGGACTAGTATTGAGGAGCAAATTTTTAAAAGTATACAATTTCAGCTGTGTTTTATCCAAATTATGCAAAAAGAAAATAAGTGCAGTAATGTTAATTGTATAATACCTTTTATATAACTGTGCACTCAATGTAACTTTTCAGTGAGGATGTAATGAATTTCTGCGCTATTAATCTAAAGTTAATTCTCCTGGTTTTAGTTCCCCAATGCCATAAGAACACGTGTAAAATCTTGAATATATTTTTTGTTACTTTATTTAAGATCTAACATAATAACTCCCTGTTTTATCATCATCATTTGATAGAGTGTACTTAAGACTATAAATAGAGGGATGAAATTATCAAAATGACGTACAACTATTTGATTAAACCTCCTTAAATCTCAAAATTATGCGACATGGCTAATTACTATCCCACTTCTCCCTTCTCACGCTTCGAATCGCATGCCTGCATATTCCTTGTCGTCTACTCTTAGAACCGGCATTCAGCTGCACCGCCCTATTCCTTCTCGCAGTTTACCGACCCCTCGCTCTCCAAACAACGCAGACAGCCTTGACCGCCTGCGAGGGCATGCACAGCAATATATGCGCGTCTCCTCTCGTGAATCTTTCGAAACGGAAACGGGTCGCCATAACTTTGAAAAGGTTTGTTCCGACTCCGGGGAGCTTGCCTTTCACTTTTGGTCTCCCGCGTGGTTGTCCGTGTGATTATCCAATAATTTTCGAGAAACGAATTGGTTGAATTTTTTTTCAACTCCCTGAAAGTATGTGTTCTTCCCTTGTGTGATACGCCAGTACGTATCCGGTAAAATTAAAAACAATTAAATCAGTCTCCAGCTCTCCGAAGAAAAGTCTGCATTGATCCTCCGTCGTAGCTCTGCTTGTGAATATTTGGCTGCACGCGCGGTGGCTAAAAAAGCTTAATATGAAAGTCTACGAATAGGCGCAGCAGGAGTTATATATTAACAAGAATAAAAATCTTGTTTGGCCATATATTCTTAGGATTGGTTTAAACAGGATTGTACGCTCACCATTGGCAAAGTGTTGTTGATTTTAGACTTCTTATATTTCTGCAAGCATATTTTTTTACCATGAGTTTAGCTGTAAATAGGTGATGTTGCATAACATGCAACCTGTGAACCACAGGTGAACCGCCACAATTTTCTATATAAGCGACCTGCGACCGTGGTTGTTGATATTTTGAAAACTAAGCGATTTTATTTAAAATGTAACAATAATTTCGTTTCTATTCAACAATTTTGATTATTCTATGGAAAAATTTGATTTAATATTTCTTATTAATAATATTAATCTGTACCGACTAGTAAAGTAAATCACTACACGGAGTATTTTTTACATTCATCAAACATTTCCTTTAGAGGGTAAAAAACTTGGGAAATATCTGTTGCTCAGACCGTTGACAGAAAAAGATATATTGAGTTAGTTCATATTTTTCCTTTAGTAGTTATTTATTATAAAACTAGTTGTAATGAGTTAATCCATTAATTGTTCACGTGTTTACGGATGAAAGTCTGTTTAAGAGTAATTATTAGTATTCTAATAGATCCATAGAAAGAAATGAAATCCTCGCTCTTTTACTACTAGATATGCCATTGGGGGTTTGGCAATCTTGAAAACATCAGATGGAGATTCAATTAATTTAACTTCTATACGCTCAGTAGGAATGAAGGATGTGGAGTCTTCACTTAATCTGTCTCTTTTCCATTGAAGTGAATCTGAAGATTATTTGTTTAACAACATATTTCTCTCATTGAGAGAATATTTTTGCAATACCACAAGCGGGTATAGGGATAATTGTGATGTAATTTAATACAACTTCAAAATTCTTTAGAGTGTTTTTTTTAATTAACTGAAAACGTAAAATTCTGTCTAAAACAGTCCCTTCAGAGACTTCTGTGTTTAGTTCAGCAACGCTGAACCATTTTTAGTTTTATGAAATAAACTATTAAAGCGAAAAGAGAAAGGGGGGTTGGGAGAGATTTTAGTCCAAGAAGTAATTTTATCCTTATTAGAATCCGGGCATATATACATTTCCTCGAACATATTCGTGTAGGTAGCATAATTGAATCCACTAGAAAATATTTCGCGATCCGCTTGTAAAAATTTTCATTTCAAAGTAGAAAGGATTCTCTTCCATCCAGCAGTACAGCGGTATGACGAGACACATTCTTCATTGCATTGAAGTTATCCAAGAAAAGGTATTCACCGCTCTTCTGTTTGCGCACGGAATTATTAAAGTATTTTCTACCGCAGGAATTGCAAAATCAAAATAGCATTATCTTTGCTCGAGTGCAAAATGTTATTTTTAGCCTTTTGTCGACTCTTTGTGTTGCTCTTGTTTCAATTTGAATTATTAATGCACGCTGTGAATGTTTTGGAATTTTTACGACGCACCTTTTTGGTGCTTTTTGTTTCCTTCTTCTTTCTTTTGATTTTGCCAAATTTGAAGCGTGACAGAGGATGGTGAATGGCTTCATTTGTTGCTTGTTGGAAGGGAATGGAATCGATCAGTTAAAATATTTAGACATTATATTGTTCACCTTAAGATTTTAGCGTAATTTTTCAAAATAGTTTTGGATGGACGAATACCGCTACACTGGTAGTATTCAAATCATGCTCAAATATTCAAAAGAATGGCTGTTTATGGTGGAAAATAATGTCAGGGATGTGGTTCAAAATACAGAAATTGGTTTCAGAATTCTCGATGGAATATACTTTTTTATTAAGACGTTGACATGTTTTCTTTAGTGCAATTCCAAGTTCCTTTGGTTTTTGCGACATGTGGATTAAATGATTGAAATTCGTCGAAGAAGATTTTATTCTTGGTTAGGGAGATGAACTTGGAGGGATAAGGGTATTGAGTTCCTGGATGAAATTTAATGAAATTAAGGGTTTTAAGTTTGCATAACTTTCGATTTACCCTTTTGGCATCGAATCAACTAGATCTTAATGATGTAATAGGTAACGATACAATTATAATTTTTCATTTTTTTTTAAAAGTTTGAGTAATTGAGAAAAAAATCTGCTCCCAATCCTTTTCCTGAATGAAATTGTTTACCAGATGTACTTAGTATTTTTACGCATTTCATTTTCGGCATTTTATATGCCTCCTTATTCTCTTCTATATTTTAGGAACGGAAATGATCCTATTGTAATTTTGTCATTCTGGTAAGTTCCTTAAATTTAGGGGAAGCGTACATGGAGCATGACTGAGGAGTCTATTCGAAATAAAGAGAGTGGTACATTTTCATCTATCTCCCTCCGTCATATTTGAATTTTTTTATTTCTCATTGCGGTTTTAATTTATTTTCAACCGTTTCCGTCTCGTTACATTCCAAAATGATATGTTGCCAATTGATCATCATTAATTTATGTTTTAACAATTCAGACCTTCCTTATAGCTATGTAAATTATTGAATAGCATTCGGTGTTTGAAACCCTGCTTCTTTCGGTTCACTCCGGCACCAGAAGGAGGTCAAGTCTCGGAATCAGCAAAAATGTCGGCTCGCTGAGTTGCAGTTACGGTGAGCTTGGTGCCTACCCTCTATGCTAGGCATGGTCGTACCCAATTACCGTTCCTGTTGAATTCTTCGGCCGGAGTTCTGCAACTTTTGTAGTTAACATGACTTTTCACGAAAAGGTTTTCTTCGTTTAAGCGTGGAGGAGGAGAGCTGGTAAGGAAAATGCTTGTTAACGCTGGTATCCCAATAAAAATCTAGGTTTCACATAATTTAACAAGGTACTGCAGTGTTTACCAGTGTTCTTGAGGGCCTTGAATTCTTTAGCTAACTATTTGATCACATTGTGTCAACATTAGTTTTGATTATACATTTTGACGAAGGGATTAAAGCTGTGACAAAGGCTACCAGAAAATTTTTGGCGCAATAAATTAATGTTTTTCTGCGGGATAGCTTAAAATACTTTCAATTTAGGAATTTCTCGACAGAAGAAGAATTTTATCGTTCCTATATTTTAATTCGCACTTCATTTCGTTGGTTTATTGGAATTAACTATTCTTATCTAGTTAAAAATATCAAAAATGTGACCCTCTGTACTATGTAATGAGGAAACGTTACTAAGATTGTTTGTTGCTTCAAAGTTTTCGTGACACTGCTAAAGCTTACACGAATTTTTTTTGAAACAGCAGGAGTCATTTGCAAAGGCAGCTGCACACATATTATGTGCTTGTTTCTTCTGCGTATTCATTATTCCTTTATAAATGCTGCTGCTACAATGCGTTGGCTTATGTTCCTGCCACAATGAATGACTTAACATAATGGCAAAGAATTATACGTCACTCAGAAAATCAAACAAATTTTAAATTAGATAAATACCTTAGGTTATAATCTCAAATTGAGTAGCTTCAGGCGTGATGTGGTGGAGGTCGAACATTATGAATAACTGATTGAAGCACTTTTCCACTTAATAACATTTTTATTTTACGACCGGGTTTCGATGTATTAAATCATCATGAACCTAATGATGATGTAATACATCGAAACCCGGTCGTCAAATAAAAACTTTATCTAGGGGAAAAGTACTTCAATCAGTTAATCGTTATAATCTCAATTTATTCATAAAAATCACTCAATGAAAAATGGACCCTATGCATTTACCTGAAGTAATTCCGGTGGGAACTACCATGGTGATATAAAAATGTTAATTATGAAATTACAATTCTAGCATTGAAACCGTATTCATTAATTTAATCCATTTATTAATTAAATAGATACAATATTTGTTACTAAAATGAGAGTAAAAATACAATTATCATTGAATATGTACTTAGTTTACATAATGAAAGAAAGAAATACATGAATAAACTCCTTAAACTCCTAAAATTAAAATAAACTCCTTCTGGTTCAGCTGAGTAAATCAGCCGCTTCCTTGACAGCGGGTCTCACATACGCCATAAATTCAATGAGTCGTTACAAGGTACATAGTTAAATATAATTTTAGTTAATTTACATGGTGTTTGGAATTTCTTCCGAAATATTTCAGGGCTTTGAAAATTTCACAACATGCGCTTCTACATTGAAACTGATTTTTAGTATAGTATTTATTTCATGGAATTCTGTCGTCAAATTTTAACTGAAATTCAAAGTATGTCTGAATTTGTGGACTTCTTACAATGCGACCCCAAGGTATTTGAGTGCCATACGCTAATGAATAGAAAAGATAACAACAGAAACCCTAGAGTATGACATTTTTGTGATTCTACCAAAATGGGCGACCCAGTGATAAAGGAGACGGGACTACTTGGCTCCGGAAACGTTTTGATCCCTAGAGGCAATCAATTCCACAGAAAACTATTGAGGAAACTATTAATAATTCCGACATTCAAAGCCGTTCGAAACTTTTTTTCTCTTCGTGCAGTCACTTAACTGCCTTCGGGCTGTTCTCATCAGCACCGATAAAACTGGAAAATAGACTGTGTTGACGGTTGCATTTTGGAATGCACTCTGTAATTTACTGAAGCACGAACGCTTTCAACCTACGTCGCATCCGAACATGCATATGAGGAAATGAACGCCGGAATTTTACTACCCTTTAACCTTTAAAAGAACGACCTACGTGGGAATGCGTTTGGATGGCAGGATCACGGTGGAATTTGCACTCAAGTTTCCGCTGAAAATACGGGGAAATATTTGGGACTTACACTTGCCTCTACCAGACCTTAATGAACTTAAAATCACGCATGTGAATCCCTTGGTTCATAATATTCAGTCACTGCGCGAGACTCATCAAAATAAGTAATTGAACAAAAATATACGTTTTCCAAAATATCCGTTCAGATTATTATAATCGTTTATAGTTATGAAATATGATGATGAAATTATTCGGTCGATAATAATAACATTATCAAACAAGAAAGAAAATTACAATAAAATTTAACGCAAGTCGAGGCTTATGTTCCATATCAGGAAAGCCTTTCAATTCATCATCTGTGCGTAGGGGGCAAGGATATGAATTATTTTTGGTTTAACTATGACATTAACCTAACTTAGAGTTAACTTATTTCCGTAACATTTGCATCAAAAGGAGTTAGTTTCAATTGAAATCTCAAATGAAATCAGAAATTAATCATAAAACAGCATCCGAACGGTTGAGGATTACGCCTATCTTAATTATTACTACGTCTAACAGGCGACCTCAGATGTTAGTACAGTCAAGTGAGATTGATTTAATAAACTAAGGTAACTTACTTCCAGATCGGGCTGAGTGCGAGTAGAGTCAGCTTACTTTGATTGAGGAGTGAATCTAAGATTTCAGATTGACCTGGGCAGATCTATCGTAAGAGTGATAAAAGAAGTAATATGAGAAACGCGGTTGCAGACTTCGTTTCCCATTTGTCAACGGGAAAAAGAAAAAAAATCTTAAAATCTTATGGAGAATGTGAGTCACTTGGTAAGCGGATATTATTAAAGTGTGGTTATAGCTGAAAATAGAAATAGGAACTATATGAAAGGTGATGTTATTGCTAATATAAATTATATAAATATGGGATCAAATTCCATTTATTATGGTGGCGTTTTCGCCTTCCTCTTTTATGACATACTATAAAACTTGTCGATTGAATATATGAAATGAAATATCTTCGAAACTACTTATTTAGTTCATATTTTAATCAGGAAAGGGAGGCTGGGAATTATCTTTCTACGCGTAAATGATACCCTGAAAACCACGTGGGTCGGTGATTCATTACCAAAGTTGTAAAAAAATTAAGTTCTTCTTAATTATTATTTTCAAGAAATAAGTAAAGATATTCAAATAATGTAGATAATGATAACTATCCCAGTCGAGGCGAATGATGTTTACGAGTGCACTATAAAATTGCTGCATTGAAATGCAACTCACCGGATGACTCCGTTGAAAGTTACTGTTGCGGCATCTCCCGCAGTTCTCGGAATTTGTCATCGGTAAAAACAGTCTAAGTGTTTAAAGTTGGCTTTATCCTCGTGGACAGTGGTGCGTCGCGAACGATTACGAATGCCTGTGACATTGCAGGTACGGTATTTCGTCACAACATCTTGTTCCTTTAAAGCCCCCAAAATTTCAGAGTGTATGAGGCTGCCTCGATAGCTTGACTATCTAAAGCACTCGGCCGGACATCAAGGGGTCCGGGTTTCGAATCCCAGTCAAGGTGAATGATTTTTACACTCTGATGTTCTTGCATTCTTCCTCCAGTTCATGGAAGATATTTAATCTGTAATTAACCTTCTCTCCGTGAGTAATTCTCCGCCATATCATGATTTATTAATAGCTCCTCTCAGCCTAGCAACCCTTAATGATTTTGATACACTACTCAGTTCATCGCAACAACATTTTACAAATCTAGCCCCTCAGCGCTCCACGCAATCTACGAATAATTCGGCAATCAATCCAATTACACGGGCATCCCATGTGTCAAACAACATACTCTGAATGAGGCCTAACTTGCGAAAGATAACATTGCTCATTAGCATTCGCTTCGTGTTTTCCTAATTATCTTCTAATTAAGCCTAGATTTGTCCACATATTCCCCGTAAATACATAGGAATGTCGTGCATTGTGAATACCGTGAATAATTAATAATAAGTGTGACCGGAATGGAATACTGGATTAGTTTTCAACAAGGAACACTGTGATATCATAGGAAGCAATGTTACATATCTGAGAACTACTTTATGGTCTTACTAATGATGTATCTAAAAAGGCCATAATTAACCAACTGTTCGAAATTACTATCTACACAAGGAGGATTTGTTTTAAAAATTTGGTGTAAAGATAATGGAGTACTAATGCAAAGACCACGCCACAAATTATTTGTATTTCTATGCCATCATGCTTCAAAGTGAGGTTTGTACAATTATTATTTCCGTTTTAATATTATTAGTTTGATTTGATTAAATTCTTTCATTTCTTATTAATTTGAAATTGTAAATATATCTAACTTGTTAAGTTCCGTTTTACTTGTGACGATTTATTCATCCCTGTTTGGTTTGTCTACCATTATTCATAGGGCTTTTGTATATATCAATGTACTTATAATTGTGAATGCTGGGAAGTCAAAAGTATCTTATTTAATGTATTCAACACCTTTTCATGTGTGATTTTAAGCTTATTTTTTTTAATTCACGGGAGATGGGCGAAGAGTTAGTATCCCCGTTATTTCCTCCAGCAAAGTTATAAATGATTATTACTCCCTCTGGTATTCCTTAAGCATGTGATTATTTTATTTTCTCTGTTAAAGATTGGTGTATGAGAACCGAGATCAAAATTTTTAGGATTTTTTCACCATCGACATGGCTGACATGGATTTTTTTTACGGCTAAGGAAAACTTATCCCGCACTCCGGCGAATATTGAAGCTGAATTTTCGCCGCGCGTTCTACCAACAAACACGTACACAATTGCTGTATCGCCCACGGATTTGGGATTGCGGAGAACATACCCCTCCCACTCTCTTCTGCGTTCTTCCTCTCTTTCCTCCCCTTACCACCCCAGTGTGTTGGAAAGGGGCATGGGGCATGGAGCTCGCCATAGGGGACTCCCCTTAAATCTCCGAAAAACATGTAAAACTGAAAATTCCCTAATTAGATAAATTCACGCAACAATAGTCTGAAAGCACTGACGTAGAAGGGAACTCGGGAAAATTTACCCTAGCTCAGGCGAAAATGACAAAATGCAGACGGAGGAATTAATTTTTCTTGTAGTTACGTTTCAGATTGATCCCTATCATGCACAATATGCAGCATGATTCTGACTGAAAACTGCACTAGCGTGAAAATCACGAGGAAATTTATAAAGACTTACATTTACCATGAGATTCATATTCTATGGCTTAGAAACCTTTTAGGAATATTAGGAGCGAAATAATGGTTATACTTAGAAGTATGGATTACTAAGGATAGATGAAAGCAAGGAGATATAAATTACCAGATAAGAGCTGTTTCCACTGCAGACTTTAGGATGACATGAGCATTAGGTACTTGTACATTGAATGCGCTGATATTCAACTTAAACAGCAAATAATCGCTATCTATCATCATTGCTATGTACCGAATCCAACATAACATGCCTGAAACTACGAAGTTCGTTAGATGCAGTAAGTTTTAAAACTGTAGTCCTAAAATAATTTAAGTAAGCCAATGAAGGTACCTTAAGCATATAAAACACTATTTGAGAAGTCTCAGTGACGAAATAAGAGAAAGAAATAATGCAAAACACTAACGAAAAGAGCAAAGGAGATTAAATTCTTACGGTTTAAGTGTTTGTCTGAGAAGAGGTGTACCCTCACCTATCAAAACTATGCTTTCGGTTTGATTACTATGTTCGCATGGGGTCCTATATTGCACAATTGATGTTAAATCATATTACTACAACGTTAAGGACTAATTTTAAAGTCATATAACTCCAAAGTTCAAAAAAACTAAAAACTTCTCTTGGAGTAGTCAAAATCAAATTGTAGTTATATGTAAGTTAATGGTTTCATATTAGTCTCCCTTGGCTAAAAAAATATTTAACCTGGGCGACTTTGGAAAGAAATGTTCTGGCCTTTATTTTTCATGGAAAAATATTTAATTTTTTAAGTGGTCAGCTATATATTTAATCTCTCTATTCTCTAAATGCTGATTGTCTATCTTGGTATGACGGGATTTTTAAGACATAATGACCATCATTACAAAAGTGACCCGCATCTAATTCACAGAAAATCATCCCGGCTTCAAATTAACCCTTGAGTCTGTGGCATCCTAATTCTTATATCAACCCAGACAAACCACTAATCTGAACATACTCTATCGTATTACGAATCCAGCTCCCCTCCCTCTCGTGCGGTGCGATTCTCAAAGCAAACCGTCGCGGCAAGTGCCCCTCATACAAATAAATGACAGCATTACCCGGATTCGGTTCATCCTGTCGAGTAAGACTGAAATTCCGTACGCGGTCTGGGATACCATGGCGAGGTTTCCCGCAGGAGACCTAAATTCGCGCCTGTTCCAATTCCTCGGACTTAGGCGCAGAAGGAGGAAGAGCAACAGCCTGCCCCCCAGCCCACACTATTTGCAGTGCAGGATTGAAAGGAAAAAAGGATAGAAGCGGTTTCGCGTGTGTCTGTCTTCCTCTTTGTCCCAGACACTCGCTGGGTTTTGGATGCCTCTTAGGGCGTTTTAGAGGACTTTTGAGGAGAAATGTGTTGGCGGTGTGGGACCAAAGCTTCAAGGAAAGGAGGGGATGGTTGGTAAGTGCCATGGGGATAAGAGGAAGATGGTTCTAAGGGAAGGCACACACCGCGGGTGGAGAAGAGAGAGGGCGGCGAGTGCGAGCAACCGTAAAGGCCGGCGGGTGTCGAATGGGAAACTGGGTTAGGTAAATTGGCGGACAGAGGCCAGGTCGAAAAAGACAAAAGCGGGAGTAGGGACTTTGAGGGCAAGGGGGGAGGAAGGGTGAGTAGGAGGGTAGGTAAAGGAGGTAGGTGATCCTCAAACCGTTCCTCAAAACTATGGCAAAGTGCGCCTTTGATCAACAAAGGCCCCTCTCAGACGCGGAGATATTCTCCTAATCTTACTGCCCCGAAGCGCGGAAGCCATTAATGGCATTGCCAAGGTAACCGTGCGTATAATGGGAAGTGTCAAAAACATGATGATGATGCGATGAGAATTTTCGAGTTGGATGAAGTTTTCGTGAAGCCTTGTTCCGTTTCGGATTCACGGATCGTCTCTTAATTATCCTGCCCGTGATTGCGCTCTAATAAATTCATTGGGCGTATTTTGATGTCGTTGTGTGTAGCGTAGAATTTATAGGCTAGCCACATGGAATTGTAATTACGCTCAGCCATTACTTGCATGCCTCTGACACCTGTGCGAAATATATACATGTTGTAGTGATGACCTTAATTAATAATACTATAGCATTAGCTGCAGAAAACCTTTTAGGCCCAAAAATAAATTTGAATTTAGTGCTGGTTAGATTATATGTAGTAGCACAAAAGCTTGAAAAGGAACTTTTTATGCATAAAAGCCCCAAAGGAAACCATGGATGCGTTTTTGGGATTTCACATATTTTTTGGTTGCATAATTGATCGGTCTGTAGTCAATGGGTTCCAGGACGCGGGCCGTTTGATATTTGACGAACAAAATATAATATTCCTGCTACATATTTATCTATATATATAAAACAAAGTCGTAAGTTATGTTAGTTACACCGTTTATAACACAGGAAAGGCTGTACCGATTTTAATGATGTTTGGTTTTTTCGATACGAATCAGCCAAGAATATCCGAATAATCATTAAAATTAGTAGAAGTATCGTATTGTGATATTGTATCGAAAAATATCGTATTGTATCGTCGACTTTAATTATCTTTGTTTTTTTGGATTCCTCTCAGGCCAGAAAAGCAGAATAACCATTAAAATGTCGTTAAAATATTGTATTGTAATAACGTATCGGAAAATGTCGTATTGTTTCGTCGACTTTTATTATGTTTGTTTTTTTTTTTATTACTCTCAGGACAGAAAAGCAGAATAACCATAAAATGTCGTTAAAGTATTGTATTGTAATATCGTATCGTATCGTAAAATATCGTATAATATCGATGCATTGGAAAAATTTTAGCTTCGGAAGCAAGGCGATCCGGATCTGTCGCCTACTGATGCTCCTGGCCGTACTTATACAGCTCATCCGTAGAATTATGATTGCCTCTATTTGCGGTGTTAATGAACTGTATTTGAAGTGTTAATGGTATAGTGTGCCCAAAATTTAGTGCTGCATGTCAAGAGCTTAATTTGTTTGAAAACGATAATCATTGGGACACGACAATGGCTGAAGCAACTATTTCGGCATCTCCAAGTCAGATACGCACATTATTTGCTATCATCCTTTCGACATGCTTCCCGTCCAATCCACACGGATTGGACGGGAAGTATAACAAATGCAAGTATAACATGCCAGGACACATTTCACGTCGAATTCGTGTAAGTTCAAGAAATCTCGATACTGAGGTAAATGAGGAGATGTATAACCAGGCTTTACTGTGGATTGCAGACATGTGTTACCTCATCTGCGGCAATTTATTAGTTAGGTTAGGATTGCCATGTCGTGGAATAAACGAGGCGTTTGATGATGGCCAATGAAATAAATGCTTACCTCAAATCATAAAATCGGTGGTGCAATGTGAAGAAACTATTAACTGGCAATAAACATGAGAGTTGCGTTGCTCAACAATCCAACTGCTGAAGATTTCTCCAAGCAATTTTTGACTATCGGTAATGGCCGTGTTCCTGTCGACGAATCGAGCGGATTGATTTCATTTCCTCGGAATTTTTGTAATTTCGTTTCATCGAAAGATGAACTCATCAACGATATGTTCCCGATTATAATTACTTACCACAAAAATCACAAATGGTTGAGTGAGGGAGCAATTTTGGCGGCTAAGGACAAAGATGTGGATGACCTAAACTTTGCAATTCGACATCAAATCTTCGGTACTCTGCATTCCTTCAAATCTATTGACTGTGTAACAAACGAAGACGAAGTCACAAACTCTCCACCTGAATTTTTGAACCCCTCGGATGTGCCTGGCTTACCACCGCACTATTTACAGCTGAAAGTGAGCTTGGTGGTCGTGACACTGCCAAACCTAAACCAACCAAAACTACGCAATGAAACGCATTTGGTGATAAAGAAACTGAAGATCAATGTGAATGACGCGACTATACACACAGGAAAATTCAAAGATGAGGAAGTTCTCATTCCGAGGATTTCCATGATCCCAACCGATATGCCCTTTCAGTCTAAACGAATCCAATTTCCAATTAGTGTTGCATCCACGATGGCGATTAACAAATTACAAGGCCAATCGTTGAGTGTTTGTGGTCTGAACCTAGAAAACCCATATTTTTCTCATGGTCAATTATGTGTGGCATGTTCACGTGTTGGTCCATCTGCTTTATTTGTTCTTAGGCCCGATAACAAAACAAAAAATATTATATATCAAAAGGTGCTTTACTCAATAGAATAAATTTGAATGTGTATATAGATTGAAGAGAAAAAATGTCTTTCTGAAAAGCCATTGCAATTCTTATTTCTGTAGTTTTATTCAATTTTTTTCCTTATATTATTATAATAATCAAATATGATTAAAATCGGTCCAGCCGTGCATGATTTATAATTATAACTGGTGTAACTAAACTGTTCATTGATTGTCAGGCGGTACGAGGCGGTTTGTATATATATATATATATATATATATATATATATATATATATATATATATGCATATATATATTATTATGTCGCCAACTTAGCTGACTAGGATACTTCAAAAAAGTGGCTGAAAAAGTTGTTTCGGTCTTAAACGTTTTAGTTGTATATTATAGGTATCTGCTTGATTTATTTACTTCCATCTTCATTGCTGTCAAATTAAAATAACCGCGGAATCGGAAATATTGTTTTACCTGTGCAGATTTATTCCATGCATATATATATATATATATATATATATATATATATATATATATATATATATATATATATATGTGTGTGTGTGTGTGTGTGTAATGTATAAAATTTAGCAGTAGTGGACACAGAGGCACACACAAAAGAGACTCACTAAGTTTCGAATTTTCGGTGATCGCAGTCACCTTCATCAAGGAAGAGAGGGATAGAACTCTCGGTCGCGGTCTTCGGGGTTTCATTTGCGTTGAGATGGGGGTGGATGAAAATTGGAAAGATGCTAAGGAAGACGTAAAAGGAACGTTTTCAAATCGTTAGTGGCTGTGCTAACAGGCTATGTGATAAAGGGTGGGGGGAGAAGAACCTCCAGAAATCCTTTGACTCGAATAGTGTCTTATTATGGTCCCACCATCTCGAGTTCAGGGTGCGGCGCGCTCATTCCGTCGTTTCGATTTGTAGGAAAGAGGGCGGGATAGGACTCTTCAATGTTTTGCGGAGGGAGACGGGGAGCTAAGGAGGGAGAAGGCGAGAAGAGTTCTGCCGGCGAAGGAATTACAGGAGATACGTGTCGATTCAAGCAACTGCGAAAATTCCAAGAGTAAACACACCAGAACGAAGGGATGCTATTTCTCCCTTCTTTGAAAAAAAAAAGAAAAAATCTATCATGTTCCGAAATAGAACCACAGATCAATCGAGGGGTTCTTTAAATATTGTACTACTTGAACCGTGGCTATCAAATGTATAATCCCTGCACTCCGAATGGATGGAATAATTATTGTGGTGCACAATAATACTGTGAGCAGAATCACGAGAGCCACGTTGTTATAGCGATTTATTTATATCAAAGAACGTTAAAATGCATTGAATTTCTCAGTGCAGAGAAGTAAGGTGAGCTTGAACACAATAGACTTTAGGCCAGTAAGGCACAATGTTTGCTTTTTGACCAACTCCCACGCACAACAGATATTTGTCGAGCTTACGCCTGCCATATAAGGAAAACTGTTGATAGTTGTTACTGTAGATTAGTTAATAAAAAAAGCAAATGTTATGCGGTTTTTAAGAAGCAGAAATGCTACAGTGAAACAGTTTCAAAAATCATTCGCCTTGACCTGGATCCCGGTCAAGGCGAATGATTTTTGCTATCTAATTTGTTGTATTGAAATGCATATTAGAGGATGACTCCATTAAAATTTACTATTACGACATCTCCCGCAGTTTCTTCCAATCAGAAATTCTACGTTAAAAATTAAAATAGGAGTTCATACAGTAAATTACATCAGGTGGAACAGTTTACCTATCTCAGAAGTGTTCTTGACCAAAATTGTCAAAGTAGTACCAACATAATGAGGAGAATTGCTTTACTAGGAAAAGAAACTTTCATAAGAAAAAGAAAATTGATGATAGGGACGTTGGGTTAGAATATTCCGGATATGAGTAAGAATGTTAAAAAAATGTGAAGAAAAGCCTCGTCAAAAACTATACCTTGGAGTTTGGTTGTGTGCGATGTGGAAACATGGTCATTGAGGCTTTTGAAATGTTGGTGGGGAGAAGGATGAAAAAGGCGAAGTGGGCAGAAAAGAAAACAAACAAAGAAGTTCTAGGTATTATTGGGAGAAATCAAAAAATGTAGGAAAAATGGGTACAGAGTATTTTGATTGGCAATTGGAAGTTGAAGACTGTAATAGAGGGGAGAATGCTAAACAAGGGAGGAAGGGGATGGCATACGTTAGCCGTGTTGGATGGAATGAAGGGAGGAAAGAAATATGTGGAATTTAACATAAACTTACAGCAGTATCCGAAGTCAGGTTGTGTTTTGTTAAGAAATGCAAGTAAATATATCGCTGTACGTTCTATTAAATACCTACCTTAAACCGCAGTAACCTAGGTGCGGGAACTTTTGGTGCCCAAAATCAATGAGGAGTCACCATTCAGCCAGCAATTGGTAAAAGGTAAATGTTTTCGTTAAGTTGGCATTCAATGTCTATTGGGCACTGTTGGGGCAACGCAGAGCGATGTCAAACTGTCGTAGCCTAAGTGCCTTCCAGCTACTGATTAAAAAAATAATGAAAGCCCAAACATTTAGCCGAATTTTGGCGATCCGGTAATGTTTGCTGTGTTTTGGAAATGATAGGATATCAAATTAAAGTATGCAACAAATATAGGCTTTTTTAATCATTACAAAGAAAAAAGAATTGTTACCTGGATGTTTTCTATAATTTTATATAAATCAACATGGAGGGTCGTGGTGAGCGAGATGTTCATATTTTGATCTGGAATTAAAAATACTAGTTCTCTCTTTATTACCTTTCTTTAAAAAAACTAAAATTGATACATCAATGCTGAACAACTTTAGCTGCCAGGGATATCAAAATTATTGTTCTGTAGTCCTCACATGATGTAGCCTTTACTTTTTTCGGAATAGGAACTAACACTGATCCCACAAAGTCTTGCCACTAGATTCCATCCTCTTAGATACTACGAATCAGTTCATATAGGCTCTTTCTCCCACACTTTCCTAGAGCTTTTAGTAGTTCCGCATGAATGTTGTCCACCCCCACGGTCTTATTTGATTTAATCTCCCTTAATGCCTTTTCTATCTCATCGTCGAGTATGCCTGGACCTAAGCTATCTTCCTCTACGTCATGTTCGTTTTGTATGCCTAACCTTGTTGGCCTAAGTTCTTTACCATATAGTTCTTCTGCATACTTCTTCGATCTCTCCTCTTTCTCTTCTACCTGAGTTGTCCCAGTTATATATCACTATTATTTGTAACCGAGATAAATAATCTTATGTATACATATTACTGCTATCACAGAACCTTCCTTCTTACTTCCCGATAGTATTTTAACCTTCTTGTAAAGCGCACCAATTTCACCTGCAAACTTTCCGTATCTTTCTACTGCGTCTTCCACCATAATAGTTTCGCTTAATTTTGTTATCTTTCTCAATTTATTATTCAACTCTTTGTGTTTACATCTGCCTAACTCTGTGTTTACATTCTTCTATTTTCTCCTCTCATCCATCTTTTTAATAGTCTCATCCGTAATCCAAGGTTTCCTAGTCCTTTCCGCGTTAACGGTTCCTATGGTTTCTTTTGCGGCTTTCGATAACCCTTTCTTGATACATTCCCATTTTTCTTCGAAAATACTTAGATCTTTATAATCCTCGATGATTTACTCTACAGCCTGCAGGTACTCCTTCCCTGTCAATCCATTTAATGCTTCCACATTCCATTTTCTAACCTGCCGCCCCTGCCTTATCTTTTTGAAACGGACGCTACATTTCATGACAACTAAATTACGGTGTGAGTTCCCAGCCGCTCCCGGGAAGCTGAGCGAATTTATCACAATGTTCATATACCTGTGCCTAACCAGAATATAATCTAACTGACACCTTTTTAATTCACCTGGCATTTTCCATGTATACATGCGCCTTTTGTGGTGTCTAAACCAAGTGTTGGTGATGACTAGCCCCTGTCTCCTGCAGAACTCAACTGCTTTCTACCCGCGGTTATTCCTCGTGTCTAAACCGTGGTCCCCGACCTCGTCACCATCTCTTCCTTCGCCTACCACCGCATTCCAATTCCCCATCACTATCAAATGTTTCCCTGAAGGAACACACGCGATTATGTCCTCTAACTGGTCATACGAGGGTCATCCGGAAGGTAGTACCCGTTCGTGCCGCATGAAGTGCTGACGACGCGAGTAGCCGCTGGACGAGGTCAGATAGCTTCAGTGGCTTGTCTGCCTTCTCTGAGCCAAGTTGCGTGACGCTAGCATTGCCTGTGTTGTTTCTGTGATTGTTTACAATGTTTAAAAAAATTGAGAACGCCGCCAGTTGTGAAGTGAGGGCAGTGATTAAATTCCTCAATGCAAGGAACGTTCGCCCATGTGATATTCATCGCCAATTAAAGGAGGTGTATGGAGACAATGTAATGGACGAGTCGTCTGTTCGGCGGTGGTGTCGCAACTTCAACATGGGGAGGGGGAACACACACGACGATTAGCGTTCGGAGAGACCGTCTGTCATTACAGACCAACTGGTGAGCTCAGTTGACGAATTCGTGAGGAACGATCGGCGCGTCACAATTGATGACATCTGTGAGCATTTTCCCAATGTTTCTCGAACAATTGTTCATGAAATTGTTAAACACCATCTGCATTATGCAAAAATTTGTGCAAGATGGGTCCCTCGCGTATCTCAATGAGCTGGCGGCGAAGGACTATGCAGCAGGAATACAGAAACTTGTCACACGTTATGACAAATGCCTTAATTTGCTTGGAGATTATGTTGAGAAGTAGTTTAAAGTATCCTCTTTCAAATAAAATTTTTTATGTTTGTTAATATTTACTTTTGTGTCTTTATTTCACGAACGGGTACTACTTTCCGGATGACCCTCGTATATCCTACCGACCTCTTCCTCCGTATGGTTGCTCGGTGGCATGTATATATGAACAATGACCAAGTTCGTTGTTTCTGCTTTTATCTCTACTAGCAATATTCTATCCGTTGATTGTTGTCTGCTGTCTATGTTTCTTCCTACCTTTTAATGAATATTACCGCAACCCCTCCTTGGCTCTCGTCCTCGCCGCAATTTATTATTATGGACTTTTCATTCCAGTAATTCACGCTATCCTTCCATCTCACCACGCATAGACCTAAAATATCTATATGTCCTCTTTACATTTCCGGCTTAATATTCTCTAATTTTCCTGTCCTCATCATTGTCCTGACATTCCAATTTTCTATTCTAACTGAATTGATCATTTTCTTTTGCGACTTCTGTCCTGATGCTGTCGGTTTTCATTTGAATGGTTTTTGTGTGATGACGCCCGCGGACGCCCTCTCCCGCTGCCGGGAATGAAACTTGGCCGATTGGGCCGAGTCCAGTAGTTTCCAGGACTCATATTCTCTATATTCTCCATCATTATATCCTTCGGAATAATAATAATAATATAATTTTAATTTTCTTCGTGTTGTCGGGTATCTTGAAAAACCTACCACTTTGTATTCCTAATGAAAGCTCGTTCCTCAACATTTCTCACTCATTCTTATCAATAAATATGAGCAAATATGCATTTTTTTCATAGTATTGATTTAAATCACATGGCGATAACCGTAAACGGAGGTGAGAGACGCCGGAATGGGAAACGTTCTAATTGTCCGGGTCCAGGCATCTGGAGATACATGTAATTATATTGATACTTAAAATGATAAATAATCACTTTAGAGAGGTTTGCCTGTTATTAAAAGTGTGCGTCGGTTTCAACAAACCTGGTTTATACATGGTTGAGAATATTGTCTGAAATTTTGAAAAAATACCTTCACGTCCTGGTTTTATTTATTGATATACTTGGAATTGAATACTATCTAATTGGCGTGGCCTCTTATGGAAGGTGGATATTTGCTCCTATAAAAATGTTTCCGAACATTTGGAGAACACAGTGCCTTGAATTATGATTGAAAATATTGTGAAACTAATTAAACGTTATCGATACAATTTTGGGTTCATAAGGGAAATATTGGAAAAAAGGTTTAAAATTAGGGTAATCAAAGATTACTATTGCTGTAATAGTAATAAGAACAGGAAACCTGAATTATGTCTCGAATTTTGTTAGTAAACGGACCCACTAACCTATACTTCCTTGTTTTCTTATTGAAATCGTCGTATTTTGTTGGTAGCATAATTTGGATAGATAAAAACTTTAAAATTTGTAAACGAATATAGAATGAAAAAAATTGAAGTAAGAGTCAAAGTAATAGGTAGGGAAAATAGAAGAAAAGTCACAAGGGAAAGCCCAAGTGGACAAATAAATAGGTTGAATAAAAGAGAGAAGTAGCACGGAAAATATATTTACATAGCGAGAATTAGTATGGGACCGGAAACAATTGAGGGCCGCATTTAACCAATCTGTAATGAGAATGATGACGTCGTCTATATTGTTTTATCCTATCGCCTTAACATAGCGATTATGCTACAAGGCCTTCAGTGGAATCTCAGAGAGTTATTCCGCATGTTAAAAATAATAAGCGCTCAACAGAGCGAGCTATGAGTTTCATGAATGCTTCCGCGAACTGCGACCCTTCAAGTGGAAATATGAAACCTCAAAAGAATTCATCTAATTGCGTATTCATGAATCGTAAAGTCAGTCACATGGCTGTGGTGCCTTTAATTTTATTCCTTCACTTATTCCCTTTCTCGGGATTTATTGCCAGGATGGTGCGCATGCTTTCGAAAATAACGAGGTATGATCTTCGACGCGACGATCATTTTCTTACGAGTTCTTAGTAACTCAGGTGTATATCTGTTTAGGTCACGGTCTGAATATGTCCCCTTGCATACCCTCTTTGCCTATGAACCATTCGGGAGAAAAAGTAAAAGGCTTTTAAAAAACGCGTATGATTCTTAGAAAAGCGAATGGAATTTTTATTTTGTTTCCTTTTAATACCCTCTGTTTGCAATAAAACCCTTCTTAAGACGGGTCGGAAAGGATCTAGGCATTTTCTTGTTTGTGATGAAATAATAGGTGGTTGCTAAATCTTTTCCTTGATACTCCAGAGATGAAAAAAATGTTTGTTTCATCCACCTTATTAAGGCAAATGAAAATCTGAGTTCCCATTATGATTACTGCGTCGTCATTTAGCATCTATCCTCGCCTTTTGCCTAACCTTATCCTAACATTGGTATGGAGGATAAAATAGAATAGATGACTGTAACCGACTGCACTTCGAATCCTCTGTGCATTTTCAATGAAATGATGCAGCTTTGGTAAATCGTTGTTCCTCCCACTGAAAATGGACTTGTGCGCATGGGCGATGCACCGAATTGGCGACTGGGTGATTTTCACCAAAAGTACCGTGAAATCGTATATATTTCAATAAAAGAAATCTCCGTCTTGCTATTTTTGACTAAGCTAAACTCTAGATGCGAAATGAACGTGAATCAGTCCAAACATTTCGTGACACATGCTACAAGAATTTCATTCTTAAAATTTTTCTCGACTGACTTACCTTGATTTGAGTGCATACCATTTCGATGGTCTACAAATATTTTCGTTAAGGGCATTTAAAAATGATTTAAAATTGGGGGAGGTAAGGCTGCCGCGGTCGTCATCCCACGAAACCCTTGCAAGGGAAAACCGACAGCAGCAGAACAGAAGACGTAGAAGAAGAAGACCGATTTAGTTAGAATAGGAACTAGGAATATTAGGACAATGTTGAGGATAGGAAAATTAGAGAATTTTGAACGAGAGGTGAAAAGGGGAGTTATAGATATTTTATATCTATGCGAGGTGAGATGAAAGGATGGCGGGGATTACTGGAGTGATGATTATATAATATTATCCAGCGGCGGGGACGCCAACGAGGCCATAATATCAAATAAAGAGGTAGAAAAAAGAGTAGTCAACATAAAATAGGTCACGGATATAATATTACTAGTAGAGATAAAAGCAGAACCAACGAACTTGGTCATTGTTCAGGTATACATGCCACCGAGCAACCATAAGGAGGAAGAGGTCGGTAGGATATATGACCAGTTAGAGGACATAATCGCGTGTGTTCCTTCAGGGAAACATTTGATAGTGATGGGGAATTGGAATGCGGTGGTAGGCGAAGGAAGAGATGGTGACGAGGTCGGGGACCACGGTTTAGACACGAGGAATAACCGCGGGTAGAAAGCAGTTGAGTTCTGCAGGAGACAGGGGCTAGTCATCACCAACACTTGGTTTAGACACCACAAAAGGCGCATGTATACATGGAAAATGCCAGGTGAATTAAAAAGGTGTCAGTTAGATTATATTCTGGTTAGGCACAGGTATATGAACATTGTGATAAATTCGCTCAGCTTCCCGGGAGCGGATGCGGACTCAGACCTCAATTTAGTTGTTATGAAATGTAGCGTCCGTTTCAAAAATATAAGGCAGAGGCGGCGGGTTAGAAAATGAAATGTGGGAGCATTAAATGGATGGAAAAGGAAGGAGTACCAACAGGTGGTAGAGCAAATCAAGGAGGAGGGTAAAGAGCTAAGTACCATTGAAGAACAATGGGAAAGTATCAAGAAAGGGATGTTTAAAGCCGCAAAAGAAACTACTGGAACCGTTAACGGGAAAAGGACTAGGAAACCATGGATCACGGATGAGATGATTACAAAGATGGATGAGCGGCGAAAATGGAAGAATGTAAATATAGAGTTAAGCAAAATGAAGTACAAAGAATTAAACAATAAATTGTGGCGGGCAACAAATAAATCAAAAGAAGCATGGTGGAAGACGCAGTGCGAGGATATGTAAAGCCTGCAGAGGAAGGGTGAAATCGGTGCGCTGTACCTTTATCGGGAAGTAGGAAAGGAAGTTCTATGCTAACAGTTAAAGATAAGGTGGGTAAGATGATAGTTGACACAGGAAAAATCCAAGAGAAATGGAAGGAATATATAGAAGAACTGTATAGCAAAGAACTTAGACCAACAAAAGGTCCAGGCATACTCGAGGAAGAGATAGAAAGGGCATTAAGGGAGATAAAATCAAATAAGGCCTTGGGGATAGACAAAATTCCTGCGGAACTACTAAAAGGTCCAGGGAAGTGTGGCAGGAAGAGGCTATATGAACTGATTCGTAGTATCTATGAGGAGGGGATCTGGTGGGAAGACTTTGTGAGATCAGTGTTAGTCCCTTTTCCGGAGAAGGTAAAGGCTGCATCCTGTGAGGACTACAGAACAATAATTTTGATATCCCACGCAGCTAAAGTTGTTCTCAGGATAATAAACAAAAGGATAGAGAGTCGGGCAAATGATTACTTAGGGGATGACCAGTTTGGGTTTAGGGTAGATGTACGCGTGATGCTAATGCGGTAATGAGGTCACTAATCAAGAGGAATATGAAATACAATCAGGAAGGCCTGTTTTGTAGATTTCGAAGAAGTGTTTGATAGAGTGAATTGGGGAAAGCTAGTAAGTATGTTGCAGAAAAAAGGAATAGATTGGAGGGACAGGAGGCTAATCCGTAACCTATACTTTTCTTAGACTGCTCAGGGGAGACGCGTTCAAAAAGTAAAATAGCAGGACTGCCAGTTTACACCCTAGGTCAACTTGAGTTTCTTAGAAAGATTTGGTGCCCGGAAAATAATAAAGTTCGACAAATCTGGGGTGCCTAGAAGTGTCACCAGGAATTGAACCATGTCCCCCCGGTTAGTAGCCCAGCGCTCTTAGCCGCTGCACTACCACGTCCCCAGGAAACAAAAAATGTCCTCATCTATATGCTATGTGATTTCTATAATTTACAAAATTTTGTGAACACGTTTTCTTCATATGCCTTTCTCAGCTAATAAAATATTTTCATGAAATTCTGTAATTTGTTGCAATAACGTCGTGAATATTTTAGGCGATTTATATTTGTTTTTTAAGTTACATTTTCATATCCATAAAGAAAAACATAATTGCAAAGATACGAATGTACCTCCCTGAAAAAAATACGGATATACCTATCTATAATACCAACCTAGAGATGGAAAATATCCATAGAGGGTATACTATAGGCTAAGGATATTAGACCTGCAGGTTTGGACAAATTCAGAGAATATGACACGTAACCCTCATCGTGAGGTAACTGTTGTGGATTGGTTGTTCCCTCCATCGCTAGATGCCAATTTGAAAATATTCGGAAAAACATCGTTTTGGGAACGAAATATAGGTAATATGAATAAAAGGCGTGCGATATGCAATTGTGATAAGTTTTTTAAGAGATTTTAATACTATTAGAAGAGTTCGCTTGTTGTTTTGTCGAATTAGTATTTTGTTCTATTGATTTTCTTATTGAACGTTTTAATTGATATGGAGAAAGCGAGGAATTCCAAATGCTTGTAGAAGTCGAAAAACATTATTGAATCTCATATGGGAATTAACAGCACTGCTAGTATGGAGCTTGCGAAACTTCGGTTACCCGAAATACTATTTGGTGAAACAATTTAATGATTTTCGTAAATAATAATACTTACATGGTTTTCCTTCAATAACGAGTTAGAGGTTTGATGTGAGGCATTATTTTAGTTTCCATGCGGATTCTAGACACACTCTTCTGTATTTTTCATTTGAGCTTAAGCTATAACATAAAATTGACGCAACAGTCATTATTGTAGTGTTGCCGCTTCAAGGATGGAGTTAAAATCGTTCTGCCGGAGGAAAGAGTTGCATTTGAGTGCTGTTTGAACGGTTCTCCATTAATATGCAACCATTGACAAGTATTGACGAAATAAACAACCAGATGTCCCAGTTGGAACATCTAGAACATTGAAAATTGCCACGAAAACATTTTGATTTGGAATCACAAAAGGATAAATTCCTTTCGACGTTGCTCCGTAGTTTCGGTCGAGTTGTATATCACGATTAAATGATAAAGTGATACATCTATTTGCTTACACGTTCATTTTAAACAAAGGCTAGCGCATGTGTAAAAAGCCTTGGGGAACGGGAGAGCGGATTCAACTACGCAAATTTGGGAAGCATGTGATGTTTTCGTAATGGGAATATCATATTACAATTGCGCTCTACGTTCAAAGTCATTTGGGTATTATCCTATTGTATTTTAATCCCTCACGAATATGGCAATAGGGAGAGGAATGTTAAGAGGATTTAAAAATCTCATTCTATTAAATTTTCATACATAAGGACAAGAGATATAAACACGCATAAAGGACAAACGCTAGAAGGTGAGGAAGGTGGAATCGAGCAGATCTCAAAAAAAAAAAAATTTTCTGACCGGGAGTTGCACCAAAAATCTTCGACTTACCGGGTCGATACTCTTATTGTGCTTGTCCTTTATACGATACGTATGTATTCCTATCCTTTTTTCTTATATCTTATATCTTATATCTTATATATATATATATATATGGTGTTCGAGTCCCGGTTGAGGAAATATTTTTACTCTTGTGATCCGTTCGATTCCGCCTTCCCCACCTCTATTGTGTTCGTCCTTTATATGTGTTCCTATCCCTTTTCCTTATATCTGTTTCTGTATATATGAGTATTTATTCGCCGTTTGGCGGGATTTCGTGTTTGAATGTATATATATATATATATATATATATATATATATATATATATATATATATATATATATATATATATATATATATATATATATATCGATGATATAGAAGCAATCACGATAGCAATATAACATTTGGACGGCACAATAGAACACAAAATAAAATAAATTAGATGACCGGTAAAAGGACCCTCATATTTGAGATTGTTTGAGCTTTCGGCCAATGATTACTTAGATGATGATTAGTTTGGGTTCAGGAAAGGGAGAGGTACTCGTGATGCTATTGCGGTAAAGAGGTCACTAATCGAGAGTAATATAGAGTACAACCAGGACGTATTAGCCTGTTTCGTAGATTTCGAAAAAGCATTTGATAGAGTGAATTGGGAAAAACTAATGAGTATATTGCAGAAAGTAAGAATATATTGGAGGGAAAGGAGGCTATTCCGCAACCTGTACACGTCTCAGACTGCTCAGGTTTCAGTGGGGAACGGGGAGTCCGGTTGGGGAGTGTTAGGAAGAGGTGTAAGGCAGAGTTGCCCATTATCACCGTTGCTGTTCAACCTGTATGTAGAGGAAATGATTAAAGAGGCATGGGAAGAACTGGAGGTAGGAATGAAAGTGGGCGGGGAATACGTAAAATCAGTTAGGTTCGCTGATGACCAAGCTATAGTTTGTCGGTCAGTCAAGGTGTTGCAAGCATTGCTGAGTGAATTGGAAATACAGTGTGACAGGTTTGAGGACAGGCATGAGAATCAACATTAATAAAAAAAAGGTAATGCGATTTCCTAGAAAGAGAAAGGCTAAGCTAAGCATTAAAATAGGAGGGCAAAAACTGGAGCAGGTAGAACAGTTTACGTATCTCGGAAGTGTTTTGGACCAACACCGTCCAAAGTAGTTGGGACGTAAGGAGAAGAATTGCGCTACGCAACAACGCTTTCACAATGAGGGAGTTGATGACAGGGACGGTAAAGAAGGATATTAAGAAAAGACTCGTAAAAACTTTGATATGGAGAGTAGCTATGTACGGTGCGGAAACGTGGTCATTGAAGCAGGAGGGTGGACGTAGACTGGAGGCTTTTGAAATGTGGGTGTGGAGAAGAATGGAGAAGGTGAAATGGACAGAGAAGAAAACAAACGAGGAAGTACTTGGTATGGTGGGCGAAGAGAGGGGTTTGTTGGGAGAAATCCTAAGGAGGCAGAAAAAATGATTGAAGATCGTATTGATCAGCAGCGGGAATTTGAAGATTACTAGAAGGGAGAATGTTAGGCAAACGAGGAATGGATAGGAACAGGATAGGGATGTTAGACGGGATGAAGGGAGGAGGAAAGTACTCAGAGATGAAGAGGGACCTGATATAGAGTAGGATGCTGGATTTTTTGTTTTGTTAGGATTCACAAAATGTTCTATTTAGTAGCTGTGTCCATCCAAAAACCTACCTTAACTGGTAGATTACCTAAGTATATATATATATATATATATATATATATATATATATATATATATATATATATATATATATGTAAGTTGGTAACTTTTAAAATTTTCAATCGATCTATATTCTCAAACGAGCCAGCTTTGGCATCTGCATTCAACTCGTGCAAGTGACACTGGTAACTTATCTTGGAAACGACTTGGATCAAGATAGTCAAAGTAGTTGAGACATAAGAAGAAATTATGACTGGGACGTTGATTAAGAATGTTAAGAAAAGCTCAATGAAAACTTAGAAATAGTTTTATATGGCGCGGAAACATGGTCGTTGAAGCGAGATCAATAGGAAATTAGGCGATTTTGAGATATGGGTATGAAGAGGGATGGAAAAGGTAAATTGAGCATAAAGAAAAAGAAGGTAAAATTTCTAGACATGGAGGAGAGTGAATTTTTACAAGGCCAAAGAAGGCCAGAAAGGTGGAAACAGAAAAATTTAATTCGTAATGGAATGTTGAAAACTCATATACAGAGGGAAAAACGTTAGGCAGGCGAGGAAGGAAAAAAGATAAGCATGCTCGACGGAATGAATGGTGGTAGGATGTATACGAAATTGAATAGGGGTTTGTTACAGTTAATTATTTGCGGGAGATTAAAGTGCCCTTATAATTTATCTATCCCACATGAAGTTACTTAGTATTTTCCTTTTTATGATCTAGTAGTTTGCATAAATCCTGAGTGGCGACGTTCCAGTTTTCCCCCGATAGGGCAATAGCGAGTAGAAAGCGTTAGGTCCCCTTTCTACGCGTAACTCTCCTCTTCCTCTTCTATTCCAAACCCACACCTTTCAGAGTAATTCTGGAAAACATCGATGCGAGTATTGGAAGAACTGTAGTGGACACTTTTCACCAATCAACACTTGGGTGTTTTTGTACCAACGCTAGATAAATAAACTACCAAACTAAATCACAGCATATCCGTACGGACAGGAAAGTAAAACGAAGTAGTACTAGACATGATTGGGAGAGGAGAGAGTTGCTGTGAGAAATCCAAAGGATGCAGGAGAGGTGGATGCAGAGCATTTTAATTTAAATGCTGAGGACTGTGATAGGGAGGATGACGTTCGGAAATATAGAGGAGCTATTGAAATTATTTGAGTTCGAATTGGTTTAGTTCCTTAGCTTCCCATCCATAGAGTATAAGGTTTGTCTCCCGGAGTTGGCGGATTTTTTAGAATGTTATGTATTCCTGCTTGGAATGCTATGTGAAGAGCACTTAAAGGGGGTATGCCCTCGGTTGGATGGGACTTCAAGCTGTGTGACTCAATGGCGTCTTTCGTCAAGAGTAGACTGATGGCAAGTTTCGCTCGCTACCCATTTACCCCATTCTCTGAATATCTTCTCCCTACCAAACTACCCCCCTAATCCAAATGGCTTTAGCTGTCAGTTGCTGCCCATTATTATCTCTACCACTGATTTCAATAAGTTTTGTGATATTCTGGCAAAAAAATAATTGCATCTCTAAAACATGCAGAAAGAAGTCGATTATCTAAGAAAAATAAGTTTTAGTTGAATTACCACTCGGGAGAAAAAATGGACGATTAGTCCTAAAACTGGCAAAGTGAATACCTGTAAAGTGGAAATAAAACGATGAACCTGCCCCCGTGGGATTATATCCGGAATCGAAGCCCAATATCTACAATTAAAAGTGAAATAACAAATGTCCTTTACAAAAGTAAACTGAATGTTTACACCTTCAGTGAATCATTAAAAACTATATGATAGAGACATGTTCCAAGTAGTTGTTTATTTTAATTCCCGTATATGAGTGTGAACATAGTCCTGTAGATGCGGATTTACCGTTAACTTGAGGTGTTATTCTTTGTCTCTAAAATGGTACTACTTAAAATGAGTCAGGTAACAGCAGATAGTACGAGTATTATTATTATTTTTAAAATATATAATTGATATGAGACAGTGTCAGGTAGCACACAAATCGTTATTATCTCAATAAAACTAGACTTCATAGTCCAAATTCTCATGCCGTCCGCATCGCTGACAGTGCAACATCACATGCAGTCATTATATAGTTTATCACCCAGTCCTTTTATCATCTTGCACCCATTTCTTAACACTCCTTGCATATGATGGAAAGGGCTCAAAAAACTCTCCAGATAACTATTTCTATTCCACAATACTTCTGTTCGATAGTGAAAACATTTCAAATTTCTTAATCATTCCTATTTTTATTTTTAAATTGTGATAACGTTTTTTTTAAAACTTGTTTTCTGCTTCTTATTTTCTGGAATCTTCCCTCGCATCGTCATTTTAAACTATTCTACGCATCGAAACTAACCTACTAACTTGTCTTTACTATTGGAGACTCTTCCATGCCAGAATACCCAGCATATCCATTGCCACCCACATAGTTTCTCATAGAATATATGCGGTGGGCGTTAACCATCGACTAACCTAAAAATCCCTAAGAAGAATCATTCTTGCGTACGAAGCAGACCCTCCCTTGTGTATTCCGATGCACACTCATAAACTCTATGGAATTTCACTCTCAAAGCTTCCATTTAAATTCATCACTTCCACGGTAATCTACTCAAAGGGTATCTTCTCCTTGTTCGAAGGTTGCTCCTTAATCTCTTAATTAACTACCCTGCCCCAACTGTGATTTCATAAGAAAGTTCTAATGGCTGGAAAATCACACAGCTCAGATTTAACTACTGGGGGCATCCATTAAAGCATTCCCCAATAGTGTCCCCCTGTCAGGCAGCCGAATGCCATACCCCCAAGGCTACCACGACGTCTTTAAGGGCCCCCGTAAGTACATAATGTATGCAGATGTTCTTCAAATTTACATTCACTTGCCACTCGACAGAATCTCTGATTGCCCCGTGGTATTAAACGAGGACTTGAGAAAAATTAGTAAGTGGACTTAATATACTAACTCTCTTGTTCTCAACTATTCGAAGACGAAAGTCATTTTTATAGGGAACGGAGCTCTTCTTAACAAAATGCTATGGAATCATTCTAAGGTATACTCAAAGGTAAAATAAGAGTCCTTAACAAAATATATAAAGGACATTTAACTAAATTTAAATTGGGCGATAATTGTACACCAATGTAATGCAATTTAGTTTGCGTAAAATAAAAAAAAATACGGTACTTCACCTGATGATGACTATGTTAGTCGAAACTTAGGTCGTGCATTATTATTATTATATATATGTGGAAGAACAAAGTATTTTTTTCAATATGAATCGCTTCCACAAAGTGACGCCTCAAACCATTCCATAGATTTGAATAGGTGGAATGCTAAAAAAACGTGATAGGACAGTAATGGATAAGAGAGTATTAAGGGGGCTCAAGATTTTGCGGTGGCCAGTGTACTGGCTTCCCACCTAAAGGGTTCGGCTTGCAATTCTGGAGACAGAACATCATTTTCAGTGGTATTCCGGTCCCTACTTGAGGTATTTTGTGGAGAGCACTTTGAGTGAGTTCGCGTCGAATGGTACGTTGAATTAACATTTATTTTAATTAATAATAGTTAAATTAAAGGTTGCGCCTTTGGTTAAGTGTAGTATAATGCCGACGCCGGGTTTCTCTCTACCCGCCCAAATGACCTCAGCTGGCGGTCGCCTCCCCTAAAACTAATACTAAAAATTATCGGTTTTTTGATCGAAATTAATGGGTGATAGAGAGCATGAAGGGCCGAGGATGGGAAAGAGATGAGAAAGACAGGATGAAGGACACGAGTTGTTCATTAGAGGTCAACGCCATATACCCTAAAGTTGTTTTGGGTCGTACCAAATCTCCCTTTTTTAGATATACCACCCGTGATTTCTCATGCGTTTCCATTCTCTGCAAAAAATTCATGCACATTTGGCTATTTCGCTGTAATATCTGACGTAACTGTGCTGGTATGTTATCGAAATGGGTTGTGGCATCATCTTTGTGTGGAAAATGATCTTGCGGGGTTTAATTTGGCTAATTTTGTGGATGTTCAGGAGTGATTAATATATAACAGATAGGGTGAGTGAGTATGAAACAATGTGGATTTGTTGCACCAATTATTGAGAGATATGACGGAAGTTTGTCACACTTCTTCGGTCATATTGAGAGGACGGATGAGGGTCACCAAAGAAATATATATCGGTAATATAATTAATGGTTTTCGAGAGAAAGCTATGGGTAGATTTGGTTAAAGAGACTCTCAGTATAAGACTAAGTGTAAAGAAAAGAGAAGGGGGAAATGCTAAAAAACAGGGCAGTGTTTGAAATATTAATAAAAAAGAGTAAGTTACCTGCCGCAATACAATATGGATACCATAAAATTACCTTTGCTTTAAAGGATTTCAACGAAGATTATGAGCGTTATAAAAAATAATATTTGATAATATTTTGTATATATTTGTAGCCCAAAAAATAATGTGTCTGATTAATTCAACATTTTTGTCAATTACAGATTATAAACTGAGACTTTTATCTCAAAGGTTCTATCTAAATTTACCATTCGGCTTGGAATGGAAATACCTACCTTAAGAATTCAGGTTTCATCGTGGGGAGCTCATGAGATAATAATACCCGGAAATATATGTAGAATTGCAATAGAGTTTGCGCTCAACTTTTTTTTCTGAGCATCCCTGATGAAATATTAAAAAACTATGTAACAATGCTCATTATCTCGACGGCCCTCAGATATGTTTTTGCATTTTACTTTTTTTCGGAGCAATGTTATCAAGGTATAGTTGATAGAAAATAGGGGCACGCATATGCATCCTGTGGTCTATCAATTATTCTTAGGTGACTGTAATATTCAGCTATCATTTTCTCGATTTTATCCTCGATTCCGTGAAAATATTTCCGTCTCGCCCGAGACATGAGCGCATCTGCTCAAAATCGGTTCCCCAAGTTGCATTTTCCTCTCCCCCACTCTCTCACCGCTCCTGAACCAAACGAGATAGCTAATGGATAGTTATAGAACGAGTGAGCATCTTCGCACTCGGAGAAATCAAAATTACGGCGCAATTAGAAGCTCGCGTGGCTCGTAGACGCGAATCACATGTTACACAGATTTGAAACGTCAGTTCCCCCTTTCGCAAATCCGACGGGCATTATTATGGCGGTTCGTTTTAGCTGGCAGCTTTAGAATGCCTAATGCGTTTTTTTGCAGAAAAAAGTAACAAAAAGTTTTAGAAATTCTCGAAATCGCCCTCGTTCACCGAGGGAGATATGGAACTAGTTGCGGAATTCTCCAATTACGTGGTAGGTAGTAGATTCCCTCCTAAATTCGGATGGTCATCAGTAGTATCTACTTTACCTAGATTCAGAGGGTCCTACAGGTCCTGTACATTGTGCAACCATGTCCAAACTTCTACATTTTTACCATCTGTGCAAATGATTACCGCTTAATTTTGTTTGAAAATATTTGATGTATTCCTTTATTGATGCTATTTAAAAGAATTGTGTGAAATTAAAAAAAATAGACGTTCACCCTTGAAGATATAACCCAAGTATCGTACTCGTAATTTCAGGTTTAGAGGGCAATTTGTTGGGGGAGAATTCGATTGGGTTTGAAATCTCGCTGAGCTGCTGCGTTTCCTAGGTAAAGGGAACCTCATTTCTAGTAAGTACTAGTAGTAGAAGTTTTAGGGGGTCATTTGCGCCATAAGGGATGGAAAGGAAAGGATGAAGGGTGGAGAGAAACCCGGCGTCGGTATTAGACTACTCTTATCGTAAGGCGCCAAGGGATCTGCGGCATAACGTCCCATCCGACGGACGGCGTACTCACTCAAAGTGCTCTCCACAAAGCACCTTAAGTAGGGATAGGGGTGCCACCCCAAAAAATATTTGTTGTCTCCATGATTTAAACCCCGGCCTTCTCGGTGGGAAGCCTGTACGTTAGCCACCGTACCATCCTTGTAATACGGTCCAGGGTTTGTTATCATCGGTGAAAATAAAATATAATTATTTTACATAAATGTCTCTATTTTTCTCAAAGTCGTTTAAAAATATTTCGGGTGGTTGTTTAGGGAGGCGGTTGACAGCGTAGACTATTTGAACCATTGAAAATATATGGGTAATTCGGTAGGAGTAAGCTGTTCATGGACTGGGAGGAGACTGGAGAGAAACTCGGCATCGGAATTAGCCTACTAAACGGAAGGCGCCAAGGGGTCACACAGATCGACGTCCCAACCGATAGACGACGTACTTACTCACTCCACTTGAAATTTTCTCCACAGAGCACTCCTAGTGGGCATAAGGATACCTTTCCGAAAAATTCTGCTGGGGTCAAACTCTGTCTCTCAGGGTGGGAGGCCAATAAATTAACAGTAGCATCATATTGATCTCCTTAAAGATTTCTCTCGTAATTAAAATGCCAGGATTTTACTTCGGGAGATTATCATCCCATGTTCATTATCTTCTTGAAGCAAAATGAAGAGTGTCATCTGAGCACTCCAGCACATCCTAAGGCACAAAACCCATCGTTTTGTTACTTATTGACTATTTCCTTGAGCTCGAGGCGAACCATAAATAGCGGGCGGCTTATGCATCATATTTCAGTTTCAGACCCGTGAATTACTCCAACTTGGTAGTAAAGAGAGGGAACACCATTGTATTCTGCCGGGTTATCTAACGCTTAGGCATTAAAGGAAATGAAAACGCAGACCAGGAAACCTAAAGAGACGTGGATGTTACTCCCGTCAACACCATGGAAGCGTAATTCGCTTGGAGTTCTGGCGGAAGCATGGCTCCTTTATCACAATAGATTGAATGCTATATGGAAAACTGTTTCACTTAAACTAATGGACGTTGTTTACCCTCGGCCAATTTCCCTGAGGGACACTGAATGGAAGGAGACGTGAGATCATCTCGACTTCCAAAGAAACACACGACGTAGCTTTGAATTTTTATATAGCTGAAATATTTAGTTGTGTGTAACCACTGTATTATGGTGGGGTATAAAATTTCGTACATGGCTGATAGAGATTTCATTACACTACCAGTGTTTCTTACCGTCGGTGAGAAACTTGAAGGGTAGAATTACAAAAACTTTAGGAAAAGACTTATGAGAACCTGCTGAGACCAGTTTTTACGGTGAAAACAACGCGTAGAAGATTATGAAACAAAACTGGAAAATGTACAAAATCCGGCGGTCAGATGTGTAATGGAAAGACGCCTGAGGATGCTGAGAGTATGAAAAATATTGAAAGCCCTAAGCTAACGAAAGTATTTCCAAAATAGGGGGAAAAGAAGCAGGCTCTGTGGAATGATCCTCATACTAAAGGGAGAAAAACCTTTGGGTTAACGACGGAAGACCGTGGAAAAATAAAATTTCATGGGGAGGAAATGCCAATGATCTTTCGACACAAGGTGAAATAAAGGTCACAAAGAGCTAGCTCAAAAAATCGTCATACTTAAATAAAATCATCGCATGCTGAAAATACCTACACACAGAGCTATTTGGGACCTCAATAAACAATTTAAATATTCTTAAGAAAAGATGTAAAAACTTTCGAAGGTAATTATTATTTTCATAGTGGCGACATTATTGTTCCTTTTTTTCTCGGTTTACTCATTTTAATTTAATCTTGTGCAATACATTTATGAATTTTGCTTGCGTATAAATAAATTTGACGCTACTACCTGGAATAAAGTCAAATTTTAAAATAAAAAAGCATTAAAATTAGAGATTACTAGCAGCATTTTTTTTTTAATTTTCCGATCAAGTACGTTAAATATTTTAAATTTTTAATGTACTCCTTACGTCTGCTACTTACATAAACCTCTCAAGTTCCTTGATCAATAATTTAAATAACATGGAACTTCCAATACAGCTGCAGGATTTAAGTTCGAGTAAGCACTTAATAAAACGGAATACATTTCAAATTTTTGGTCCCAGAGTGGATCAATTTCCGGGGAACTCTTCGTTAGGACTGGGTCAGAGCCATGTTGTTTTGATTGATGCCTACCGTGGCCATTTATAAAAGCCATTCATCAACAACAGGGTATAATTTTAAGAGATCTAGGATCTAACTGCCAGGGAGGAATGATCATGTAAAAGGAGGCCTATTAAATTCATACAGTTTTCGTGAACACACCGAAATGGGTTAGTTGGCTTGTCTATTACCCTGCAAGTTATCTTCCAAAATAGGTTTTACATTTGATAATGATGAACAATTTGGCAAATACTTTCATCCCTTCATTTTTGATGTATCTAAAATATAGCGCTTTTTCCAGTTGCCTGTGAAAATTCTTCCTACTTTTTTGCCCGAATTTGCCAGCCTCGGCCTACCCAATCAGTTTAAATATCACTCTAACGTCATCTATTCTTTGTGAAATGAATGCCTAGCTAGGCAAATTGTCGTCTCTGCTATTCTTCAACCACAAAAGGTACGGCTAATTACTTTAATTTTCCAAATAATTATCTTCATATAGTATTTTTTGCCCATAAATTGTAATTTTTGATCATCTTTGACCTTTATTTGTAATTTTTACTCAAATGCGTGTATCGTTCATTTGATAATCCAAAAATATTTCCTATAAAACTTATCCAATTAATGCCTTCGCCATTTATTATTGATCTTAAATTGTATTGGGTTTTTAACTTCTCCGATGACATCATGTTTATATTTATAAAACATTCTGAGGAAAATTTGCCTTGAATCACGGTTCTATATGTACGGTATCATAAGGTTGTATTTTATTAGTCTTTATCTTTCGAGTTAATAACTGTTTGCTTGAGAAATTTCCATGCTTTTTTCCAAATTTAATATTTCAAATATTTTATTTTGCAAAATAAGTTATCAGAGACGTGTTCTACGCTTGCCGACCAAAGAATTATTTTCTTCTTCTTTTTTTATTCTCTTTTCGTTCATAATATTAGCGCTTTTCAATTGCCATTCCCTTTTCTGAATTCAAGCTGGTCTTTCAATGGAAAAATTCTATTTTTCCGTTTCTTTAATGCGAATAATTAGCATTTTTAAAGCTGTGAAGAAATCATAATCGCCGTATTATACAAATCCGATTGTTTAGACTAATCCGGAATGACGACTATTTTTCTTCAAAACTACGAGCTTTATTTTTAATTCAAACTTACTACCAGCATAAGCAGTTTTTCTTACAAAATTCTTCTACCTTTTATAATTAGTTCAGTAGAAATTCCATCGAATTCTGGAGACTTCCTTTTTTAACCTTTTTTTGGCCTACGCCAAACTCTTTCCCAATAAAAAGATTTTAGGGTTCCTTCTTTTTATTCTACTTCATTTTTCTCGCCAGAGTAAAGAAAAAACTTTCTGATAAAATCGCCACCTATTCACCAATTTATTGAGTGAAGTTTAACAGCAATATTATTAAAATAATTAAAATTGTTAATTATTTGTTTATATTATAATTACCCGTTCCACTATTTTCACTCTATTCAGATAGGCGATGCTTCTACGCAGACTTTGAAATTCGCTGATTCACGCTCACGTATCGGTCTACCAAGAGGTAAAGATCCCGTGAGGAAACTCAAAACCCTTAATCGACACGACCCTCGCAACGTCATCTTCTCTCGCCCTCTTTTATCTCCCTGCCCTCCCTACTCAAGAATGCACCTCCTTTTAACTTCAGAACTGGGTGTTGAGAAAGAAAGAAAAAGGTGGTCCTCCGATTCACTTGGTTCGCTCAACCGTCTGGGAAAAGGAATAGGGGGGTTACTTGAAAAAAATATATAGAAAAGATTGGTCTCGCTCCCTTCTGCATCCCAGGACCTGAGAGTGGGTTGTTTGACTTGGAACGACGCGTTCATACGTACTATTCCGGAGAGCTTTTGATGGCTTCCTTTCTTTCCACCTTTCACCGTAATCCCCTCTCCTAAACTCTCTCTTTCTCTCTCCCCTCTTTGCCTTTCTCCCTCTCTCTGCCTACTCTCATCCCCACTTTTTCCCGCTCACACTCTTCCTCTCTTTATCCACGGTGGCTTTTACGCATGCATATTCATCGCGGCGTTCCCTCCTTCCTTGGGTTGTTTGCACCGGGCGTGCTAGTTGGGAAGCTGCGTCGTGTGGAGCGGGGCGAGGGATGTCGTCTTTGCACCATCCCGCCAGCAGTTTTTTTGAATTTTGAGGGGGTCAGAGTTCCCTCTTGCAAAGATAAACACGCGCGTGCGGGGGGTGGTTGTGGAACGAATGCGTTTTCCGACAGGAAGAAACTTGTTGGTGGAAATGAAGCAAAATACGCTCGTGTAAGTCGTTCGTGAACGTCATTCGTGAACGTCTGTCGTGAACGTCAATCGTATACGTCGTTCAGAAACGCCACCGGTGAACGTCATTCTTGGACGTTGTGAGTTAACTGATTTGTGAACGTCTATCTTTATTAAAAGCCAAAAGACTTCTCCGTGACTTCTACAATACTAGTTAAGCCAATTAAGCCGTTAAGAGCCGTTAAGGTATACAGGGTGAGTGAATGATACAAAATGAATATCAGGGTTTTCAGATAAAGAAAGTTATCAGCCCGGCGTTGCGCCATTCAAATTTCCCGAATGAGCCCTTTTTCACTCGGATCTCATATATTACTTGCATATTCTAAATGAGGCCTTACAAGAGCGTGGTTACAACGTTCCTTGACCTTGGAGTTACTTCTTGCCGACAATGCTTCTAATAAATCCCAATTTTTTACACTCTTGCCCGCAGATTTTACGTGTGTGGGTCCCCCCAAGTTGTCTTTACTGAATGTAACGCCAAGGTATTTTACCGTAACAAGTACTTATAGGTCAACTCCAGCTAATTAGTTAATAAATCCCGTTGGTCTTTTAAAGAAATTTACCACCGAATATTTATTAAGATTCAATGACAATCCCCATTTTGAGCACCATTTACGGATAAAATATAAATCCTACACTAAAATTAAACAATCCTCATCCTCAGATATCTCCCGATAAATCACCGTGTCATCCGCCAGCATCCCAATCTTACTTTTCACTTCACGGTTTAAATCCTTGACAAAAATCAACGATCCGATGACACGTCCCTGAGGTACCCCGAGGTGACTCGTAAACTGTCGGAACTAGCGCTGTCAAGGACTACCCTCTGTTCCTGCTCTGAAAGAAAGCCTTCAACCCTATTTATTGCACCCTTTTTTATACCTTAGACGTTAAATTTATGAATGAGTTAACCATGTGGAACCTTATAAAATGCCTTTTGAAAATCCAAAAAGATCGCATCCACTTGCCTACCACTTTCACCAGATAAAAGTAAGCCATGTGTGAATAATCCTAATGGGGTTTCGCATGACCGGGTTTTCCTGAATCCGTGTTGATAGTTACTTAAAAATTTAATGTTATCAAGGTATACCATTATGGAACTGACAACTCTGTGCTCTTTAATTATAGAAGAGAAATGGGTCTGTAATTACTGGGGTCCTCCCTGTCACCACTCTTAAAACTAGGCGTTATTTGCTCAGTTTTCCAATGGTTAGGGAGTTTACACTCTGTGAGGGATTTGTTGAATATAACTTCGAGATACGAGGCGATATTAGGAGCTAAATGTTTTAATACACTGGGTGGTATATTTTTGGGACCCGGGGATTCGTTGGGTTTAATCCCATTGAGCAATTTGACAATTCCTTGTTCGTCCGCTGTTGAAATTGCCATGGGTTCAGTAGGAATTGTTTCATGGAGATACGCGGTTGCAACATCAATCGTGAACACGCTTTGGAAGAATGTATTTAGAATGTTAGTTAGCTTTTCCTTCACTGTCAAAATGAACGATATTGTTGCAATCTTTTAAGCTAGCCACAGTTTGTTTACTCCATTATCTTCCCTAACATATGACCTGAAAGCTTTAGGGTCAGCGTCCAAATGCTCGCATAGTACTTTACGTTTAGTCTTGTAAGGTGCTAAGTAATTGTGTTTTGGTTTCAATTTTAGAGCATCTAAACTTGTCCAATAACTTTATTCTCTGAGGATGATATGTTCATGCCTTTTTTTACCCTAGAATGTAACATTGTCTGCTTTCGAAAGGCTTTCCTAACGTCTTTATTGTATCACTTGGGGTCACCATTTGCTTTAACGTACTCTATAGGAGTGAAATCTATGATGCCATTATACATAATATTGAAAAATTGTGTCCAAGTGTCCTCCACGTTGGCATAGCTTGAGCGAGTCTTAATTTGGGTAGCAAAGAGTTAAATTGACAAGCAAAAGTTTCAAAGTCTGGTTTATAGTAATAGTAAATTTTATTTTTGGTTCAACAATCTTTTATTTTTTCAAAGTCAAAGTTGACATTAACGGATTCATGGTCACTCCAGCCTTCGTCTTTTGATACACTCATAATACGTTCCGGTGTGGTCGTAAGAAATAGTGCAATATGTTCTTTCCACGGATGGGCTTGCGTACTGCTTGACGGAGAGAGTTTCTTTGCGCCAATTTTAATAAGGAATTACGAGATTCGCGATTGCGGGTCCGAGATTTAACGCTATTGCTGTTAAGTCGATACCAGAGAGGTTAAAGTCACCCCCAATTATGTTGATGCTGCTATTATTTTTAAGTGTAAATTTGTATATTTCTTCATTGAGGGCATGAAGTATTTTGAAATCAGAGTCTATAGGTCTATAGAAAGAGCATAAGTTAATGTTGGGTTGATTAGATCGCAGTTTTCTAAACACTTAATATATTATTATTTTCAAATACACATTGTCTGCTTTGAAAAACACTCTTCACTGCTACGAAAACTTCTCCTCCGGGTCTTGTACCGCTATCATGTTTATTAATGATGTTATCTGCGCTTACCCCAGATATTAGCAACCAATTCAGTGACCTACTTTCTATCCTACAAAAGGCCTACAGTGGTCGAGGTTCCTATCCGCTACCTTACTCGCCGCTTCCACCGTGTAATGGACCCCAGATCGGTTCAGGGGAGTCCTGCACGATCGGAGGGTTGGCTTTGGCGAAGGAGGCTCCTATTTCCGAGAAAAATCGCCAAAGTCTCTGGTTTATGCCTTCCACTCGGCTCCAAACCTGAGATCCGCGATACTCCATCGGAACAATCTTCAGACCGGTAAACCCAGCTGTACACCCTCGACGCCCCAAACACGCTTCACCTAGGAGCTCAATGTCTTAAGGGAACGGAGGACCTCCTCGGATCCACGGTCTGCGAAGTCGTTGGTGCCCACATGGGCCATGACCTGTAGCCGAGAGCACTTCGTGCCCTTGACCACCGCCTCGATCGCCTCCATCACCAGAGCAACTCATCCACCTGGTATACACCAGGTGGATGAGTTCCTCTGGTGATCACCCGTTCATCAACGCCTATGCGGCGCGTCCTTTTCCTCAATCATCAAATGGCGGACATTTGAACTACCTATCACTACCATTCCCTCTCTTCTCGTCCGCTGACGTCGTCGTAGGCAGCGCCCTTGGAGAACGGGTAGGGGCTGCAGATACGATATTACTTTCATGCGAAAGCACCTGCTACCTATTAGAGACGGGAATAGGAACTTCTCCGACGTGGCGATACGAGACCTTAGAGCTGTGCGTTCACCAGCGTTTTAAGTATGGCAACATGAGACTTAGTTGAAGCCATCCTAGTTTAATAAAAAATCCCAAAAAAAGGTAACCAAAATGTACTCTGTTGAAAAAATGGTTTTTTACAAGGCGGTACTTCAAATGAAATTGCACGAATCTGTTAAAAAATTTTAATCGACTCAGCTGCGTACGTGGCTACTAAGTATAAATAAGCGAAAAAGAAATAAGAGTACTCACCAATAGCCAGTCAGAGGAGCGGAAAACAAATAACTACAAGCTACTAGGGACACCCACAAAGATTACCACCACACTATTCAAAACTAACAACTAACGGCACAAAAACTAAGTAAACTAACCTATTTCGCAAAATTTAAACTGACAACATACTACACTATACTAGGAAAGAACATTCACAGAGGCACATAAATAACAGCAGGCACGCACGTAGGTTCAGTTACGGTCAAACCGATTTGCAAGCTCGAGCTCGTCCTTCCTCGACAAGAAGCAGTTAGAGAGTGAAGGAGAGGAAAACAGTTAACAATATATGAATGGACAAAAAAGGGAAACAAACTAAGGTCACAAAGGTGAGCTCATAACTGTCTCACAAGTAGGGGGCTATATGCAACAACCGCTAATCGCTTGTTGGTAAATCACGAAATATCATGCATTTGCTTGTGTCCGTTGAAAAATCGTTAGTTAATTTCTCCATATGGCTGTATTTTTCGTCGGGCATATCACTCTTAATGTTCGTAAAATCTCACTCACATTCAATTTAAAAAAAATAAATTATACATGTTTTAAAAACATGTAAACACCTGAGAATTTGAAAGCCTAAGACAGCACTAAACTTCAATGTGCTATGAGAAATTAAGAGTGAGGAATTTTTACGCAAACAAAAATGAAAATGAGGTAACTGAATATTTTGAAAGCATAGAATATCCTCGAAGGAGGAAAGAAAGTTCAAATAATGATGTGTGGGCCGTAGAAGAGAATGCTATAAATCTCTGACACCTTCCTCTTTTATTAGTCCGCCATAAAGTAGGGAATGGAATAGGTGAACGTCTTCTCTTTTTCATATGTGCTAGGGTTTCCGACAGAGGAGCGTGGTATTTTGATGACAGTGCTTGGTGCGTAACCTATGCTCGCTCTCAGATATTTGTCACAGGACCAGAACTTTCTATTCGCAAGCATCTGCAGGTGGTTGATGTGTCCTGGAAATTTCAGCTCATATATTTCCATGGCATTGATCCTTGATATTCGAGGAACGTTTAACTCTGTTTTCCTTCTACCGTATTTTTAACGGTATCTTTCCTTGTCAAAGATATTATATCTTTAGTAATCAGAATTTCTACGGTTACTAGACAGAATAAAGGCACGTAAAAACGAAGAATTTACGAAAGTAAATGAAGTAACATAAAGTGAATAAGTGAAAGTAATGAAGGAAGTCGCCAAGATAAAATGACATAAATAGTCGCCAGGAATCGTCCAAATGTACTTTTAAAATAGGTAGACTACCCTGAATGATGGTTTGAAAAGGACTTACACACGTAGAGAAGATATGAGATTAATTAGGAATAATTACGACGACGGGTGGTTAACTATAAATGGATTGAATTACAAACGCTGCAAAGAAGTAAGTGAAGACTTTTCGAGCAAAGCTTATGATTATTCCCTGAAGACAGTAATGGGAAATGAAATCAGCGGAATAAAGCATAGATGATGTATTACGAGAAGGCGTTTAAGCGAAATAAAATGAAGAACGGCGGGCAGGATTACTGTATTGAGATTATTAGTCAAACCAACCCTAGAGTCGTTAGCCATTTGTGATGAAATTTATTCCAGCGGATAATATAACTGCGCTCTTTATTTGGAGCATATATCGCCAGTATTATTTTTTAAATGCCTTTTACGAAGCAGGAAAGCAATATCTAATATTTTCATAATAGATAAGCTTTAGAAATCCTCTTTGAACATACCTAATGACTTAATTAACACTTCGAATCTGCTATTTAAACGAGGAAGGCTTTTCTTTTCGACTCTCCTAAGAGTAATTTTGTTGAAACTAACTGGAAAACATTTTTGCCCCCAGCGGTTTCTTTGCTGGCAAGCCTAAATTATGGTGATGCTAATTTTGCCCTTATAAACCTCTTACTTCATTCCTAAATGAAGAATTTTCATCTTAATTACGTTCTAGATAAAAGAGCTAACCTCTTTTCCTTGAGCTCTGTTTTCTTTAGATTTAAGTGCAGGAACTCGGATTCTTAGCCAACTAAAACCTTGATATATATTTTATCTTTCTCTCTTTTGCGATCAAACTAAATTCCCTCCGTCACCAGCTCACACATAGGGTCTTCGGTCTCGTGGTTTGAAATGTAAATGACGCCTGGATCCTGTGGAATGGAAACCATCGCTTGGGAAATTCGAATTTGCGGAAATGGGGCTGGCGTGTATCGAAGGGGTATCTATCTGGCTAGGGGTGGTTTTAAGTAAGAGCGAAGACCCCGGTTTCGAACGACTTCAGGGCGACCGGGTTTACCCCGGGACGGCAAATATCCTTGATACTTCATTCCCCGTTCAGTTCCCACGGCACTTTAAGCGAAGTTTGCTGTCAAAATTACTATTGATAGGTCCGCAGACGGAAACAACTAGCGAAGACTTCCCTCAATCTCACTTCGTAACATCTCGATTGACTTTCGCTGACTGGATTCATCGTAACCGGTTGTCTGCATTGAGAGTCAAATTATAAATAGTAAAAAGGGTATAATAGGTGAAATTGTTCCTAGAGTTTATTAATTCTTATTTGATGATCTTAGGTGCATTTTACGAATGCCTAACGCTAAAAGGCCCGACGATACTTCAATCAATCAGGAGTAAAATATTAAACTTTTATTAAGGGTTTGTTTTTATTGCAGAACTGAATAGATGATTTATTATTGGAGAGAGACTAATGATTTGGAATAATCTCCAGTTTCTTAGGGAGATTTATATGTATGTAAATATATATATATATATATATATATATATATATATATATGTGTGTGTGTGTGTGTGTGTGTGTATATATATATACAACAAATTTTAAATTTTGTTACAATAAGCAATCAAAACAAAGACAAACCCCTTTACTTTTGACAACACGGTTTCAAATTTTATACTTTTTTTCTTGTCAATAGTTTTTCTTTGATTAATTTTATTTTTTAGTTCACAAAAAATAGTATTTTTTTTTAACTAAAAACTAACTAAACTAGTACGCCTTTTCCAAATATGGATGTGAGGGCCGGTATCGCAATATCTTAAGGCACAATAATTTAAGTGGCAAGATATTTTATTCCTTAAAAGTAATGCAATAGAGGAAAACAGGTCGCTAGTTTGAAGTTTACCTTGCGTGCTATTTTTCCCGCCTAACGTAACACCCGATCGAATTCCTACACGGTCGTCCTTCAGGTTATACGAGAAACATACAGATCTACTCAGTTATCCGTACTTACCATCCCTGCTCAACTCTTGTTCTCTCTTTTCCCCTCGCATTGTAATATGTCCCCTTCGCAGTTGTCGGCAACGCAATAAGGAGCAAAAACGTACTTCCTCTGTGCAAATGTGAATGTTCTTCCTCTTATTGCTAATTTTCGGGCTCGGTCAGGATCCCCATGTAATATTTATGATAATTCCGTGTCCGCAGGTGGGTCAACATCTAAAGCTGAGAGGACTTGAGGTGGTTGTAAGATTAGGAAGGGTGGGTAGAGGCGTTAATCGCTGACGCAGAGGGAAAAGGGAGACGAGAGAGAAATATTAGAGGTCTCGGAGTGAGTCGGTTGCGGTACCCATTTCGCCCCAAGAGCGGCAATGTGCAAAAATGTTTTTGTCTACTTCCAGGTATAAACAACTTTATGTGTTGCAAAGTTTTAAGTTTGCGTTGTAAAGCCTTATGTGCAGTGTAAATGTAGAGGTTGTAAAAAATGCGTAGAAAATACGTGAAGTTTTGTATTTTCATTGTTTATATATATATATATATATATATATATATATATATATATATATATATATATGTTGTATGCGAGAATGTGTATACATATGTACAAACATCTGTGTTTTTATATATTTTAGCGTCGCCGAAGAGCGTTCCATTTCGAAGAAGTTTATATATATTTACATAAATAAGTAAAGTGAAAGGCTCATATATATATATATATATATATATATATATATATATATATATATATATATATATATATATATATATCTACACACACGTTTATGAGTACCATGATGGAGGTAACTTGAACCATATTGAAGGGAGTTGTTTTCGTTTAGGTTAATCTTTAAAGAAAAAACAATGTGTTCATTTAACTACATATATACGCGTGCGTATTCAACCTGTATGCAGAGGAAATCAATGAAGAGGCATGGGAAAAACTGAAGGTAGCAGTGAAAGCTGGCGAGGAATTCGTAAAATCAGTTAGGTTTAATGATGACCAAGCTTTAGTTTGTCAGTAAGCCAAGGGATTGCAAGCATTGCTGAGTGAATTGGAAATTCAGTGCCACAGGTATGGGATGAAAATCAATATTAATAAAACAAAGGTTATGCGATTTTCTAGAAAGAGGAAGGCTAAGCTAAACATTAAAATAGGAGGGTAAAAACTGGAGCAAATAGAACAGTTTACGTATCTCGGAAGTGTTTTGGACCAACACGGTCAAAGTAGTAGGGACGTAAGGAGAAGAATTGCGCTAGGCAAAGAGGCTTTCGCAAGGAGAAGGGAGTTGATGAGGGGGACGTTGAGTAAGGATATTAAGAAAAGACTCGTGAAAACTTTGATATGGAGCGTAGCTATGTACGGCGCGGAAACGTGGTCAATGAAGCAGGAGGATATACGTATACTGGAGGCTTTTGAAATGTGGGCGTGGAGAAGAATGGAGAAGGTGAAATGGACAGAGAAGAAAACAAATGAGGAAGTACTTGGTATGGTGGGTGAAGAGAGGGGATTTCTAGTATTTCTAGTATTTTCTACTGTGCATTATTTGTGCACGAGGCTAAAACCTGGGGGACTATTCACGTCCCAAAATTGTCGATCCTTGAAAATCCTCAGGTTTTGACCGTAAAGCCTTGATAACAACACACCCTGCTCTTCTTTGAGCAAGCACAATGGCTCAGGGTGGTGTTGTTTTCATAACAACGCCACTCTTGGCCTCGAAAATTTCGAATCCTACCTGAATTTATTTTCCAGTTTATGATACCTAGAAGTACATGTCTAACGATAAAATAAAACAATTCTGACTGAGGATTATAATTGTGGAGTAGCAGAGTAATTTCTTAATATCTTGGGTTTAACTGAGAATTTAAATACAGGTGAATAAGCTATGGGACATAAGACTCATGCGTAACAACCACTGCGACAAAAATCTGTATACTCTACTAGATTTTCGGTATTCTTGATGATTGAGCAGGAAATTAGAAAAAGGTTTGTCTTTTCCAATGCTTAGTTTTCGTAAAAACTTAAATTTGCTATGATTTATGTTATTTTTTTCTTCAGGACCAACACGAAAGAATAATCAACTATTATCAATATTTTAATTTTTTTCTACAGAATAAATTTATAAATGTCCTTTAACAGTTACAATGGTTTGGATATATTACTGATAAAATCAAAATTAAAGTTAGATGGATATTACCAGTGGAATACAACGTGCATTAAATTATAATGCATGGCAAAACACAACTCGAGTCTGGTGTTACACCTAACCTTAGGGCCTAGGGGTGGCTACTCGCGAATTCTCAAGGGTCATTTCACTCCTTTTACAGCGCCCCCGTTTGATTCTCGGGTTCAATCCCTTCTGATTCCTCGAGTGAAACGATCACGTCACTTCCATTGCATACGGTCACTGTCTGCAGTTCCTTCCATTCTTACTTGCATTAAATGAAACTGTATTACGCGCTTTCACAAATACGAAGTTTTAAAAATAAGGAAAATAAATGTTTTTTGTTGATTAACTTGCAGGTATGGGGAACTAATTGAGAATGAATGAGGTTTAATAGAATGATTTGAGAGCGGAAATTCAAAGTAGTTGGAAATATTTAACTATGGAGAAATACCTAGCTCATAAAAAGGTTCAATTTTCTGTCTATCGTTTTCAGGCTGTAACTGTAAGTCATTCTAACTTCCGAGGTGCCATCTTCGTATGTGAATTTCCAAAGAGCGACTTTTTAGGGCACACACGATGAAGATACGCTTATGACGGTTCCTGTACTTTGTTTGAATACGTGGGAGTCGTTTCACGAGGATCTTAATACAGTCCAATGTGCAGGACAAACTGAAATTCAAATTAATAGATTTTAAGAACTTTCTATAGGTCTTGGTTGTTACGAGAGGAAGGTCCGGGCCTTAATATCAGCATGGAATTGAAGTAGGAACTAGACTAACGTATAGGATACGGATTCTTTAAAATTCAGAAATAAGTTTCTTATTAAATAATCTGTATTCTTGAGAAAAATATGAATTTGAATAGTAAATTGTAAAAAAATTCATCAAAGAAAATTCGAAATATCATCTGTAATATTCGATTATTTTATAGAATAGTTTTATTTAATAATTTCCGAAACAGGTTTGGCGTAATTTAGATCATAAAATTGTCCACCACAAGCATCCAAATTTTTAACTGATGCCAATGTACAAAAGCAAAGAGTTATTATTTTCCATGAAATGAATTTGGGTTTTCATCGAGTCATATTACAATCATATGGTAACCATACCATTATTATACGTAATTGTGAACGCATCTTTTGAGCTAATCACTCCATTCATATCAACGCGTCAATTAATCCGACCATTAGACATTTATGTACATTCCAACGAACCTTACCGCTGCGTATACATGGATCTGAGGGAAGAAATAAATCGTCAGATATCCGACGAATCGTCGTCAATTCGGAATTAATCGGTTTTCGCCTAAACCTTGAAAATTTAATCTCACAAATTTCTCGAACGTACGTCACTTCGTGGTTTACCCATTGGCGCGCGCTTAATCTGATGTAGAGGGGGCTGGGAATCACAATAGATTTTCACTTTCCCCCTTTCACTTGACTACCCAGACTGCCTCGATATGTGGTGAAAAGAAGAGGGATTGAAGAATCGCGTGACTTTTCTAAATCATCCAATTTTTCAAAGTCAATCGCTGACGGGTATTAATTTAGGGCATTCTTTTATCGTTATCGACCGCAAAGTTTTCCGTAACTATTGTTGAATCGAAAAAATCATTAAACCTATCGATAGAGAGCTATAAAATTTGAAATTACTTTTAAATGGCACTTTTGATAAGATGAGAAATTATAGTCGAGGGGAGTGTAAAAAAATAGAAAGAATAATTTTTGATTTTTAAGTCCTGGGATACGATTGTAAAATGTTGGAAATAATTGAACGATTTCCGTGTACTTCTACGTTATAGCCAAAATGCCATCGAAAATGGTGTGGCCGATAAATAGAAGCCAATATTCTTTCATTGATTAAACATTAATTTAGATATAAAATTATATGCTACGCGAGTTTCAGTAACGAAAAAATTCTAATGTAAAAACAATTCTCTATCACTAACATCCTTAATCAGTATGCCCATGATAGTCATACTATTTGTTGCTACTTTATCTTTACCTCTTTGAATAGAAGTAACTATTCAGATAGAATTAGTTACAGCGTACCAGGTCATGGAATGAAGTGAAAACAAATTATGATTTTTATTTCCTCAAGAGTTTTATGTAGCAATATTCAAAATCTGTAAATAGATATTACTTTTTACATTTGAAAATTGACAATATATAACGCCCTCAAACATTTACCAGCGCAGGTATTATCTACAGTGAATGAAATGTGATGAATAACCAAAAAAATCAATTATTAATGTAAATAACATGCTGAGATCAAAAAATTGCTGAATTTATGATGAATTAGATGGAAGGAAATGGTTTTCATGGCACTCAAAAGGAAATAATTATAAAAAAGATCACTTATTTTAAGAAATTTGATTTTTTTTCTTTGAAAGAGAAATTCAATGCCTAAAATAAACGAGATGCATTGGGGAAGAACTAATTTTAAAGCTTTCTTTGCAGTTCGAGTTGGTGGGTAGACTTGCACAGGCATACACACTACAAGCATGAAAGGGTGAAACTGACGCTCAAGTTATGTTTAAATACCACTGATATTACGAGGCGTGTGTTAACTCATCCGAGTTAATGGATTTTCATCATAATTGTATGTAGAATGATCATTTGGAATATTCGTAGCAGAAGAGTCGAGTTTCTGTTTTTTTATGCTTAACGTTGAGTACGACGAAATTTGTAGTAACTACTGCATTAAGAAAGAAAGGATATAGATTTCACCAGTGGGACGTAAAAGTCGATGTAAATCAAAGAAAATCGCTAATTTCATAAGTTTGCCTTTGTTTGGTAACTAATTGAGATAAACGTAACTTGCAAAATTACTTAAATTGCAAAAAGATCTCTTTACTAATCCTCCAAGATGCACCCTCCAATCATATTATTCTTTGTAGAAAATGAGTTAAAAAAGGAGGGTAATGAGAAAGATGGTGACGAGATATATCGTAAATGTAATTTTAATGACATATTCTATATTTGTGGTATTTAGTTCAAATATGGATGAAGGAAGAAGAGTCCTCCTCTGTTAGCTTTGATGTGAGACTTACATCAAACATGCAAGATTTACTCACTACGGCAGTGGAAAACTACTTCCAAAAGGATTATGTATGGTACAAAAGCACTTTATTTCTACGAAAAACTGATATCATTCCCGCCTTGCATGCACCATAGAATTATATGCATAATAGATGTAAAAGCGTTAAAATAAGAATAACCTACTTGTCTTTGTCTAAATGAAATTAATTTTAATGCTCTTATATTGAGGTTGGTACGAATAGATACCCTGGGACTCTAAACTATATTAAACTGTTCTTATATTAAACTGTTCTATTAAACTTAAACTGTTATATATTAAACTTACTTATCCTTTTCCTACCTCTTTTGCCTATCATTCTAACCTTTGGACTTCTCCCAATCTTCTATCCTGTACATTCGCATCTCAGAAACCTCCAATCTACGTCCGTTATCTTTCATCAAAAACAATTTTTCCACACCGTACAAAACCACGCCCCTTCTCAGTCTTAACGAGTCTTTTCTTAACAACCTTACTCCATGTCCTCATCTTACTGATTGTTAATTTTTTTATTCATTTGAATGATGACGATTACTTTATTTTCCATTGCTCTATCCAGTACTCGCAAACTTGGTTGCCGAATCGAAAGTGTAAGGAATTGAAAGATGGATCCAAAATTCAGCACAATCTAGTTGAACAATTGATCCAAATATTTTTGGAGTGCAAAAGATTTTGAAAAATAAGTTAAACTATTCAAGTCAAACCATTCGTCAAAAATGAGTTAGGTTTTCGGTACCAAATATCGAACAGTCTAACGTTCGATAATACTCAAGGGTAGATGACTACCATTTTCTGAGAATATTCTATTCTGAAATACACCCGACTCGCTCCCGGTTTATAACCGTTGCTTTGCCGGTCCTGGGACCCCGGTCCAGCAGTAGTCATTCGATGAGGGGAGGCCGGATCTCTCGGGGCGGTGAATCACCTCACTGACCCTCTTCCGACTGGGCTGTCCTCCCTTATATCATCACTCCCCTCGCTGAAAGGTCGCCTTCACTACCATGCTTGAGGCTCCATTCCTATAGGCATTGCAAACCTTTACATTCATGAGGCGGCCTGTAAGTCAAATGGCCAATGTTAAAGCGGCTGATCTTTGTAAAACCGACTGGCTTTACACCATACGCCGTTTCGGCAGATATTAGTTTCTTGGAAGAGTATTCAATTGTTGTCCGGAGCGATTTATATTAATGTATCAATATACATCGGGCAATGTGAAGAGAAAATTTTCCATGGCGAGAAGAATAAACGAAACCAACTTGAAATGTTTTTATTACAACTGGTTTCAATGCTGTACATATCTTTAGATAAACTTTCAAGTTAACTGTGTTAATATTTCAAGTTAACACTTTCAGGTTAATCTAATTAATTACGCATTAGCATATGTAGAATGGCTAGTTATACATATATTCATTCTCCAGTCGTTTTTTATACTTGGCTAAATTAGTTAATAAGGTTAAAATTGCAAAAGCTATGAGAAGAATGGGAAAAGTTTTTACGAGGCGTGATACTAATCTAAGCGGAAATAAAGACGTTTAATATATCACTTTCTTTGGTCACTTGCCGAATTGATAATCTTTACGCATTAATTAATCACCTTTGAGAAATACCTACGATTGATTCGCATTCAATATTAGAGATGATGGAATAGATCCCCCGAAGTCCCTCTCAGATTCAGAATAAAATATAAATAGATACGATAAGTCCTAACCTCAAACAATGGAAAATATGAGTCAAATTATGATTATTGCAAAGTAATCTATCGCTTAGGGTAGGTTTTTGGATGGACACAACTACCAAAAATAATATTTTGTGACCCCTAGCAAAACACAATCCAGCAACCTACTCTACATCAATCCTTCCTTCCTCCCTTCATCTCACCCAACATCCCTATCCTGTTCCTATCTATTCCTCGTTTGCTTAACATTCTCCCCTTCTATCAGTCTTCAACATCCCACTGCCGGTCAATACTCCTTTCAGCCACTTTACCTGCCTCCATAGGATTTCTCCCAACAACCCCTCTCTTCGCCCACCATACCAAGTACTTCCTCATTTGTTTTCACTTCGGCCCATTTCACCTTCTCCATTCTTCTCCACACCCACATTTCAAAAGCTTCCAATCTACGTCTATCCTTCTGCTTCAATGACCACGTTCCCCCGCCGTACATAGATACGCTACATATCAAAGTTTTTACGAGTCCTTTCTTAATATCCTTATGAGTCATATATTTCCTGCAATCTGCTTGATTTACGCAATTTAATTGATTCAACCTAATATAATGTTTGTACAAAAGTATACACGCTGCTTGGCCATGTTAATTAAATATCCAAACTCTATTTCACGGAACAATTTACTCCTGAATTAGCAATATGAAGGTGCATTATTTGTGCAAGCAATTTTTAATCTACAAGCATCTGATTTCAGAGCTCATTTTTACCTTTACATACCCACATGAGATGATTTAATAAAGTTTTGTAGATATCTGAAGGTTAAAACTTTCGCAATAGATGTAAACAATTTTTTTCTAGAAAAAATATAAAAAAATTTAAAAACTAATTTTTGTGGTTAAACAAAGTTAAATGCGCAATGAGGTTAAAATAACAAATTAACTGGCTTGATTCAATGATTTCTAATAACTAATACCATCTATTTCTCTTTTCAGGTGAGTACCGAATTTCTCCCAACTGAATCATATGCTGTAAGAGTGAGTACGTCAATATAAAAAATTAAAATTTGGTTTAAACAAAATATCATGTATGGAGAACAGAAAAATCAGTCAATTTAAATGCTTTGAAACTAGAATATACGTATATATTTTGAGAGTGATATGATTTTTTTATTTGATTCTGGCTCTGAATGATTATAAACAAACTATCAGGGAGCATTAGTAGTAGGGTGCACTCCTGCTATCGTTTACAATCCTCAATCCCATTAACTTTCCTTTCCTCGAGGGCCAGGCAATTCCTAAGGGTGGACTTTGCAAGCCAATCGCCCCATATTTGCGTGCAGCGATTCTAAACATTCGGACCAATTTTCGAGCGTACAAGCCGGGCGTTGTTAATGCATGATGTCGACCACGTTACTTCCTCGTTAGTTTCCTGCGAATCATTATTTCTTCACGATTGGTGTTTGAGGAGTAATGTTTCACTCCCTTTCTCAATCATATTTTCTCATTTTAATCTATGCACGCGGGTTCCCAAAGTAAATATTTTCCACACCTCTGTCGGAAAGCCTTGAATGGGAGCAAGAAAATACACTAAAATGTCGCCTGAACAAAGAGTTTCCCTGCTGGACAAATGCACATTTTTTTAGCGTAATGATACTAAAAAAAGGTTGAACAGTAATAATGTCTTAATTTTTTTCTAGCATTATCAATAAAAGTTTAAGATGGATCGAAATTTTCCATTTAATAGTTTTGAGTCCAAAAAAGATAGTCTCTGGTGAGGTAAAATTGTAGCCTGGATACACGACCCCCTCTTAGTTTCAACTCAATAGGGTGTTGTGGTATTTGTTTTAATTTTATTTAGTACCCTGCGAGCCACTACTAAGGTGTGTGGCAGGGGGTTATTACACACCAGAATATCCTTGAATCGAAACACTATACCCTCATAGTGTGACCAGGCAAACATTATTTTATACTTTTCCCTTATCATTCGTGGGAAATAAAATCTTGAACCCATCTGTCCAGCACTTAATCTCTCAAATTTTATTGATATGATCTCTCCTACCGTAATACGATGGAGCTAATATACAGGGTCGCACCCAAAAGTGGTAGGACTGATTTTTTTACAAGAATTTTATTGACGATATACTTACATCGACTTAATAATCTTCAAAGTATGCTCCTTGAGCTGCTACACACTTAGTATAACGTTGCTCCCATTCCCCGTACGCCCGCTGGAAATTTTCTTTGGGGATGCCGTTGATGACACCTCGTCGAAGCCTCTTGAACGGCCTTTATCGAATCAAAACGTCGTCCCTTGAGCTGTCTTTTCATCAGGGGGAAGAAGAAGAAGAAGTCCGGTGGTGCCAGATCGGGAGAATAGGGTGGGTGAGGCAACGTGGCAACGCCGTATTTGGCCAGGAGCTGTCGGTCGACACTCAGAATTTTCGGCACCATCTTGGCGCACACCTTGCGCATGGCCAAATCCTGTGAAATAATGCGTTGGACGTTGGATGCAGACAGAACCAGTGAAGAAATTGCAGACCAAACTGGTCTGCAATTTCTTCACTGGTTAAGCATCGGTCTGTGTTCAGCAGTGTCCTCACTCTGTCCACATTCGTGTCGGTTCTTGCCGTCGACGGCCGTCCGGAGCGATGGTCGTCTTCAACGAGCTCCCTACCCTCTTTAAACAACTTGTGCCACTCAAATGCTGTGGAACGGCTTGAGGCAGTGTCCCCGTAAGCCTGCTTCATCATATCGAGGGTCTTAGTTGCCGTCTTCCCGAGTTTCGCACAAAACTTCACGGAATAACGTTGCTCTAAATTCAGATTCATTTTATTTTTCGACGCGGACAAAAAAACTTGCTTCACTAAAAACGGTGTCCTCACTCAACGACAGCCCGCAGGCGACTGAAGTTGGTGTCGATCTGTTGCTAAGAGCCCCCTCCACCTTACCCTGTCAGGCAGACCCCCCATCCACCGCTCCGTCCGCGCCAGAGAAAATCAGTCCTACCACTTTTGGGTGCGGCCCTGTAACATATTGGACAACATTACTAAATATACATCATTCCAATTGATACAAAAGATTTAATCTGTAATTTAACCTTCCCTCCGTAAGTGAATCCCAAACCAATATCGTCTAATAATTTTGATACGGTACTTATTTTGTCATAACGTTTTACAAATCCGGCACCTCTACGCTGCACGCGATCCAATTTGGCAATCAGTTTAACTGCTTGAGGGTCCCATATACTAGCAGCATATTCTAAATGAGGCCTAACCAGCGAAAGATAACATTTCTCTTTTGACTTTTTGTTTACATTTACCCAGTATCCATCTGATAAAGTTTTTGTTACCTTGCCCACATATTCCCCTGATGTGTTTCACCCAGGACAGATCGTCAGTGAGGGTCACGCCTAAGTATTTAATACAGTCTAAACATTCCATTTCGGTGTTCCTGATGCTTTAGGCGTTCGGTAGGGAATTCCCTTTTTCTAAATATTCATCTATACGAACTTTTAAATTTTAATTCTAATTTCCACATTCTTACCGGCGTTGTATAGCGTTTAGGTCATCTGATACAGTTGCTTTATCCTCAGGATTACGGATATCTCTGCCAGTCGTCGGCTAAATAAACGGATCTTACTATTAGCTACGGAGTTAATGTCATTAACGTAAATAAGGAACAAACAAGGTGAGATAACACTTCAATGGGAAACACCCGTAGTGGTTTCTATTGAAATAGAACTACTTCCATCTATGACTATTCTTAATACCAGACCATTCAAAAAGTCTTTGATCCAGCCACGGATATTTTTATCTAAGTCATATGCTTCTAGCATTGTGAGTATTTTACCATGAGGTACTCTGCTGAGTGCCTTTTTCAAATATAGAAAAACTGCGTCCACTGAAAAATTGCTCTCTCCCGAGCTAAGGATATCTCAAATAAAAAGCAGAAATTGTGTCTCGCAAAATTACCTCTTTCGGAAACCGTGATGGTTATTTGTGAGATCAGATCAGATGAGTCTCAGAGGAATAATCCTTAGCATGATATATTAATTTTAGTTGAGCATTTTGACAATTTTTTCAAGTCCACTTTACAGTTATCCAAGTATCGCTTATTTTAATATTTTTTGTCCCTAAACGCCACATTGGGGGCGTAATAGCTCATTTCGGTGGACAAATGCTGATCCCAGAGTCTCAAGAATTAATCTTAATGATTCTCCTAGAGATCTTCAGCTGAAATCCAATGGTGGTGCTGGTGGTCAAACCAAATAATGGCGCTGGGAAAGGGACCCCCGTTCCCCAATGTTAGAATTTTCACGTCATAGGAATTTTCATGAGATAGGGCTACCATCTCCAATGAAAAATGGTCTTATGATTTATGAATGTTCGTGCCATATAGAATTTGAATCCATGCAAAAACAAATACTGTGTGGCCGACAACAAGATCATATCTTTAAAACTTTCACTATGTGTTTAACTTAACAGAGGAGGTAATGTGACCCAAACGCTGTAGGCAGCGGGAGGGTCCCCCCGCGGAGAGGGACGAGGGTTGGAAGGGGAAACTTAAATATGGACAGAGCAGATCGAGCAATACTGTTAAGGACACTACACATTATATAATGGCATTCTAATATGGTCATGCGGGAAGGGTTAGACAACAAAACACACGAGGTTAGTGAAAGTTCATGCAATTGAGTAGGCCTAATTATTCCATAGATGCTATGGGTGGCAAGTGGAATTTTTGCTAACTATAACCCTGCAACGCATCCTAACAATGTCCGAAACATCCGTGGAAAATTACTATAGTATTTATGTGTACAGTATAACTTACGAGGAATCTATTAGTCTTATACACAGTAATGGTCTTTTGTGCGTATTTTAAATCTACAAATATTGGTGTTATTAGTTCATAGTAACCTTTTTTGGTGTAATTCGTGTACTAATTATCATATCTGAAAATGATTTTGGGATTTAAAGGCATCTTTTTTCAGATACTTTGACGGGAAAATCATTGAAAATCCTTTTTCTGACTTAATATTATCTTTCAAATTTACTTAAGTTAGTTTGTAGATTTATCAGTTATTGACTGGGTGAATTGGGCCCAAAACCAGATAACTAGATACACTGAACAAACTGCACAAGTTCCACGGATGCGTGGAAATCCAAATTAGGTTGCATGAAATAAATATTGTCTCTACACTGGCAATAAAATTTTCATGAGTAAAAACAATAGAAGATAATGCGGGTGATCCGAAAAGAACCTTGGTTTTATAAAGGGATTGGAGGAAAATTTAATAGAAAAGTAAGAAATGGGTGTCGCCGCGATATAGTTTGAAATACGCGGCAAGTTGCTGGCATCCATTGAAGAAAACCATTAAAATAAGAAATAAATAAGACTCAGGAGAAACACGCTAGGCTTTTAAATAAAAGGTTATGCGGAGCGAGAAATAGTCATGGGTATTCTGGGGGAATTAGACTGGAAACCTGATTCTCGATGTGAGAGGACAAAACGTCGACTTTTAATAGGGAATGGAGCACCTACATTTTCTGGCAACACAGATGGAGTTATTATGGCACCAAGTCATGTTGGTAGATTCGAACACTGGGTTAAAATAAGAGAGACTCCATCGTACACATTCAGTTACTCGTTCTTCCCTCGCACGACTCACCAAAATAACAAAAATAAACCCAAGAGGCCGAAAAATTAAAAATAACTTGAATTCTAGAATTTGAAGAAATTTGAAAATGGCCAAACGCAAAAATTGCCATAGATGATAGAGGTAGGTATATATGATCACGAGAGTTGTGCGTGAGCCAATATTTATTCCTGTGTCCGTTAATCTAGTAAATCTGCACGTATTGCTGGTACCTTAACACCCACGCCACACGCCCTATCGGTGGCTTGCGGGTTATTGAGTCGATAAAATGTCTTCCTAGCGTAAATTAGAATGAATGCGAATTTCTCATGCACGTTTGGATTTTTTAAGGTGAACTATACCCTTAACTAAAGTTCATTGATTTGGCGTTTTATATTTCGTTATCTTTGCTTCTTTATCGTTCGATAGATTTTTTAAAATTCAATTTGAGAAATACCAAGAGAGCGTTTTGGTTTTTGCCTGAAGCTCGTCGAAGCGTTGTCATCGATCGGATTGCAGCGACCCCGCACCAAAACGTTCTCGTGTGACGATGCCCCGAAGATAGCCTAGGCTAAATATCTTCGCATCAAGCGTTAAAGGTCTAAGCGAATGCTGCCCCCGTCACGCCCAGTGAGGCAAAAACTGAAACGCAATCCCCTGATGACCTGATTCTTCGAAGCGATGTGGACGAGAATCTGAAAGCGTACCCTAAAAAGGCGTTTTAGATATTTACGTTTCACTAATTGTGCCTCTTCCCTAACTCATGTCTCGCGCTAATTCAAAGGGCCATGGAGTCAGGGCAAGAAATTCCACGGTTGCCAAGTCCGTCTTATGAGAACCCTTAAACTACAAGTGGCCCCCCATGCACCTCACCGTAGTCACCCTTTAGCTAGAAGGCGCCTGTTGGTGCCGATATAAAGAGAGGGTATTTTTTTTTCATCCTGAATCTGTGCGACCAACTGAGGAGGATTTTCATTTCGAGATCCGGAGAAAGTTGCGAATAACTCAATTAAAAACGAGGTGGTTTTTAAAAAAGTCACCTCACAGTTTGGGAAGACACAGGATTAATGAAAATCTAGAATAATTCGTAAAATCAATTAATATAAGTGAAAAGTACAACTTAAATTTATCATTAGATTATTTTCTTCCAAGTACAATAAATTTAGGTTACAATTCCTTGGGTTTCAATATTAATATTCACGCGGTTTATTAATTATCAAATTATAACATTAGAGATTTTAATTAAACGCTTAAGTACACGAAGTGCCATTTTTTTCACGATAAATATAATTATTTGGTAGTCTGCCGTTCAGGGTAATTTTTTGATGGGCACAGATCTACATTTCTTAGTTTTGCCTAACGAGACACAACATGACACCCCACACATAAAAAAAAGCTTTTCTTTTATTTATTTAATTTACATTTTACCTCCCTTCATTTTGTCTAATATGCAATGCTATTCCTACTTCTTCTTCGTTTTCCTAATATTCTCCCCTCTATCAAAGTCTTCAAAATGCCATCGTCAATCAAACTTGTCTGCATCCATCTTTCCTGCCTCCTTTGGATTCTTCCCAAAAATCCTCTCTCCTCCCCTACCATACCATGTCTAGTATTTTGTTTCTTTGTCTTTTCGCCCATTTAACCCTTTTCATTCTTCTCCATACCCATAATTTAAAATCCTTCTATATATATATATATATATATATATATATATATATATATATATATATATATATATATATATATATACGTATATACGTCTATCAACTAGCTTCAAAGACCAAGTTTCTACGTTGTACATAACCGCGCTTTATGTCAAAGTTTTAACGATCTTTTTCTTAAAATTCTAACTCAACGTCTCTGTCATAAAATCCTTATTATTTGTGGTTATCTTCTGGTTATTTGTGGAAACCTCTTTGCCAAATGTAGTTATTCTTCTTACATACCTACTGCTTTGCTCATCTTGGCCCAAAACACTTCAAAAATAGATAAAATGGTTCAATTGCTCTAGTTTATGACCTCTAATTTAACGTTGAAAGTTACCTTCCTCATTCTGTAAATCCCCATAACCTTTGCCTCGTGTACACAGATAATTATCATCATCATCGATTTTCTGCTATACTAAGCAGTGATTTTGGTCCCTTGGTTGACTAGCTGATATTGATTGGTCATTCACCAACGCATCCTTGTTTTATGATTCCCCAGCCAACTTCACGGTAGAAAATCAAAAAATCTAAATAATAGGTCATAGTAATACACTTGCTTTTCTACCAGTTCCTTTCACAAAAAAACCCTGACCGTGCATTAATTCGCCCTATTATTATTGAAATTCTAACAGTTTCGGTAGGTTTTGGATGGACAGTCTGCTAAATTGGGATCGTAGATTTTCGCGGCGTTCAGATGAAAGACTCTCCATTCTCGGGATGTCACCGCGTAGGTTGTTTTTCTGACTTACAGTTTCGCCCGTGTTTAAACGAGCGTCTTCAGGTCGAAGTGTCTTCACTTCGAACTGTTGTCAGAAAAACAACCTACGCGGTGACATCCCGAGAATGGAGAGTCTTTCAGTCTACAAAATTGTATAAAGTTATGTTTAATTACCTCTTCTATCTAAAATGAAAGTTCCTCTTTAATTCTGCTTACTTTTTCTTTCCCTTCATCCCATCCAACACGCCTATACTATTCCTTTCACGTCCTCGGTTACCTAACGTGCTCCTCGCTATTACAATCTTTAACATCCCATTGTCAATCACATCTCTATGAATCCATCTATCCTGCCTCCTTTAGATTTCTCCCAACAGTCCCTTCTCTCCCCCCACTGTGGCAAACCCGCCTTCGTTTATTTCCCTTTCTGTCAATTTCACTTTCTCCATCCTTTATTACACCCACAATGCGAAAGCCTCCAATGCGCGATTATCATCTTGTTTAACGACCATGTTTCCGCGCCGTACAATATCCGCCCTCCAAATAAAAATTTTGAAAAGCCTTTTCTTCAGTATTCGTAACATCCATATTAAGCCCAACCCAATTGTCACCCATTCTCTCCTCCTTCTGTAAATTTATTTGCCCAATTCATTCTCTTTCTTTTGGTCCAACTACTTTGACCTTTTTGGTCCAAAACACTCTCAAGATAAGTAAACTGTTCCACCTACTCTAGTTCATGAACCCCTATTTTAAAATTTAACTTAGTATCTCTGTTTCTCAAAAATTGCATAAACTTTTTCGTTTGCATCTAGTGCATTGACATTCCAGTTCACTCAACAATGTTTACAGTCTGGCAAACTAAAGTTTGATAACTCGCAAAACTTAATTTAGGAACTCCCCACCGACTTTCTTTCCTATCTTCAGCTCTTCCAATGCCTCTGTAGTTATGTCCTCAGTGTATATACGTTAAAAAGCACAGGCGAAATAGACTTAGCCCTGTCTTATCCCTCTTCAAAAGTTCTTGGGTCCATATACTTGGATTTTGGAAGGTTCGTGAGGAGGAAATGTAGACACTATGTCATATCAAATTGATCTAGATTGTCCAGTATGCGTCTCTCATTTACTTGGTGAAACATTTGAGGGGTCAAATTGCTCTTGTGGTCTTACTCCGTCAAATGTTCCGAAATCAGGAAGGTAATTTATTGGATTTTAAAAGAGATTTTTCGTGTCTTAATACACTCCATGAATGGTATTCCTGTTTTCCCCATGTAGACTGCTTCGCAGTTTTCAAATTTGAATTTTTAAACTCCTTCTTTGTTTACCTAATTTTATTTACTTTATTTGTTGACACATTAGATCAAAAAAACCTGTATTTTTTCTTGTTTGTCGTCGAATGACTGTTTGTCGACTTTCAGCAAAGACGGCTAACCGAACGTTCAAATAATTTTTCCCCAACCTAACGGTTGGGGGAAAATTATTTGAACGTTCTAGCAATGATTTGTGTACTAATTAAGGGTCACTTTAGCGCGCATGTGCCTACTAATTCCTCTCTAAATATTGTTTTGTCCTTGAAAATTGTGTTTCCTTACCGCATATTAATTCATTTATGGGAAAAAAACAATAACGGCGATCAATCGAAAAACCAATGGGGCGTATTTCAAGCACGGATTTTTCTAACTCTTGTTGTTTGCAGTCGTCACACTTTCCCCAGTTTCAACAATACTTCCCCCCCCCACCTTTCTTCGTACAAACGAACCACCTTATCCTCACCATCCTCACATCAAACTTTTACAACTTTCCACTCACCCAAAAAACTGAGTATTTATGTAAGTAATTTCTGTGAGCCTAATCTGGATATGTTGCACAGCATCGCAACCTTGGTCGCCCGATAATTATTAAATCGTCGTAATACTAAGTACTTTGAGTTTTTTTCATAAAGCGCCTCCTTCATGGCACACGTAGAACCTTTTCCTATTTCGATACGTTGTGATATATAAACGTTGAGATCTTTAATACTTCTTAAAAAGTACCTATTTTTTCATAAGTTCATCAAACGTGGTATTATGGCGTGTATTTCTCACAATTGCTTCTCTTCATATTGCCTAATTTATGCCATTTTTTCTTGAAAACGACAAAATTAACTGCCGGATTGGGAATGACTCATGCTGCTACAAATAATTGCCCGTTGGTATCTAAGGCAGCAAAAACAGATTTATTCGTAAGCATATTTTTATACTTACTCCCGTATGCGACGATTTTTTAGTTCTTTCTACACATTTCTACGTTTTCTTTCTTGTGTTGAACGAAACAAGGAGAGTGAAAGAAAGAGGAAAAGGGGACGTTTTCTATGATCTAAAAGCCTCTTTTAGAATTAGGTGGTGAGGTCTCGACGGCCGGGACCGCGGTTTTTCGGATGCGACGGGACGATGGAAATGCACTTCCCGGTATAGTCGAGAGGAGCCGCAGTAGCCGCTAGGTTGGCTCAGGGAGGATTAAGCGATCCCAACCAGTCCTCCTGCGAGAGGATAACACACATAGGGGAGAGTTGGGAGACTGAGCTTGGGCTTAAACTACTCGCGAAGAAAGAGGTCCGGACGATTGTAGGCCCTGTAGCTAGGGAGGTGACTTTATGGAAAGGGTGAGAGCGGGACTTGATGAAGAAAGGAGGGTGACCGGTCAAATTTTCCAGTCCCCAAGGCAGATTAATCGCTTGTCAATTGTTTCCGTTAATGGAATACGCGAGCGTCACCATCTTACCTAAACCCACCCTCCTTTTACCTTTGTAAACTTTTCCATTTATTTTCACCCGACGCAGTGGTAAAGCGTTGTCACCCGACGTAGTGATAAAGAGTTACCCTCGTCTTTTCGGAATTCTTAGCGTGTTTCCACTCCACTGCATCTACTTAAGCCAAGGGTGGAAAGGTTTTAATGCGGACTCTTGTGGTCTCACGGGGTTTGTATTCTACACTCTGTTTAAGCTGGTGATGTACAAGCAAAGTGAATTAAACTCCCAATCTCTTACTGCAGGTATCATTTTGTAATGATATCGGAAAAGGAAGTGGTTTGTTGAGTAAACATCACATCCTGTTTTAGAACTAGAAAAGTAAAATTCATCGATGTCGGTTTGTGAACATTCTCAACTTTGCAAACAGTGTGCAAACATACAGTTAGAGTGGTTGTCATTCGAGCAGCGTATTCGAAACATTTGTTTTCAATAGGAGCAAGTGATTCGTTAAGATTATAGCTGAATAGGGGAAATCGTTTTGGATAGACGAGTTGATTTGCATTTTCAGTGCTAAACACAGAAATAAGTATGATACAAATTTTCCATCCGATTCTTGCTTCCATACACCAAACGTAGATGAACAAGAGTCTAGCGATTTTGGCGCTGAAATATATTATATTTTTTGTGGGCAAGTATTCGTGATCTGTCGGCGAAAATGTACTCTCGGATGAAGGAACCAAAGATGGATTAAAATATCTCTCTTTTCAAAATTAGGGGACATTTGTAAATACCTTCCGTGATTGTCAATATTTTAATTCAGTCGTTCATTGCGTAGCAACGTCAAAACGCCAGCATCGTTTCCAATCCTTTGTTTGGCACTGTTTATTAGCACTAAACGATAGGGTAGTATTAGATTATGTGGACCAAGTCATTGCTTAGATTTTGGTTTTTCTTGTTGGCCATTGTAAACACTCGGCAAATAACATTGCCTATTTAATTACAGCTGTTTCCTCGTGAGTACAACTGAGGGAGTCTAAAATGACGTTTACTAAATGCTTGTTGGAATTGAAGCGCAAACACTGGAAAAGACCGGAAACGAAAAACAAAAGCTTGCGCGCATGTGCAAAAATCAAAATTCATGAGGAGAGTTGGATCGTGTAAAAAGTTTATCTCAAGCTTACCACCAAGACTTCTTCTTTTACGGGACATCTTGGTATCAGTAACTGAAATGAGGATCTTGTAAAACAGCCTTAAGAAATAATAACAAGGATATGTATTGTTCACTATCATTTAGATTTCAATAAGTGAAATGGTCATCAAAATAATCATAATTCTAATGAATTGTGAGTTTAAGAAATTGAAGATAGATGAGTACTTGTCAAAGATTATGTTCTTCACATGCATTAAGAATTAGCAATAGAATAGTACTGCACATACTCGTTTAGCTCAAACACAAGAATTTACTGCACCAAAGTGAGGATGCGAACGTCCTTGAAATGTGCGATCAAATAATAAAAATATTCAATGCAAAAATTTGATTTCAATTCATATCTAGCAATAACAGAGTATAAACTCTTTCTCACTCAAATATTTCTTTCACCTTCCATTTTGATTAATGCTTATCAACAAGCCTTTTTGAATACTATACTCAGTTCAGATTGTATCCGTCTTAGCAATTGTTATTGTCTATATTTATCCGCTAACCAAGAGGCTCTCCCGTAAACGCTTCTAATTTGATAGTATTTCTCTTGTATCACTGCTAATTGGTATGGATTTATAGGTGATTTTTTTTAACGCAAATGTAAGAACAATTATGTGGCATGGTAGTTTGGGCTGTTATCAATAATTGGTCGATTTCATTTGATAGATAATCAGATAGTTATAGATAGAGTGTAGTTTAAGCTAGAGCTAAATTGAGGAAATAATTCCCGACCAGTGATGCTTCATTTTCCATGTACATATTATATAAAAGTATTTTGTGATTGTTTTAAGTACTATTTACGCTGCATTTACTCCAGAGAACACTTCAAAGACGGGTTAAATTCTCCACATATTCTAGTTGATGGACTCCCATTTTCATATTCAACTTTGTCTTTCTACTTCTCGAGAACCGTACAACCTTTGTTTTGTTTTCATTTATTCTCAATAAATATCCATCGCAATGGTTTTCTAATACGATCAGCAATATTTGCAAACCATTGGCAGACTGACAAACTAAAGCTTGGTCACCAGCAAACCTAACTGATTTTATTGATTCCCCGCTAACTTTTATTCCGATCTCCAGTATTTCCCATGCCTCTTAAATCATTTCCTCCATATTTTTTGACCAGCACATGTAATAACAGACAACCCTGTTTTACTCCAAATACTAACACTACCCATCTCATCCTCGTCTCACTTCCCAACTCTGTATCTAACATTCGCCCTTGAGCAGTCTGAGACATGTACTAGTTGTGGTTAAGTCCCCTATTCCTCCAGTAGTTGTAGTAGTTTTAATGGGAGGCGACCGACAGCTAAGGTCATTTGCGGCATCAAGGATGGATGGGAAAGGAAGGGTGGAGAAAAAACCCGGCGTCGGCATTAGCCTACTTTTGTCGACAGGCGCCAAGGTGTTCGCAGTTTAACGTCCCATCCGACGGAAGTCATACTCACTCAAAGTGATCTCCACAAAGCACCTCAAGTAGGGATTGAGATACCACTGAAAATTGTTTGAGGATTTGAACCCAAGCCTTCGGTGGGAAACCTGTACGTTAGTCACCGCACCACAATCACGTGCAGGCACGATCCCACCCTTTTCCTCCTATCTACTCCTAATTTTTGCAATACATTCATTAATTCCAACAAATTCATTCTATCAAACGATTTCTTGAAATCTACGCAAAAGATAAATCCATCCTGATCGTATTCTACGGAGGAAGGGATAGTTTGCGCGTGATGCCATAGAGAGGAATAATGAACTCTAGCCAATTAAATGTTTTTGTCTCAAGTAATTAGACGTTACACAGCTTCAGACAAATTTAAAGTACCACTGAGGCAACTCTCTTAAAGTAACCTACTTCCACTATTTTTATGGTTGCTTTATTTCTTTCGTATATTGCCATCGTTCTAATATTCGATGTGGAAAAATTAAAAATTTTTTTCAATGGTGGAGTGCCATTCCAAGATATTTCAAAATGTTTTCCTGCCCTTCCTATCTCCTTTTCTTCCAGTTTAAAGAATTACTTTACCTGTCGGAGTTTTTATGGATGAAATTTCCCTTTATTTGATACAGGTTTTTTTTCTGAAAACGGCGAGTGTTTCCTCATTTGCATTGAAGAAACAAAAAAAGTCTTTCAAGAACATCTCTTTGAAAGCTCAATCAATAGCTTATTATTTAAATATTTCATACGTCATATTTACCCACTTCATCCGAGCTATATTTATATCGGAAGATCAAAGCCTTTGAAGGGGTGATTTTTGAGAATGATGGGGAAAGGAAACTGTATAAAGATGAAGGCAAACAAACAGGTGTCTGAATCGGCAAGTGAAAGGAGGATAAATATGAAGGAGAAATTTTGAGTTCAAAAATAAGTGGATTGAGGAGATTTTTATAAGCGTTATTACGATGCTGGTGAAGCAAAGAATGATTGAAAAGGAGGGAGAGTAGGTTGGAAACGAATAAAAATTGGTAAAATCTTGAAAATGGTTGAAAAGCATGAAGGGACGAAGTGAATAGTAAGGGAAGGACAAACGGGCTCACTTTGGTTGGAAGCGCTTTAGAAATCCCTTGATGTATTGCTTTAAAGGTCGGTCTCAATCTGAGTGATTTACTACCTGTAGATAAAAATATCAGCGTTAGTCCTTGTGCTCCATATTTCTTTAACCGGCTCCACATTGGAGGTAGATTTATATGAAGAAATGACTCATAATGTTGCTATGGTTTTTGAATATGGGAAAAACAGCAGCGCAAGCGGAAAAGGGGCTGCAATTAGTGACTATAACCAAAAGGTGAAAATTTAGCGTTCCTTAAGACACGAGGTTAGCTTCGCTATTAATAATCAAATTCATAGTCATCAAGTTAAAAATCTCAGAAAAACTAATTACAATTGGCATGTCAATGTCTTGTTTGCGTCATATGTTCATACAGAAATCATCGATGGTGGGAGTAGTGGGGGTGTTAATAGGTTAAATTTTAAGATAGAAAAATAGGGTTGTGCAGATATTTGTGGATTTAGGACAGTGCATATATATTGCAAATATATATATGTATGTATGTATATATATATATATATATATATATATATATATATATATATATATATATATATATATATATATCTTCGAAATGGAACGCTCTTCGCCGACGCACAAGTATAGAAACACGGATGTAGGTTTTTAAAAGATAGAAGCACAAAGAAAGGGCACTCATATACTCAGTTTTGACGTTTCGACGGCACGACCGTCGGCATCGTAGTGACGTTCTCGGGGAAGAGCGGAGAGGACATGTACGAGGTTGGGGTGAGGGAAGGAGAGGTAAGCGACCAATAGAACATGAGCAAGAGGTGGGAGGGGATATGTAGGCAGCTATTGGATGCATTCAGTGGGCTTAGTTCAGTCCGGGGGGTTTAAATGATTGGGACACTCAGAAATGCGTCATCCCACGGGATCTCACCTCTATGATACTTGCAGATTTGGGAAGGATTTCAATCACCGAAACGGAGAAGCAGTCAAGAGATTGATTGTTGGAAGCAGTGTGAGTAAGGATGGGATAATCGAGGAAGGTGGGAGATTTGGTGGATTAGCGGTGGTTATTCATGTGGAGGGAGAGGGTGGTCGTGCATTCGCCCACGTAGAAGGCAGAGCAGAAGTTTCAGGACAGGCGATATATAATGTCTACACAAACAGCATCTTCATATTTGACAGCTGCCACCCATCTCATACATAACGCTCCATCCCCTTCTCACTCTCAGTTTGTGGCTTCCATCTCTGCAACAACACCCCCTCCCAACAGAAATACATGGGCCAGCTACATGACTCTCAGAAAATGTGGGTACCCTGAAAAACTACTGAACAGTAAAATTATCGAGCCGTCAACCCAATACACTCCTCTCCCTAAACAAAAACGCCCAAAATACCCTAATCTTATCATCACTTTCTTCTCCGGAACACACAATATATACGAGGGTCATCCGGAAAGTAGTACCCGTTCGTGAAATAAAGACACAAAAGTAAATATTAACAAACATAAAAAATTTTATTTGAAAGAGGATACTTTAAACTACTTCTCAACATAATCTCCAAGCAAATTAAGGCATTTGTCATAACGTGTGACAAGTTTCTGTATTCCTGCTGCATAGTCCTTCGCCGCCAGTAATTATGCGAGTCAAGAAAGAGTCTCCTTCATCAGAATAACGTCCCAAAAACGTCAGTGCTGCAGCCATACGCTTGGTTTTGTGCTCATCTGTAAGCTTGCGAGGGACCCATCTTGCACAAATTTTTGCATAATGCAGATGGTGTTTAACAATTTCATGAACAATTGTTCGAGAAACATTGGGAAAATGCTCACAGATGTCATCAATTGTGACGCGCCGATCGTTCCTCACGAATTCGTCAACTGAGCTCACCAGTTGGTCTGTAATGACAGACGGTCTCCCCGAACGCTCATCGTCGTGTGTGTTCCTCCTCCCCATGTTGAAGTTGCGACACCACCGCCGAACAGACGACTCGTCCATTACATTGTCTCCATACACCTCCTTTAATTGGCGATGAATATCACATGGGCGAACGTTTCTTGCATTGAGGAATTTAATCACTGCCCTCACTTCACAACTGGCGGCGTTCTCAATTTTTTTAAACATTGTAAACAATCACAGAAACAACACAGGCAATGCTAGCGTCACGCAACTTGGCTCAGAGAAGGCAGACAAGCCACTGAAGCTATCTGACCTCGTCCAGCGGCTACTCGCGTCGTCAGCACTTCATGCGGCACGAACGGGTACTACTTTCCGGATGACCCTCGTAGTATGTAGTTGGTAGGTGAGGTCTAGTATTTCCAAGGAATTAAAACCTGCGAAATTAATGAGTTTACGTTACACCTTTTTCCCTAACGGCTTACACTTCGCCCAAACGTATCTCAATAGCATCTCATATAGGACTTACAAACCCTTAATCAGCATGGCTCTCCTTTTACTCTATTTTATCTGGCCTGGGTAGCAACAGAATGAAAATCTGGCATTATAATCCGTAGGTCATGGGTACGGTCTATGATTTAACATAATTTTCCTTCGCGTAGGGCTTGACGGGTTCATAATTAATGTTATTTCTTGTTTAATGACCTTTGAAAAAGGTCAAGCGAGGCCGTTTTTGAATTATTGCTTAATAAAAAAGATAAACATATTAATATCCATAGCTACATATATTTACATATTACTTGCCAACCGCCCCGAGGTAGGCGGCGTATCAGTTCAGAAAGCGTTCGGAAAAATTAAATTTTTTAATAATCAATTCAGAAAAAAACCTGGCCATAGATTTATTTAGAGAATCTCCACAATACATACTGACCGTCGGATGGGTCCTTAAATTGTGGAAAACCTTCTTCCATTCCTTGAACAACCTAACGTTACCGAAATACCCACCCTAACGCAAATGACCCCACCTGTCGGGTGCCTTCACTATTAACTAACTAATACGAAGGTGTTTCACTTTATGGGAACAGAAAGGTAACACGCGTGGCAAAATTATGTCGGAATAGAAGCCCATGAAAAACATGAGATTTTGTCGCACGGTGCTTTACACCTTCATATCTACCTCACGGAAAAAAATAAACACATCGTTCAAATTTTCATGGCTTCATCGGCACGTTGCCTTAAAAATTGCGTCCATTGTATTTCATACATTGTGTTTCGAACTTGGACTCAGAGAATAGAGAGGATCGAAACTCAGAGAACTCGGATGTTTGTAAAACTGATATAAAATAAAAAAATAATCTGATAACAAAGGAGATACCATTGGACGGAGAAAAAAATGATTAAATGGAAAAACAATTAAAAATTTAGATACAATCGGTTGGAGAAGAAATGCATCGATTCAAATGCACAGGCAAATTAGTATTTTAGATAAAGGAGGTTTATTTGAACAAATGAAGTGTTATTCGAAAACAGTTCAAAAAGATGAGACCACTGTTCATAAGGATGTGTGCGGTAAATAATTTTGTCGCATAATGTACCGATATTTAAAAAAAATCTTAATTAAGATATTTAATATGAAAATAAAGGCCTTTTCAATACCCAAAATAAAATCTGGAGCCCACAAATATTAAGAAATCTGAGGCATAAATAATGAAACTTCTTCAATTAAAAATTCCCCGCGCTATATTTTCTAAGAACTCAGCAGTTCAATTTGTGTGCGTATAAATTTATCCCGCCAATATCTTCTCCTTATATTTCTGCCGTTGGTGTTTGGTAAACCCTTTTTCTGATCGGTAGGTCAATAAGCTTGACATCTCTGGTATATCTCAAAACATATTTTTTTCAACATTTACTTAGTTCAAGGGATTTCAGACGCTCAGAATTATGACGAAATCGCTTAATATTACTTTATACTAAGTCCTATATTTTTCATTTGGTACCAATAGTCCGTTGTTGCAATGGCTGTGGACTAGACGCCATTGAGTCATAATGTAATCCCAATTAAGAAAAATTTCCGATACAGTGTTTTTATCTGTTTAATAATACAGCAGCGGCTCCAAGAATTTTTGTTCTGCTTTCGAATTGTTGTTTGTTTAAAATTTGTGAATCGTGTAATGGAAATGCAGCAATGAAAAGGGCTTGATTTTTTTTTCGGAATATTCTGCGTAGGCGCAGAGGAAAGGAAGACCCAATCTCGTGAATTGAAAAAGGAAAGAAAGAAATAGATGATTCTGCCCTTACGAAAATGGTCGTTGGAATATTATGAGGATGTTTGAATAACTCTTCGTTATTTATGTTCGGATTATTGCGGTGTTTGCTCGTTAACATCGTATGTTCTAGGGCAAAGGCTGTTTTTAAGTCTAGAGCGGTATGAGATGGGAAGGCGAAGAGTTTTGGTTGAAATTTTCAAATAAACAAGCAGAGGGCAAACAGCCCTTAAGCATGCAGAATATACCGACAGCGGAAATTATTAACCTCTCCGGCTGGCATCGATGATATCCGATCCAATCTCTTTTATTGACGCGTGGAAGGTTTGTTGGCGCTTTTTGGTGGAAAAAATTTGAGGAAAAGCGAATGTTTATCTTAAGGGATTAGGTATATCGTATTGACAAAACTTGGGTACTCACATTAACAATCACTGTTGACGGTTACATTATAAACCTTTTTCACAGTAAATTCTTACATTTATATTAGGTGAATGCGCGGAAAATGTTAAAGAAAAAGTACTTCTTCCAGAAGAAATAATTATTTGAAAATCGGCTTTAATTTCTTTTGCGGTGTTTCTTAAAATAGGCAGAAAGAATAACAAACGAGGAAGTGCTAATACCATGGTGGGGGAGGGTAAAGGATTGTTGGGAGACATCTAGAGGAGGCAGAAAAGGTAAATACAGAGCATTTTTAAATGGAATCAGATGTTGAAAACTCTAAGGTATGGGAGAACATTAGGCAAGTGAGGCTGAGGGTGGGAAAGTACGTGACAAGTTGGACGAAGGAAAGAAGAGTAGAATGATATAGGAAGTGAAGAAAAGTTTATTATAGCTTGATGTGCCGTGTTGTCTTTTTTGATCAAGCATAGAAATGTAGCAATTTTCATTCGGTGTGTAGTCTCTAACGGTGGATTACCTATTAATTACATAGAAGAAGCGATTCGAAAACATCATTTGTTTTCTTTTCTTCCCTTCTAACAGCTTAGGTAAGGAGAAAATATTAGAGTTAGTTTATTTTCTTAAGAATTCCAATTTCTAAAGTGCCCATATCTGAGTTTTCAATGACTTTTGGGTTTGAACCTAAATCCGGATAAACAAATTACTGTGAGTGGTTTACTGTCTTATAAAATAACTTTCTTGTTTTCGGTTAGAATTACATCATAAAAGTTCTTCGCACACATGTTCATCAGAGTAGGGGTATAATTTGTACTTTTCTAAAAATAAGGAGAGGAAGGCAAACGCTGGGGTTTTGAATAGGGTGGGCGAAGAGAGGAAGTTATTCGGAGAAATCCGTGTAAGGCAGAGAAAGTGGATTGAGCAACCTTAGAGGTGTAGCGGGGTATTGATAAGGCCGTGAAAGATGGGAAAACGATGGGTAAACAGGTAAACAGGGGTAGAGAAAAGAAAATATAAGTTTTTTTAGAGGGCAAGGAGGCACGCAGAAGCTACAAAGTAATGAGGATAAAATAATGAAGGGCAAGGAAAGTGGAAATCCTAACGATACTTAAATGTAAATAATCTTGAGGGAACGGCGAAAGCCAACCGTTAAATAGGTGTTAGAATATTGAAAACGAATGAGAAAGGACAGAATGAAATCTGCGCTTTTCAATTTAGTAACTCAAAAATACAGTCAGTATTTCTTAACGAGAAAAAACAATATCCCACATGTTGCACCTTGGTTTTGGACTTGAATACTAAATAATTGATTTTGGAGCACGACATGAATACAGAAAGTTTTCTAGAAGTTGAGAGTTTTAACACAGGTCTTGCTCGGCATTTAGTGAGTAAAATTGAAGACGCTATACATGTAGCTGACATTTCTCAAATTAAGGCTCTTAAACAAATTTAATTTGAATGCTTCTTACTACGGGGTTCTAGGTCAGGCTATTGGGTGGAACTAATCATAGTATTTTGTATTTTTACGGCCACAAATCGGTAACTATATATTTCTTGTTTTTTTTCCTGCTCCAAGTTGAAGTATTGGTCGTAACGATACTCATAGAAACGTTTTGGCATTGTTTACACTAGCGTCTACGTAAAGAAAATGTTGGAATTTAATTTTATTCGTAACTACGTACCATAGAAGCTTACCTTTCATAAATTTTATATCTTTTCCTGAAAGAATATTTCCGAGAAAAAATCACTCTCATATAATTGATTTTTTGCATACATCTCGGCCGCCGTTCAGGTGATTTGAAAGCATTTAAGAGATGATATTGAAAGGATTTAAACGGAAATTCACTCTGCGATGAATTCCCGTAAAAAATATTTTACTTAGATCTTGAACCGTAATTATTTTTAGTACGCCCAACAATTTTCCACCACTTTTCAGTTATTAGGGAGAAGTATTAAAGTTTAAAAATTATCAGAAAATTACTACAGGTACTCTTCCTTTATAATGTGTTCACTGTGTTAGTAGATTTCAGAATACTTTACCCTTTACATCCCAATGCCTCGATAGTTTAACTGGCTAAAGCACGCGACCGGACATTGAGGGATCCGGGTTCGAATCCTGGACAAGGCGAGTGATCTTTACCATCTGAAATTATTGCATTAAAATGCACAGTAGCGGATGACACCTTTAAAGCTACTGTTGCGGCATCTCCCGCAGTTTCTTTAGATTTTTATAACCTTTTTTATGTTCTTTGAATCCGAAGAAACACAACCGTATGATTTATTCATTATTATTTATTATTATTCTCTTACCCTGAATAGACTTCTCTGTTTTTGTACCGATAGAAGCAAGAAATTACTTGAAATTATCCTACTAGTCGTAAAAGGCTTTCGGGGATTCGATACAATGGACATATTCGGGTATTTACTAAAATCGAGTCAATCATAAAATCTGTGACAAGTATATTGGGTTTCCTTGGGATTTAAAAAAAAGTTTTTTGAAATTGTATAGGTTGAGTGCTGATGGGTTGATTAAAAAGTTTTTCTCTGTAGGAACCTCTACCTTACGATTCGGTCTTGAAGAGTAGACACTTCCACTCCTCATCTTCTTCAACTTCATTTCTAATGTTCCTCTCATTCCAATATCATTTTATAGGAAGACTGCTTTGCGAGAGAGCGAAAACCTAGTTCCTTTCATTATCCTCTCTTGGAGTCAGAGGCTCTGAAAATATCCTAGTTCCAATTAAATATGGGCAATCCCTTTTGAAACATTATTCGCGTATCCCTGCATTCTTTTTTTTATTCTCTCTCGCTCTTCCATTTTCGCCACCCACCACCAGGCGCGCAATTCCTTTCTGGTATCTCGACTTTCGATGAGGGAGCATCGGAAGTAATTGGCGTTTAAGTGGAGTGCGACCCACAAATTATCGAAATTGTCTAATCGATTGGACTCTGTTCCGACGACCTCCCTCCATTCCCTTTCCCTCTCCCCTCATTTTACCCTCATCTGCGATGACTAAACGAAAACTCGATTTCTTGGCATTTTAAATCAGCAGTTGATTTAAATTTATCCTTTCGTTTTTCATATGTATTCAAATGATGATTCATACAAAGCTTAAATACTGGAAAGAGTAATTTTCATTTTTAGAATTTACCATTCTGTCTGTTCAATGAAGGGAATGGAAACAAAATGCGCCTAAAAGAATTTACCTACTTTCGTACACCATCTCTGATGAAAAAAGTATAATTTATAATTCTGTTCCTTCCACATTCCTTCATTATTGCATCCTGATCTGCACTTGTCAAGGAATTTCTCCTTTGAAAAAATCGCTTGTCGGGGCCAAAATATTTTTTAAATTCCCTATCATTCTTACACTCTGCGAAATCTCATAGGCGCACAGTTTGAGTTTTTAAAAAGCTGGGAAAACTGTTGTGTGAGAATATATAAATAAATAAATAAATAAATAAATAAATAAATAAATAAATAAATAAATAAATAAATAAATAAATAAATAAATAAATAAATAAATAAATATATATATATATATATATATATATATATATATATATATATATATATATATATATATATATATATAATATACACACCATGTGTAACACTTAGCACTAGTGGACACAGACAAAAACAGAGAAACACACAAAAAAGACTCACTAACTCACTTTTTCGTGTGGGTCTGTGGTTTTGTCTTTGTCCACTAGTGCTAAGTGTTATACATCATCATTCACGTCCGTGAGACTTTCAAAAAGCGTTATATATATATATATATATATATATATATATATATATATATATATATATATACTATATATATAATGTATAGTGTGTATGGGTATGTTTTCAAACCGGAAGAGCGAACGCATGCATAAATACTAAGTCAAATACACGCATATATGTGGAATTGAAATTCTGATATTCGTTGTCAAAAGAATTCTTCGAAGGCCCTTACACTCTCCGCCGCTTGTTCGGCCAAGTATTATATGTATATATGCATGCTCTTGAAACCAATCGCTCCTCACCCATTGGAAAATGTGCGCTCTGGTAGGAAATGACCCACTCTTGATTTACCTCGGCTTTCGGTGAAGTTGGGGAATCGCGGAGGGCGTGGGGTTGGAATGGGATGAAGGGATTTTATGTGTTCACGAGAGAGAGGTGGAGAGGAGGGCAAAGGTTTCGATCCTGAATCCTTTGGTCGCACCGTTCTCTTTCAATTCCCTCTCCCCTCACTTCTTCCGCACCAGCAGCATCCCGAACCCCCACTCCCGTTACACTCGTACATCATACTCTTCGGTTTTTCCGTTCAGTGATAGGCGTTGAAAAGTGGGACCAACCCGGAGCACCAAGAACGTTTTCCAAAATTGCCAGTAACAGATAATACCGCGTGGAACCAATATATTGTTGTCCATTTAATAAGGAACAGCATTATTACCCTTTTTTCATGACTTTATATACGAGTCCAGAGCCAAAGTTGAAGGTTCATTTTTAGAGCTCTTTAGACATCGAAATTTTTCTTTTGTATTCGTCTGTTATTAACATACCACCAACATATTTTAATTCCTTTGGCTTTGAGTGACTTAGATGGATACCTTTGAGTTTGTAGGCGAGATGGAAGGAAGAAGATGAGGTAGAAGAAGATAATATATTAGAAAGTGAATGAAATGCTTTATTTAAAAAAATAAAAACTCTTCATTTATTAATATGGTCAATGCCATGATTAGTAGTGCCATTAATACTCTTTTTATTTAAGAATAATCGATTAAGGAACGTAAAAATTATAATTTTCGCTCTTCTCCACTCCATCCTCCTATATATGAAACCAATCTAAAGTCATAATTGCATAAATATCGTATCTTATATTATATATCATAACTTATATTATAACCAACCATGGTTATCAACCTGAAGAATGATTTGATAGGTAAAGGTAGTACTAAGTCCAACGGCATACGAAATACATACATCAGGGTAGAAGGCCTACTCCTTTCCCTGTGTCGCCTATGGTTTCCCAGGAAGATATGGTACCAGACAAATCATATAGTTTGGGTGAATTTGAGGATGCCCAGGGGTGTACTCGTAATCCGGAATCAAACCCAGACCCTCCAATCAGTACCCCAAGGCTCCACACACTGAATTACCATGCCTTATTTTTTGTTATTACAACCTTTGAAATAGCCGATTAACGTTTATTGAAAGGTAATATTATCAGCGTTCTCAACAACCATTAAATCGATATTAACGAAAATTGGAGCATGTGCAGCCATATTCGCGTTTGGCCCTGCTCTGTGGCCGTTCCGCCCAAGCTATGCGTCTTTCCCCTCCCGCATTCCCTAGTACTGGATTCCATTTTTGCTAAGAAGTCAGGAACTCCTCTGTCGATATCCCTCCTCCCCTTTGTCGCATCCCTACCCTGTGCCCCTCCACCCCACGGCAGTGATTTCCTGCCCGCGTCGCTGATTTTTTTTGGTGATTCATGCAGGATCGAGGTCCCATGGTCCGCGGGAGGATTTTCGAGGGTCCGTTGCGCCGGGATACGTGACCTTTTTACGCGTCGACGGACGCCTTTTCACTTATCGTCCATAGCAGTTTATTCTTCGAAGCAGTCGTTTCCGAAACATTAATATATTATCCCTCGGGACGTTTCTCGGACATTTGCCCCTGTCTATCGACTGAATAGTTTGAGAATCAATTATTTTCGACTGAAGATGTGTAGAAAAAAATGATTGTTTCCCAAACACCTTATCATTCACCTGAGTATTGGTTTCTTACAGTACTACAAAATATCGTGCACTTTATGATTTAATAACTAACTGCGCGTGCATCCCCCTTCACCTGCTTCCAGTTATAACAATATCTATAGTTCATTTTTTGAGACTTACAAGATCCCTGAGTTATACAATGCATGCAAGTACATCACATTTCATTTTCGGAATGGTGAAATATGGTGATGCAGCCAAAAAGGGGGAAACAAGTTGAACTTAAAATTAAATAGGATCTTCAACACACAACATTAAATCTGCGTTAAATAAACTTAATGTAAAATTAATTAAAACCACTGCAGTCCAGTATTATTACTAAATGATATTTATATTAAATTAAAATCGCATGTTTTTATAAAATATAACCTCAAACAGTATTAGTTTGAAGCTAGCAGTGGTCGGGCACATTTTTCAGCTGTCTACTGGTGAATTCAACGTTTCCATAGCCCATCGTTTGAGATCACATATTTTGCACCGCAGAATTCACTTTCATCATGCATATTTGATTGCTTGTTTCTTCATTAAGATTGCCTCACATTTACCGCAGTAATCAAATGAAGGAAAATTATTGAACCTAAGTAGTTTTACATCAATAATGGGTAAAATATTTCTTAATTATTTATCTGGTTGAATGTTTATCTTCTAATATTTCGGCTATGAAGTTTCCAGCTTAGATTATTATTAATAGCGAGTCTAAGAAATTTAAGTTTCTCCATCAGGAACAATTGTATTCTAGACGGAGAATAGCGTGGATTTTGAAAGCTGACCTGATATAATAGGTTTTTTCATCAATTGAAATAGCTTTAGATACCTTTATATCATACCACTATGCTGAAAATACTGAAAATTGGCTTTTAATGACACCAATTGTAGAGGAATGGATGTCAATGGTAAGAAATCTTAAATATGGCCTATGGCAGCCCAAAAAAATCCTAATTTCTGCAATTAACAGCCTTCGCATCTTCTCCTGCATATTTTGATGTAATTGTATTATTTTCTTTCTATTAATCATTCACCATTATTTTATCTGTATTCATTCCTTCACGTAGTCCCCTTCCATTATATTATTTTGTATACACTAAAATGGAAGAAGCCATTGCAGAGATTCCTTCAATTACAGCGTCTTCTTTCTGAAAGAAAGTTCTGTTCTGCCGCAGAACGTTCTTTTTAATTTCTCCTCGCTTGTGTCAGCCACAGAGTTCTCTCTTTTCAGAGGACCTTTTTCATTTATCACTCGCCCTGGCCACTTTATCATTATTCTGTAGCTTTCAACAACATGATATATTTTCTCTAAATCTGTTGTCCGGCTGGTCAAAGCCAGGAGGACGAAAATTCCATGTATTTCGTCCTTATAATTTGTTACCTAACGACAGTTGATTAATGAATTAATAGATTATTACGCACCGGCGTAGTAAAAGCAACGTATTTGGAAGGAAAATCTCAATTTATTCAAATTGTTGAAGGCTACTCTCGTAAATCCATTAATGAAAACTCTCGATAAACTCTACCTCGGCTTCTGATCCGGATGTGGGTGTGTTGCCAAGGCAAATTGGGAACTGTCATACGATATTAGCCAACATTATTGCCCTGAGAACGCAATAAGACTAAATCAAGGGAGGAAGGAGTTACGCTTTGAGCAGTTAAAGGGGCTAAAGACGACTTTTCATTCTTTAGCTGTTAGAAGGACAAACAGAGAAACGTGGGACGTGACGATAGGGTGCATTGACTATTATTCAACGCAGAAACCGATAATTTTATCATCCATTCGCAATGAAACCATTGTAAATATTAGTTAATGGGCTCGCAAAATCCATTTAGACACAAAATTTGATCCCAGTGTAATTACGGCTTAATTATACTCTTAACTTTACATAGTAGACCGCGCTATGTTTAACTCTTGTCCAGCTTAATGAAATATATATTTAATTGTTGAGTGGGTTCACTTAAAAATACTGAAAGCTTATCGTTTTAACTAACACGATGTAAATCTTATGATGTGATATCCATTGCAATAGCTCTTTAGCTTCTACTAATAAATGTATGAAAATTATAAGATCATATTTGAAAATTTCGTATGAAAGTTATAGGAATAAGTAAAAATGGACAAGAAAGGCACGGGAAGACAAAATTAAGCATTTTTTACCTTATGGTACCTCACCGGGAATAATTTCCGGGTAACGCTGAGGAATTTTCTCTTTCAATATTTGTGGAAGTAAAAATTCCTTCGTCGATTTCCTGAAAATATTTTGTTTATTTTGCCATATCCCACAATAAGATGTTTTCTCCTGCTATTCCTGATAATCACTGGTAGGTGATGACCATTAAACATGGGCTCCCACTCTTTTCCCATATCCTTCCATGCTCACATTCCTACCAGCTAATAAATATAGATAGGTTGCGGATCGAATTCCGTCTTAACACGCTCTGGTTTGATTCGACACGATCGGTCTTTTCCTTCTCCTCATACAGGGCATAGGATAGTGGAATGTTTCCCCGGAGTGGCGTAGTCTCGAATGAGTTTCGACTGAGTGATTTTCACAAAAAATAGCCAATTCTCTCTCACCACTGCCCGGTGGCCTCCCGTCGATTCCAGAAGGATCGGCGACACTAGTCGTAAAATTATTTCGCGGTAACCTCCAGGGAGCGGAGGAAAAGTTTGACTGTGCAGCCTTCAGTTGACCTTTTCAAGGGAAGAATCAAATTCGAGAGGTGCCATCGGCCGATCGCCATACTCGCCGTTATATTGAGTGCGCTCGGGAAATTTCGTTTGTTCCTCGCGTTTTTGACAAATCGGCCGGGGGAAAGAAAGGGGATGGAATGAAAAAGAGGGGAGGGGTTGAGAGGAACAGGAGAAGGAGGGTATTTGGGAGAGGATTCGTGCGTGGGTCGAGCGATCTACTTTTTTTTCCTCATTCGTCGGTGTGATCGAGCGGGGTGTGGGTTAAGCAGGGGAATCTTGTACACGGCCCTGGTGAACTCCCCCACGATTGGAACTTAGCCGGCTGCGAAACCTCCGACGCAGGCTTTCCGGCATTAATGGAATACCGAATGCACTTTCGAGAGTGAAGTGCGGTAGGGGGCAGGTCACATACAGGGTACACACAAAAAAAACACAGCCCCAATTTTTTTCGGCAGGTCATGAAAAGGGATTGGTCAAGAGAGGAAAAGAACAGTGGGAGCGCGTGCGCACACATACACACATGCCGTGGGAAATAAAAAGGCCGGTGAGGGGAGGGGAGAGATGGGGGGGTGTTAGTAGGTTGATGGTGGTCGAACATCTCTTCTCGTGAGCGTCATAATCAAGGACGATTTGCATTAAAAGCCCCCTCGCTTAAAAGGCCAGCGTCCGGCCGCGGAGTGTGAGGGTGGGGAATTTGAAAATAAAGGAATAGGCCACCTCCGGACGAAGGCCATCTCGGGAGCTTTCAACGCCCGCCCGTGAAAATGGCCCCAGTGGACCGTGAGCCGTTTCTCCTCTCCCCTTTGCACACGGCATCCTTCTCCCTTCCCTCTGCCTATCACCCCACGCACATATATGCGACGGAGCATCAGAAGGGGTGAGTAGCAAGGGTTTGCAAAAGGTTTACCGTCGCTTCATTTCATTTTTTGTCTCTCCTAACAGCTGATGGCAGAGCGGTAGGGAGAGAGAAATTTGTGTGATGGAGGTCGCAGGAGTAGCCATCCGGCTACTCACAACTCTTTTTTTCTTATTCTATTAAATATTTTCCTCTCCTGGGAAGGGAGAGAGAGATTGCGTTGAATTAGAGTCAGGCCCTAGGTGTTTTAATTAGACGGGAGGAGAAGGGTTTTTTAATAAAAAAAGAAGGTGATGAAGAGCGCTCCGCGAAACAAAACAGTTGACTCGGAAACGCCCCTGGAATTAATGCTTCTACATTGATTATGATGCATAATCCGCACTCTTTATAAACTCGTGAAATAAATGGAATGGACTAAATGGATTTATTGTTTGAATTATATGTATATATATAGTTGTGTATGTATATTTATATGTGGGTATATTTATGTATTATGCACATACTTACACATATGTACATCATGCCTAAATTACACAGAATTTTCCTTTGCCATTTTTAGCTTTAAAAAATCGAACGTTATATCCGTCAGAAGGTGAGAAAATGAATTAAGGGCAAAACGTAATTGAATTAAGCGCAAGCGTTGAAAGCAGTCGCATTTACCATTAAACATTCCATCATATATTTTAATCGCTATACTCCAGTTGGCACGCGACTACATTTGCGAGAATTAGTTGATTAAATGGTGATGGCATTTACCTACAAATGAGAGATATGTCAAAGGTTAACTAATTTCGATCTGTAAAATGCTTTCATGGTGATGCTGATAATAATCTTTGAATTAGAATTACCCCAGCATTATTTAAAAGGGATAATTTGTTATACGATGCTGATAATCGGCATGAGGTGCTTGCTGTGGGAATTTATTGACTAGGCTATTCGTTTGAAAATAAATGCATGAACAATTTTTCGTGTTGAGTGACTTGTGGTAAAATTTATCAAGTTAATTACCCAGCAAGAATCCCGACTGAAGAGTGAACTGAAAGTGGTTTGATGAGGTCCAAGGCTCTGAATGTATGGCAATCGAAAAATTCTAGATTTTATGTGAATTCATATTTCTTTCAAAGATAGGGTCTGGAGATGAGCGAGGAAAACACTTTTTTGAATCCATTCGTCCGATAGATTTTTTGTTCCTCCTTTTTTGGTGACGATCTCACATTTTAGAGACCTTTGTTTATCGTAATATGTTTGGTACAGGTATGTGTATGTATTCCATTCTAGTCGAGTCTTCTTGTTAGTAATCTGAATGTATCCGGAATTTTCTTTCTAGTGGTTCTTCATTCAATTCATTCTGTTTCTTTTCTTATTCTATTTTTTCTCGTACAACCTTAATTTTTTGTAAGAAACTCCATCTCTGCCACTCTTTGAGTATTTGCTCTTTTTTCTTCTTGATTTCCATATTTTACTTCCTTTTAGTTCAACAGGGACATATATCTTATAATATAATAATTCAAAAAATGGATAACATATCATTATTAAAAATATAATTCCTAAAAAGTATTCGTTTTAGTATTCTATTTTTTTCGCATTTTGTGTTAATTCTCATTAGTCACCTCAGTATTTTTACGTAAATAGTTCTTTATTATGCGTATATTTTTTAATGCTATTGTTCGCGGGGCCGACTGATTAAATTGATATTGAGTACTTTACAACTCTGTTTTGCCTCAAGGAGTGCCCCATTCATTTAATTCTCCTTTACAATTTTTTAGATACTTGTGACCCTTACTCCATTTTTGTGTAGGTAAGGGAGATCGGAACTGACCCGATCCGGATACCGGATCGGATCGGTACTCGCAACATGCATGCATTTACTCTTATGCTGTGAGTGTTTAGAGGGGATGATGAGAGTAATATCTATTTCAATCGTTAACGTAAAACCAATTTGCCAGCTCAACTTTTAGCGGAAAGAGCTATAGAAAACGATTCTTCTCATAATTCCTCCTTTGGAAGTAAGAAGTGACAATTTTTAATACCTTAAGAATTATCTCATTAAAAATATCTATTTCAGAAACCTAGTTTCAACATGTAATGTGAATATAAAATATGGCTGCTACCGAGACTTAATTGAACTGCATTAGTTGCAAAGTGCATGTCATTTAAAAATTTCCATACGTTGAGAATTGTGTCTTTTCTCAGAGTAGTGTATATATTTAACTAGTTTCACAGCGCTGTAGCGTCTTCAGGGTTTCATAATATTCCCGCAACTGTAAAGGAGCAATTAAAACATTTAAAAAATACATTTTTCTGTGACTAAAACAGCTAACATAATTTTTCAACTTTTTAGCATGTGTCAACACCACCTGAATATGACACATGTTGAAACTCGGGTCATGAGATAAGAGTTCTTGATAGTATAATTTACTAAGTTCACCGTTTTATATCCAATGGAGAAATTCCAAAAAGTCAAGCCCGAGACGGTGCATTAGAGTTTTTTTCATAATATTCTGTCTGCTCAAAGGAAAAAAAACAATGACTTTTCTGATTTTTGATGGCACTTCCGCCGAAATTTGTAGTCAATAAAACTGGTGTTTTTCTTAAACACAGATATTTCTCATGGATCTCGGGTAAATCTTTCTCTTCAGTTTGAATGACACATTTACCAATCGGAAGGTATTTACGTTACTATCAAAAAACATTTTCTAACAAATCAACCTACATACTTCATGGAAATTATATATGTCGAAGCATGTTTTGGTTTAATTTGATTAAAGTAACGAAGCAGCTCTAAAAAATCTAGAAAATCCATGTATCGCTAATAAAGGTGGCAATACAATTCCCAGGGAAGTAAAATAGGGCCTCTTCTGTTCTTAATATACATTAATGACTCAAGCACACACGTTAGTAACAATCTGAGGTTATTTGCTGACGACACGGTGGTATACAGGGAAATAAGGAGCCAACAAGATCGCGAGTTACCCTCTAAAGACTTAGACACAATCTCGGAATGGTGCAAGAAATGGAGAATAATGCTTAATATAGACAAATATGCAGTTTTGAAATTTTGGAACAAGGGAAGTGGCGGACAGGACTTAAACTACGAAATAGAAGGTTCAGTAGTGACTACGACAAATCAAATTAAATATTTGGGGGTAGTTCTAACACCACGCCCTTCATGGGGAGCACATATCAGGACAATACGCGGATCCGCTTTTAAGAAACTCGACTTCATTAAAACGGGTGGTGAGGAAATGTAATGAAAAAGTTAAGGAGAGGTGTTATTTTGCTCTAGTTACACCTCATTTAAAATATGCCGCAAGTATTTGGGATCCGTGGGAGAAAATTTGGCAATAAGAATTAGATAAAGTCCAGAGAAAATCCGCTAGATTCGTTAAAAATTGTTATGATAAGAACATAAGTGTGACAGGTCCCTTAGGTGATTTAGGCTAGGAGCCACTTGAAGTACGAAGAGAACAAGCGAGACTTCGACTTTTAGAAAGGTTCAGAACAAACGAGTTTGACGATGACATGAAAGGAATCATAATGGCCCCACCCTACTTAGGTAAATCAGACCACAAAGATAAAATAAGGGAGATAAATTTCAGTACAGATGGATGAAAATTCTCATTCTTTCCCCGAAAAATCAGAAATCATAATAGTAAGAAACCAAAGTCCCTTCAAAAATATTGAAAACATTGAATTTAGAAGTCGGAAAAAAATTCGACATTACAAGGATATTAGGTTTATTTGTAAGTGTATGTGTATATTAGTTGGAGGTTTGAGTGTTTGAATGTGTGTGGGGTGTATGTGTTCCTTCATGAGTGTATGCCATGTTTTGCTTGCGGATGGTATAAAATTGTGGGTTTTGCATGCGGTTTTTTCTTTCTTAATTACGGGTGGTGTCCCAACACCCCCCGCCACACGCCCTTAAGGTACCTTGCGGGGTATTAAGTAGATGTAGATGAAGTAGATGAATGAAAGGCCATTATGTTTAAAAATAGTTGTCATTTTGAAGTTACCAAAGGTCTTATACTATATGCAGATAATTATTATTCTTCACTGTCCGTCAAGGCTGTACCTCAAAGTAACAGCCTTTAGAATTGTTTTTTTTAGCATTACTTCTTTTCACTCCTTAGATAATTATTGCTATTTTAAAAGTAAGTAATAAAAATCTTTAAGTTGTAAAAAACCATGGGTGGAATCGATTTTTTAAAATTGAGTACCTAATCGTGTTATGCATATTGCATATGCGCGTAGCCAGGATTCCATGACGTCATATTTTTAATCACTTAATTTAGGGATTGAAATTTTAACACTTGAAAACAAATCTAATGAGATTCTCGCAAAGTAGTAGAGGTAACATCAAGTTGGGTATTTACGTTCGCTTGAATAAACCAGATCAGGTGGCCCAATTCAAGTAGTTAGACAGCATTTTTGATGGATATGGTCAACGTTGTGGACACATTAGGAGAAAAACTCCGTTGGTGGCAGAGAATTTGTGAAAAGAAGGAAATTGATGAAAGATGTGCTAAATGAAAACATGTGGGAAATACGAGGGTCATCCGGAAAGTAGTACCCGTTCGTGCCGCATGAAGTGCTGACGACGCGAGTAGCCGTTGGACGAGGTCAGATAGCTTCAGTGGCTTGTCTGCCTTCTCTGAGCCAAGTTGCGTGACGCTAGCATTGCCTGTGTTGTTTCTGTGATTGTTTACAATGTTTAAAAAAATTGAGAACGCCGCCAGTTGTGAAGTGAGGGCAGTGATTAAATTCCTCAATGCAAGAAACGTTCGCCCATGTGATATTCATCGCCAATTAAAGGAGGTGTATGGAGACAATGTAATGGACGAGTCGTCTGTTCGGCGGTGGTGTCGCAACTTCAACATGGGGAGGGGGAACACACACGACGATGAGCGTTCGGGGAGACCGTCTGTCATTACAGACCAACTGGTGAGCTCAGTTGACGAATTCGTGAGGAACGATCGGCGCGTCACAATTGATGACATCTGTGAGCATTTTCCCAATGTTTTTCGAACAATTGTTCATGAAATTGTTAAACACCATCTGCATTATGCAAAAATTTGTGCAAGATGGGTCCCTCGCGTATCTCAATGAGCTGGCGGCGAAGGACTATGCAGCAGGAATACAGAAACTTGTCACACGTTATGACAAATGCCTTAATTTGCTTGGAGATTATGTTGAGAAGTAGTTTAAAGTATCCTCTTTCAAATAAAATTTTTTATGTTTGTTAATATTTACTTTTGTGTCTTTATTTCACGAACGGGTACTACTTTCCGGATGACCCTCGTATTTGTAAAAAATTTGATTTGGGGTGATTAGCTGTACGTATAAAAAATCTGGACTTTGAAGTTAAGCGTAGATTAGACGTTGTGGGTGTGGACACCAATGGAGAGGGTAGGTTTGACAGTAATAATAGTTAGTAACGAAGTAATAAATTGTTTTCAGAAGAGAGAAAGTTACTGGAGGTAATCCTAAGAAGGCAATAAAAGTGGGTGGAGGAAATATTGAAAGCCACAGAAATGTTGAAGACGGTATCACTGATTGGCAAGCTTGGTACAGGAAACAAGAGACTATTTTTTAGATGTTTCGAAGCCAGCAACGAAGTATGAATTAAATAATAATATTATATTGGAAAAATTGAAAAATTAGAATTGTGATTTATAATATACTTTTAACTTTTTAATTTCTTATTGCCCCCTAGGAAGTACAGTATGTATGTACTGTATGAGAACAATATTTTATCGTAACTTTCGTTAATTATTTAGATTGAATACCATACCCATATTAATTATGTTATGGGGTCCGATAAAGAAAATTGACGATTTGAAATAATTGTTACGAATTTTCAGGAAAATATAGGTACTCGTATATAGAGTAGAGGTAATGGACTTTCCGAAAGTAACATTAAATTACAGATTTAATCTCTTGAATATATTGGAAGGATGTCTCTTTAGCAATATGTTGAAAATATTTCATAAGCCCCGTCGTATTATGGTAAGAGAGATCATGTCACTCAATAAAATTCGAGAGCTCATTGGGAGAACTGGCAAATTTACGATGACATTTTTCCTACCAAAGACAAGGAATCAGAATGAAATAACGGTTGTCCGACCGTACTAGGAGTGAAAGGTGTTTTGGGTCAAGGGCAGAAAGGTGTGTAATCTCCCCCTGTTACACACCTTAGTGATGACTCGCAGGATACTAAATAAATTTAAAAATATAAATAGATGCTCGCGCGATACGTATAAAAGTACAATGCTCTTTGGAGGATGTCCAAAAGCTGACTTAAACGGATAGGTTGCCTTGTATTTAATATTAAAACAGGGAGAGAAAGTCCTGAGGGAATATTTTGATAGTCCTATCAATCCCCGGAAAATCATATCGTTTATTTACAACGGAGTGAGTTAATACTTCTGGGTTAATGTTTAAGGAGTAGGCAGGCGACAACGATGGTAAATAGGAAGTTCACCACATTCCTTCCTTCCGTTATGGCTTGGTTTTTTTTTAACACTATCGTACGCATATTTTATTCATTGTGTCTCCTCTTCGTGGTCGGAAAGTTACGTGTATCTACGCCCTCTTTTGTTTAGCGTGCGAAGAGCAGCGGAGGCCATTAATCGCCGGATGGGAATTCCCTCGTATCTGTGGTTCCAATTCGTGATGGCGGTGGGCGCTTTTCACTTCGTTCCAACCTACTTCCGTTAGCTAATGAACAATTGAAATAGTTCGACAGGCGCCTACGCGATACCATCTTCTTTACAGACGCTTGCACATCTGCATACGTGCTTAGTACTGAGCTAAATATTTTGGACAGTCCGCGAATATCTTTCCTCTCGAACGATCTTTGAATCGAATAGAAACAGTAGAAGCATTGCTGGTGAATGTTGGACGAAAAATAAATAATATTGGAAAGGGGGGATTTTTTTATCATGATATTCAAACAGTGCGAAGTCATTGTCATTATTAAAAGTGTTGATGTTATTGGTAATAAATATACGTGTCTATCTACATATTTTTGTGGTGTCAAAGATTTGATATACACTCCAAATGAGGTTATATGAAAATGGGTAATTGAAACGTGACGGGTGTTTATGGGAACTGCTATCCTATTGCAAGCTGACCAGATGTATCTTTCTGAAACTTTTTAGAAGTCTTCCTAACAACAGCGGCTTCCAAGGGAATTTTTAAACGCATGGTTAAACGCCCCCTTGTCTATATCATACGATCTTTCTGGCGCCATAAAGATGCAATCGAGCGCATTTATTCATACGAGGGTCATCCGGAAAGTAGTACCCGTTCGTGAAATAAAGACACAAAAGTAAATATTAACAAACATAAAAAATTTTATTTGAAAGAGGATACTTTAAACTACTTCTCAACATAATCTCCAAGCAAATTAAGGCATTTGTCATAACGTGTGACAAGTTTCTGTATTCCTGCTGCATAGTCCTTCGCCGCCAGCTCATTGAGATACGCGAGGGACCCATCTTGCACAAATTTTTGCATAATGCAGATGGTGTTTAACAATTTCATGAACAATTGTTCGAGAAACATTGGGAAAATGCTCACAGATGTCATCAATTGTGACGCGCCGATCGTTCCTCACGAATTCGTCAACTGAGCTCACCAGTTGGTCTGTAATGACAGACGGTCTCCCCGAACGCTCATCGTCGTGTGTGTTCCCCCTCCCCATGTTGAAGTTGCGACACCACCGCCGAACAGACGACTCGTCCATTACATTGTCTCCATACACCTCCTTTAATTGGCGATGAATATCACATGGGCGAACGTTTCTTGCATTGAGGAATTTAATCACTGCCCTCACTTCACAACTGGCGGCGTTCTCAATTTTTTTAAACATTGTAAACAATCACAGAAACAACACAGGCAATGCTAGCGTCACGCAACTTGGCTCAGAGAAGGCAGACAAGCCACTGAAGCTATCTGACCTCGTCCAGCGGCTACTCGCGTCGTCAGCACTTCATGCGGCACGAACGGGTACTACTTTCCGGATGACCCTCGTAGTATCTTATACTGAAACTTAAAAAGTCGATTGATTTGCATATATATATATACAATCACATGAGTTTATGTATATTATTATTAAGTAATATACCGGTTAAGGTAGGTTTTAGATCGACACAAATACGAAATAAATATTTTGTGACACCTAGCATAACATAATCCAGCTACCTACTCTACATTAAGTCCCTCTTCATCTATATGAACTTCCTGCCTCCCTTCATCCCGTTCAATATCCCTATCCTGTTTCTGCCCTTTCCTCATTTGCTTAACATACTCCCCTCTATTACAGTCTTCAACACTCCACTGCCGATCAATACGCCTTTCATCCATTTTTCCTGCCTCCATAGGATTTCTCCCGACAAGCCCCTCTCCTCGCTCACCATACCTAGTGCTTCCTCATCTATCTTTTTCCAAACCCACATTTCAAAGGCCTCCGATCTATTTCTATCATCCTGATTCAGTGAACGCGTTTCTATGCCGTACATAATTACGCTCCATATCAAAGTTTCAGCGAGTGTTTTCTTCTTAACATCCTTACTCATCATCCCTGTCATCAACTCCCTCCTCCTTGTGAAAGCCTCTTTGCCTAGCGCAATTCTTCTCCTTACGTCCCTACTACTTTGACCATGTTGGTCCAAAACACTTCCGAGATACGTAAACTGTTCTACCTGCTCTAGTTTTTGCCGTCCTATCTTAATGTTAAGCTTAGCATTTCTCTTTCTAGAAAATCGCATAACCTTTGTTTTATTAATATTGATTCTCATCCCATACCTGTCGCACTGAATTTCCAATTCACTCAGCAATGCTTGCAGCCCCTTGGCTGACTGACAAACTAAAGCTTGGTCATCAGGTAACCTAAGTGATTTTACGAATTCCCCGCCCACTTTCATTCCTACCTCCAGTTCTTCCCATTAATCATTTCCTCTGCATACAGGTTGAACAGCAACGGTGATAATGGGCAACTCTGCCTTACACCTCTTCCTAACACTGCCCAACCGGACTCCCCGTTCCCCACTCGTACCTGAGCAGTCTGGGACATGTACAGGTTGCGGATTAGCCTCCTTTCCCTCCAGCCTATTCCTATTTACTGCAAAATATTTATTAGTTTTTCCCAATTTACTCTATCAAACGCTTTTTCGAAATCTACGAAACAGGCAAATACGTCCTGATTGTACTCTATATTCCTCTCGATTAATGATCTCATTACTGCAATGGTATCACGCGTACCTCTCCCCTTCCTAAACCCAAACTGATCAACCCCTAAGAAATCATTTGCCCTACTCTCTAACCTTACCTTATATTCCTATCGAGAAGTACCTTAGTCATTCTCTCCATTATAAAATCATTTTGATTGATATAAATTATTATATCAGAATAACAGATGGAGAATCAAGGAGGACACTGATAGGTAGATGAATGAGATAGGGTTGCTCATTATCGCGAAAGCTTTTCAATGGTAATGCTGAGAATACGTTAAGGGCTTAAGAAGAACTTCCGCTGGGGAAAGAGGGGAGCGGCGAAACGGTTAAGTCAGATTTGCAAGAGTAATAATGAGTCAGACAGCCAAGGGATTGCAGTTATTACTGAGTACTTCTCAGGAACAGTACGATAGATGTGAGACGAGGATTAACCGCAAGACTAAAGTAATAACATTCTCGAGGAGTAGAAAAGCTGAGTTAAATATTGAAGTAAAAGGGATCAAAACAGTGCAAATGAAGCATTTCGTGTATTTAGCTAATATTTTCAATTAAAAAGTACATTAAAATAAGGAGAATTCCGTCTTCGAAAGTGACATTTGCCAGAAGAAGAGGATTGATGACGGGTACGCTTGAGTATGAATATGAAGAAGAGTATCTCCGTAGTCCCTCCGTAGTCCGCTCCGTATCCAAGTAAAGACTTGGATACGGAGCGTAGACTTAATATATGTAAGACCTGATCCTCTAGGCAAGGGGATGAACCTCGATTTTGAGCTGAAGGTGTGACGGAGAAAATAAGTTAGAGAATAAGACGTACGCTGTGACTTTAAATATGGCGGTGAAAGAGAGGAAGTTGCTGAGTGTAATCTACATGCTCACATCTCAAGAGTCTAAAATCTACGTCCTTCCTCTCACCTCAAAGACCAGGTTTTTTTCCCTTTTAGCGCTAAGCTACCATTCTTGGTGTAGGCCTTTGCCCTAAATATCATACCCCCTGCAGAGTTTAGAACAGATTAATTTCCATTAATTGACGAGTATATCAAACAAAACTTGAGGTTGACTTATTTAATCAATAAAGGAAGTAAACGTACAATGGAGAGAAATTTGGTGTGGGTACACTTCTGCCCTAAATGAAGCTCTTTCTAGGAGCCGTCAGTTTTAAAGTGTGTGGTTGTCATCATTGCTTTAAACCAATAATCCTTGTTTCGAAAATTGATTGACCCTATAATAGCAACCATATTCACGGATCTGAATATACAATCCCCTCTTCTACGTTTTTCTCTATTCACCCATTGCTCCTATTTTCTTTTAATTGTATATGTGTTATTATCTCGATCTTAATTTTTTCTCTCCTTGCATGAGCGATTAATAGTCATATTAAAACTCTGAAAAACACAACACAGTAGCGAAGATCACTCAGCATCACTCTTGGCATTCAGACATTGACTAATCACCTCATGCCCTCTGTACTTCATGCTCACTCTCCTCGGAGCATCCATGAGAATTATAAATGCAGAATTTTATGGGACAGAACACAACATACTGATAAAACAATAATAACCTAGCAATTGACTGGACGAAACATGTTGGCAAATGTAATGTAAAACATATATTTGACTCGTATTTATTAAAAACAGTGCCAAAATGTCTCCTGACCTTGGAGTTGAGAGAGCTCTGGAAGCATAATTATGTAACAGTTGTACCAATTATAATGTCCGCAATAGGCATTCCTAGCAAAAGTTTATCAACTACTTCAAAGTAATAGCAATAAAACCATAATATATCCAAACAGACATGAAAAACCAATTACACTCAAAACCCCCACAATAGTGAAGAAATTATAAATCAGTTTACTCCTACTTGCTGAATACCTATCACAAGATTAAAATACGGCAATACTACCTTGATCAAAAATTTCCCGGAATTTATTCAGAAAATTAAAAATACAAGTTTATTCATCTAAATCTATATTGTCCCCTTCAAAGTAATCCCCATCGACTGCAACACACTTATGCCAGCGCTTGATCCAATCCTCGAAACATTTTTTATATTCGGTTTTCGGTATGTCCATCAGTGCTTCCTGCGATTTTTCCATTACTTCCTCTCGGCTGCTAAAACGCGTTCCCCGTAATGGTTTTTTAACTCGATTGAACAGAAAGAAGTCACAGGGAGCCAAATCAGGTGAATTCGGTGGCTGTTGGATGGTATTTGTTGCATTTTTCGTCAAAAAATTACGAATAATGATAGCACTGTGCGACGGTGCGTTATCATGGTGCAAAATCCACGAGTTTTCTGCCCACATTTCTGGTCTCTTTCGGCGAATTGCTTCACGCAAACGTCTCATAACGCCCAAATAATACTCTTTGTTTACTGTCTGGCCTTCTGGCAAAAATTCATGATGCACTACACCGTTGTAATCCATGAAAACCGTCAGCATTGCCTTCTTTTTTGACTGAAAACGACGTGGTTTTTTTGGTCTCGGCTCATTTGGTGAACGCCATTCACTTGCCTGATGTCTGGATTGCGTGTCGTACTCATAAACCCACGTCTCGTCTCCGGTAATGATCCTTTTGATGAATGTGGGATCGGATTCAGCCTCGCAAATCATGTCTTTTGCGACGTCAACACGGTCTCTTTTTTGCATGAAATTGAGGTCTTTTGGCACCAACTTTGCTGCTACACGACGGAAACCCAAATCATTAACCACAATGTCTTGGGCGGATCCATAGGCAATGTTCAAGTCCTCCGCTATTTCTCTGATGGTTAATTTGCGGTTATTGACCAACATTTCTTTTACTTTATCAATTTTTTCACCGACTTTCGATGTCGATGGTCTGCCACTGCGTTCATCATCTTCGATTGACTCACGACCACTTCTGAACCGCTCGTGCCACTGGTAAACGACCGTTTTTTTTAGAGAATCGTTGCCGAAACACTTTTCCAACATTTCCAACGTCCGTGCGCCACTAAATCCGTTTTTTACGCAAAATTTAATACAAGTTCGTTGTTGCAAATTTAAATCCATTTCTGCAATTGTAAAAAATCGCCAACACACACAGAGATAGATGTACTCTTGGCTACGTAACTTTTGCAAATGTCAAGTTATGACACTAAGATTTAAAGGGAATATCAACAACAGATGTACCAATTTAACAAAAAAAAACAGAACTCAAATCGGAACGATGGGAGCGCCACACGGTGGTTATTCCGGGAACTTTTTGATCAAGGTAGCATGTCAGCAAAAAATAAGAATTAGTATCTTAATAATAATGTGTCTTTATTAGCTTGGAGAAATTAAGCTCTCCCATTTTCTTCATGACCCCTAATCAATGTTACATGCATTAATAATGCTATTCTAACAGTGATCTAAATATTAGGGTTGCTGCCAATTTAGGGTTGGTTTGTGATGGACTATTACAACACACACTAATGCGCTCCTGAATCCTAAATAATATGGCTAAAATATCTTTAAACCCCATATTACAGGGTCCGTACAATAAGTATCGGCACTGGTTCGCTGTAGCCTCAACGGACCGTTGGATGGGGGTCCGACCGGTCGGCTCGGTAAAGGGGTCCCCCACCACTCAAGTGCACTTTATTTCAGTGTCCTCCGGGCATGTGTTGAGACAGGAGGTGGATTTTTGTGACGTGTGATTGTTTGTGGTGTCGTCGCGTCATCATGGAGTGCACCGTCGAGCAGCGCTATGCTCTGAAGTTTTGCGTTAAACTCGGGAAATCCGCGTCGGAGACCCATGAACTTATTCAGTAGGCTTGTGGGGATGATGTTTTAAGCCGCACAAGAGTTTTTGTGGGGCACAAAATGTTAGAGAAGGCCGGGAGCTCGTCGAAGACGAGCACCGCGTCGGACGCCCGACGACCGCTCGAACCGATGCTAAGGTGGCCAGAGTGAAAAACGTTTTGGACTCTGACAGGCGTTTAACCATCGCCCATATCAGTGAAAGCCGAACTAAGTGTATCGATGAAGGAGGAATGTATTTTGAAGAGAATTAAGTGATGAATGGTGACTGCAATAAATTTTGATTTTTGGAACCAGTCCCGATTGTTATTGTATGGACCCTGTTTACAAGTACATGCACATTACAACAAGTCATTCCTTAGCTCTGAATTCTTCCTACCTCTCTTAATTCCATCCAAAAAGCCTATTCACTTCCTCTCTCTACCTTGCTTTGAGTTCCAGCATTCTTCGCTCTACATCATCGTGTGCACCATCCCTCTGCCTTGCTCCTCCTAGTATGAATTTCTTCTAACAGCCCTTCTCTATTCTCCTCACCATGCCTAGAACTTCTTCAATGGCTTTCCTTGCCGTCCATTTTATTTCTACATTCTTCTCCTCAATCACATCTCAAAAGCCCTCCATCTGTGCCTATACTCTGGTCTCATTGACCAAGTTTCCGAGCAATAGAAAACAACGGTTCACATAAAAGTTAGCGAGCTAACTTTAAATTGTAATGAAATCTAGAATCAAACGGTAAACATCAGTGTTTATTAGAGTTAAAACTTTAGTAAATATCAAGTATTAGACAAGAGATTGAAAATCTGGTATCGTAAGTATCGGAAAGATATACGCGTTGAAAGAAGTGATCATGGTCTCTGACCAGAACGAACCAAACCTGAACAGTGATTCTCACTTTATCGTTCCCAAGCACCAGATCCTTCCTCTTGGGAAGGTAACCGCAGGGAGAGAGTGAAATTCATCTCGCGCGGTTGCTCCAATGAATCATTCGCATGCTATGCGATGGAGATTCGGCAATTATTATTCAATAACCCTCCGGAGGCTCTTAATTTCCATAGGATTGGAGTGTGTACGGTAATCAATTTGCCTATGCTATTGTTAAGTGCTTGGAAAATTGCATCCCACTTTCCTCGCTAACCCCAACATGGCCATTTCTCTACGGCCATTAATTCAGGTGCCACAAAGTTTTCAGACTCGAATCAATCAATCGGAACTCGTTTGCTACAGAGACAGGGAGGTTCGGGGGCAGAGAGGGGTGGGAGGAAAGAGAACCGGGGGGGTGGGGGGGTTGGCATGGAGGGAGGGGCAGTGGCAAAAGAGACGGGTGGATTTGGTCGATCGCCGCGGTTTCATAGTCCGAATGTTGTTCCCTGACTCTCTCTCTTTCCCCCCCCTGCCTTCCCTCAATCACCCTCGAACCCCACCCCTCCCAGGGGGCCGACAGAGCTCTTCTATCGGAGTTGGGACGAAACCCTCCCCCTGGGAGAGCCCTGACCCGGGCGGGAACGTCCGGTGGTCAAGCGGACGATAGATGGAACGAGAGAGGGAGGAGAGAGACAGACAGAGAGCGAGAGGACGGGGGATGGGCACTCTGGAATAAATGTTCATGCGCTTTAGGAGCGAACTGGAAAAAAGGGGGGGTTTTGTGACGGGGACGGAAGAGGTCGCGGAATTCGCGCATCCACATTGGACGAATCGTTTGATCCCATCAAACTGATTCGTGGTGGATGTGTGAAGGGATAGAGAAAGAGGAGGAGGGGAGGAGGAGAATTCTGATTTTCTCCTCGTCTTGAAAAAGTTGAATAACGTCCATCGCCGGGGTGAAAGTGGTTTCCGCGGGGCGAATACCCATCGACGTTTCGAATAAAACAGGCGAGTCGAATCCTATTTCGTCACCATCCTCATTAGGGTGTATCGGGTTTTCTTCCGTTCTTCTTTTCCTGTAGGACCTACCGAAGGGTTTAATGGAAAGGGCTGGCCGAGTACATCACCCTTTAATTATTAAAGTACGGGAAGTAATGACGAAGGTTACGGTAATATAAACGGTACTTCACTTTATTTACTCGGAGAGAGGAAAATATTTTTCTACAAAGCAAACAAAAATATTTTCGCTACGCATACATCCATTTTTAAGGTGATGAATATATTTTTTGCGAGCCATCTCCTTGAAACTATTTACTGCTTAAAAATGACTGTTTTTGCGGTCAAAACCTGAAAAGATGTCAGAGCAGCAGTAATTTCGTATTCCTCACAGTTTGTTGGCTCAAAAAAGTACTTGCAGAGTATTCATATAATTTTTGTCCCCTTTTTGAAAATTTCTCAATATAAGGCTCAATACGTTTTATAAAGCCAAGATAAGACTTTAATACGTACTTAATTAAATGTCATATTGTGAACTTGTGGAAGGTGAAAAAATAAATTTAAAAAACGTTATGTTAGTCACTATGGAGCAGATTTATATAGTTTCTATTCACAAGAACATTTCCATACTTAAATCTTACAGCTTTTCATCAACATTTTAAGAAATAGGAAAAGCAATTTACACCAAATGTACTGAATGAGACGAGAGGATGGAGTACAGTAATCAAGCCAGAAGGTTGTTAGATAGTTGAGGGTAGAGTTCATCCTAAACTGAAGTTTAGTTATTTGGCCTATGTCGAGTTAAGTTCACACATTAAGTTCTGGGAGGAGTTCATTTCTAGTTTACGCCTGTGGCTTGCCGTGGAAGATCCGGCAAAAAGGAAAATCACATCTAGCATGATGGTGTAGGTGTTCAAGCGCGTCTCCTGGGAATCTATTGCGGGCCCCTGCAGCCAATAGTCAGAGGTACTGCCAACTAAAATACTGCGTCCATATAACGATAGATTGATTCCATAAATTAGAATTATTACCAAGCTCTATTAAATTATCTTGTTTAATACTTGTCGGAGGTAGAAATCTCAATGAGAATAGGAAGATGGAGTTTTGTACATTCACATCTGCGAGTGCGTAATACCTCGCCAGTTACCGCAAGAGCGTGTGGTTGGGGTCACTGGGGCACCAGTAATACATGTAGAAATATTAGATCATGCATTTATTTAAATTATATGGATAAACCATAGTAATTAATCTGAAGTTTGTTTTGATAGTTAAGGGTAGAGTTTACGTAATATAAAGCTCATCGGTGTGTAAAATTAACGCGTCATACACGCCAGTTCCTTTCCCTGTGCTGCCTATGGTTTCCCAGAAAGATCTGGTTCCCTAAATATTACCCAGCTTGTTTAAAGCTGAAGCGTCACACCCGGGTCCTCTGTTCCGTAGACTCTCTACTCACCTGACTACCACACCACCTTTACATGGATAAAAAACATATTTTTGTATAATTTTTTGTTTTACTCATATTTGAATCGGAAAAATAAATTTCGATGATTCGATGGGAAACTCGTTTTTATTTAGGATTTTTTTACCACGAAGGATGAAATTTGGATTAGAAGAAGAGTGTTTTCCGAAAGGGGCATAGCCTATAGCTAATACATTTCGGTTTTATGGGATGGCGTACACCTTTCATTAAAAAAGAGTTAATGCTATTAACCAAATTTCCTTTCGAATAATTCTGATTGCAAATTCATGAAATTTGCTTGATAATATAAAAAATGATCTAATAGCTCCCAATTTAGAATTTCATTTCGAGTGAGGGTGACTTGGAGTGACCTTTTTAGTATTCAAATATTTTAATAAAAAGGTGGGGAAAATACCCATTTCACTTATCTTTTATAGAACTTAGTCATGGATAAAAACAGCTTTGGAACTTAAAACCGTTAAACGCATATAACCTTAGTTTAGTTACAGTTATTTTCATCAATACATAATACTTTTCGAGAGTACGAGAACAATTTAGAAGTTAGATATTTCATACTTTGCCATATTCCTCCAGCATTGCCCGAGCACTTTCATCGTATTTTTAACATTGCTCTAGGGAATTTCATCCCATGTAATCAACACATTTCCCATTTATGATCTGCTCCCTCCATTTGTTTTGCTGTACGAATTATTAACTAACTTTCAATAATTACCATGAACTCATACATTCTAATAAAATATCAGAATGCGCTATCATTGAAAAACAACGTCCAGCAAATATTTTTAGTGCATCAATATTTGCATTTATGGTGTTTTTTTAACACAATTCCATATATGTTTTTCATTAATGGTTCACTTAGAAATCTTATTTGGACCTTTAAACAAAATGGAAAAATAATAAAAATGTTAAAAAATACTCTGACAGATTAATGAATATTCATTTTCATACTATATAGAAATTTTTGAGTGTTTCAACTGCGTTTTGAATGCCAGGTGAGTAGTTTCGCAAGTGTTTAACGAAATGACATCTTGAAACTTCTGCGTAATTTTTGTACAACGGGTAACTTGCTCAAATACACTGAACAGTCTGTTTTTCTTCATCAGGGGAGTGAATTTTAGATTGGGGGGTCGTTCTCGTAAGAAAAAAAAACTTTCCTTAGTGGCTTTCTGAATATTGGAATGAGGGCGGTGTTACCTACCTCCTTATATGTACTCTCCCTGTCTCAAGTCCTCGCTAAATATTTTTGCACCGTCAATTCTACTCCTTTTCTTCGCAAAAAGAAAATTCCACAATCATCTTAGTCTTAAAAAAATGGATTACCTCAATTTTTCTGAGGTACATTTGGAGAATGAATTTGAACTTGTGGCGTAAACAATGCCATCTTATCCTTAAATTCTTTTTTCGTTTACGGTAGCAATTTTTGTGCTGTCACCTAAGAGCCTGTGCAGAGAATAAGTTAACTCCGGACAGGAAAAGTGCTTCTTCCAATAAATAAAAACAAGCGAGGTTCTTTAAGAGAACAGACTTTTAAGAAGTTTCTCCTGGAGGTGTCAAAAGGGGTAAATTTTTCGCATAACTTTTTCAGCCTCCCTTTTGTATGGGTAGGTGCGCTTTTTCCGTCCTATTAGCATATTGATAGCTCCAGTATAATTTAAAACTTTTACCAACTTGAGGACACTTGGAGCAGTCACGCCTTTAGAAAGTTGGCTCAATGTATCACTAATTCCCCTCTACACAAGTGGTTTTCAACGGTCGATTGCTGCTCGACACACAAATATTTCAAGTTTGAACGGTTAAGGTGGTCCTTATTCTCTGATATTGAATTCAATTTTGGAGAGAAAATATTTGAAATGTTGAACGTGTGATCATATTGAATTTAAAAAAAACCTGCCGTAGTGCGCAAATCGTTGGTTGGATTATCTTTTGTTTTATCTTGTAAAATCTTACTAATTTAAACCGTGTATTTTCCTTTTGTGCTCGAATGTGCAATAATCCTGTATGCAACGCTATAATTCGTCTTATTAACATCATGTAACGGAGCTAACTTTTTCCATTCAAGGTTGATTTTGTGGAATTATTTTGTCTGAAGAATGAAGAAAAAAACTGTTAATTCAACTTCATGATTCATATCTATCGCCCAGGTTACATTTTTCATCGAAATCTTCACGCAGAAAGTCTTACATATCAATGAATATCATAGAGAACTGTAGGGAATGTGAACAAGGAAATGGTGTATAAATGTTTACAGGTGACAGGAAAATGAAACTTGGAAAACCTTTTGTTACTTAGATGTATATAGGTAATGACATATATACCTGAATATTTTTCGACGCGACGGAACCGTTAACAGGGGGTTGTTAACCGACAGTTAACACCCCTCTTTATATACTCTAAATGTTCTTTATAAGTTTGGGCGATGGTAAAATATATGACATGATATAAATATTTCATCTTTAAATTTTTTTGACATCCAATGTCGATGAATTGCTTTTTACAACGTTTTTTCGGAGGTAAGAAAAAACAGAAAAAAATGGCTTCAACTCATTTTAGTTGGCTGTAACAACTTATTGAAAATGTCATGCGTCCCAAAAATATCACTGTGATCCTTTATATCGAAAAAAATCTCTTGCTTTAATATTAAAGTAACATATATAATACCTTCAGTTAACTTTCAATTTTAATCGGCTCTTGGGAAGTTTATTGATTCCTAGGATAGTTAGTAGAGGCGAAACTAAGATGACAGGACTTGTGTCATCATTATTTCTATATTTCTAGTGTGTAGTATTAACAATTTTTCAATGTGAAGAAGAAGAAATCGGGCAATGTAGCAATAAACTATTAATTCTTCCACAGTCTTCGATCTATAAGTACAATCTTCTGAGGATAAAACACTAGACGGTACAGTAACGTAAAATAAAGTGACTCCCAATGGCCGAAGTAATACAGTTGAAGCTTAAGTCGAATGAGGTTACGCTATGCCGATGGGGATAGACGGTAGCTGAATGACAGTCTATGCATTGGAGAAAACGGGAAAGAGAGAGATACAGGCTCAAAAAGGAGTAGAGCGAGGGAGGCAGAAAAACAGGACACATGAAATGAAAGGATCGGTGACGTAATCAGAACTCATGATCCCCAGGGGCAGGAATTGAAATATCGAATTCCGAATAAAACACAGTCGTTTCCTCCCTCAGCGAAACAAGCAACTTTTTAAATTGCCAGGGTATTCCGCGGAGCTGTGCTTAAGGTGAGCAGAGACCGAATTTACGACCAGCGCCGCGGATGGAAACATGCATGACTGCATGGAACATAGAATTCTTATTTCTCTGTCTGTCTAACTGCAGTTTTCGGATCGAATTTTTCGAAATCGTAATCTCCTAATGTGAAACGATGGCCTTGTTTACCACATCCTCTAACTCGCAAGGGGCTAATTTAGTCACTCATGGTGCCTCTTGAACTCGGAGCCCACAATTAAGTTTACCTCTTGCACCCTAGAAATCAATAAATACAAATTCTAACAGAAATAAGAGGGAAACCATACAAAGAAGACAATTCAAGTCATTCTCCACTCCGTCAAAAACTATTTTGGGGGAAAACTATGCGAAGAAATTGTTCATTTTATTATTTTAGTTTAAAATAAAAAAAACTAATTGCTAACTAGATCGAGGTTAGAATGAAGTCAGTATGATAGCCAAGAGCAGTTTATCTGTACAACTTATTGATTAACTGTTGGTATCACTTTCCCACTTCATATAAAGTGGAAAGGTGCTACGGTCAGTTATTCACTGCATCGACTTCCACAACATCACGCCTGAAGCTACTCAATTGGCACAACTTATTTTTGTACGTGAAAATTCGAATTGAAGATCAAAATAAGCCCTCTGTATCTGAATACAGTTATTGAAGATCCAATCATTTGCATTATCAGTTGGCACTTAAAAGACGTATGAAAGTATAATAAAGGCATGGAAGTGTATAAAAAATTAATTTCCATCGTCTAATCATGAATTAATGCCTGCATTGGAAATTCAAATTTGTTTTTTTGATCAACAATCATTATTCTGTTTATAATTTATGTTAGAAAAAATAATTTTATTGATTATTTCTCTACAATTGACGTGATTGATATTAGAGATAATACTGGTTCTTTTAAGACTAAACTGTAGGTCTATCTCTAAATTTTTATTTTTTATTACTCCTTGGTCCACTAAAAATTCCTTTTTATTTCGGGAATTAAACAAAGAGCAATAAATGAATACAGTATTAATAAGAGAAGGAATATAAGAATACAATATATGCATATATAATATACACATTCTGTATGAAACGAAGAAAGGTAGCAGATATATTCTGCTAAAAGATAGTTCATAGTAAAATGAGCTTTAAGGGTAATTATCGTTATGTTAGTAGATGATCAAAAGCTTGGCAGTCATAACTCCCCGATCCTTATAAAATAATACCTCGATCGATATAATCCTGCCAATAAGAAATAATTAAAATGAACTGCTACGAATAATATTCAACCCTTCCAGAAGAGTTCTTCCCTGTGTCATAACTTCTTTCCGCGACTGAAATTTACTGTGGGATTTAAGTTATTTACTTACAATACCAAGTAAACTGCGACGAAGTACTTTTATATTGCAAATATACTGGGAACAAAATTTTTAGCATCCTCCATGAACTTCCGAGTTGTACGTCGTGTCTCCAACCTACCCCTTTGAATTTAAGCACGCTGGCAGCAGCATTTTAAAGAAAAAAGTTAAGTAAATTTTTCAATATAACTGAACAGACAGAACGACCCACGAGTACAGTTGGAAGGCATAAAGGGAAGTGATGGACTTCAACAGGAGGACGATGCCGATTCTAGCATTTGAATGTAAACATCAGGACCAGCGCCATTGAAATAATGGGAAAAATATTCCAGCCTCCTCACCCATTTTGAATTCCAGCCAATTTGCCAGCTTGCATTTGTGATTTTGCATTTTTTTCATCCTTATCTACATTCGCCTTTGAGTTCCAATCTTTTATTTTTTTTCTCCCTTTTCATTACGCAAAATTTTTAAGGCCCTAAAATTTTTTCTTTTACCATTCATTCCTTCGTTTTTACTTTGAAAGGAACTGAGAAATGCTGAATCATTAAATTTTCACGGTAATTCAAAAATTTCATGTTAACCGTGTAAAATTCTTCACTCGCTTTACCCAATGGTCATATTATGAAGACATGCATTACTTTCTTATCTCAATGAGATGGCCAGGGAGTAAATAGAAACTGAAACTGTGTTGTCCTTGACCATAGCCATTTTAAATTATCATTAAATGATATGATAAATCGAGATCAGTGTTTCAACTCTAATATTGGGTTATTACCTTAGTCCACTCTTCTTTATTCAGGATTAATTCCTTCTCTCCCCTCTTAGGTCCTCTGCTTTATGGTCTATGTGCTTGTCTCTTGGTCTTCCTCGCGAGATCTACCCTTTCATTTTCCCTCCTATTATGTTTCTAACTGATCCATTGTGTCTCAAGTTGCGACCGACCCATCTCGTTCTCATTTTCCATACAGTTCTCTACACTGTCCTTTCCTCTTCTGTTCTTCTTTTACATGCTTTCTCGTTCCTCACTTTGTTTGTCCATTTAATCTTTAGCATTCCCTTACACCCTAGGTTTCAAAGGTTTCTCTTGGTCCACATTTCCAATGTTCCATTTCATTGTGCCATAGAGCTCCATACAAACCTTTTGACGAATAACTTCCTTGTTCGCAATCTTAGGGTTCTTAGAACAAAGAAGTTGACTCTCCTTCATGAAGGCCCAATTAAATTGAGCTTTTCTTTGCTTGATGTTGGTCAAACATCTTCCTTTCTAAGTATTTGATTTTCCCATGAAGACAAAGGATTTCACTTGCTCTTAGTTCACTAATTGAATTGTAATATGTGCCTTTATATATAAATATGATATAATATATGGCCATTGGCAACAATTAAATGTACACGAGGTTCACGGAGGTAATGAAGAAACTTAAATAATTCCAGTTAACGTTCTATTAATATGGCCCGGGTTCCGTCACTGTTACTGTGACGTTAACGTCAACGCCGTAAACGGTTTATGGAAACCTTTCCGACTTTTAGAAGATTCGAATGCTGGTTTGGTAGCGAAATGTATCGATGACCGATTATTTATACGTTTACTCAGCTAAAAAAGCTGCAGAATAAAAAGTTGACCCCAAAGTAATGCTCAAGAGATTTGACGTACAGATTTATTGCATTGGGCCAAAGATTGATTCTCCGTCTCTCTTCGCAATATAATCTCCAAATCTTATACAAATATCTTATCCCTTATGCCTGTACAGTTTTTTCCGTAGTTTTAGCGTCTATCCGAAGCGTCTATCTGAGTATTATTTTAAAATAAGGAGAGTATCATTCCATCGCTGACAAAAATTATTTGATTTGTAAAAAATGAAGTCTTCTAATAAATCGTCTATTTATTGCAAATGAGATTTCACGGGTTTCATTTAATACGTTTAATCAAAGTTTGATTACTTTTATCCGCATGAAAACCTACTCCAACTCATTTTATGAATTCTGATGTCCACCCTCTCTTATACATTTCACTTACTTTAATGACAGTGCAGTGCGTGGAGATGCATGTTTGTTGGCACCGTATCAATATTTGAATTTTGGCAAAAAAAACAAACCCCACAATGTTTATTTTTTCAGGCACTCTAATAGAAAATAATCCTTACACTAAAACAATAATTTTGGGAAATCACTGCTTTATTTTTTTATAGTTTTAGTTAAAATTAAAATGGTCGAGATGAAACCTTTTATTAATATTGACATTGGAGATGTCGAACTGCCCTGAAGATGGAATTGCACATTTATACCTGGAAACGACACCGTTCCCATTTCTATCGAGCTCGAGGGAATGATCACAATTGATACGTGCTTGAAAAAAATCTCATACCTTTTACGCACCTGGCTTAGCAAATGTTTTGTTCTCTTGGTGTTTTCCCCTCGCTTGTCATTTTCAAAGAGATCTCAAAGTATAAGACTATATTTTTTTATTTGTTCCATCGACCCTATGTGCATCCCTGGCTAAGATTATTTTAATCATAATTAACTATGATTTACTCATCAATGATGAAAGGGGGAATCAACTTTTTCCTTTTTCCTACTGTTTCTTTCATTATTATCATTTTCCCGTCACTTCTATAATGTATTTTCCATTCAACATGATACAGGGGTATTGAAAGAGCTAAACCCCTTCATCTTTTTTTCCCTGAGGAGTTAAAAAAATTGAAATCAACTAATTAACTTAAGGTAGAAAGAAATTTTCTATTATACGTAGGCATTCCGCGAATAGGATTAAGGGAAATTTCAAAATAATGCCTTTAGAGACAAGAGACTAGGGATAGAGAAAATAAGGCCTGAGATGAGTAGACATATTGCAGTGGAGATGGCCTACGCGACCGATGTATTTCTACGAGCAGGCACAGATAAATTTATGTCAGGAGGCCCATGATTTCAAGTCTTCAGCGATGTTTCAAAAAAATTTCGTAAATCGCTGCAAACTCTGACTGAATCCCCAAAGTATGCAGCTCGTTCATAAGATTTGGAGAGGAAGGAAACATTTTTTGCATTCGACCTTCATCTTGTCCTACTTCGAGGGAAGAAAGGAACGCGGAACTCTGTCGCGCAAATCCCTCAAACGACAGTTTCTCATTCGGTCGTCATCACTACCCTTCAGCACTTTTTTTCTACCCGTCATTTTATACATTATCATCGCTTACAGGGGGGGTGCGAAACATCTGAGCAGCCAAAAGCGCAGTGCATTCCCGTTCGTGTTTTGTTTTATTTTCTCTCTCTCTCGTCCTTTCACTCCCCCCTCTGTCTCTCTCTGTCCCTCTCTCTCTCCCCTCTTTATTTCCCAAGCCGTCCTCTATTCTGCCCTTTTCCTCCAGGGACAAAGGATCAGGGAAAACCCCATTTTCCCGCCTGGCGCCATTAAATAACACTCGACTGCGAGCAGAAGAGAGGCGTGTTTCCGACAGGTGACAGTATTTATATGCCACCGCGTGAGTTGTACTTTCGGGGGGGGGGGGGGAGGGGGATGTTTTATGTCACCGCCCTTCATATATATATATTTTTTCCCGCGCGCATTCCGATGAGAGGAAACAGCTCCCCGACATGACGTCATTTTTGGAGTCTCCTATATGGCGGCGGTTGCCTGGCGACACGATTTCTTTCCTTCCCTCTTGCACCTCCGTTGACAGTTCTCAAATATTCGAACGGGTAGTTGTTTTTGGGTCGACTAATTTGATTTAAATTTATGGACACTTCATTGGTCAATTTTGTTTTGTTTACTCCAGCCTCTTTCATTCTCTTTGAGGTGACGATTTTTGTGCCAACAAAGGGACACACGGAAAATATTCATGTGGATGTTATTGCGTTAAAACTAGGATCTAAGGATCTAATTAACACTTAATTTATTGAAATATATGTTAGGATTGCATTAGCATTGCTTCTTAAATCAGTGAAGAAAAACAATGAAGAAACAACTGACGCGTTTCCTTCATAGTAAGTCAAATATCTCTATTTTTTACGATGATAGAAGCTTACCAAGGCTGGGTAATTAGTTTTCCTGCCAGTTCAGTTTTCGCGGGTTCCAATTTTACCTAGGCTGTTTCCTCTTTTTACATTGTTCGATATTTGTAATTTTTTCTGTTATTTTCATTGCTGAAAATTCGATGTTAGAGAAAAAGTCTGACTCTGTTAGTATTGGTACAAAAATTAAACAAACAATTATGCTTACCTAAACAACAAATTGTTCATGTTGTCATTAAGTGTTAAAGCAAAAGGTATATCGAGATCACTTGCTTGTTCAACGCTGAGACGTTGGCGGTGGTGTAAGCGCCGAAAAATATGAGTAAAACAGTCGGAAAGATGGAATTTACAAAAAAAATGGACAACTGTTTTGATCTATCGGCATGTGAAGACGCAATTTGGAAATCGGATTCCTTGGGGGAACCTTTAAAGACAGAGAAAAACTAGGGGAACTTATTTTTTAGGGACAGTACTTTTCTTAATACCGTATTGGAAAATAACATAGATGGACCAACCAGGACTTGAGATACGAAAAGCTCTTCACGTGAGACATGCGTGGAAGAAACTTTGACAGAAGGAAGATATTAATGGAGAACATTCGGAAGACAGAGAATTATGAAGGTATTATGATTTCGATTCGTTAGTTTTTCTGTCCTCTTCATTCATTATTTCGAAGTTACGATAAATTTTGTCAATTTTATTTCTCATAAATAAAATGTGAAGTTACTTCGAGCTACTTCCCATTGTTTCTTTTGCGCTGTCAAACTAATAAAGTCACCTTTAGCCTTATCTTTGCTACATGTCTTAAGCAATAAGAACAGTGTAAACATTTTTAAAATTATAAATGATCATGGCATGAGTTCATTGTTAAAACGACATTAAATATCGTTGCACTCCTTCAGTCTGTTAAAATTGTTTATAGCCCTTCCTTTGCTGCAATTACGCTCTCTTTGGAGTTCCTTTCAAGAAAAGTAGATATAAATCTAATGATGTTAATTTTCTTAAAATAAAATCCAGCACATTTTCTAAACGTTGCCAATTTGATTATGTAGTGCCTTTGCTATATTTTTTTTATTTGAAAAAATATATTTTTGTATAATGATACTACTTGTTTTATGGCAACAAACCAAGAGGTTACATTAAGAAAATCATTATATTAAGATGTGAGCGAGGAGAAGAATGCACATGTACCAAAAGAATGTTTAAGTAAAATGAACGGAAAGGAAAACAAACAAAGTTCTTGAAATTGAAGGATATGAGAGGGGGAATTCCTAAGGAAGGAAAAGTGTGTGCAGGAAATAATAAAAGAGGCAATAGAAGATGCAAAAGAAAGAGAGGATAACTATGAGATATCGAGGGAAAGGGAGGAAAAAGACAGGCATTTTGGATGAAATTATGGTGATTGAATGTATGTAGATCTAAACAATAAGTTGATGTAATATGAGGTCAAAGAGAATATTTTGCCAGGCTCGTTAGATATTGTGACTATAGTATTGTGTATTGCTAAGATTCATCAAAACATTATCCCAAGCCGGTGAACTAATACTAATAACGGTAATTATAAATGATCTATTGGAGGTAAGATATGTAATCTTCTTACGATTCACGAGAATTACGTCTGGTGGAAATATGAATTAATGAATGAAGAAAATATGCCTCTGCTATTTTCCTATAAGAAATTCAATATTCAATAATTATATGTCCAGCTGAGTGGCATTAACCTGTAACATGAATTAATATATTTATTCTTTTTTTCACTAAACTCAGCGGAAACCCCATAGTAAATATATCCTTCTGAATACTTTCTTAACTTGCTTTTTAAAAGGGAGTTGTTCCTCTTCATTTCTTGCGTATACTTGCCATCCTCGTTTCACTTAAGACAAAACGTTCTGCTTCGCATCATTCCAACCATCCCATCATTCCTCTAATCTTTTTCGTTTTTCAATCGACGGCCCAACATTCCGTTCTTCGGTTGATAAGTAAGAGGACGGTCCACATCCTCTTTTCTGCGCAACCTTCTCGTCTCGTTCCGCTCGTCCGATCTGACTACTACGTGGATTGTCGACGAGCAGACTGAAGGAGATGGATCAGGATAAAGTAAGAGAGAGGGAGTATTTTAAGAAATAGGATCGATAAACCTTTTTTAAATGGAAAGTTTAAGAACTCTAAAAGTAAAAAAATATGTGTAGGAATTAGCAATTATTAGGGATAAAATATTTCACATAAATTACAGAACAACGTTTTTAGTTCACTACCTTTAGGTTTACCGATTCATCATTGATTTTTAGCATTCAATTAATAATATTGATGGTGCGCGCGTTGAAAATTTTCTTATGTTACTCTAAGTTTCAGTCCTTACTTTATTCCTTAGGTTTATTATCTCCCAAAAATAATGTTGGAGAAATCCAATTGGTACGTTTTCTTGGGATCGCTCTCAATGTAGGAGCATTACGATTCATTAAGAAATGATTTATTGTAAGATGACGCATCAAGCAATATTATAGACCTTTTTGGTTACCCAAAAGCTGACGATTATAGCGTTAATATTCTGATAATAAATCAGAAACCTCACCGCATACTCACGTAAACTCTCTTGAGTCTTTAAAATTGTTCAAAATCGCAAGCATTTTTGGAGATAAAGAAATTTGAATGAAGAACATTCTTTTTCATATTGATATAATTCTTATATTTGAATTAGTTCACGATTATTTCAGATATTCTGGGATATTATTTTCTAGTGAGCTATTTCGCCTCATCTCCGTCACATTGAATGATTCCATTTGTACATAGATACCTGATTTATGCGAAATGAGTCTTATTTTTATTCATGCAAAAACGAAATTAACATATTTACTTACTTCAGTCCATTTGATGCGTCACTCTTGATACAGTTTTTAATGCCAGTTTTTGTATTGCGCTCTACTACTTAATTGTTTAATTCTGTGTTGTGAATATGTGGCCATGTAATATAATTTTCCCAGCCGCAAGACACCGAACGTATTAAAGATATTTTTTTAAGCATCCATTGTGCTTGGAAGTAACAGAGTGGATTTTTTTGCATGCAATGGAACCGTTGAAAAGGCTGGGATGGAAATGAGTTTGATTACGGGGATCCCTGTGGGAGGTAGGGTGGAAAATGGAAATGCAGGATAGAAGGGAGCAGTGGGGGAATGCAGATACTTTGTGAGAGAGATGAAAGGTAACAAATTCATCACTGAGCACTGCTGCTTTAGGAATAGGTTTTGCTGGGAATGACGTGCGAGTAAATGCTTTCAGAAAGTCTTTAAGATTAAGTGGAAAGAGGAATAAGACATCAAAATGAGAGACAAGAGATTTTTGTGGAATGCATAGAATACAAGGGCTTTAACGGCCCAATAAACATTTTTTCGTTTTATCAACGAATTTATTTCAAAACACATTAGTTATATTTATAAAAAGACCTTATGATTTGCAAATAAGGGAGTAGGCACACAACTCAATTTTTTAAATAATCGTGGTTGTAAACATAGATGATTTAAATTGGACATCCGATTAATATAAAAGTTCTTAATTTCATATAATTTTCCAAAAAAGAGATACATTTTCACAGAAGTAAGTTAAATTGGAATTGACATCAGAAACGCTTACTTTTGTTCTCTATGAGATTCAAAATCAACTGCGGTAAATGTCTTCATGGCAATTAAAATTGCATTTAATACTACCTTGATCAAAAATTTCCCGGAATTTATTCAGAAAATTAAAAATACAAGTTTATTCATCTAAATCTATATTGTCCCCTTCAAAGTAATCCCCATCGACTGCAACACACTTATGCCAGCGCTTGATCCAATCCTCGAAACATTTTTTATATTCGGTTTTCGGTATGTCCATCAGTGCTTCCTGCGATTTTTCCATTACTTCCTCTCGGCTGCTAAAACGCGTTCCCCGTAATGGTTTTTTAACTCGATTGAACAGAAAGAAGTCACAGGGAGCCAAATCAGGTGAATTCGGTGGCTGTTGGATGGTATTTGTTGCATTTTTCGTCAAAAAATTACGAATAATGATAGCACTGTGCGACGGTGCGTTATCATGGTGCAAAATCCACGAGTTTTCTGCCCACATTTCTGGTCTCTTTCGGCGAATTGCTTCACGCAAACGTCTCATAACGCCCAAATAATACTCTTTGTTTACTGTCTGGCCTTCTGGCAAAAATTCATGATGCACTACACCGTTGTAATCCATGAAAACCGTCAGCATTGCCTTCTTTTTTGACTGAAAACGACGTGGTTTTTTTGGTCTCGGCTCATTTGGTGAACGCCATTCACTTGCCTGATGTCTGGATTGCGTGTCGTACTCATAAACCCACGTCTCGTCTCCAGTAATGATCCTTTTGATGAATGTGGGATCGGATTCAGCCTCGCAAATCATGTCTTTTGCGACGTCAACACGGTCTCTTTTTTGCATGAAATTGAGGTCTTTTGGCACCAACTTTGCTGCTACACGACGGAAACCCAAATCATTAACCACAATGTCTTGGGCGGATCCATAGGCAATGTTCAAGTCCTCCGCTATTTCTCTGATGGTTAATTTGCGGTTATTGACCAACATTTCTTTTACTTTATCAATTTTTTCACCGACTTTCGATGTCGATGGTCTGCCACTGCGTTCATCATCTTCGATTGACTCACGACCACTTCTGAACCGCTCGTGCCACTGGTAAACGACCGTTTTTTTTAGAGAATCGTTGCCGAAACACTTTTCCAACATTTCCAACGTCCGTGCGCCACTAAATCCATTTTTTACGCAAAATTTAATACAAGTTCGTTGTTGCAAATTTAAATCCATTTCTGCAATTGTAAAAAATCGCCAACACACACAGAGATAGATGTACTCTTGGCTACGTAACTTTTGCAAATGTCAAGTTATGACACTAAGATTTAAAGGGAATATCAACAACAGATGTACCAATTTAACAAAAAAAAACAGAACTCAAATCGGAACGATGGGAGCGCCACACGGTGGTTATTCCGGGAACTTTTTGATCGAGGTAGTATACACGTAAATTCACCTTACTTAAAGGACTATTTTAATTTAATCCTGGCATGAAAAACAGATTTTTTTAATTGCAAGGTTTTTAAAAAAATGTTTATGGTAGGTATTGTTTTTGTTGCATTAGTTACTGTGTAGAAGGAAAAGCAAGCAAATAACTGCGAGATGGTGCTTGGAATAGAGTAATGTGAGGAAAAATTTAAGGTTGATACGACTTTAAAAAGATTACGGTGAAAAAACTGAGTAAAAGGATATTTTTAATATATGGAAGATTATAAGGTAGACTGATCAGATAAAACGTATTTTGGAAGGCAAAAGATGAGTGGGAAATTTGCGGAGCTGTAAATGTGAAGATAGTTCGGGGCACTAGAACTTTATCACTGGAGTAAGTTTATAAAAAGTGCGCAAGAACGTGGGAGAGTTTTACTTGATTCTCTAAGACCTCAGGCTTATAAAACCAGAGTGATAGGTATGGGGTGAGAACTTAAGTAGCCAAACAAATGCTATGAGCTTTTCGAGAAATATGAAGGTGGAAAAATTTACCTGTGTAAAATGTTCCACCGAATTATTTGCTTGCAAGTGTTTTTTATTAAGTTGATGATAGTAGCAGGAACCTAAGAAATACACTTGAGTTGTCTAAAGAAGCTTTCCCAAGGAAGAGAGGATTGATGTCAGGAGGTTGAGAACGGATGTTTAGGAACGGCTAGTCAAAACCTTGATATGGAACTTGTTTTTATACGGTGCGGAAATATAGTAACTGAAGCAAAATGATAAGCTTGGATTGAAAAATTTTGAGTTGCGGATTCGGATAAGAATAGAAAAGGTAAAATGGACGGAAATAGGAACAAACGAGAAAGTGCTAGACATGGTTGAAGGGGAGAGGGGAGTTTTGGGAGAAATCCAAAAGAGAAAGGAAAGGTGGTTGAGGCAAAATGTTGTGGTATAGAAGTGAAGACGTTGAGCATGTAGAGTGGTAGGAGGAGGAGGATAACTAGATCAGTTGAACAAAATCAAAGGAGGTAAAATGTTGTATTTTGTAATTTTAGTACTCTGAAAGCCACCGCCAGGATATGTGGAAAGGGGTGAATGCACACCAGATTAATTTTGAATCGATAATTTTTACCCCTCTTGCGGCCGGCCATGTCATTTTGATCCCATATCGTTCTTGGAAAAAATGACATCTTAAATCTATCCGTTCTACACTCAATATCTCTAGTTTTACTGACATGATCTCGCCGAAGTAAAATTGGGGTAATAACACATTTTCAACATCACTGCTAAAGAGAGGTCCTACCAATTTTTGCAGGAGGTCTAATCTGTAATGTAACCTTCGCTCCGTGAGTGAATACAGCTTAGCTCCTCTTACATTTCGGATACGCTACTAAGTTTATCATAATAGCGTTTTACAAATTTAGCTCCTCGTCGCTGCACGCAATTCAGTTTGGCAATTGATCCAACTTTGTGCGGCTCCTATATATGATCAGTATGTTCTAAATGAGGCTTAGCCAGCGAAAGAAATACTTTCTCTTTGATATTTTCATCACATTTACCCAGCTTTCTTCTAATAAATCCTAATTTTCGTTAGCTTGTCCACCTATTCTCCGTATGTGTTTTACGCAGGAGAGGTTGTGATTGATGATAATTAGGCCTAAGTATTTAATTAAGTCTACATTTGGCGTTCCTGGTGCAGTAGGCTTTCGGGAGGGAAATGCTCTTTTTCCAAAAATTCATCACGGATGAAAATTTATGGGTTGTCTTAATTGTGTTGTGACAGCTTTATGCCTTTTTTTATGCTAAGAAATATAAGGGTGACACGTGTATGCTCATCAAAAAAAATTTAATTGATAGACTTACCAGTAATATACCTAAGACATATATTTTTACTTCAACCCCACTGACTACTTATTAGCAAAAACGTTGTTGAATATATTTTAAAACTTTTAATGTATTCATGAGTGCGAAACTTGGGAATTTTATTACGTTTTCAGCATCGAAAGAACGCAAGGTCAGGGGATGCAAGCTTCCTGAGCTGAGTCAGTGGTTGATGACGTCTCGGGGGTTGATAGGAGACGGGGATGTGGGATGGAGCCTGGAGGGAGCAATTTACTTCGCTGGAGAAGGAAATGAGGCTGTTGGCAGGAAGCGGATAAAGTCTCTGGCAATCAAAGGAAAAGGGCATAGTTCAAAGAGGGGGAGCTTTTCCCTCTTACTCGACCAGTTTAGACGATCTTCCTGAGCTTTGATGGAAATAAATTTATTTGAACTTTGAAGTTAGGCATGAATCATTTGTTGGATCATTTATTGGGTTATGGTGGCCAATCATATTGCTTCCGAGTTAGACGATTAGTAACCAATACTCATGTTTTTGTAAACGAATTAGATGCAGTAAATTTCTTGGAAGCAGCTGACTGACACCCGTCAACGCGTTAAACTATAAATATCAACAATGCGGGAACAGAGGACAAAACAAGTGTGCGATTCCGTGTTCATTGTATTTTGCGAAGGTGGAATTGCAGTGAATATATTCTCCATATCTCATGATGAAAAAATTACATATAGTAAAACCGGAAACATTTTGCAAAATTCATAATTTTCAATGATATAAGAATGACGATCTTTGCCTCGCAAAATGATTTATACCGTGAAATAAAGATATCCTATATTTTAATGTAGTTCATATATGCTGGAACAATGTTTACTTTAGTGGAATTTTATACTGAATTCGTAACCAGCTACACATGCTGGGCATGCGTATCAAAATAACGTGCTTAATTGCTCATTCACACAAAGGTCAAGATCAACAGATTATATGCTTAAATATATGAAGCATGCCCAATAAATTCCATCCGGTTCCTTTCATACTCTTGTGCCTCTTGTTTATTTTTAATATGAATAATTTTACTAAGCTAGCAAGCTTGTTTTCACTCTTGATAGAGTTACTTTCAAAACTGAATTACTGCACTTATACATCTGTTAAATGTTGGTAGTCATCAAATGGTTATTCATTGCCGTAGATGTTAATCATACTGTAATATATGACCAAGGTAAATCGCATGTGTTAAGAAAACTCCACGAATCCAATTATGTGCATTATATAGAGTATTTGTATTTTCAGGGAAAAAATACAAAATTTTGTGTGGTCAAATTACAGGGTGCCGCAACATAACTTCCTTTTTTCCAGAGGTTTTGCTTTTAAAAAGGGAAGTTATGTTGCCGCTCCCTGCATGAAAGCGCCATTCATAGAAGCCATATTTGGTGATATAAAATTAACGAACTCATTATATATCCATGAGTACATGTATAAACATTTTTGTGTACTCCATTTGTGTATTGCTATCTGCTTATCATGTATGAACGATGCATATTATGACTGAATTTTCAATCAGCGGTAGCAAGCATCTATAGAGCATTGATTAATAAGATTACAAATGCTACTCATCAAAACTACTTAGCCTTTAAATTTACTTACTCGTGAAATTAATATGCTTCAAAAGTCATTCACACATAGGTCAAGATAACTAGGCTATGTATTCTCACACATTAACTTCCTCGGTAGCTTTATCTTATTGCACAATGACTTAAAATATGATGCGAGGATGCTACCAAGATCAAGTTTGGTGGAGTAGAATAGATGCCATTTGTCAGCATTAATCCAGTACATAGCGATTCTTTGGCTTGGTTGGTGTAAATTGTACTCTTGCCCTCGAGAGTTATGTATCTTCATATCCTTCTGCTAGCTTCCACCAAAGTGCGAAAGAGAGTGTTAGGACACCATCCATTAGCTAGTAATTACATCATGATGTGGCAGTATTCCTCAACATTTTTTTGACTTGAAATTTGATTGGTTTCACATATTGTTTCCTGGCTTTTGAAATGTAACTGAAAAGAAGGATGAAAAAGGTATGATGGATATAAAGGAAAACAAACTAGGAAGTGATTGTCAATGCGGGGAAGGCGAAAGGACTGTTGGGAGAAGTCCAAAGGATGCAGTAAGGATGGATGTAGAGCATTTTGATTGGCTAAGGAATGTTGAAGACTATGATGCGATTGGAAGGACTATAAATATGCAAGGTAGGAGTAGGAAAAATATTGGAATGTTGAACGGGATGAAGGTAGATAGAATGTATGCGGGATGAATGAACAGTTTATTGTAATGTGGAGTGCCAGGTTTTATTTCCTTCAGGGAGATTAAGAACTAGATCGGTGTTCGTTTCGCGTCCATCCAAAACCTAACGTAAACGGTAGACTACCTTATAACAACAACATTCAACCAATCAAGAGAATTTCTTTACCACGTCATCAATTCTTTCAGTCATTTAGAATTTATTGCGGCCACCTCAACTATGAATCTAAGGCAAAATAGAGTGAAGTACCAAAGTAATGGGTACTCTGTGCGCAGGAAACTAATTTACGTAAAAACTCGCAATGACTTCAATAGCTATGCGCGTATGCATTATTCCTTCCACGTTCCACATATTACTACTTAAAAAATGGACAGCTTTTTATATCCAGTGAATGCTGGATAGTTGGAAAGAAAATGAAATGAACGCAACGATACGATAATGACTCTGCAGTGAATCATTAAATCCTGGCATATTGGATAGAATATATGATGATTGTGGATCATCAGTCTGTTTTTATTCAAAGCATACCTTAAGCTTTAGACTTCCGATTTTAATGATATATACGCACTAAATGCTGGTTTCAATCACTTCATCATGAACTAATATTATTTCATTAATTGATTAAAACATACATTCATTTATAATTATTACCGATATTCAAGAGCAAGTTTCGCAATACCTGGAAGTAAATACTATAGGTGTTGGAAAAAGTCCAAAACCTACCTTTAAATTGGTAGAGTCCCTGGAATGATTATTGGCTTAATAGATATTGTTATAGTTATTAGGTTAGTAATTACAGCACTGACTTAAGTTTATTTTCATTTGTGAAATTCAAACAATGACAAAATCGGGTCTGATATAACTCGTTGGAGGAGTCGATTCATAAAAGTTCCTCAACCTAGACCATGCAACAATTTCGGTTATGTTTCTATCCTTTCTTTATTCCATCTGGAATTCATAATGCTATTATAATCTTCATTAATTACTTAAAATTCCTTATAATCAAGGCCCATCTGTCCGAAGATTGCCCTGCTCTCATCCTTAAGTTCTCTGACATGATGCCATTATTATATTTTCACATATTTATCGTATTCATTTCGTGTTTGTTCTATATATATATATATAATATTCTGGTTCTGCCCTCATAGCTGTCTCAGCCTTCTTTAGTCTATTTGTTTCAGCGGATTATTCTCTTTTGAAGATTGCCTGAATGTTGTTGAAGATACGAGCGTGATCAAACCATACTGTGGTCACAAAAAATAACTCGTCTTGGTGTCACCATGCAAAAAGACTGTCAGCTAGAACAAAAGAGACTAAATATTTGGTCACTAATTGATTTTTACGGCTGTATGCGTTGGGTTGTAGTCAACTTTCGATCGCATCACTCGAGGTAAAAATAAACGACCGACCGCGATGCAGCACGATTTGTTTAGTTCGCGGAAGTGACGTAATGGAATCAGCCTCGTTAATTAGGCAAAATGTTGCCGCTTCATTGACGTCATCTCCAGCAAAAACCTGCCGCCGCTCGGTCTTCATTGAGTGATATCATTAAAGAAGATTAACTACCTCGAAGTGTACTCTGTGATGTTTATTTTTAGGAAAGACCCCGAAAATGGCAGACGGTGGTCGCGCGTTTTTTTGGGTTAATTCCCACCGGGAGGAGTTTTCGATCGCCTCGTTCGAAAGAATCGTCCTGTAGGATGGCGCGTTTCGCGGTTGGTGGCTTTTTAATGTCGGGAGTGTTCATCATCCTTCCATCCATCTCTTTCACAAGAATTAACACTCCCTCTTTCTCTCTCTCTCTCTTTTGGCATATAAACCTTCAAAATCGACTCCGCGTTCCCCCTTACAGTCTTCTTCTCTCTTTCCTCTCATTTTTCTCATCCGCCTAAGGCCAAGTTTCTTCTCCCGTGTCTCACTAAGAAGTTGTCTTTTGTGTGGTTGAGAAGGAAAGCTAAAATGAAAATTTTGCGCAGCGCGTTCCGTTTGTCAATTCTTTCTCTTTTTTATTTCCAAGTCGGCATTTTTCCTTGTTGCATAGCAAATACCTCAGGGGAGACATTTTATTAAACTGGACTGCTTTATAACAGAATCGGAGGAGAATAAGGAAGTTGGTCAAAATTATTTATTCATTTTTTCTTTTAAGAAAGCCAAAAGAGCCTGTGTATGTGAGTTCTGTTGTTATTTTCTTTGTAATGTATCTTATAGCGGTACATTAATCATTTTTTAGCTAAACACGAAAAAAAGATTCGTATCGGCGAAAATTTCCGGTTGCACATCCTTAAGATACTCACAAACAGTTTGATTTATAATATCATATCCGCAATTTCCTGCGTGTAGGTTTACTCTCTGTAGGAGACGAGGCACTTCCATTCAAGGGGTTCTCTGGTCAAGGCTGTGTTTACATATTTTGACAGTTGGTTGGCCTCACAAAATGTTGTTGCAGTGCTTGTAAGGAGTAAGGTCGCTTGTGATTTTCTTCATAATATATTACTCAACAGATATCGAGATTTCGTAATTCGTAACATGAATGAAGTGGAGTTCTTGATTAATGTGATTGTACGCCGGAAAGTAATGATTAATTGTTTGTGTTTTTTAAAGTTAATAAATATTTACTTCAGCTACTTTCTCCGTCACAGCTTGAAGAGTCATAAAAATAATATGTTTGATTCACAAAGATGCAGTTTTAAAAATAATACCTTCCGATTTCACTGCAGGAAAACGATATTTAAAAGATATTTTATTCAGCATTAATTCAGTACACAATTATAGGAGCGAAAGGTAGTGATATTCAAGTTTCAATGGTGCTACCTTATGGAATTCAATAGGATAAAAATATACACTTTAAAATATTATTCCATGAGGGAGATTAACGATACTAAATGATAGTTTAAGTCAATCAAAATTAGAAAGCGTGATGTGTTTTCATTCCCTGTTGCTCGCTTGAAATTACCCCGATTTTCCCTCAGTATTTTCTAGCGTACGACCAATAGCCGACTTCGGCTTTATATAATATTTATCGTTTAATAGTTTCGAAATATAAGAACGTATACTATAAAGAGAATTTAAGTCACTTTAATGTTTTCTGAGCTATGAATACGAGGTCTGTTAAAAAAGTATAGGAAATTTTGAATTTCCGCGGGTTACATTTATTTGATTTTCGATTTTTTTGAGGCGTTATCTTGGTAGTTATGTTTCTCAATTATGCCGGAAAGTTCGGCCATTTTGAATTTTCAGTTAATTGTTGACAGCTGTTTTGACTTGTCTTCGATTTTTGCCTTTTCAAAAAAATGGATCAAAGAATCTATCAAATTTTGTGTGAAAAACGAAATTAAGTGCGCTGACGCTTTCCGAATGTTGACTGTGGTATATGAAGAAGCTACCTGGACTGAAGGAACGTTTATCGGTGGTGCAAGATGTTCTCAGGGGACCGAGAAATTGTGAACTGCGAAGAGCGTGCCGGACACCTGAGCACGTCAACAACAGACGAAAACATTGATGAAGTGAAGGAAATAGTATTGGCCAATCGTCAAATCACCGTTAGAGAAGTAGCTGAGAACCTAAACATATTTATTGGCTCGTGCCATTCGATTTTTATCAATGGCATGGGCATGACACGGGTCACCGCGAAATTCGTACCAAAATTGCTCAGTTTCGACCAAACACAGCAACGCATTAACATTGGTAATGAGGTAATTGAATGACTCACTCCGCGACGACCCAAATTTGCCCCAGATGGCCATAACTGGTGACAAATAATGGGTTTATGGTTATGATGTGGAAACTTAAGCTCAATCATCCCAATGGAAGCTGCAGCACGAGCCAAGACCGAAAAAAGCACGCCAAGTTCGGTCAAATTTGAAAGTTTTGCTTGCAGTTTTCTTCAATTGCAGAGGCGTGGTGCATCATGAGTTCTTGTCACAGGGTAGAACGGCAAATAAGGAATATTAACCGCAAGTTAGGTGCAATTTGCGCGAAGCAATCCGGCACATATTCCCGGATTCGGCGAAGAACAAAAATTGGCTTTTGCACCATGACAACGCCCCTGCTCGCACATCGTTACTTGTGCGCAAATTTTGACTGGAAAAAACGTTGGCACAAGTGTATCATATCTAATGGGGATTACTTTGAAGGGGACAAAATAGATACTCATGAATAAATAAATAATTTTTGAAAAAACCCAGATCCTCTTTAAACAGACCTCGTACTTCTACCATGCTGCATCATACCTACCACAATCGATTTTACCTATGGCCACTTGAGAGTTGAAATCTAAGAAGTTGAGCTCTACACAACAGACCACTTTTGAAACAAAATAAATGTACACCTCATAAAGTCATAGAGGTCGGATAACTCATTGCGATCCCTTATCATTCATCGGAAAAATGACATCTTATATCTATCTGTTCTACACTTCACCTCTCAAATTTTACTGACACGATCTCGCCTACCCTAGAACAATTGGGGCAATGATATTTTTTCAACATCATTGCTAGAGAAATGTCCTTCCAATTTATGCAAGTGATTTAATCTGTAATTTAGCCTTCGTTTCGTGATTGACTTTCCAACCTAGCTCCACTAATAATTTAGGTCTGTTACTCATTTTGTCATAACACTGTTTTATAAATGTGCATAAGCTCCTCTACGCTGCACGCGATCTAATTCGGCGATCAATGCAACTTCATAAGGCTCCCATGTACTATCAGCATATATGAGTACTAAATGAGGCCTAACGAGGAAAAAATCCTAATTTTTATGCATAGAGTTTGTTTTAGAATTTCAGCTGTGCCTATTACGTAGTTCCACCAAACCCCACCTTGACCGTTACAATACTGCTAATAATATGTACGGTAGGACAGCAAAAGAGATATTCAATGTATTAGAATGCATTGACCATCTTTTTAAAAAAAACTTTCACAGTTATCAAGAGCGTCATCAACACATTCCATTAAAAGCAAAATTGGTGTGGAGTTAGTAGGCTAGTAATCAACCGAGTTAGTTTACGCAAAAAACTGAGATATAAATTACTATTTCAATCTCTTTGTGCTTGAGTTTGACTGGTTCGCCATCGCTGAAATACTCGTAAAACAAAATACAAGAGATAATTTGAGCAAGAAAAAAAATGCACCCGGTCGCTTTGCTCATTGGAACGCACTCTGATGTTTATTGAAAATTTGCTCTTCGCCATTATTGAAAGCTTGATTTCTAGAGGCGGTCGTCCAATGGATGAACAGATGCACGATGAAGTGACTTGATCAAGCGTTGATCACGAGGTAACAAAATCGGTAGTAATGAATCATTGTAGTAGTAACCGCTGCCAATTGGGGAGAAGAATGGTGTGGGGATATAATTGGAAACCCTTTGTGACACATTGTTACGCAGAATTTCGTCGCACCCTTACTGTATCGAGAGGCATTGGCGGCAACGTGTATGATTTGAATTTGAAATTTGGTCGACGAGTTTTTAATTGCATTCGGATTTAATTAAACTTCCTCCTCATTGCTTCTATTAACTTTTCTCCCTTCCCCCTCTTATTTCTACTAGCCGCATTTATATCGCTCTCTCGAAGTTTTATAAATTTCGGGAAAAATTCCAACCCGCACAATGGTAGGCGTGAAGGATTTAATCGTATTTCTCGCAGGAAATAACTGTGGACAGAAGTGGAATCCCTGAGAGAAAGAAGGCTTATTCAATTTCATATCTTAAGTTCTTGGAACCAGTAAAAGCCAAGAACGTAGTCTATTCTATACAATTTTGTGTGTACTTAATAGCAACTTTCTTTTTTACTCAATCATTGTTCATGTGTGGTGAATGACCCCTTTTTGTGCTTAAACTTGCTCGAAGGAGAATTTATATAGATGGCAAAAAATGTCATTTTCATTAAAGTTCCTGTATTTTTAATACTCGTTACACTTTATCAAAGGTCATGATGAAATAGCGTCTTCCCGAATTAGTTTCTATTGAAAATTTCATAAAACATTTAAGATTTTACAAGGACTCTTGTGGCAGTGCAAGACTGTGATATACATTTTCGTTCGCTTAACACGACATAAAATCTCAAGAATCGCGAAATGCCACCAAGTTAAATACCCCCAAGAAGGACGCAAAAATATTTGTGGATTATTGGCTCGGAATTACATGTCGTTCTCCCGAAAAAATTACAACACGGACGTAGTTATATAAAAATTGTTACAATGAAATTCGCACAAATGGATATTTCATTCTTAATTTTGCTCGTCGTTATTAAAAGAGCTAGGGCTACACACATTGAAACTTTCTTTGAAAACGCGAATGTGCCATGTGAAATATAATATGGCTGTATGAACAACAAATTTTTTTTTTGATTCCGTAAGCATTTCCTATAAAAATTGAGAATAGCATTGAGAGTGAATTTACCAAAGGAAGTAAAAGTCAACTACTGTTGTGGGGGCAAATTTTCTTGGGTGAGAGAGAGTGGTCTTAAAATACATTTATCGTTTTTCTAATTCAAAAGAAGGGAATGCTTTTCTTTACGATGAATAAATTCGATGAATATGGTACATTGATGATTTTTATATGATTAATGAAGTGTACCGCGTGAAAGAAGGCCTTCAACATTTTTTAAATGGTATTACACATAATGTAAGCTTTTTAAACACTTCTCTATTGCATGAAGGCCACTTTATTTCCATTCGTGCCGTTCTTAATTACAATTTCCTTAGCCCTTTTCTGTTCAAAAAACATTTTCCATCCTTGAACATATTTCACCTTTCTGTCAATTCTCAATGTCTCCTACACCCATTCCTTTTGCCCGCTTGGAATGCTCTTGGTCAACTTGAGCGTTGCATTTGCTCTTTTGTTGTTTGCTTTTCTCCTCCGCTTCTTGTATGTCCCCCTGGTCCATTCTTCTCAATATTCCCAACACCGCAGTCCGCCAATGCAAACTTCGTACCTCTTCCCTCAGGTGCCAAGTTATAAGCAATACTTCTTACGCTGAGTAAAAAAAATATATACATATATATGTATGATATATATATTATACATGTATGTATATAATACATATATATATACATATATATATCTATATATATATATATATATATATATATATATATATATATAAATATATTCATACATTATCATTCACATCCGTTAGACTTTCGCATTAGTTTTATATATATGATTCATGCATATAAAGTAAATTACCACACATTTAATTCGCATCACCTTATGTATGCAAAGGGCTATAAAAACCTCTGCTCGGCCAGCTTCTGTAAAAAAAGAATAGTTGAGACAAGGTGAAGATTGAGCTCACTTTACGAACAAAAAAAAGCTTCTTTGAGGGGTTAAGTATTCAAGATGATGACGAGTATATAGTATAGAGATTCCCTTTGTTCCTTTTTAAATTAGGCCGGAGGTGTATTTGAATTATTTTCTGCAACTTTGTAAAGTTTTAAAGGCGTCCATGCCAGCTGAATACATAACTTTTATTCGCCTATAATTTATGCTCGCGAACATGATACGATTTTCAAAGCATCCGGATGTCCTAAATCATGAATAAAATAAAAACAGGAAAGAATATGCAAGACCAAAGGATGTACCAGCATTGTAGTTTTGCGCAAGGATGTTTTTTTGACAAGTTTTTTGTGGTCGTCCCTCACCTTTACTGAGTATGCCAATTAGAATGCTGTGGAGGCAATAAACTCGGTGGTATTTCGCGGTTCTTGAGACTGTATGCCGTGTTATGCAAACGAAAGTATATTAGGATTGCTGGGCCGTTCAATTACTTTTTAGTTTCTATTCTAATAGAATGAATAGAAAAGATGCATGGAAATACTTGCATAGATGCATGCAAAACCTTGGGATAAAAGCGAATCCTTATGCCAACTTATTATAAAAAAAGAAATGGCGTATCATTCTTTCCGTGTGATTTTATTTATTTAGACAGCTGAAGACCTAGTAATTACTGTATCTTTCATAAGGGCATACTCCCAGTTCCTCGATATAAAAGGAAACCATTTTCTTTATACACGTAATTAAGATCGAATCAGGGCTATTCAAAATTGCAATCATTTGTCTAAATATTTTTATAAGAAGAAATGAGCTTTTTTAGGTGTTATTAACGTCTTGCAGACTCTGTTTAAATGAAATAAAGGCTGGAGAAAAAGTAATCTCTTTATCTTATGAAACTCGAGAACCTTTCATTTAGCCGTCTAATTAGAAAGTATAAATATTGGTCACACAGTATTTACTTTTTTCGGCAAAGTATGCTCATTACGCAACACATATCAATGCTCTATTAAAGGAACACCTTCAGCTATACTTTCATTGATGATTTGATCATCAGCTTTTCTATTTCGATTAGCATGACATATAATAAATATGGCATGGCACGGCACAAACTTGACGTATTTATGCAGCCTCCATATGACCATGTGTAAACATTTGGAGTTTCTAAGTCAATATTTATTTAAAAATAACACGGAAATAACGTATTTTACCATTGTTACTTGATAATTTGAACTTAAAATACTGTAAATACATGAAATTTAATGAAAATGACTTGTACCTGACATCTCGATACAACCTTCTTATTGGTTCTTCTTCCAGCTTTGATTCAAGTGAAATATTAATACAAATAATTCCCTTTGTTCCGTAATAAATCGCGGAACCGAACTATTCGCGTGAGTGAATTGTAATCACATTTTAAGACTGTGACGGAAATACACTTTAAACGTTTTTCAAAGACCGCATATAGACTTCGGTGGACTTCGGTCCTCGGATTGAGGGCACAAAACTATGCAGCGGATATGATATCGCTTTTGTTTCACTTTCCCTGTAGTCCTGAGTGGGAAATATATCCCGGAGGCGGTGCGGAAGGGGCGGCGGTGACAGGCGGGGGAAAAGGTTATGTGCTAGAGGGCGAGGTAGCGTCATCCGATAAGCTTCCCTGTGGGACGGCGGTAGGAATGAGTAACTCCTGGATACATCATCATCTTCTCACGGGGTGTAACTTGCCACTCACCAGTGGGACGTGGGTGAGTCACTCCGGAGGGAGAGGACTGAGAAGCAAACAAACTGTTGAAGAGATATTGCGAACGGTGTCGACGCCTTAAATCGATCACGCATGAGGAGACGACAAGAGAGGATGGGTAGGACATCAGGTCAAAACGTACCGTTGGGAGGACTAGCATAAAATTTGTCTCCGGAGTGTGAAAGGTGTAAACATGACCTCGTCCCCTTAAGAATTAAAATATACAAAGCACAATTGCCACTCACGGAGACAATTAATCGCTGTTAAAATGCACTTTTAACATTGGTGTCACAATTTTCTTACCAGTACAACACCACCTTATATTTGATATAATAGTATGATGCCAGTCATTTTTATGTATTAATTTGTTTCGTAGTGAAGTACGTATTTACAGTAATATTTTTATCAATTTCAGAGAATGAACATATATATACATATATATGTATATGTATATATATATTATATATAATATATATATATAATATATTATATATATATATATATATATATATATATATATATATATACATATACATATATATACACATACGCATATACTACCTTGATCAAAAAGTTCCCGGAATAACCACCGTGTGGCGCTCCCATCGTTCCGATTTGAGTTCTGTTTTTTTTGTTAAATTGGTACATCTGTTGTTGATATTCCCTTTAAATCTTAGTGTCATAACTTGACATTTGCAAAAGTTACGGTCGGTTGTCGGTATGTCCATCAGTGCTTCCTGCGATTTTTCCATTACTTCCTCTCGGCTGCTAAAACGCGTTCCCCGTAATGGTTTTTTAACTCGATTGAACAGAAAGAAGTCACAGGGAGCCAAATCAGGTGAATTCGGTGGCTGTTGGATGGTATTTGTTGCATTTTTCGTCAAAAAATTACGAATAATGATAGCACTGTGCGACGGTGCGTTATCATGGTGCAAAATCCACGAGTTTTCTGCCCACATTTCTGGTCTCTTTCGGCGAATTGCTTCACGCAAACGTCTCATAACGCCCAAATAATACTCTTTGTTTACTGTCTGGCCTTCTGGCAAAAATTCATGATGCACTACACCGTTGTAATCCATGAAAACCGTCAGCATTGCCTTCTTTTTTGACTGAAAACGACGTGGTTTTTTTGGTCTCGGCTCATTTGGTGAACGCCATTCACTTGCCTGATGTCTGGATTGCGTGTCGTACTCATAAACCCACGTCTCGTCTCCAGTAATGATCCTTTTGATGAATGTGGGATCGGATTCAGCCTCGCAAATCATGTCTTTTGCGACGTCAACACGGTCTCTTTTTTGCATGAAATTGAGGTCTTTTGGAACCAACTTTGCTGCTACACGACGGAAACCCAAATCATTAACCACAATGTCTTGGGCGGATCCATAGGCAATGTTCAAGTCCTCCGCTATTTCTCTGATGGTTAATTTGCGGTTATTGACCAACATTTCTTTTACTTTATCAATTTTTTCACCGACTTTCGATGTCGATGGTCTGCCACTGCGTTCATCATCTTCGATTGACTCACGACCACTTCTGAACCGCTCGTGCCACTGGTAAACGACCGTTTTTTTTAGAGAATCGTTGCCGAAACACTTTTCCAACATTTCCAACGTCCGTGCGCCACTAAATCCGTTTTTTACGCAAAATTTAATACAAGTTCGTTGTTGCAAAGTTAAATCCATTCCATTGCAATTGTAAAAAATCGCCAACACACACAGAGATAGATGTACTCTTGGCTACGTAACTTTTGCAAATGTCAAGTTATGACACTAAGATTTAAAGGGAATATCAACAACAGATGTACCAATTTAACAAAAAAAACAGAACTCAAATCGGAACGATGGGAGCGCCACACGGTGGTTATTCCGGGAACTTTTTGATCAAGGTAGTATATTTACATACACATTTTTGCCCTCAAGTATGTGGGTAAAAATGACTCCTAATAAAGGCAGCCAATTTCCCTTAAATCGCTGCAATCTCACCTACCGATACAATGCGTCACTAAAATCATTTTCTCTATGCTATCGATAAGCTCAATTGATGGAATCAGTGATCGATCAAATTTGAACGATTCGAATTCATCCACATATTTGAATTTGTTCAGCTAATTTTAGTCCTTCCAGCGTTCACCATTGCCTGATATCAAAATATCATGTACTACGGATATTCTAGAATAAACCCCTCAATCCATAGACTGGCTTCAAAGCTTGGTCAAGGATCAATTTAACTGATGACTTGGAGATGGAAATAAGATACACTAACCTTTAAATAGGGATCTTATTTTGTCGAAGTGCAATCCTAGGTTTATGAGTTGAATTTTTAGAGAGAAAGCAGAGTGCTCTTCTCATCAAAAACGTTGTGCGCCTAAAAATACTTGTGCATGTGGAGAATTGCACAATGCTCATAAATTTAGAACAGATTTTGGTTTGCCATGAAATATCAAAAAATGTACAGCACGAAGGTTTTGGAATAAAAGAAAAGTTAAATAAAAGACATTAGAGATAAAATAGATGGAAGTTCAAATTGAGCATATCAGAACAGGTCAAATACTTCGGTTTAATGCTGACATCAAACATATCATCCGGTGCACACCTTAAAAGAATATTTGAGTCAATCTTATAAAAGCTTGGATTTCTGTCAGCGTATTGTAGGATAATGTAATGAAATGGTTAGAGGTGTTGTTTTACTTGATTAAGCCACATTTAGAATGCGTGGTAAGTATCTGGGATCCATGGGAGAAAATGCTAACCAAGGGATTGGATATGACCCAGAGAAAATTCTCGAGATTAGTAAACTATTGCTATAAGAAGAGAGTGAGCGTGACAGATATGCTGGAGGATTTAGCTTGAGAGCTTCTTGCTTCTCGAGCACTGCAGAAATCATTAAAAATCAAGCTCAAGCGTCCAAATATTTTGATTTAATACACCAATTAATAAGAGTATATATATATATATATATATATATATATATATATATATATATATATATATATATATATATATATATGTATGTATGTGTGTGTGTGTGTGTGTGTGTGTTGGGTGGGTCGCGGTAGTCCAGGAGGTAGAGCGTTGGACTCCTGACCGGAGGGGCCCGGATTCAATTCCCGGACAAGGCACTCAGGGATCCACTCAAGCTATGTGATTATTCGGGTACCAGGTCTTCCTTGGAAACCATAACCGGCACAGGGAAAGGAACTGGCCCCCCTACCCTAATGTATGAATTTCACATGCCGTCGGGCTTATTGCTGGGTGAACTCTACCATCACCTATCAAACCGACCTTCGGGTTGATTACTGTGTTAATAGTTTATATATTTATATACAGCACACAGAATGTATTTTGGCTTGTGCATTTAATTTACGGCATGAACAAATATTTCTCCATGCATGCCCTAACATCACCCTCCACTCGCCTTTGTGGTAACTTGCGGAGTATTGTTTGAGTGTAGATGTAGATAAATTAATTCAGTTAAATATGCTCATTTCATGCGTAAGTGTAAAGTAAAACCTTCTTGTTTCATAATCAGAATAGAAGTGTCTGCTTCAAATCCAGAAAGTAAGAATAAAACGTATTTTTCAATGAATATGAAATGGATTTCTTACGCGCCATTAGGTAATTATTTAATTAATTCATACTGCTTCATTGTTGGTGAATAAATAAAGTGGAAATATTATTATTCAAATGATTTGCATATGAAAATTGATATTTCTTTCCAACGTGTATCATTTTTTGACCTAGTTTTTAAATTAAAATGCTCCACCTAAGGAATCATCTTCATTCATCTTTTGTGTAATTTCTCACATTTCAGAGTCATGATGGATTCACTCAACAAATATATAACCTTTGAAGAAATACTATTTGAAAATTAACAAAGACAGAATAGTATTCCAAATCAACATTACTTTTCTAGTGAAAAAACAATATTTTGCTTTTTGATAAAAATTAAAAAAAAATGTTAACGAAAAGTTATTTGATGAAATCATTTCCACAAGAAATATTCCAATTTTTTCTTCCTTGCAGTCTGTGATATTTCACGACACAAAAGATTCAGTCAACGCAGAACTTAACTGTTGCCGCTGAGTTAGTACTCTTGGCAATTAACAAGGGTGTTGAGTTCTATTTGAAACCAACCTTTCTTCCAATTAAACACAATTTGGGGCTGTTGCGTCAGAAAAAATCCACGCAAACGTATATTCTCCAGCTTTGAAGAACATAAAGAGTAATGCATTTTTTGACCTCCGAAATCTTTGCTCTACACCTGGCTTTTCCCTGCAGAGGAAGTGCCTTTGCGCAAGGATACTATCCGTCAATGTCATTATTTCCGTATTAGAGGTGCTTGAGTACTCAAAAGCATTAAGGCAAGGTTTAGTAATCCTCTTAAATATTCCCTCTTATGCCTTGTGCTGAAACACGTGGAGAGTGAAATAGTTCAGAAAGAAATAGTCCTTTTAAAACAAGCAAAAGTGTTCCGATTCACTGGATTTTATCTTACACATATATTCATTTCAACAGTCTCAAGCTTTGATTGTGAGGGCATATTTCATTTCGTTTGATAATTGAGTGTGTTATGCGGAATAATGATGAAAAAAGATGCTTAGACAGCATTGCGTTGGCTGCTATCTCTGGAAAACCTCGGAAAACATTACAACGCTGAAGCCATCCGATTGAAACGGTTTGGTTTTTGGACAGTAAAGTCATAAGGGAGGAAGACAAAGGAGTTCATCATGCTGTGATCTGTGAAATTGTGGAGAAGAAAGATGACCTGACTTGATACTAGTATGCATGAAAAAGAGGAAGGGAAGATAAAAACTATACTATCAGGATTTAAACTAAGATCTGCAGTAAATGTAGGAAGCATGAATTTCAAGTAAAACTATTGAAATTTACTAAATAGCAATACTCTTCAAATAGTATTTAGGTGACAAGATCACTAGCAATGGAACACGTAAGTAGAATTTAGTTAGTTAATAATGGCAAAGAAGGCTTTCTATCAAAAGAAGCGTGACTTCTTGTGGCAAATTGGACTAGATTAGACATATGAGAGAAATTCTTTCTAAGTAATATATAAAGACTACTTTTCTAAGGCTGTGAGACGTGGGCTATCAGAGAAGCCGAGAACAGAAGGTTTGAGGCGATGGGAATGTTTTGCTAAAGTAGAATGATAAAAAGAAAGTTGATAGACTTAGTACTTATAAGTACATTGAAGAGTCTAGCGAGAAGTTTATGTAGGATATTTGTCATTTTATGATGAGATTATCAGGGGACAAACTCTTTGGATTGTTGCTACAAACCAGTCCTCGGTTTGATAACCCTTGAGGATTATAATATTGAAATATACCCTTAGTCTTTCATTAATATACGGTTGACGACTGATGACTGACAAATGACAAGTTGACAAAATTGAAGAAAGTGTTATAACTAAGAAAGAATTCAGGGGAACCATATTCATAAAAATTAGTGGGGAACTTGGACTATTATAAATAATATTTGTTTCTGAAATTCAACAGCATAAGTGCTTTGAGTGAAAATTTTATGAAATATTATGCTGTTTAATGAAGATATCATTGTTAAAAATCATTATGGTGAGAGCAATAGCAGTGTCCCTGGCAAACAAAACAGATGAGTCTAGAATCCAGGGGGTGACTTAACGACTCCATATCGCTGGCGTTAGTTAACGTTTGTACATTTTTGGTGAGTTTATTTATTCAAATTTGGGGTGCACACTTTTATTTACCTTACACTGGAGAAACAACAAATTGAGACTAATTGATTTTTTAAAAAGGAAATGTAAATTCAATAATGGAAGAATCAATAAAGCAGAGCTTCGGGTAAGGTTTTTGTTCACGTCCCGAAATATGAGAGAGAGAACTCTATACATTTACCCTATTTTAATGCAACATTGTTTACTATGAAACATATTTGCGTGCTAAGATTGATTTAAAGACAAGGAGTTACCGATGTACATTTTAATAAAATAATTTTTTTATAACTCCAATAAAGTATAAAAATTTCTATAAAATATTTCAGACACATCTTAGCAGGTTAAATGTGTATTCTACCTTATACCAAAAACATTATATGAATGCTCCCAATTTTCTTTAATAATAAAATAATGCTAATGGAATTGTTAGCTACGCACCGAATGAATCAGCAATGATGGAAATGCCTCTTTTACATTTATGATAGCAGAGCCCCTATATTGAGCGAACATGTAAGCATTTCCGTGCAAGCAGTTATTCACAGCTGTTGACATAACTTTAACGTTTCTTAGTTCAGAATTGAATTTTTTTCTGTTTATTAGTCGTGTATTAAATCATAATTTTCATGTGATGTAGCAAATCGATGATGATGCATTACAACGAAATGGATTGGAGGGTTTGGAATATTTTCAATCAGTGAACATTTTTGTTTATTATATCAAGAAAATCTGCTTATTCCTATGTATTTCTAGCTGGTAATTTTCGATAAACAATAATAACGCTAGTTTGTTTGCTCACACGGTAACAATTAATTTTACATATTTTGCAACATCTATTTCTTACTTGAAGTATTGTCGTCTCATCTAAAATGTTTATCGGTGAGGCTTATATTAAAATTTGGAAGGTATTTTCCCCATGCGCTCTACTGCAGTAAATCAAGAGATTAAATCCCTCATGCACGTATCACTGAAAAAACAATATCTGCCACAAGGCTTATTAAAATTCTTGATGAGGACTGTTTCCCAACTACTTAGGTATTTAGTTTTGAAATGGAGAGTACTCAGAGAGTTGGGTACCTGTTGACAAACTTCAATGTTGTTTAAGCGGACATTACCCGCACGGAATGGCTCAGGAACATGCACTGCACGCTTTCGTGAACGATCATTAGAAAATCTTAAGTGGCTGGGCTAACAAGGTGCGCCCAAGCTCTACACAAACATGTCAGTGTGCACCTACAGGGAAGTAATAGAGGTAGTAGCTACAGTTTATAGGATATGCTTAATGGCATTTTAGAAAGAATATTTCTGGCTCAAGGCGTTTATTAGTCCAGGAATATATATATATATATATATATATATATATATATATATATATATATATATATATATATATATATATATATATATATATACTATATATATATAATCATTTTAATGAGTATTATTTCTTTATCTTTGTATTTTAAAATTTTATACTTAAATTAATATTTTACTTTAAATCTCCATTTATTCTTCAGTTCAGAACATGTTTTGTAAAATTGATCATAATGTGTGCTTTTGGAAACTTAAATTTTTTCCGACACACGAGGACTGTCCAGAAGTTATTCAGCCATGCAATGTTTTGAGAAAAATAGATTACTTAAAAAAGTCCTCTCCACCCCATTTGAAGTGTTTTAGGGTAGTTAACTACAGGAGAAGATTTGACTGTAGATGGGGGACGGATAGTCAGTAAAAAAATTATTTTAGACAGCATTTTTTGAGGGAAAAAATATTAGAAGCCGAGGGTGAAAATTTCTAAAAGGAGTTCAGATTGGGTGTGATGTGAAAAGCGAACAATTTTCTAGGTCCAGCTGTAATATTTTCTAAATCGTGGAATACCTATGTCAGTTCATAATTTTGCAGTACATTACATACATATACCCATCCATTGCACCGTTTACGATGGCACAGTGAAGAAACCTGATCTTAAGTTCTCCAGGAGTTCTTATTCAAAATTCTTCTTTGTTTCTATGTATTTGCATAATTATTTTTTCTAAGTCGAATGCTTACTTTTATTTCTCTATGGGAGACATAATCCTCGTTTTTAAGTAAGTCTCTTCTGCTACATTTACTCTTGACCTGCTGTGTCTGCCTCTTTCTCTCTCAAGTCATTACTACTCTATAGGTTAACGCTAATATCCAATTCTTGTCAACAGTAGATGTTTCTCAACCTTACTATTTCATAACCCAATTATTCTTCATCCCATTCCTCTCCTTTTTGCCCCGCAAACACATCTAAATCGCCATGCAGTCAAGAACTTATTTGACTTTTATTCGGCACCCCACGCCATCATCTTGTCCCTTGCGTACCCAAGTTTTACTTCGATGCAAATATTTTGCGTTTTTTTGCTGATATATACCACCGCTTATGCTGCCTCAAATTATGTGATTCTATTCATTAAATCATTCCTTACTCTATTCGACTTCTGATCCGCAGCCTCTTGCTCCAAATGATCTTTTAATGGGACGGTTTTTATTTAGGATCTTGTTTTGTACAGGTGCATCTTCCTCTTTCATTATTGAATATGGATGTAGGATTATGTTTTTTTATCCGAGCAACATGGTAGAAAGGATTCAAAACTTATTCCGTCAGCATTAAATGAACCCTTTACGAGCGCTTCCGTGCTCACCTGCTTCTATTTTTCATGGAAGCACTCCAACAGGGTTCCAGTTTGACGTTGGATGGAAGAGTTTACCTGTCATCAAAGACTAAGTTGGTCAAAGGATTTTCAAAGTCGAGGTTCGTAGTTTGCTCGCCTCTTTAAAGCATGGTCTTCTTTGGAAAAACATATCAGGCATACATGAGCCAGGCCAAGGAAAAACTAGCTAGTATTCGAATTCTTTCAGCAGGAACATTTTTTCGAAGGTCGCGCGTTTATTTTTTCCAGCATCAGTTGCGGGGGGTTGAAAATAAAAGGAAAGATATGACATAAAGTCGACTTCGTACGTGTATCCAGGGACAGACGACTCGGGGAGGGCACCCGCTTTTGAGGTGGCTTTCCGACGTTTCTCTTTATGATTCACGCATAGGTGAATCGGTCCCACTCATTTCCTCCACTTTTCCTTCCCCCCTCGTCATCCTACTTTTTGCGGTTATTTTAGGCGAAACTCACGCACTGGGAAAGACACGCCGAGGGAATCTGCATGTGTGCGTTCTGCGAGAGATGGAGGGAGAGGGATATCCCAAAATTGGCCTGGCAACCCATTGAGAGAGGAAAGGATGGTGATGGGAGGTTGACGAGTAAGGGAAAAGGGAGATGGGAAGACTTTAGTTAGCATGCCTTGAGGTGAGTTGGGGGCTCAAGCGAGGTTTTGAGGGGAAGGAGCGGAAAAAGGAGTAGGAGGGTAGGGGGCAAGGAAATGGAATCTCTTGGGGGTGGGATCGGGGGGAAGGTAGAAATATGGGGGCGTTGGAAGGAGCACCTTCCTCCTCAGGATGGGTCTGGGACGCATTAATCTGAGACTAATATCTCTTGGAAAATACAAGATGAGAGAAGGCTGGAGGATTGAGGAGGCAAGGAAGGACTAGAAGGAGAAAGGAACGGAGTGGTTACGGCACGAAGGTGGAAGGGAAGGGTGAAGTATTAAGAAGGTGCTGAAGGGTCGGGGGTGAGGGGGATATCAGCGAAGGGTTGAGTTGGGTGAGGGGTCAGCTGGAGCAGAGACATATTGCTTTGGGACTAATATCTTTCATAATGGTGTAGGCAATGATATCATATCCTGAACCAGGGAATGACGAAAGGTAAAAGTCGATTAATCACTTCATACGCGTTTTCAAGTTATATTACTATGATATGGCCAAAGAAAATGTGGTATATTTAAAACAAATTAATGTCTGACAATTAAGCTCTTTTATAAAATGATTTTTTCTGCTGAACATCCCGTGTTTTTACGATACTTTTCAATGCTTTCAATGCGTCCGATGATTCAATTTTCGGGCGACGTAATCTACCTGTTCGGAATCGTGTTTCTTAACATGTACAAAGGTAGCCCTGGCATGTATCTTGTCTCCTTGATAATTTTGAACATACATGTTATCTTTTGAAAGTCATTAGCACTGTGTGGGCAATCTCCAAGTTTTGGAATATTTTTTTTAGCTTGAAAGGGGACTGAAAATTTTTGGCATCCATTTTTCATGGGGTATTAGGAGTTACTCAACTAAAATTAATTCCTCCCGTTTCTAAAGAAAAATTTACCTCTCGGATTCGCTAGGGTAAATTTTTAATAGCATGCGGAGTACAGTGGTGCCTAAATTATGAAATGAATATCAGCATTTTTTATTAAAGAATTTAAAGGGATGATGATGAAAAAATGGGGAAGTATGAATATCCATTAGTTGTAATTAGTCTTGTTTAATTTTACAAATTAATATTTGGCATTCAATACACCCTCTATAAATGTACTGTAAAGAGATGTAATGGGTAATAAACTTTATTATTATTTATAAAAATATTAAACGTATAATGAATAATAAAATATTTCAGGCATACCCAGGTAAAGACTAAGTTTGACCTATTTTCGAATCTTTGAAGAATCCTTTCATAAAAAGTCTCTCATTCTTGTCTCTAAAATTTAATAATAAATCATTAAGGTGAAGTGTTTCCATTGATTCTAAGCGTAACGGATATTTTGTTTACCGTCAATTTTAAATAGGGTAAATTATCGCGTTTATTTTTTTTGTCGTTGACGCATGAACGCTGACAATTGTATGCGTCTAAATCATAGGTGTAACATTCACGTTGGAACTGGGATTAATATTTTTACTCTGTATATACTATTGTAATGAATGTAAAAGGTTTATATTATTTCTAGTCTATGCAATAAAATAAAGGGAGTTCAGGAATTCAGGGTGCTCATGAAACATTCTGAATTTATAAACCTTCAGGTTAGGCAATGCAAAAATGAATCCCCAAGAGCTCATAGCTGTTACAAAATCTAAGTGAGCACAATTAGAAAGTTATTCTATGGTTGCGTTGCTGAAGTTTACAATTTACTTAGCTGGCCCAATGAGAACATCAGAGAGAGAAAGAAGCAGTATAAATAAATTTCTGTGACTTGGAATGACGATTTGATTTTGCGAATCAATCATTTGCTCTTACCGAGCTGTTCATTTTATAACTGAGCTTAATTTACACACATATGTCACATTGACTCCAAACACGTATTTTTTCTCGCCATCTATTTCGATATATTTGCGTGATGAAAGTATCCAAAAGTATAACTTATTCCTAATCATCCTTTGCTTTCCATTTAATCAATATGAAATACATCTAAATCTACATAATACCCCGCAAGCCGCCGCAAGGGCGTGTGGCGGGGGGTGATAGGTCACCAACCGTAAAAAGGAACAATACCACATGCGAAACAACAACGTGGAAAATTACACCCACAGCAGCGCAAACACTCATGCAACAATCCCTTCATCCAACACTCATGCAAACACATATACCGCAAACCAACAAAAAACTGCACCCCAGGATGCAGCACGAAAGACATCCTACAACACGCAAGCCAGGACACAACAAGCAAGAATGTGAAACACCACTACCACATGAACATGCACCACAAAACACTCTACCCCCCGAGGAGACTCTAAAAGGCAGGGAATGCGACCCAACGTTGCAGGTAGCAGGAACTTGCCCCCGCGGAGAGGGACGAGGGGTTGAAAGGGAGACTTAAAAACATGAACAGAACACGAATGAGGTCATTCCAAAAGAATGGGTTATTACAACAAAACACACAAGGTTAGTGGAAGAGCATGCAATTAAATATAACTAATTATTTTTTAGACGCTGAGGGTGGCAAAAGAATACCAATATATCAATGCAGTTGATGTTTTTTATATTGATTTGTCTAATTAGTTGGTCAAGGTTGATACTTACAGTCCCTTTTTCCATCTAACCCTTTGACCTTACATACAACGAAGCCCTTAGGAAAATCCACCTAGTTGGGAATCGAACCTGGGAACTCTGGGTTGACAGGCAAGGACGCTACCCCGCTGCCACTAGGGCCGAAAGTATCCCATTTTCAGAGATATTGAACAAATATTATTTGGCAAAACAAATACACACACACATACATGTATATGCATGAATACATACACACAACACATATATATAAACGTTCGTGTGTTTATATAAACATAAATATATAAATATTCATATGTTTATGGATAAAATGTAATTAGGTGAGAGCCATTAAATTCAAAATCGTTTTTGAATATTCAAGAGTCACGCAAAATGACAAAAAAACGGCGACCATCCCGATGCATAAAAAAATGAATGAGATTTTGTCTGTAGAATGAATATTTTAAAAAGTGTTTGAAATGTATGATTAATAAATTGAAAACAGGATCAACTTTTCCAATCCCACAGTCGGTCATCGATCCCAATGTTTCAAGCTGTGGACGCCTTCATTGACTTAGGAAATTTCGCGGTAATTATGACCTCCGTTAATTCAGCTATTACACATTATTGATAATTTTAATGGATGTACTTTTCGTCGATTAATTATAACCATATTGTAAAATTTATATGGACCCAATGTCGTGTCTCTTGTTTCTCCCATGACTTGATCCACCCATTAGTTTGCCGTCACTTTTTCATTGAAAAATTGAAAAGAGGATGCATCAAATGATGAGTCGGGATACATTTACCTATATGATATTCGTACAACTAAAATACAACATTTCAAAAGCAAATAAAAATAATATTTATATAATTCTATCATTTCGAGAAACGGTTATTTTTGAGGTATTCAGTAATAAATTGGTGTGTCAATATGTAAGTTAATACTAATTCAAATTAATCTGATAGATGCAAAAAAATTTTAAAGAGAAAGTTTCTGCATATAGTGCCTACGCACACTAAATGACCTTTGAATACGAGGAAAAACTTGAAATAGCAACGACTAATGTAAAAAAAATGAGCGGTAATACAGTCACCAATTTTACAGTACAGTATACTGTAATTCGCATAGGGCTAAATAGACACCGACATTTTCCATTAAGGAAATGATTAAAGAGACATCGGAAGCACTGGAGGTAGGAATGAAAGTCGGTGGGGAATTCGTTAAATCACTTAGATTCGCTGATGATCAAGTATTAGTTTGTCAGTCAGCCAAGGGGTTGCAAGCATTGCTGAGTGAATTGGAAATTCAGTGCGACAGGTATGGGATGAAAATCAATATTAATAAAACAAAGGTTATGTGATTTTCTAAAAAGAAAAAAGGCCAAGCTAAACATTAAAATAGGAGGGCAAAAAACTACATCAGGTAGAACAGTTTACGTATCTCGGAAGTGTTTTGGACCGACACGGTCAAAGTCGTAGGGGCGTAAGGAGAAGAATTGCGCTTGGCAAAGAGGCTTTCACCAGGAGAAGGGAGTTGTTGACAGGGACGTTGAGTAAGGATATTAAGATAAGACTGGTAAAAACTTTAATTTGGAGCGTAGGTATGTACGGCGTGGAAAAGTGATCACTGAAGCAGGAGGATATAAAGTAAGTGCATAGGTATCGTAGGAGAATCAATATAAATAAAATATCTAAATTGCTGTAGTCTAATATATTAGAGGACGCTGGGGAAACGAGGAAGATGTAAGAAGGGGATCGGCATAACGGACGGACTGAAGAATGAGGAAATGGGAATATTTTAGTGAAGTGGTTTGCGTCAGGTTGTATCTTTTTCACGGATCCGCAAATTATAACGTAACGATCCAAAACTTATCCTTAAGCGATTTTTTAAGGTAATCTACCGGTTAAGGTAGGTTTTTCGATGGACACAACTACCAAACAAATATTTTGTGACTACTAACAAAACACAACCCTAAATTCTACTCTACACCAGGTCCCTCTTCATCTCTGAGTACTTTCTTCCGCCCTTCATCCTGTCCAACATCCCTATCCTGTTCCTTCCCTTTCCTCTTTTGCCCAACATTCTACCCTCTATCACAGTCTTCAACATCCCACTGCCGGTCAACACCCCCTTCATCCACTTTTCCTGCCTCCATAGGATTGCTCCCAACAAACCCCTCTCTTCGCCCACCATACCAAGTACTTCCTCATTTGTTTTCTTCTCTGTCCATTTCACCTTCTCCATTCTTCTCCACACCCACATTTCAAAAGCCTCCAGTCTACGTCTATCCTCCTGCTTCAATTACCACGTTTCCGCGCCGTACATAGCTACGCTCCATATCAAAGTTTTTACGAGTCTTTTCTTAACATCCTTACTCAAAGTCCCCGTCATCAACTCCCTCCTCCTCGTGAAAGCCTCTTTGCCTAGCGCAATTCTTCTCCTTACGTCCGTACTAATTTGACCGTGTTGGTCCAAAACACTACCGAGATACGTAAACTGTTCTACCTGCTCTAGTTTTTGCCCTCCTATTTTAATGTTAAGCTTGGCCTTTTTCTTTCTAGAAAATCGCATAACCTTTGTTTTATTAATGTTGATTCTCATCCCATACCTGTCCAAGAGAGGAATATGTGTATTGAATCGAAGTAGACTTGGATGGTGGAGGAAAAAGTAAAGTAATTAAGTCATTTTCCCTGGCAGCGCAAATCTTCGATGGAATATAGGTATTTAGATGAAAAGCAAACATTGGTGACATATTTTCCAATTACATTTTTTCTTCCCATTTTCAAATTACCCCTGATCCGCCAGCCTTCTATCACTGTTCTATTTTGGGCCGCCGGCATCCGAAAATATTAAGATTGGTTACCACGGTGATTCGAAACACCCAGGAAGATAATATGATTCGATTGTCCCCGGATTTACCGGTGCCTCACTCGACCTGGAAAATTGCGATCTTCGCCACCGCTCTTCCTCATTCCTCTTAACACAACCCCCTTATCACACTGCCACACCCCTCACCCTTAAAACCTCCAGTGAAAGGGAGGGGGAGGGATCTGAGGAATTTCTTCCCAAAGGAATTCCCTCTCTACTTCTTTATCGTTTTTCCGTAACTGCTCCAACGAGAAAACAGATCCCGTACCTTTGAGGCGGGAAGGGATCGGGGATGTTGGGTTGGGAGGGGGTCTTTTTATAGTAGTTTGTGGAGAAGGGGTAGAAGTAGGTAAAGAAGACGCGTTGTGGCAAGTTTCCCTTAGGGTAACGACGGATTCGGAGGAAAAGATCGGGAAACGGGGAAAAGGGATGAAAGAAAATTTCCTTAGCCGGGACAGGTTGTCTAGCCTCACTTTCGTTAGAATCGGTGATGGTTTTCGAAGTTCAAAGTGGGGTGGGTTGAGGTGAGGTAGATAGAGCTAATAAAGTAGCGATCTGTGGAGATATGTCGCTGGTCTTTGACCCCAGTCAGCCAACCAAAATGTGTCCCTCAACTTTCCCCTACTTCTCTTCCCCCCCGTCCTCCTTTTCGGTCTTCTCCCCGAACTCAATTCGCGGATTAATTGCATACGAGATTTTGCGGGCTGGCTGCCTCTGCGTTGCGGTGTGGAGAGGTATGAGGCTACTAAATTAAACTGGTCTGTTCGGTGATTGAACAGATTGGGTAGGGAAATCTTTCGCACCGCCAACTTTGGGATTCCGTGAACGAATCTCAACTCCTTTGCAGTCCCTCAGTTTGCCTCCTGACACTTACTACTTAATGAACCCTGAACGAATTTTAAGCTCGTAATTTTTTGTTATCTAAATACGTTTGACAGAAGTTTTTGTAACTGCCGATGTTTCAGATAACAAATCGTATTTTACCTGATATGTTCACCGTTTTAAGGCCTTCTTAATTTGTTAATTTACTTCTCCCTTGACCTTTTTTTACCTTATATTGTGTTTTTAACTAATCTATTGTGAAATTCAAATAACTGCCTAGACTCCAAATCACATTGCTTTGACTGGTATCCTGGTCAAGGCGAGTGATTTTTACACTGCACCCTTGTTGCAATGTAAACTAATGTGGCTAATGGAGTATCCAATCCGCCTACTTCTTCTTTACCGCAGATATTTCTCCATATAGTTTTCCTTTACTTTCCTGCTTTTTAAGTGTGTGCAATCCATCTATAGTTCTATTTTGTATTAGAATTACCCATATGGTTCTTTACTATACTGCGCTTCCATGAAAGTACTTCCACGTCTCTTACTTCTTTGTTTATTTAATATTTAGCATTCCCCGGTAACATTACGTTTCAAAAGTTTATTTTAATCGCCAATACACAATTCCAATATTTCATGTCTGTGATCAGTAGAGTATCATGCAAAGAGGTCTGTGCAAAAGTATCACGACTTTTGTGTTTTTCAAAAATTATTTATTTATTCATGAATATATATATATATATATATATATATATATATATATATATATTGTCCCCTTCAAAATAATACCCATTAAATATTATACACTTATGAAAACGTTTTTTACAACCCTCGAAGCACTTCAAAAAATCAATTTTTGTGATCTTGTTCAGCTCCTCCTTTGTTGCAGTCTTTATCTTGTCAATCGTAGCGTAGCGCTGTTGTTTCATGGGCCTCTTCAGTTTCGGGAACAAGAAAAAGTCGCTGGGGGGCAGATCTGGGGAATTAGGTGGCAATACGAGGAAAAATGTGTTGTTTTTGGCCAAAAATTCGCGTACAAGTAACGATGTGTGGGCAGGGGCGTTTTCATGGTGCAAAAGCCAATTTTTGTTCTTTAACTAATCCGGGCGTTTGTGGCGGATTGCTTCGTGCAAATTTCGCACATCGTCGTTCACATTTTCTTGGCCCTCTGAGAACATTTTGTACCACTGATAAATGTTGCTTCGGTCCAAGGTAGCTTCTCCATATGCCACAGACAACATACGGAAAGGATCCGCTTACTTAATTTCGTTTTTCACACAAAATTTGGTAGAGATTCTTTGATCCATTTTTTGGAACAGGCAAAAATCGAAGACAAGCCAAAACGCGTCCATGCAAAACAGCTGTCAACAATTTACTTTTGTCAACTTTTCGGCATAAGTGAAAGACATAAATACCAACATTACACCACAAAAAATCGAAAATCAAATATACGTAACCGCGGAAATTCAAAATTCGCGATACTTTTTGAACAGACCTCAAAATTATTCGTGGCCCTTTTGAACAGACCTCGCATGTATATATATATATATATATATATATATATATATATATATATATATATATATATATATATACACACACACACACAAACACGAGGCATATTCATAAAGTAAGGGTCGTTTTGTCACAGGAAAAAATATAATCACATGAAACACATTTTATTAACACTTTTAGTTAGCTACAAACCTACTTCACTTCCCTCTATAATAGCCGTTCACTTCTAACCATTTTTCGTACCGGTACACCAGCTTCTTTAACCCCTCTGCATAGAACATGCTTGAGACATCGCTGTTCTTGAGTTCCTGTTCGCTGTCGAAAGGCTTTTCACCGAGCCACTGTGTTAAGTGCAAGAAGAGGAATTAGCTGCTAGGTGAAGGGCCAGGACTGTATGGTGGGTGGTCACAGTGCTCCTAACGAAAATCTTGTATTTTATTATTGGCTTTGGTAGCAGTGTTTGGCGGTACCCACCTTGCACACAATATGTGGTATTCGAGACTTTCCGTGACAATATTGTAGACATTAGAGCGTCCAAGTAGAGGAAATTGTTCAGCCAGGCCATTAATCGTCAATCGACGATCACATCGCAGTTTTTTCTCCACTTGTGAAACAATTTGATCGGTCAGAATACTGGGCCTGCCACTTCGTCATGGATATTCATTCCTCGATTTTTAAAATCACGGCACCGTTGTCTAACCTTTCCTTCACTCATAACTGTAGGTCCATAAACTAGGCATAGCTCCCGATCAATTTCAGCAGCCGACAATCCTTCTTCATACAAGAATCGTATGGTAGAACGCACTTCACAGTTGGCGGGATGAACGATTGCCGCGGACATTGTTGTTTGCATGCACGGCCAAGCACACGACTTCTGAAACAAAACAAATGCGGTTATAGGTTCTCAATAAATTAATAGATACCGCTGCAGGAGTAAAACCGTATTCTGTAGCGCCAATATTTAAATATAAGAAAACAACCCTTACTTTATTAATATGCCTAGTATATATGTTGAGAACAGGAAAATTATAGAATATCAAGCGAGAGATGGAAAGGGGAAATATAAATATTTTAGGTCTATGCGAGGTAAGATGGAAGGATACCGGGGATTAGTGGAGTGATGATCATAGAATAATAGACAGCGGCAAGGACGAGAGCAAACGAGGGTTTGCCACAATATTAAATAATCAGGTAGGAAGAAGCGTAGTCAGTATAGACCAGGTAACGGAAAGAATGTTGCTAGTAGAGATAAAAGCAGAACCGACGAACTTGGTCATTGTTCAGGTATACATGCTACCGAGCAACTATACGGAGGAAGAAATCGGTAGGATATGCGATCAGTTAGAGGACATAATCGCCTGTGTTGCTGCAGGGAAACATTTGATAGTGATGCGGTATTGGAATGCGACGGCAGGTGAAAGAAGAGATAGTGATGAGGTCGGGGACTACGGTTCAGGCATGAGGAATGACCGCGGGGAGAAAGCAATTGGGTTCTGCAGGAGAGAGGGGTTAGTTATCACCAACACGGTCAAAGTAGTAGGGACGCAAGGAGAAGAATTGCGCTAGGTAAATAGGAGGAGGGAGTTGATGACAAGGACGTTGAGTAAGGATATTAAGAAAAGACTCGTAAAAACTTTGATATGGAGTGTGGTTATATACGGCGAGGACACGTGGTCATTGAAGCAGGAGGATAGACGTAGACTAGAGGCTTTTGAAATGTGGGTGTGGAGAAGAATGGAGAAGGTGAAATGGACCGAAAGGAAAATGAGGAGGTATTTGGTATGGTGGGCGAAGGGAGGGATTTGTTGGGAGAAATCCTATGGAAGCAGGAAAAATGGATAAAGGGCGTATTGATCGGCAGCGGGATGTAGAAGGCTGTAATAGAAGGGAGAATGCTAGGCCAAGGAGGAAAGGGTAGGAACAGGATAGGGATGTCGGACGGGATGAAGGGAGGAAGGAAGTACTCAGAAATGAAGAGTGACCTGATGTAGAGGATGTGCGTATATACCTGTACATATAGTATGCTCCCATAAGCATACATATATATATATATATATATATTCAATAATAGTGAAACATCTTTTTTGGAGCAAGATTGATACTAGATAGTCCTTACACAACCACAATCACATATACAATATATGCTGAATACAATAATATGATATATACATACATAGACATGCGTACAAATAATCTTCTCACATACTTTTGTCTACTCCTTTCCTTCCATTTAATTTTCATTATTCTCCACATGCAAAATTTCAAAAGACTGAGGGCATAATGTCATACGAAATGATAATCATGACAAGAAAGTGTGGGGGGAAAATACTGACTCGAAGCATTGATAACAAGCAAACCATTAATTGGAAGGTATGTGTGAAACCTGGACATTTTGATGACCATGATTCGATTGTACTGCTCGCACGCTATGGATAGAATTTTAAACCTCTTCCAGAATGTTTTGCGTTTTTACTGTATTGAATTTTCACATCCTTGAAAGTAATAAATTTATTATTATTGCAGAGTGGGTGAGAACTAACCATTTAACGTTCTTACATAAATCATTAAAAAGGTCGCTCCACAAAAGATTTGAAAAAATGATTTCTGAAGTTAATATTTACGCAGTGGTGAACCGACGGGAGCGCGGTCTATTATTTCGTTGAATGACCATCAAACTGGGAGTTTCTTTCGGGAAATAATGGCGTAGATGACATTCAGGTATATTGAATTGTGTTTACCTTAAAAACTCGTTGCTAATACACCAGGAAAAGGTAATGCGAAGAATTTGGCAAAAATTAAGGAAATTTAGCACTAAACGCATAAATCAACCAACATCATAACCATAATAATCATAAAATGTCGTTACATAAATTTCCATGCGTAATTATTATTATTTACGAATGGTTGCTGAAGTAGTCACAAAGTTATGCTATAAAGAGTATGTTAAAGTATGGTTTATGATAATAAAGAAAACTTATATAAACTTGACGCTTCTTTCATGCAACCGTCCATTAATGATATCCGTATATTTTTGACAAAAAACTTGAACTTTGAAAATAAAAATTTAGGCACACAGATCTCTAGGAATTAAAATGAAAATGTTACGAGGAACAAACTACCTTTAGTGCATGTTAAATGTCTTTGCAAGTAGTGCAGGCTGGGGGCTGAGATTATGAGTAGCGAATTTGTTACTATTGATCAGTTGTCAATGTTGTTGCGAATATGTACATTCAGAAATAAATTTATTTACGAGAATTATTACGAGAAACAGTCACACGTTTTCTAGGTAAGGTTTAAATATGTAATCACATCTGACGGCTACGTTTCTGATTATATTTGATTTTAAAATGCTAGTATCCCTGAGTTCCTTGTTTTCAGAGGCGGTGCAAATTTACTTGTAGAATTTGTAAATGGAACTTCCAAGGTGCATCAGCAAAATTTGTATTAATTTAAAACTCCATCTCTGCAAAATACTCTCAAAAATCGTAGTTTGGACAAACTTAAATCTGTCGATTTTCTGTTGAAATTACGAGTACAATTTTCTCCCTATACAACTTATCGATCTTAGCTCTGCGTAATATTTGTTGCAAATGTTTCAGACAATACCCTTTTGAAGTCGCAAAATTTTATTGATTACAATACATTTGCGCTATTAATACGCCTTTGCGGGGATGTCATATTGATATTAGCTTCTGTCTAGATCGTGGAAATAAATACTAACCCATTAAACTAAACTGAAAACTTAATTTGGCTAACTTCTTCCTAATTGCTCTGCTTTTGCATTAATTTTTGTATCCCTGTATAGTTCTACTTTTACGCTTCATTTCTTGAGATTTTGATAATCTGCTAAACCATTATTGATATTGACATGAAAGTTGTTACAATGGGTAGCCAGCTTCAGATTGTCGTAGCATTTCTTTTCCTTATGGTCGAATTTGAACCACTTTAATTTCGAATAGGATTTTCCAGTCTTCAACTTCTCCCAAGATATTTTCTCACCCTGTACTCTCTCCTCTTCCCGCTGTTGGGAACCTGTATTGCATTCTGCCCCGTAAACCTTTGGTGTTTTCAATCCTGGGTTTGAATACCTCCCTATTGTACATCTCTGATTCTTAAACGTTTCTTTGAATCCATCGAAATCGGCGTAAATTGGCTTTTCTATTTTCCAATAGTTTCAATATTTTATGGATTATTCTTCCCTGGTTCATTCGGCATATGAGTTCGAAATGCATAGCTCCTTCCCATCTGATTGCCATGCTCTTGGTTTCCTTACCTGCCATTATAGCCATCAGGCATTTTTCTGCATTAAGTAATGTACAATATTTTCCCCCCACTAATAAAATTTGCCGAGTTAACTTGTATTTGTAGAGTTAACCGATTTTGTGAATTACAACAGGAAAGCCAACATAATAAATGCATTAAAAACTTTATCGTATATGAACGGATCACCTTCATTTCATTTTTAGTTTTAAATAGATTGAGAATGACAGGAAATGCGTAAATGTAGGATCAATCTGGGGGCTATCATGTTATTGAGGAGTATTCTGTGAATGGAAACGAGAGAGGTGGGTGACGAGGAATGACTGACTCAAATACAAATTGAAGATTTAATTCCCTAGGTAATGAACAAGCATGAAATAAATGGGCTTTGCTAGTTTGGCTATGCTGAGAGAATGGATGAGGAATGATTAATCGATTGAAGATAAATATGAGACAAAAAGGTTTATATCGAGAAAGCTGTGGGTGAATGATGTGTGAGAGGCTCTCAAAGGAAAACAGGTTGGGTCTTTGGGACAAACGGAGAGTTTTTGCATGGAATAATTGGTGTGGAAGAGGTCAAATGAGCCTACACGAAGACAGGATACTGAGAATGAACTTTCTGAAAGGCCCAAGGGCTTGAGAGGAACTAAAATCGGGTTCATTCTTTTCATTGTGCTCATCTTGAAAGAGAACTCCTTGAAGCGTATGCGAGTCATATACTTATATATATTGAAAAACTACCCGAAAAATCACATAGGTGGAGCTGCAGGTGCCCAGAATATATATATTTATATATATATATATATATATATATATATATATATGAAAAGCTAAAATAATAAGCTCTCACGGTTGCCAGTCTAGTCTAATTTGCCCAGTGAAAGGCCTTTGTAGATGACTACCTTACAGACGTCATTCCTGCGTAACTTGAAAACGGTACCTAACGAGTCGGGGAAAATTTCATTACCACCCCTGCCATGAACATCCTCCCCAGCCCCAGCCGACAACCTTGCCGGCTGACTTCCCTTTGATTCATCTGTATCATTCTGGTACGGAAACGGAGTAGAACTTGATGGATTTAGCCAACTCTTTGAGTTGATTGCCCCGCTCGACCAAGTCTTTTCACTCCGTTCTTCAAAAGTATATCCATTGCCTTGAAATAACCTGCAATCAACGGTGTTAAATTCCGGAAAATATTTTAATATTTTTCAATTTTGCAGCCATTACTATGAATCTAAAGGTCTCCTTCTTGGGTGATTCAAGTATATATCTATCTGCAATCTTCTGACAAAATGCCAATATAATTACGCGTATCTTTTCACGTCCTAGACTACCGCCAGTTAATGTCACCCAAGGATCATTGTGGCAGCAATTTAGACGAGTCATTTTTTGTTTAAAATTTTCTCTATTTGTAGTGTAAAGTCTAGGTACATTTGTGTTGTATTAGGAAAGGCAGAGAAAGCTATCGGTGGTTAGCCTGTGTTCATTCTTAGCCCACTTTGAAAGGTGGAATGATAACAATACATGAGGATCAGTTCAATTTAGTTCCCCCTTGTTATTTGAAATTAGCAAAAGAAAATGCTGAAGTTAATGAGTTGCTCACGCAGCAATTTTTTGCTCTTCCGTTCTTATGGATGGTAATTGCTCTTATCCTGTTTTCATCGTCCTCTTCGTCGTTTAAAAAAAATCGTCATTGTCGTCAATGCCAACAGAATTGTGAATTGCTGTGATTTTAGTCCCCAAAAGCAATCGATTATTTTTTTTGCTCAGACTATTACGAAACCCTAGAATTTTACCTCATATTTAACCTATATTTTAATGTCCCCATACTCACAGGCATTAAAGTATTTCCTTCAGTGACTTACTGGAGACGATGCGCACTTGAGTATAGCTTGGAACTCGACGTTTCTCCTACGTTACAGTGAGTATCTTCAGGAGAGGGAATAGCATCATGGAATGGCTGCGGTCGCATTAATAATTTTTTGCCTCTTTTTTGTCCTCCTTTTGACTGCCTTATCTACTTGGAATTGGTGTACCCTTAAAATTGCTTTATCAGGACAGTCATAAAATGACCTTGATCGGAACCCTTTGTGGGTCACCCCGGGAATAAATTTATGAGGAGAGGGAAAAACGGACTCCAGCATGATATTACACTTTAGAAATACGTCTAAAATTAAATGGTAGGGCCAACACTATAGTTAAGAATTTGAGAATTTGTTTGGAATCGAGTTTGAATGTGATATGTGATATGAACTGACATTTTTTAAACTTAATTTTAATTTTTAATTTTATTATTAGTTATTTTTTAACTCAAAGTTTTATTTGAATTACTTACTTTATTGAATCTTTTATTGGTTATTCTGGAGAAATGCTTCGGAAATATTGCACGTTCAACCGGAATGTTAATTCATTTGAAATAAAAAGAAATTGGGTCAACGGCAAGTTAATTTTTTTGCAATGCTATTAAACATTTCTTGCTCCAAGGATAGACAAGAACACCCTAATTTATGACCGCAAGGTAAAAAAATTTTAGATTGATAGGCTGCTGCAAGTTTAAATATCGGATTAGTATCGAAGTACTTTTTAACTTAATTATTTAAAAGTTTGATTTTTCATCAAACATATTCAAATAAGTGTTATTCCGATTGGCTACAGACCGGATGGTCCGGGTTCGTTTTAGGGTAACCCCTCAAGGCAACCTCAACTTTGGCCAAGCTGTATGACGTTTTGGGTACCAGAAATTCCTTAAAATCTTTAAATGTAACTTATAATGATTTTTAATCGACAATTTTTTTAGTTCTTTTTGTTCCTCATATCTTACAATACTTCAATCAAAAATACATAAAAATGAAATAATAAATATTTAGTGCATTTAGGCTTCTCATATGAGTGATGTATAGTTAAAAACGACATGAATGTAAATTATAACAAACTCAATTTTTCCGAGAGACATTCCCATTTTACTCTAAAAGCATAATGGATGTTGTGAATACAATAAAATGGTATTATTAATATGATTTAAAATACAATTGAATGGAAAAAAATTCTACACTCAGAAAATAAATGTAGATTTATTGGACCACATTTAATTGAATGGAAGTAACACATTCCAAAAATCAGAAACTTTTGCCAACCGACCCAGAAGCACATTAACGGAAAACCAATCTGTGTTTAAAACTTACCCTACACAATGTAAACCTACAATCCTTTTGAAGCTCACTTTTATTAGCTACCAGATGGGAAAAGTGGGACTATCACACTACCTTCATCAATTTGAAAGAACATCGGCAAAAACTCATCTTACCCCAAAAAATACCAACCAATACCAACCAAAATCTATGAACACGGTAGCATGGCGCAAATACTATTGCCATGCTGCGAAAATTAATATTTTATTTCGTGTAAACTCATTTTGTTCACGCTAATCATTTCGCCAGGACTTCCTCTGTACTTTAATTTTAAATATATATTATTTTCCTTTAATTAAGAGGTTTGCAAACTTTAGACCGCGAATTGAACTCATTATTTTGATTTATTTCCAGTCAGTCCAGCTAAATGATAGCGCCAACGTGCTTTTAAGCTTCTTCAGCTTGGTGAAATCGATACTCCTCCCAGCGAATCGAAAATTAAGCCTAATATTTGCTCGAGGACGCCAATCTGCGAAATTGATTTATTTGTTTGAATTTTCAGCTTTAGTATAACATTTTTAAGCCTACCTTTGCCCCACGGACGTGCTATTACAGTGAGTAGAGCGCTGGAGTAAAGACCGGAAGGCCCAATCTCATTTCCAGGTGAAGCCTCTAGGCAGTCTCAGCTTCACCCAAGCTGTGATTTTTCGAGCAACTGATCGTCCTGAAAAACCATGGACGGAAACAAGGAAAAGTACGCAATACGCTGATGTGTGAATTTCACACGCCGTCAGGCTTACTATTAGGTGAACTCTACCCTCCCATATAAAATCAAACTGCGGGTTTATAACTATTACCTATTTCGATGTTGGTAACTTGAGATTTAAATCACTTTGATTTTAATTATATGAACTCTAGGTGTTTCCCCTATTAAAATATCATATATTTTTTGGCATATCCCCTGCTAAAATTTATAGGGGAGTTCATGCTATTAGTAATCCAATTTTTTATCGCAATGAACTTTTATTAATCATACTCAGCGACTCACGATCATGCGAGAAATACGTGATTCCAATTAGTATTAAAATAAGCGCTATGCAAAGCAATATGCATCTCTTATGCATTATTTTGAACTTTCTCTGACCACTTACTATGTGCATGAAGAGTAAAAGCACCCTGCCCTTGGCCGCCACACGACTCTGGGATGGAATGGCAGGGTATTGGCTAGTTGTGGTTGACGTGTGAAAGTCATGCATCACAGCGGAGGGGACTATAACTCCTTCTCTTACTCCAACTGCGCGTTCTCTGAAAGAATGCCAGTAATTTAAAATAATGCTAGGAATAACAATTTAATGCGCGATTCTATAATTTATTACCAAATAAAAAAAAATTAAACAAGAACCAATGACTTCGACGTCATAACCTATCGATACCACCGTGTGCGGTTGAAATAGCGATTCTTAGGTGCCTAATTGAACTTAGATTGTTAAATAATTGTTTTGAAGCATTTAAAATCAAATTAAATACAAAATGCGTCGCCTTATATGAAATTTTTTGCAGTCAGAAGTTTAAAATCGCAAAGCATAGTAATAATATTATCATGAAATTATTTGTGGTAATTATTTATTGCGATACTGCATGGTTATTACAAAGTTTTTTTATATGCAGCGAGTTTTATCAATGCGTTCATGTGTTCTTACCCTCCCCGCAGTATAAATGCAAATTTTTTTTGACTGTTGAAAGTGAATGCCCGTTAATGGATTTAAATAGAAATTGGCAATATTACGTCAACTCTCCCACGAATTAATTCATTCAATTTGTAGCAAAGCGCCAGTCAGCATTACAGTTGCTCAGTGAAACTTTAAAGTTAGAATTAATCGTCTATGCTACAGTGCCTAAAAAGTTTGAAATTTATCAGCAATGATCTTTTAAATACAGAAAGAGGTACTTACGTATATTTAAGTCATTTATTACAGAGGTTATATCTAATTCTTGAGGTGCATTTTTTATTCATTGGTTCATATTATCTTGATTAAATAAATTTTAAGAAAGGACTAATATTCAAGTTGTGTGATCATTTATCCGATATCACCATAAGTTTCAAGAATTAAAGTCATCGAGAGCAATTCAAGCTCGGAATCAGGATGGAAATTTCCTCTAACACATAATCGATTGAGTGCGCCTAACAAAAAGTTAAATCAAGGTATCATGGCAACCTATTGAAGTAGAGCGGTTGATTCCAGATAATCACACTTTGCATAGGCAAGTCAAGAGAATGACATATTTGTCTGTCGCCGCGTAAAGTAAAATTACCTTAATAATTAAATATCGAATTGTAGAGAGTAGAAGAAAACCAAAATCATCATAAATATTAGATAAGCTGTGCAGCTCATGTGTCATATTGATGCTTTGATTTATTAATTTTAAAATTCAGAATAATTTTAAGTTCCCTATTCTCTATAGAGTTTAGACATGTCTATTTTTTCAGTAGTCATTAATGCCATTAGCTGCTGGATTGCGTTTTGTTAGGAGTCATGAAATATTCATTTGGTAGTTGTGTCCATCCAAAAACCTACCTTAACCTTAGATTACCTTATAATAAAAACAAAATATCTGAAAAATTTCTTGGGGACCACGTATTTCGAGCCGTGAAGGAATAGAACTACGAGCAGGCCAAAAAATGTGAAATTTTCTTGGATATTTCATCATATATTGTTTACATTTTGCACCGCAATAAACGGGATTGAGAGAGGAAAGCAAACATAGTGTTCGTGGAGTGAACATGGTCACGGCCCGTTAGGTTCCGTGGGAAGTGAACAGATGACTTTGTCACCTAAGTAATGCATGTGGTAACTGGTATATAATTTCTATAATGTATAATGCTAGCGGGAGGAATTTGTGGACAAAGATGACGCCACATACATGTTATAAAATAACTGTATTACTTAGTACAGCACTAATTAATTAATTCTCGTGGACGGACCCCCGTTACTCCGGTCGGGGCTCCACTGTGTTGCCTTTCCAGCCGCCTAGGCTTCTAAGGCAGGGCGTCGTCTTCTGCGTTGTCACGGCGTTCTGGCGATCCCTGCTACTGAAGCCTGGGCCTCTTCTTCGCTGGGAGGGCATCTTGGCGATCCATGCTCGCAATGGGGCGCTTATAGCGGTCCCACGTTGAAACCTGGATCTCTCCGAGGCGTCGGATGGTGGCGACGTCTGAATCCGCAGCCCTCTCGAAGAATCTTCGAGACAGCTCCGGAAGAAGGACGTTCAGAGGTTCCATGTTCCCGTCCTGGTGCATCTCTTCCACGCGGGCGTAGCGCCCGCATCCCAAGATGCACCGTAGCGCAGAGTTCTGCACCACTTGGATGAGAGCGAGGGTAGACTTCGGCACTCCTGACCATACCGGCGCTGCGTACGTGATGACAGGCAACACGCACGCTCGGTACAGTCGACGCTTCGTTTCCGAGCTCAGGACCCCCGGACGAATAATCGGCCGAAGCCGGTTAAGCGCCGCGAAGGCCTTCCCTCGGACACGTCGCGCTTGGGCGTTCCAAAGGAGTTTCCGGTCCATCAGCACTCCGAGGTAGAGAACCTCGGATTCCCACGGAAGGGTGACTCCATTCACCGACAGCTCCTCTTCTGTCGGCGCTCCTCTGCCGGTATGGAAGACGATTGCCTTCGTTTTCCCGGCATTGACTGCAAACCGCCAGCGACGATACCACGAAAGTAGCTCGTCGACGACGATCTGCAGCCTCTCCACGGCGAAAGATATTCGCCGGGAGCTGCACAGGAGCGCCGCGTCGTCCGCGTATAGTGACAGGACCTCGTGCCTCCCATGACTCCTGGGAATGTCATGGGAGAAGATGTTGAATAATACTGGCCCGAGAACCGAACCCTGGGGGACACCAGCGGAGATCCGGTGCACCCCAGAGAACGAGTCAGACCAGGAAACGACGAAGGTCCTGTCTCTTAGGTAGGAGCGGATCACCTCGATGATCCACGTCGGGAAGTGGAGTCTCCGCATCTTCAACAGCAGTGCCTGGTGCCAGACGCGGTCAAACGCCTTGCTGACGTCGAAAAATGCGCCTGCCACCGACATCTTCCTGTTGAAGGCGTCCGTGATGAAGTCCGTGGTTCTCACCAGCTGATGGACCGTGGAATGCCGCTCGCGGAAGCCGAACTGCTCATACGGGAGGATGTCAGTCTCTCGGACGAAACCTACTATCGGCTCCAGCAGAAGTCTCTCGTACATCTTCCCGAATCCGTCGAGTAGAGAAATGGGCCGGAAGTCTCCGGGTCCCACCTCCGTCCTCGACGTCTTCGGGAGACATATGATCCTCGCTCTCTTCCAAGTGGTCGGGAAATAGGAAATCCTGACGCAGCCGTTGTAGATGCTGGTCAGGTACGCCACCGCTGCATTCGGAAGTTCCCGGATGACGATATTGGGTATATCGTCATTTCCCGGGGCTTTCCTCTTGCGTAAGCAGCGTATCGTGCCCAGAACGTCCTCCTTCCGGAACTGGGGAGCAGCCTTAGCATCTTCAGGGGCAGCATTCACCGCTTCCTCCGACACCGCGATCTCCTCCTCGATGGCCGCCGAATCCGCGTTCCCGGGGTTAGGACTGAAGGTGCCCTCGAGATAGGTCGCAAGCATTTCTGCCTTCGCCCCGGGAGATGTCGCCACCTCATCACCGCAGAATACGATGGGGTCCAGTCGCTGGCTTCCTCGCAGCTTCCTGCAGATCTTCCAGATCTCTTCCATGTCCTCCGCGCCATCCTCCCGCAAGAGATCTTCCCGTAGGTGCGCCTCCCAGTTGTCCGAGCGGACTTCCCGGTCAAGCGCATGTAGCTGCTGCCGAAGGTCGTCGGTCCTGTACCGCTGCCAGCGCCTGCGGATGTTATTCCGGCGCGTGATGAGTCCGCGAACCGGGGGAGGAAGCAATATTTTAATATTTTCCAGGCCACCTCAGTGATATGACCAGCCAGCTTTGATGATTGCACATCCTAATAGTACCTTTGAATGAAACAGCTAATTCAATTAGTTGATATTAAACTCTCATATACTTATTTCTGAACAGGAATTACTCTCAAACTTTAAGTAATTCGACAAGAATTGCCCTTCGTTCCAGTTTTAATGAAAATCTTTTTAACGGCAACGCCATCTCTGAACCAGAGGAGTGCGCATCCACCTAATGGTCGTTTGTTAGTCGTTACGTTATTTAGGCGATGGATGGAATACTGTTGATTTCTGAATACTGAATTGGATTTCCGATACCCTTCATTGAATGATGATCCAAACGTACCGCGATATCTTCAGCTATCACGAAGAATTTGCACCGAGCCGTAGGAATCAGGTCCGTAAACGGCGTTCCTAGGGAAGTTCGTGCTATCTATATTTGCGTCAGAACAGTACCCCGCAGCCCATCACAAAGGTGCGTGGGTGTTAGAGCACCAACCATATATGCATAATAATTAGCCTATTCACACACTTGAATATATGTTAGCTCATATACAACTCTCATGCATATAACTACCTATAACTATCATGTAATATGCGATGTGATAGGACAATTATCAAATTCTGGCATTCAAGTTAATTCAGTTTTTTGGACTCTTGGGTTCGATTTTGATATGATTTTGATATCTTGCAATGGTAAAGAAAGTACTTTAAACTCTCAATGATGGTGTATATCTCTATTATTTCTATGACGATTCTAATCTCACTGAATTGGCTGTATCTATAAAATATCATTTTCCCAGAGACTATAAGGGAACAGAATAACTTTGTCCGACCGCGCTAGGTGGGAAAAGTATTCTGGGTCAAAAGTAGTCTGGTGTTATCACCTTTTACCGCACACCCACCTGCGGTGGCTTGGAGGGTACTATATTTAAATATAAAAAATATAAATTAATTAAAATCTAGCAAAATGATATGGTGCCATAATGATGTCTCAGGGTCGCCCTAAAACTCAGGTGTCCTGTATCTTTCTTAAGGTATAGTCTTATCTACTCTCTTTGATTTAAAAGACTCACTACTAGATTTATCCATCAACTCCGTGAGGCTTACTATCTTGAATTTATGTTTTTAATTTATTAGTAATCTTAGAGCCACCGCCAGGGTGTGTGGAAGGGGGTGATTACTCTTAATCTATTGACCAATCTCGTAGCAATTTTTAGTAAACATAAAGGATTTTCTCTGAACCTTTTTCAATTCCTGAAGTAACGTTCTCTCATGAATCCCAGGTTATTCCCGCCCGCATATTCAAATGTGATCAATCTTAAACAAAGAAAAACATCTCTCCTATCTTCTCATAACATCTTCATACAACCCATGTAATGTAGCCTAGCTTCTTTAATTCTGATCGGCGTATTCTTCCGCTTAGCGTATTCCATGAAGATTTAATTTCACTGTAGCAATGAAATAATTGACCTGTTCTACAATGAGCCCGGCCCCAATTATTTTATAATTGAATCCCGAGTATCTTTTCTTACTACCAAAATTTCAATGCAGTGTATTTTCTTATGTTACGAGCGTTGCCTTTTATATTTTGAGCCTTGACAACACTAAGTGCTTTAGGTGCCATCTGGCGTTTCCATCTAAAAGTTTGACCTTTTTAATGCTAACTTTTTAAGAAAATTTTGTCGTTTAATTATAATTAATGTTGTTTACAGTGACTCAATAAGATATTGCCAGAACATTTAGCTGTGAGAAACATTTGTTCTTGTTGTATTCCGCATAATTTGACAGGAGCTGAAATAGATGCTCGTGCCAATTGGTGAAAAGAAATGCTTAACAAATACAGTTGTGGTGCATGAAAAGCTGTGTATGACATCTACACAGGTGAAGAATCTTGGATCTATGCGTATGAGTCCGAAACAAAATAGTAATCCACTATATGGTTGGTTATTCCAAGACGAGCCAAATCCGACTAAAGTGATTCGTGCACGAAGCACATTGAAGATAATGATCGTCTGTTTCTTGAGGATAACTAAGAATGTGGCAACCATACCGTTAGTGCAATGTAGAACCGTAAATTATGAATAGTACACGAGAATATGTTTGCAAGAAGTGCATGTTGAAATACGGAAAAAGAAGCGGCAATGAAGGATCATTGTTCATCATGACAATTCAAGCTCTCACAGGTCGGCTGGAACAACTGCCTATTTGACTGGTCAAAACTTCGAATTGATGGGTCATCCTCCGTACAGACCTGATTTAGAACCAAATGATTTCTTTTTATTTCCGTTTTATCAAGAAAAAGTTGCGTGGACAACGTTTTTCGGCGCCTGAAGAAGCCGTTGATGCGTTCAAAAACGATATTTTGGAAATACCTCAATCGGAGTGAAAAAAGTGTTACGAAAATTGGTTCAAATGTATGCAAAAGGGCATTTGTTATCACAGAGAATACTTCAAAAAACAATAAAGCCATTTTAAACAATAAATTATTGCCTTTTCATTATTAGGCTCAAAATATAAATAGCAACCCTCGTAGTCACAAAAAAACCGAAAATTACAATATAGATGATGGTTATACGCTAGCCAATAGCTGGAAGTGAGTATTCAGAATTGACAACCAGACACCCAGTTCAACCAAACAAAGCCATTCTAGCGCTCTCATTTCCTTGCATAAGACGGCGAAAATCGACTTATCGCCATTTATTACTGGGAGACTCCAGCAGTATGGCCGGAGAAACTGTTGTTACCAATAAACATTCTAACGTGGAGAAACGTCCAGAAGCCGTTGACATTCTCATAGCTTTTCATTATTCAGAATGTCGAAATACCTTCAAGATAATATGACACTAAATCGGTTGCTTGAATTTTTAACGGGGTTCATTTTCTTATTAATATCTGATCCCTTGAAATAAATCCGTCCGATACTATCTGATACATATTAAGTGACATATTGTATGTACCTTTAGCACTGACCGCACTTCATTTAAAACCAAATTATTTCCAAAAGAGAATTCTAGAGACACTTTTTTGGATATACACGCTGGCCTTCACTTTAATCTAAAAAAAAACCAGCAGTGCTCGAATATCCAACCCACTACACACCTGGCGGCCTAAGATGTGCAGTGAATACCAGAACGGCTCAGAGGATTCCTGCATGATCACCAGCTAAAGTTTAACGAAGGACACCCCAATATCCCTGCACAAATGACGCAACCTCTGATTTATGCTTTCCACTCGGTTTCAATACCGAGGTCCACGATTAATCCTCGGGACAACGGGCCAGCGTTACATCTTCCCCCTCGATGCCGCCGGACCGCTTCACCTCAGAATTCAATACCGATACCACTATTAAGATTAATATGTGATGCTAACATATTACTAGTACTAAAATATCAGCCTTTTTATGCATCGAAAATCCTTTCCTGTCACAAGTATGTGTATCTATCTTATCTATTTAACTACATGATACATTGCAAACTTCCGCTAGGATTTTTAGTAGGGATTGGTTTCTCACAAGACTACTTCTGCTTCAAATACTTTTCCGCCGATCGCAGTCGGATTATTTTGGCCTGATCCCATATCCTTCGTGGTAAAAATGATATCTTTAATCTATATTTACTTATTATCTCTAATATTCTTTATATGATCTCTCCTACCGTAGTACGATAGGGTTAATAATGTACTGTCTACATCATCTCTAAATAGACCTCGTTCTAATTAATGCAAGAGATTTAATCTGTAACTTGACCTTCGTTCTGTGAGTGATTCCCAACCTAGTTTCTCTAATAATTTATTGATACGCTACACAGTTTACCACAACAATGGCCATAATATCCTGAAGAGAGATTGTTTGCAATTAAATCAATTTGAAGTCTGGAGAGAAGGTTTTCACTTCTGGGCGTTTATTGAACGTTGAATGCTTTCTCATAAGAGGCTGAAAGATGCGGTATTGGCTTAATTGCTCTGTTCTGAATGCCCGTGTCTTAAACCGACCGCGGTATCTTGATTAAAGAGTATCGTTTGGATAGTTGTGGGTGGATCTTCGGTTCCGCCTTGAAGACACGGCACCCTTCTTGTCCCTACGTTTCCTTCCGCACCATTTAATCTCGCCTGATTCCACTTCATCCCTACCTCATCCTCCTCTCTCCAACCGCTTTCCCCTTCCAAGTCCTTCCGTCTCCAACTCGAATCCCAACTGGCTTCCTCCCATTACGCTCTCCGACCTGGGACCATCATCCCTTGCTATCTCTTCTGAACCGTTGGATTTATGCGCGCATATCCAGACGGTCTTCATCCCCACCCTCCACACGTGAGGTCCTTCAACCCTCTCTTAAGCTTATAGGGGGTGGGCCTGCGTTGGTTCATCACTTTCCCTCTATCTCTCCCTTAACGCATAACGTCTGCAGCTCCGAGGTCGCGGAGTTTACTGCATTTACCCCGGAATACACGTTTATGTTGGCGTGGACGATGCTGCTCTCTCCACCAAGTTGGTGTAAGATATCCCAAATTGGTGTTCCTTCTCCCGCCTCATCTTTAGTCTCCACCTCGGCAAGGTAGATTTTCGTCTTGCTTTCATTACGTGTGCGAGATACGGGTGGTTATAATTGCATTCACCTTGCGTTCGTGCGTGCTTGGTATGCTTAAGTATATAATAAGAGTTACGCGTTACTCAGGTGCAATATGAAACCTCACGATTGATCGCCTTATCTATCCGGAAAAGGTTATTTGTTTTTTTGGTACCTCAGGGCGTATTTGACGACGTGATCATTTCTGCGAGAAGGCCATAGTGGAATAAAATGGTCATCGCATTTTATGCCAACGGCAGTGTTTTTTCTTGGATTATCACAACCATTTCCATGTATTCCTCGTTAACTACCACATTTTTCAGCAGCAGGATGATCATTAATTAAATATTTAGGCAGAAATGAAATCTTAATTAAAATAATGTCATTAATGAGGCCGGTATCGTCCAATTGAAAGACGATTTTTTCAAAAGCTATCATTTTTTGTTAAAAAAATTATTTGTTCAAAATCTGTTTGTTTGAAATACTTAATTTTTTCGTTCCAATGAATTTTAATATGTCCACAATTGCACTTATCTCTTTGTAATATGAACATGTGGGAAATTATGTGATTATATTTAAGTTTCCAATTTAACCGAATTCTACTTTGCTTCTTCAAAATCTTGAAAGCATTTGCGGTATTACGGTATTTGAGTTTCCTGGTATCAAATATTATTTTCAAATAAATAGTAATCAATGGGTATTATGTGAATATGCTCGATAATTTAAGAGTTAACCAAGTTAAACAGTTTTACGTCTTTTTTTGGACCGATTTGCGTCGCGGTTTTTTTTGTTTACCAGGCAATTTTTATCAATCTTACTAACTGGGTTCTCTTAAGAAATATTATGGCAACAATCAACACACGATTGACGTTGGACCTTTATTATCTTAGAGAATGAATAATTAAAATTATAAATTAGGGGAAACTATTACCATCTCTGAATTTTTATTGGACGTATTTGTCTATTGACCCATTATTCAATATGTTGGCAAAAGTGTGAATAGATAATGATATGACTCATTACGATGTTTAGTCTGTCTCCTTATCTCACGTTTTCATTTTTAACTCTCTATTATATTCACTGCTCAACGCTCCCAAGTTGAATTTGTCGCTGTCGCTGAATGTTTTCTTCATAAAAATATTTCTCTTAGAAAAGAGAAGGGTTTTTTAATTTGTAAGAAGCATTGTGCCCTTTATGTGTAGAAATATGCTCTCAGCCCATTATAGACCACATTTAAAAAAAGTAAAGCTTTTTATAATGATTTCGTGTGTTTTTGTATATTATAAATGGTGAAATTAATACAGGATTATCTTCAAAACCACCAAGAGTTAATCCAGGACTCTTGAGTATTTCTTGATGCATGGATTGTGTATTTTTGGTATGCGGCAGTGATAAACATATGTTATTATTATTAATAGCGGAAAATTGACCACAAAAATTACACATTTTTGTCTGAAAACATGATCATTTCTTGAATGTTCTCCTTAACCTGAAATGGCTATTCTGACAAGTAGCCGAAGCGGAAAACGCCTTTCTTTTGTACCTACTTTGCAAAGTCCAAAATTTCCTCCGGATATAATTATTTAAAATTTTACTTCTTTGTGTAGATAAATTTTGGACCAAATATTCGGTGCTTGTGCCATTAGGTCCGCGAACGTTACTTCGTTTTCTATTCTATTAATTTTTGAAGAAAGATAAATCATGATCTCCTGAAAGAAATTTCATTGAAAACCAACATTTTAAAAAAAGGTTAATTTTTGTGGTTGCATGCTTGGTGTACTCTCTACCACCCTAAGCTACATCATACCTTGGGCGTGGCTTGAGAGGACATATCAGATGTACTCCGTCCCCGTACTGGAAGTGTACTCTCTCTAAAATGCGACCGTAGAGGTGATTTCTCACTAAAACGCAAACCAAAAATGCATGTACGCAAAATAAAGTAATTGAATGAACAACTGACTGCATCAGAGGACAGGGTAACGAGCATGTATTTCTCGTTAATTAAAAGTCAACCGTTTCGCCATTTCTTTCTTTTCATAATTTAACGAGAGTTTAAACGAGGCTATCCTTGTGAATTGCCGGTGAGACAATGGAAACTAAAAACTCATTTAGGTTCATTAGGCGTAATTATTTTTTTACCATAAATGAGACTTCAAAAAGTTGTTTCCTGGGCCTCAAAAAACCGCAAGAACGTGGAAAGTGTTTAATGGCCCTCGGCGGCCAATTTAATAACCTACACTTCTTTTAAGTTTTCATTTGACTCTTCTCTTTCCTCCTTCCTATTCGTTTACATTCGTAAAGATTTATTGCTCTACGTTAATTTTCACTGCTGACATCAGCTTACCATTCTTTTTTATAAAGCATAATTATTTCACCCTCTTCAATTGCTACCAATGCTTATGATATTTTCAAACTCTTTAGGCAGTATAATTTATATACACGACGCAATAGACGGATTTCACCGCCAGCGTCTTCATTAATTGTGTTGAAAGTGCTTTGCGACCGAAGGATAAGAGTTCAGACCTTAATTCTTTTGGTGAATATTTAATACTAGAATTTTTTATAGTATTTAAACTATTTGTTTCACATGATTTGGCAGAGCTTTTAAGCCACCTCTTAAACTACAGGATTGCGACCAGTGAATAGACGTGTGAAATAATTCAGAATTGCATGCGTGACATTGAAGGATGTTTTCATTATGAAGGGCCATAATGTAATTTTCCGAAAATTAATTCCACTGTCATACGCATACATTTCGAGCACCACGACTTATATAATGTCTCACAATTTGCGCTCTTTGAAAAAATAATTATCAGCTCTAAATATTCTCCATAATGGCTGGTGTAAAAGCATCTGCTGTACTTCCTTCCGTTTCGATTTGGCTGTAGATGAAAGTAAATTTTAGAGACTTAGGGATGCCGAAATGCGACTCTGTATCTATGGAAACTAGGATATATTAATAAAATTCGAAGTGTAAACAAAATGTTTCTTCATTGTTCGAACCTCTAAGTATTAAAAGCCACTGATCACGTTCAGTGATTAAAACCATACCATACATCCATACCATGCTGGTCTAAATCTGCATAACATGTAGGTAAGATACTTTAATAGTGCAAATAATCAATTGTAATACAACGATTTCATAGCATAAAAGTCATTCGCCTTGGCGGGGTTTCGAACACGGATCCCTTGATGTTTGCCCGAGTATTTTGGCCTGTTAAACTACCGAAGTGTCCTCTTGCACTTCGAAATTTTGTTCATTCATCCTTAAAAAAGTTATATATTTCGTTTCTTTGAAATAATTTATTGCTGACTAGTGATTAAGAATCAAAGATGGGTTGATGAAATTTGACTTAACTTTTATTATGATGTGGGTTTAGATGAATTCCATTTCGTATCTGGCCCCCTTTGTTTTGACGAAGACCCTGAACTATCGATGTCTTTTGATCGATAAAATACTGAAATTGTGAAACTTTACGGCTCTCCTGCGTTATGTGGTCAATTTTGCATCACTCTCTAGGTGAATACGGAGTTAACCTGGGTTTAGAATCGCTGAGAAAACTTGATCTTTAGAGAAATCCCTTTTTATTTTACATGGTAATCGTGGCTGCGATTTTGAGCATAAGGACATTAATTTTCAAGGCGCAAGGCAGTAAATCGTACGAAAGAAAACTCTCACTGATGACGGGCTAAGAAAACGGTTTGAGTGCTTCCATTAGTTCACGTCACTTCACTGGACGGTGACTATTAATTCTGTCATGGGACCTTTGAATAATTTATACATCTGAAGTTTATTGAAAATGATTTTTTCAAAGAAGAATTGCATAGAATGCAGTCTATCCTTTAGAACTTCACGACGGAAATTTTGAAATAAAGTGATTAATTCGAATTACGCAGTCTTAATTGCACCACATAATTGTTTAAGTAAGGTGATGGAGGATCGCGGTCCATATATATTTCGCACCTTTATTTTAAACACTACTCACTAGAGTTAAAGATGTTAAGGAAGTCAATTCTTGAACTGCACGAATTATTATGAGTCAAGTTAGTTTACTTGTCAATGACGAATAATGAAAAGTAATGTGATATCCGACCATGCGTAGTTAGTATGCAAATATAGTGTGAATAAACAGTAACCAAGCGATCTTAAGAAGCTCTTGGTTATTATATCAAACCTACTCAGACAAACCTAAACAGATTAATAATTTAGTCTGTTTATTTCCAAAATAATTATAAAAATTTTAAAAGAAGACTGAGAAGCTGCCGTTATGTTACTGCAATCACAAATCAAATGAAATTTCGCACAAAATATCAGTTTTTCCTTGAGAATGACATGTGTTTATTAACTATTTATCCATCATTTTTCAGGCTTTGATTTTAGGGATTTTTGATGTCAACTTTTATGGAATATAACCCTCAAAAATCCAGTTTGATCATTGTTTTCTGATAGAGAGCGCTTCGAATTAAATATATAGCATATTTTATCGCAATGGGATGTACGAGATATCTCAATACAACCTCATTACAAAACCTCCATTTCATGAATTGCTACCATTTTATCGGACTGAAAGGGAATTCCTTCTTCATAGATTTTTTAGAAATCCTTGTCCTATCAGCGATTGTAAAGACATATTGCTGGTTTAATAGAAATTATTCTGTAATTTAAAACTTCTATTTTAATATATATTCAGGAATATTCAAGCGGGAAATTGGAAAAATAAAGTTCCAAGGTTAATGGTAAATATTTAGTGATTCCTAGTGTTTGCTCTACTATTGTTTTGCGTATCGTCATGTTTGATAGGTAATGCTTTATTTCCTTAATCACCATGATTCGATTTCGGAATCATAACTCAACCTCCTCAGTCAAGTAAATTTTCACTAAACTCTTCATTTGATAAGACAAAAGGTTGAAAATTAGACTTCAACTGTATGAATGGAGAAAAAAAATGTGGGTAGCATAATTATGGATATTTCCTTTTGACTTGAAATACGATACAAAATTGACTTTAAGAGAGGAAGACCATTTTCACTCTAGCCTTAATTAAAACTCCCCTTAAACCTACAGCAGTCAAGTTTGAAATCAAATTAGAAAAAATATAAATCTAGGCTTGTTTAAGGGAAATATTTCTTAATCAAAAAAACTTTGTTTTGAATTCTTCTCTACCTATGAGATGGACGATTTTGCTTTTACTATATAACTTTAATTTTTTGAACGTTATGTAACTAAAAATGGCATAAAATCTCTGTGCAATTATTATTCTTAAAATTAAAATGTTTAAATAAACTGCTTAAATGGGCTTTAAACTTAAGTTCTTTTTGCATCACCTAGCAACTTCTTTGATACTTATATGTAATCAGTCAATACTTAAAGTTATGAGAGAAACATTGGCATGTCAGCCTGCTCCTATGTTTAAAGAGGGAGGGACTTCAAATAAAACTGACGCCACAGGACGCAAGTCAGGAACGACGCCAGGCTGGCTGGTTAGGGTGAATATGCTATGGAAATGATTTGGAAAATTTTGCGTCATTTTAGTCTGAAGAAAAATATTTTGCCCATCCAATTGTTTTTGAGATAATTTTTTGAGAAATTATTTTTCGGTCTGATTTTCAATTGCACGGCACCAATGTACCTAATTAATTAATGAGAAAAAATTTACTTCTCATAAAAAAACATTGAAATATCACTTATGCTTTTTTGGATGATCTTAATCCCTTAAACCTATATGCATGACCTTAAGTGTCCGGTTACAATACTGCATCAACTGGAGAAAGTTTACATTTTTTTAGATATCAGTTAGTAGAAAAATAAATTCAAAAAACATTTTTTGTTCTATATTAAAAAACATAATTCATAGAAATAAAGAACAAAGCATTAAGGCAAAATTGAATGGTACTCTTTCTATAACTATAACCAAAGCTTGCTTCCGCCAAGAAAACCACGAAACCAAGTCTACTGAATATTAAATGAAAATTTAATTAGCTTTCTGAAGGGTTAGATCATAATTTGAAAACTTACAGAGATGATTTTATAGTTGTTAACGAACTTGAGCACTGACTTAATTAATAGAAAGGGTAGGAATGTTTCATTAAACGCTCCGTCTATTCACAAAGAGAAAATTAAAAACCATCTAATTATTTCTTTTTCTTTCTCCCATCCCTTATTAACAAAATAAAAAAAATCTCGCACCGAAAGAGTATTCCGCCCATCATTATTTTTTTACGGAAAAACATCTCTCAGAACCACAATGTACGTGGAAAAAGACCTGAGTGGATTTGTCGCAAGAGAACGCTTTATCGTGGGGATGCGAAGTGAGCATTTATTTGCGCAATGGATAGATGTGAACGTTTTAGAAGCGATCTACCACTCTTCCACCCTGCCAGTTCCCTTTCGAGTTTGTTTATATTGCGAAGAGGGAGAAATGTGGGCGGACAGATGGGTTGGGGGCCATAAAGAGAGATGTGGGGTAGGTCCTCTTGGTTTCGAAGGTGGTGCGGATGGAAATATTTCCCACGTCACTTGGGGCGGGGTAAGGTGGGAAATGTGCGAAGGGGGAGGGGAAAATTATTCCAGCCCTCCCCTCAAACCCTACGAAAGCCTTCCCCGAGATACAATTCGAATCCATCAGCAAACGGGATGTTTTTCTCCCCCTCACTCGCCCCGCCCCTTCCAAAAACCCTTCCTCGCGCTAATCTCCCCAACGACATGCAAGGCTCCCGTTATTTGCTCGGATGTGTATGCACGCGATACTGGCGGATATCTTCGTCAACACGGAAAACGACTAAAGTTTCGCGCGACGAACACGGGGATTGACTTGACTTTCTTCAGTGGGAGGGATGAGGATGAAAGGACGTTTAGTTGGCGCCGTCTCTAGGCTCTTTTGTTTACCACCAATTCGAGTCCTCAACGTACGAATAGCTCAGTGTTGGACGAGTTCGGGAGTAGCTAGCGCATATCCGTGGTTGAATATTCCCGGATACCGAGTGACTGCGCCCTAATAAATATATTTAGATGTAAAACGCGTTCCCAGCCACAATTCGGTAGGTATAAAAACCATGTTTACATCTATGTTAACTGTTTTCTTACTGCGGTTTGGGCAAAAATAAACATTTACTTAGTAAGAAGATGCATAGCCTTAGGAGGTCACTTGAATTCAATTAGTATTATTTCCTGATCCGGAATATGCAACAAAAACTTAAAATTTAACGTGAACCTTTCAAGTATTTTCACCTCACTGGTTTGCAAAACATGTAGGATTAATGAAATCCTATGAAATACTAGAATAAGTTTTAGAATCAATACATAGAAGTGAAAAACACAGTTTTAATTAATCATCAGATTATATTCCTGCTTTAAAAATATTTAATAATACATATCCGCGGTTTTCGATTACAATACATTCACGCGTAGTTCTATTTTTTACCAAATTAAAAAAATTAGAGATTTTAACTGAACGTCTAAGTAAACCTATTGCCATTCGCTCTCACAATTATTATTATTATTTGGTAGTTTACCATTAAAGGTAACTTTTGGTTGGACACAGACTGACTACTGATACGTTTATTTACCTCGTCTAGGAATGCACAACCTAACACACAACACTACAATAAGCACCACTTTCTAGTCCTCATACACTCTACCTCCTTTCATTCAGTCCCATTCAGTCCATCCAGTTCATTCAGTCCATTTTCCTCCCTCTTCCTCGCTTGCCTAACTTTCTTCCCTCTCTCACAGTGTTCATTATTTCATCGACAATGATATAATTCTACATCAATTATATTATACATTTCTCTCAACAATCCTTTCTTCTTCTCCTCCTGTCCAGCTCCCTTTTTTCTTCCCGAAATTTACGTGAAACGACTATTACTAATTTTAGTCATTAATTTAGATGCCAGCGTTCCTTGGGCGAATTGCACAACATATTTAAACGGATTATAATATTTTTAACACTCAATAAATGCGTGAATAAAATACCCCATCTGGCTCTAAGTAAGCGCGTGGAGCCGCAAGTCTTCAATGGAATGAGAATTATGTCGACAATTGGGAAAAAGGTGTCAGACAAGAGTTATGGGAATCTTTTATTACCATACCATGAACGGCGCGTGATTTTGTAAGGGATGATTCATAAAGCAGGCACTAATTCTCGGCAGTTTTCCCACCGCAGGTTTCCTCTCCATCTACACAGCTGAAACCCATGGATTAACGAAATTTCCCACACGATGCATAAATTGGATGTACGGGACGCGAAATGGAATTATCATTTTTATTTTTAGGATACGTAGCGTCGTCAAGGAACCTTCCCGAACTTCACGGAATCGTCCAGGGTCTTAACGACGCTCTCTTTATGGCCGGCTCAGACGTGAGTCGCGAGTTTCGTCGCTCCCCCCTTCTTCTAATCTCTGCAGCTGCGTCCTCTTCTCCTCATCTATTCTTTCTCATTACTTCTCCATTCCCTTCCGCGCTTATTCTCAACCCCGACAGTGGTGAAGTTCTTCCATCTCCTCTTGCGTCACAGTCAAAGTACTCGAATTTACGTTCCCGTTTCAATGAATCATGGTGTAAGGGTTGAATTGGATATATGAATGCGCCAAAGAGGGATTAATTCGAAACTTGAATTTCAGATTATGTTTTTGAGATGCTACCTGTAATGGCGTAACTGATAAGTTTTTTGAATGAAATATTTGCTTAGTTTTCCGTTTTGATTTTACTATCCAACCCGGTTAGGAATGCAGCATAGTTTTAACAATTCGATATGGATATTGACTAAGTTTGAATAAATGGGATGCAGCTGTATGAGAAATCTCCCCTTTTATACTCGCAATTCTTTCTGTACCGTATTCCTATTACGTACTTAAGGATTTTGAAAAAGCTCATTTGCAATTAATTTCAGTTCGATGACGAAAACTTCTTTCACGAATATTTCGTATTACATGTTGAAAATTGCAAAACCCAGGTTATGCTTTTTTTCGGGGAAGAGAAAGGCTAAGTTAAAATGGGTGCTCATAAACTTGTGCAGGTGTAACAGTTTAGGCACATCGTAAATGTCTTGAACCAAGGTGTTAAAAGTAGCATAGGTATAAGAAGAAGATTGCATCATACGAGGGTCATCCGGAAAGTAGTACCCGTTCGTGCCGCATGAAGTGCTGACGACGCGAGTAGTCGCTGGACGAGGTCAGATAGCTTCAGTGGCTTGTCTGCCTTCTCTGAGCCAAGTTGCGTGACGCTAGCATTGCCTGTGTTGTTTCTGTGATTGTTTACAATGTTTAAAAAAATTGAGAACGCCGCCAGTTGTGAAGTGAGGGCAGTGATTAAATTCCTCAATGCAAGAAACGTTCGCCCATGTGATATTCATCGCCAATTAAAGGAGGTGTATGGAGACAATGTAATGGACGAGTCGTCTGTTCGGCGGTGGTGTCGCAACTTCAACATGGGGAGGGGGAACACACACGACGATGAGCGTTCGGGGAGACCGTCTGTCATTACAGACCAACTGGTGAGCTCAGTTGACGAATTCGTGAGGAACGATCGGCGCGTCACAATTGATGACATCTGTGAGCATTTTCCCAATGTTTCTCGAACAATTGTTCATGAAATTGTTAAACACCATCTGCATTATGCAAAAATTTGTGCAAGATGGGTCCCTCGCGTATCTCAATGAGCTGGCGGCGAAGGACTATGCAGCAGGAATACAGAAACTTGTCACACGTTATGAAAAATGCCTTAATTTGCTTGGAGATTATGTTGAGAAGTAGTTTAAAGTATCCTCTTTCAAATAAAATTTTTTATGTTTGTTAATATTTACTTTTGTGTCTTTATTTCACGAACGGGTACTACTTTCCGGATGACCCTCGTACAAAGAAGCTTTCACAAGGAGGAGGAAATTGATGACAGGGACATTGATTAAGGAAGTAAGAAAAAGCTCAATTAAACTTTGATATGATGCGTGGAGATTTACGTCGCGGAAACGTAGTTGTTGAAGTGAGACAATAGATTTAGACTGGAAAATTTCTAAGTGTGGGTGTGGAGGATCCAATTAGTAAAATAAACAGAAAGGAAAACAAAAGAGGGAGTTCTAGGCATTGTGAAGGAAGAGAGATTAATTAGAGAAATCTAAAGGAGACAGGAAAGATGAATGCGAAGCGTTTTGATTGGCGTCGGTATGTTGAAGACTGTGCTAGAGGGGATAGCGATAGACAAGCCGGGAAAGGGGTTGGCAAAGAATAGGCACGTTCAACGTTATAAAAGGTGGAAGAAAGTATGCGAAATTGAAGGAGGGTTAAATGTGGGGCCGGATGTCGTCTTGTGTTCTGCTAGTAAAGGCAAGGCAATGTATCGTTGTGCCATTGCATTGGTTTTGTCCATTCAAAACCTACATTAACCGATAAATTATAATAATTATAATAATGTTGTGAATTCTTACTGCATTATATTACTTTCCAATACTTGCTTCGTATTCAACGTATCTCTGCTTGAGGTTTGGAAATAGTTAGAGGCCTCATTATTAAGAACCAATCACGTTTATGTTGTGACTAATAACGACTGGAAAAACTCTTCAGGAAACCAAAACAGGTCATAATCGACGCCGAGGAGGCTTCCGTTCCAATTTCAATAAGATAAGTTGGATTGGGTTAGTTGGGTTGAATTGGATTTATGTTTAATCGTATTTATGTAAAAAAATGAGTTACGGGATGAAATAAAAGGAAGAATTTGACGTCAGCGAAATGTAAAAATTATCGGGAAATGGTAACGAAAAACGAATAAAAGTGAACCTATAGCAATATATATTTCGTTCTCAAGTTTATTTTATTCCTTCAAATGTTTGGTAATTACACCTATGCACAAAAATTCCTTAGAATGTACGTGAATGGATGTTTATCCTAAGGATACGAATGTTAAGAGTATTAAAGTATTCCCTCATCTTCATTTTTTATGCTGGCGTCTTAGCCTTTTGAAAACAAGTGAACTTAACCTACAAAATAAAGTTCTTTAACCAGCATCAGAGATTAGAGGTATCATACACCTACGGAAGTATCTTGCGCTCTGGACTCGTTCCAAGAATTTTTATCCCACGCACAAGTACCTAGAATTATTGACTTAGGTATTAGTAAAACTAGTTACTGAAGAATGGGAATTTAGTTATTTTACCATATGTAATAACCTCTGTTTCATTCAACGCGTTTTGAAGCATCAGGAGAACTGTCTCAAATTCCTATATTCCCAGGAGATAATAAGGTTTAAACAATTAGAAATTAGAGTAGACTCGAGATCATCTAAATCAACTCATTACCATTCCAACTTATTTCCATCTTAACTGGTAATTCCTATGAATCTTTTTCCGTTCCAAATCCGGAATCCCTCATCAGGGATTATAATGGAAATACGTATCATCTCCATTCTTTGTAAATATTTGGACTTGAATGGTTTTCCTGGCTTTGAGTGAGTCTCACCTACACCCGCGCGAAATTAAATCCTTCGCAAAAGGATGTATCTGGATGTCGCTTGCAAGAGACGTCTTATCCACTCCTCTTCTCCTATATTTCCTCTGGATGGCCCTTCCTTCACCCGCATCCCCTCGTCTCACGACAGTTTTAATCCCTTCTTCTCAACGTTTATCTTCCCCCGCTGTCACCCTTTTACTCTTTTCCCAGCTTTAAAAAAAGCATCTCTTCCATTTCCTAATCATTCCCTCCTTTTCGCAATCTCCTCCCCTTCGCGGCACTTGGAAATGTCTCATTTGGCCCCAGAACGTCGGATTGGGAGTAAGGCGCCACCGTGGGCGAGGTAGGGAGGATAGGGCGTGAAGCTGAATTATCTCGCCATTTCTTACCCCACCCGTCATCGAAATGTCTCTTCCTCCTCCAACCGAATCTTCCCTGTAACCTATAGTATTGAAAATACCACTGCCCCGCCCATTCTTCACTCTCATTCATGTTGACAATAATAGTCGTTTCTCTCTCGTTGTTTTCGCAAGGGTCATAATTTCCAAGCTTCCGTAATGCTTAATATTTTTGAGTCAATTTTAGGTATCACCATAATTTGGGTTGAATTGTAACCTTCAATCGTCTTGCATTTTTGCAAAATGAGGAGAGAAACTTTGGATGGAATGTTCACCAAAACCTATAATCTAGTGGTAATTCTAGAACAGGTATGAACATAGCTATCGAATCCATCAATGGGTGCTGATGAAAATTATATGATATGAAGCAAAACTTTTATACGTACTGGGTAATTAGATGAAGTTGAGATGCTTACTCTTTGTCTTGTGACGTGTAAGCCAATGAGAATGCTTGAAGGGTACCTACGATAGTTTTTCCTTCATATTAAAGTCTTAAAAATATTGACGTATTTATCGTATTCTAATATTATTACATCTAATGCACTTTTGGTCGCTCACCAACTTTTTTAAGACAAAAACGATCGTAGATTTTCATAAATTCATCAATACATATACTTTTGGATTGTATGAAGAATGGAAATATTTCCCGGCGTCTTTCAGTGCACAGATATAATTTTCAGGTTTTTGCGCTATTTGTTAAACGACTTCCAATGATTTCTTAGTTACGTCATTAAGCCGCAAAAAGAAAAATAAACAAGTTCCTAGCTTCAACGCCTCCATTTATGTCTTCTTCGTTTGCCTACATCGTTGATTTCAGCAGTTTTTAATTCTTCTTCTTAATAGCAGGCCATATAGGCAGCGAGTATCTGAGTTTCATCCGAGAAAAAATAATTGAGGATTTTAAAAAAGTTATGGAGGAAATCCTGTAGATTTGTCCAATTTATTGCGAGAAGATAGCGAGAATGACGGCTATGTTGGAAAAATAAGGCTTGGGCCTCTTGGTTCGTGAACCGAGCAAATAATCCTAAAAAATTTAAATGGATACAAAACACCTGAATTTCTTGCCAACCAGAGGCAGTTTTTACGGCAACAAATGATTTGCCGATCAAAGAGGTTAATTATTTGACCAATTGACGCATATCAGGGGTTGACTAAGGTCCACCATGTTCAAATGTACACTAAGCATAGTAATGAAATATTTTTTTTTGATTTGGTGGATGTGGGTATTACTTGCCACTACTGAACCTTAAATCACGGACAGAAATCATTTGACATTCACACTTCAGAGCAAAGAGAAGCCAGTTCCTTTTTCTGTGCCACTATTTGATTTTCATTCAAAGCATTCAATCAAAGCAAAGGGCATTCAAAAATTCCCACGCATGACGTAAAGTTTGTCGTATTTCTGTGACTTACTATTAAATAACCACTTTATTTTCTCTTATTTTAGTTATTTAACGTTAACAGTTAGTTACCTATTTTTACTTGTCTTTTTTACACCTATTTGTTTTACGCTTTACAGTTAAGAATCGGATTAAACTTAATTGGTTTGAATTCCTTGTAGTTGTATATGATTTGTTCCTAGTGCCCAGAACTTTTTAATTTTGTATGTGTAAATTAGTTTGAGCGTAATAACTTGTATATTATTTCTTTAGCAGGTTCAATTTTAACTATACCAGTGTTTGGTGGGTTTTGGTAGACTTTTAAGAAAACTCACGCATAAGCGCTTCCTCATTTGCTAATTAAGTCATAAAGAAAAACAATTTTCACAGTCCTTATTTACAGCAGTTATTAAGATTTAATAGATTTCGTTCTTTAGTACACTTTCTTGGTTGGTCCGCTGAGCGTTGCCTTCTTTATTGTATTAATGAAATGTCGCATGATTGAGTGTATAGCGACAGTATCTACAATCGAATTTTCAGTTGTTTCTCGCCAGGTGGATTTGAAAGGATGGCGCTTAACAATATCAAGTTTTCCTCCTAATAAGGTACGAGAGAATTTTTCCATTTCTGCGTCGGAAAAAGGGGTTTCGGAAGGTTGGCGAGTTGGAGAGAGGGGGACTCGCAGTTAATTCATTTACGAGAGATCTCTGAAAGCGCGCATTTATTGTAAGGAATAAATGCTTACGGTCCTCCACGGAAGGAGGTGGTTCAGGGCCTCTTCGTTCGGAAGCCTTTAAGTTATCATCAGGTGACTTCATTGTTGCGTTTCTTTCCGGGAGGGAAAAGAAAGCCATGAGCAATTGAAGATTTTAACTGCGCTCATGGAGAGGAAAGGGGAGGGGAAGGGCCATAGGAGGAGGGGAATGGAGCGGGAGAGATGTGTGTAGTGGAGACGTTGGAATGAGGAGGACCACGTCGGTACACATTAATTTGTTAAGTGCCAAGGAGCACCTCAGTGGCAAACTCTTAATTCGAAATGAGTTTAAATATTATGAGGCCAAAATCTAGAATAATGTACCATGTTCGCACGAATAGTAACTTCGCAAGGAAAGCGGTTTGCATGGTCAGGTTGGAAATTCATTTTCTCCGGCAAATGCAAGAACATTATTGCTATCCACAGAAATTTATGAATCTTACAAATTTGAAAGGAGACAAAGAGCCGAGATGACATATTTTTTACATGACCCAAAAGTACATAAGAGGGAAGAGATTTCTTTCAATTTCAGTACACAAAAATGGTAATTTTTGAAGGAGGTAGCATTATATTTAAGTAGATTTAGTTTCCTCTTTATATTCAAATAATTGCTGTGCATTAGAGTAATTACTCGCAACTTGCGACTCTGTTCAGTCTCCTAATAACTTAGAAAATTAACCTTTTGGAGAAGCGATTTGATGTCAGAATTGCATCAAACTACCTTGTTCATCATTTTGGTTAAAATTTACTTGATTTAGAGTGACAGAATTCACCTCTGAATACATAATCTTTACGCGGTGATATGACTAAAGAGTTCTGGTAAATCGTAGGAAAGCTGGGGTAATGCTGACTGCTCCTAATAGGGTCACCTTTCCCAGATAGATCGATGGGTAGCAGCTAGACGAAAGGTTACGAGCGCAGAGTCTGTTACTCAGTGAGGGGGCTGAGGAAGGTGCGTTGCACCCAATGAGCTGGGCTTTAAAGGGTTGGTGCCAATTTAAAAAATCGATGTCGAAGAAAATAAAAGGAAATCAAGTTAAACATCAAGCCATAAACTCATTACAAACGCTTTGATGAATTTGAATGTTATAAACTTCTCGAATATTCGTTACATTCGGGAAATCCTGTATTATGATAGTATTTTTTTACCTCGTTCAGCGAATTTATTTTATTTACAAGCAAGTATGTTGAATTTAGTTTAAAAATATTTTTATCACTTTTTATGTTTTACTGTTACCAGCAAACTGATATTATGAATTCGCCTCCAACTTTCTTTCCTACCTCCAGTTTATCCCATGCCTCTTTAATCATTTTCTTCGCATATACATTGAACTGGACTAGTGATAATGGACAACCCTGCCTCAAACCTCTTCCTAACACTACCAATCCGGACTTTCAGGACCCCACTCGCACCTGAGCATTCTGAGACATGTACAGATTGCGGATTAGCCTCCTGTCCCTCCAATCTATTCCTGTTTTCTGCAAATTCTCACTAGTTTTTCCAATTCACTCAATCAAACGGTTTTTCGAAATCTACGTAACAGGCAAATACGTCCTGATTGTATTCTTTATTCCTCTCGAATAGTGATCCTATTATTGCAATGGCATCGCGCCTATCTCTCCCTTTCCTGAACGCAAACTGATCATCCCCTAAGTATTCATGTGCCCTACTCTCTATCCTTTTGTTAGTGATCCTGAGAACAACTTTATCTGCGTGGGATATCAAACTTATTGTCCTGTAGTCCTCACATGATGTAGCCTTTACCTATTTCGGAATATGAACTAAAACTGATCTCACAAAGACTTCCGGTCAGATTCCTTCCTCATAAATACTACGCATCATATCATATAGCCTCTTCCTCCCACATTTTCCTAAGCATTTTAAAAGTGCCGCGGGAATGTTATCCACCCCCACGGCCTTATTTTGTTTCATCTCCCTTAATGCCCTTTCTATCTCATCGTCGAGTATGCCTGGGCCTAAGCTATCTTCCTCTACGTCATGTTCATTTTCTATGTCTAACTTTGTTGGTCTAAGTTATTTACTATACAGTTCTTCTATATATTCCTTCCATCTCTCTTGGATCTTTCCTGTGTCAACTATTGTTACCCGCCTTATCTGTAACTGTTAGCAAAGATCTTCCCTTCTTAGTTTCCGATAGTGATTTAACCTGGCCGTATAGTGCAACAATTTCACCCTTCCTCAGTGAATCTTCTATATCATTGCACTGCTTCTTTCACCATTCTTTCACGATGCTTCTGATTACAATCTTCAACATCCCACTGCCGATCACTACGCCGTTCATCCATTTTTCCTGTCTCCATAGGATTTCTCCCAACATACCCGTCTTCGCCCACCATACCAAGTACTTCCTCATTTGTTTTCTTCGTGGTCCATTTCACCTTCTCCATTCTTCTCCACACCCGCATTTCAAAAGCCTCCAGTCTACGTCTATCCTCCTGCTTCAATTACCATGTTCTCTCCCGTACATTGCTACGCTCCATATCAAAGTTTTTACGAGTTTTTTCATGATATCTTTACTCAACGTCCCTCTCATCAACTCCCTCCTCTTTGTAAAAGCCCCTTTACCTAGCGCAATTCTTCTCCTTACGTCCGTACTAATTTGACCGTGTTGGTCCAAAACACTTCCAAGTTACGTGAACTGTTCTACCTGTTCCCAGCCTTACACCTATCCCTAAAACTGCCCATTCGGACTCCCAGTTCCTCACTCGCACCTGAGCAGTCTGAGGACAGCTAAGGTCCGAGCTGAGCAATCTGCAGGAACACACGTGATTATGTTTGCTATAAAAAAAATGGATCAAAGAGATTGCATCAAATTCTGTGTAAAAATGGAATTAAGCGCTCCGAACACCTAAATTTTTGACAGTGACATACCGTAAGTCTTCTATGAGTAAGAAAATGTTTATTTTAAATGTTAGTTTAATAGTTGTACCAACTCTTTTAAGATGGTCGAGAAGATGCCAATAACGAAACCTCGCTCTGGACGCCCCAGCACATCAACAGATGAAAACGTTGAAGCAGTGAAGAACATTGTTTTGAAAAATCGTCGAATCACTATTAGAGATGTTGCTTAAGATGTTTGCATATCGGTTGGCGCGTGCCATGCAATTATTTTGGATATTTTTGGCATGAGACTTGTGTCAGCAAAGTTCGTTCCGAAATTGCTTACTTTTGACCAGAGGAACCGTCGCATGAGTATCGCTCACAAGCTGTTGAATGACGCCAATGATGATCCTGATTTGCTCACCATAACTGGGGACGAATAATGGGCATATGGTAATGCCGTCGAAATCAAAGCCCAATCATTCCTATGAAAAGACCTAGGAGAAACAATACAGAAAAAAGCACGCTAAGTTCGATAAAATGTCAAGGTTTTGCTCACTGTTTTCTACGATGACCGTGGTGTAGTACATTAGAAGTTCTTACCGCTAAGTTGTGAGGTCAATCACGAGTATTAACTTGAAGGTTTACGCTGTTTGCGAGAAGCAATACGAGGAAAAACGTCTGCAATTGTGGAAAAACATTTCATATCTTTTGTTTGTATCACAATAAAGCACCTGCTCACTCGTCGTTGCTTCTGAGAGATATTTCGGCCAAAAACAACACCACAAATATGACTCAGCCACCATATTCACCGGATTAGGCCCCTTGCGCCTTTTTTTTGTTCCCAAAACTGAAGAGACCTACGAAAAGACGAATTTTTGCAACGATTGACGAGATAAATACTGCATCAATGAAAGAGCTCAAGGCTATACCAAAAAGTGCTCATCAGAATTGCTTGGAGAATTTGAAAAAGCGTTAGCACAAGTGTATTATATCTGTGGGGGATTACATTAAAGGGAACACATTGAATATTGAAGAATAAATAAATATTTTTTCATAAAAATATAAAGTCCTTTTACTTTTGGAACACACCTCGTACATCTTTGAAACAGAACGCTCTTCGGCGGGGACAAAAATATATAAAAACTGATTAAAAACTTAAACACAGAAACACAAAGAAAAGACACATACTTAGTATCTTCAAAGGAGGAAAAAGGGGAAAAGGAGGTTTTGCCGTCAAACTAGCCTGCTCATATGGAGGACATTCTTATTTAATTCATTTCGCTAATTTCGTTTTGGTCTTTGTCGTGAATTGTCAACAATTTGATGCTCTTAATTTGAATCAAGATCCTTTGGCCAGTAAATTTTCTCATATACTATCACTCCCTCCCCGGACTACAACCTTGACGTGGTGGAAGGGCTTGTGCGTTCCGATGACCCCGAGAGCTGTGCTGGCGGGAGTAATAAAAATTGCTCCTGGTAGGGTCACCCATGCCAGATAGGTCGAAGGTTAGGAGCCAGACGAAAGGTAGTCCACGCAGCGTCTGTTCCTCAGTGAGGCGGCTGCAATGGCGTCTGACCCCAGTGGGGCGGCCAGTAAGTGATGGTGTCACGTTAAAAACACTATTGAGGAAGGCAACGGGAAACCACCTCAATTATCATTCCCTAGAAAAATATGATGGACAATAGAGATATTTTGAGTCCTGGCAACCACGGGGCTCGGCCCAATCGGCCGTGTGTCGTGCCCGGCAGCGGGGGAGGCAAGGCTTCCGCGGTCGTCATCCCACGAAACCCTTGCAAGGGAAAACCAGCAGCAGCAGGACAGAAGACGCAGGAGAAGAAAACCAAATTAGTTAGAATAGGAACGTGGAATGTTAGGACAATGATGAGGACAGGGAAATTGGAGAATGTTAAGCGAGAGATGGAAAGGGGAAATATAGATATTTTAGGTCTATGCGAGGTGAGATGGAAAGATAGCGGGGATTACTGGAGTGATAAGTATAGAATAATATACAGCGGTGGGGATGAGAGCCAACGAGGGGTTGCCATAGTATTAAATGAAGAGGTAGGAAGAAGCGTAGTCAACATAGAGCAGGTAACGGATACATTATTACTTTTCGAGATAAAAGCAGAACCGACGAACTTAGTTATTATTCAGGTATACATGCCACCGAGCAACCATAAGGAAGAAGAGGTCGATAAGATATACGATCAGTTAGAGGACATGATCGCGTGTGTTCCAGCAGGGAAACATTTGATAGTGATGGGGGATATGAATGCGACGGTAGGCGAAGGAAGAGATAGATAGATAATTAGATAGATAGTGGTCTTTATTTGGGCGAAATTGAGACCAAATGGTCCCTTCTTCCATTTAACCCATCGTCATATACATATTATATTAGCCATTAAACTTATAAATACAGTCATATGTACACATAAATACATATAGACAGACATCAATTCATTAACACAGATTTGCACATCGAAAAGAAAACAGTATATACATATATATAGACACACACATACACATACATACACACACATACATACCTATATTCATACACATACCTACACATATACATACATATCCACACACACATACACATACACACATAAACATACATACATGCATTCATACACATACATAAATACAAACATAAGTACGCACATACACACCCATACATACGAGGGTCATCCGGAAAGTAGTACCCGTTCGTGCCGCATGAAGTGCTGACGACGCGAGTAGTCGCTGGACGAGGTCAGATAGCTTCAGTGGCTTGTCTGCCTTCTCTGAGCCAAGTTGCGTGACGCTAGCATTGCCTGTGTTGTTTCTGTGATTGTTTACAATGTTTAAAAAAATTGAGAACGCCGCCAGTTGTGAAGTGAGGGCAGTGATTAAATTCCTCAATGCAAGAAACGTTCGCCCATGTGATATTCATCGCCAATTAAAGGAGGTGTATGGAGACAATGTAATGGACGAGTCGTCTGTTCGGCGGTGGTGTCGCAACTTCAACATGGGGAGGGGGAACACACACGACGATGAGCGTTCGGGGAGACCGTCTGTCATTACAGACCAACTGGTGAGCTCAGTTGACGAATTCGTGAGGAACGATCGGCGCGTCACAATTGATGACATCTGTGAGCATTTTCCCAATGTTTCTCGAACAATTGTTCATGAAATTGTTAAACACCATCTGCATTATGCAAAAATTTGTGCAAGATGGGTCCCTCGCGTATCTCAATGAGCTGGCGGCGAAGGACTATGCAGCAGGAATACAGAAACTTGTCACACGTTATGACAAATGCCTTAATTTGCTTGGAGATTATGTTGAGAAGTAGTTTAAAGTATCCTCTTTCAAATAAAATTTTTTATGTTTGTTAATATTTACTTTTGTGTCTTTATTTCACGAACGGGTACTACTTTCCGGATGACCCTCGTACATACATATACATATACATATATAATTTAAGAATACACCTACATATACTCAAATTAAATGACAGTGAAGTCAACAGTACAATAAAATGAGGAAAGTCTGAGCAAAGAATGAGGTTTGTGGGAAAAGCTAGGGAGAGCGTGGCATTGCTCAACTAGTAAAAACCCACACAGGAAAAACACCCACGAAGAGAAGGGGGGTGTGAAAAACCTGCGAAAACCCTATTAATTAGAGGAAAGATACATGTACATTGTAACAATCATTTTTACAGAGTATACATATTATTAAGTTACTGAAATTGAAATGGAGAAATTAAATACATTGACAACACATGCGGAGTAATGAGAAGCGTGATGTTTCTAAAAATAATTACGCAAACTCCTACCGCTTGAGATGACAAAACAAAAAGCAGGGTAAAAAACAAAGTAGACACAGTGATCTGTATAACAGCTGAGTGGAATGACGGAGGGATACTGGTTAAGTTCAGTACCTGAGGAAAATGAACTTGTGAAGTGCTCTTCTAAATGTTGTTGTTGATGAAGAGTTTTTTATGTCATCTGGGAGAGAGTTCCACAGACGGCATGCTGTAACATGAAAAGATTTGTGATAGATTTCCGTGCGATGGTGTGGGACAAGAAGTTTGTTATTACCCCTGGTATTTCTGTTGTGGATTGAGTTGATGAAGAGGAAGTTTTTGTATAGATAATTAGGGGTGTGCTTTGAAAGTATTCCGTAGAGAAGTGAAAGAATATGTAAATGCCTGCGTCCTTCTAGCTTTAACCAGGATATTCTATTAAATGAGTCGGAAATATGATCGTACTTCCTAAGATCACATATGAACCGCACACAGGAATTATGGGTCTTCTGGAGTTTGGTTTTTAGTTCGCCTGAAAGGTCTTGGTATACTACATCACAGTATTCAAAGTGGGGTATGAGAAGAGTGGACACAAGAAGCATCTTTAAGGAGGGGGGAGCAATGTGCTTTAACCTTTTCAGTGAATGCAGGGATGAGTTAATTTTTCTGCAGATAGCAATTGCATGATCAGTCCAAGATAATGTTTCATTTATGGTTAAGCCTAAATTATTTACTGTCCTTAGGTATGGTATGATAGATCCTTGCAATTTTAGTGGTGGTAGTTTATCAATACTTATTTTAGAATGTATTTTATGGTATCCAATTATGATGGACTGACTTTTGATTGGGTTTATTTTCAATAAATTTTTTATTCCCCATAGTGACAAAGCAATGGTGATGGCAAGAGATGGTGATGAGGTGGGGGACTACGGTTTAGGCACGAGGAATGACCGCGGGGAGAAAGCAGTTGAGTTCTGCAGGAGACAGGGGTTAGTCATCACCAACACCTGGTTTAGACACCACAAAAGACGCAGGTATACATGGAAAATGCCAGGTGACTCAGGAAGATATCAGCTAGATTATATCCTGGTTAGACACAGGTTTAGGAATAGTGTGATAAATTCCCACAGCTTTCCGGGAGCGGATGCGGACTCAGACCACAATTTAGTTGTTATGAAATGTAGCGTACGTTTCAAAAAGATAAGGCAGGGGCGGCGAGTTAGAAAATGGAATGTAGAAGCATTAAATGGGTTGAAAAGGAAGGAATACAAACAGGCGGTAGAGATAATAATGGAGGATGGTAAAGGGCTTATTACTATCGAAGAAAAATTGGAAATGATCAAAAAAGGGTTGTCTAAAGCCGCAAAAGACACTATTGGAACCGTTAACGCTAAAAGGACTAGGAAACCATGGATCACGGATGAGATGATTACAAAGATGGATGAGCGGCGAAAATGGAAGAATATAAATACAGAATTAGGCAAAATGAAGTACAAAGAATTGAATAATAAATTGAGGCGGGCAACAAATAAGGCAAAAGACGCATGGTGGAAGACGCAGTGCGAGGATATGGAAAGTCTCCAGAGGAAGGGTGAAATCGGTGCGCTGTACAGCAAAGTTAAATCGTTATCGGGAAGTAAGAAAGGAAGAGCTATGCTAATAGTTAGAGATAAGGCGGGTAAGGTAATAGTTGACGCAGGATAGATCCAAGAGAGATGGAAGGAGTATATAGAAGAACTGTATAGTAAAGAACTCAGACCAACACAGTTAGACATTGAAAAAGAAAATGACGTAGAGGAAGACAGCTTAGGTCCAGGCATAGTAGACAATGAGATAAAAAGGGCATTAAGGGAGATGAAACTAAATAAGGCCGTGGGGGTAGATAACATTCCCGTGGAACTTTTAAAATGCTTAGGAAAATGTGGGAGGAAGAGGCTATATGGGCTGATCCGTAGCATTTATGAGGAGGGAATCTGGCCGGAAGACTTTGTGAGAGCAGTTTTAGTTCCGATTCCGAAAAAGGTAGAGGCCACGTCATTTGAGGACTATAGGACAATTAGTTTGATATCCCACGCAGCTAAAGTTGTTCTCAGGATCATAAACAAACGGATAGAGAGTAGGGCAAATGATTACTTAGGGGATGATCAGTTTGGGTTTAGAAAGGGGAGAGGTACGCGTGATGCCATTGCAGTAATGAGATTATTAATCGAGAGGAATATAGAACACAACCAGGAGGTATTTGCCTGTTTCGTAGATTTCGAAAAAGCGTTTGATAGAGTGAATAGGGAAAAACTAATGAGTATATTGCAGAAAATAGGAATAGATTGGAGGGAAAGGAGGCTAATCCGCAACCTGTACATGTCTCAGACTGCTCAGGTGCGGGTGGGAAACGGGGAGTCAGGATGGGCAGTGTTAGGAAGGGGTGTAAGGCAGGGTTGCCCAATATCACCGTTGCTGTTCAACCTGTATGCAGAGGAAATGATTAAAGAGGCATGGGAAGAACTCGAGGTAGGAATGAAAGTGGGCGGGGAATTCGTAAAATCAGTTAGGTTTGCTGATGACCAAGCTTTAGTTTGTCAGTCAGCCAAGGGGCTGCAAGCATTGCTGAGTGAATTGGAAATTCAGTGCGACAGATATGGGATGAGAATCAACTTTAATAAAACAAAGGTTATGCGATTTTCTAGAAAGAAAAAGGGCAAGCTTAACATTAAAATAGGAGGGCAAAAACTAGAGCAGGTAGAACAGTTTACGTATCTCGGTAGTGTTTTGGACCAACACGGTCAAATTAGTACGGACGTAAGGAGAAGAATTGCGCTAGGCAAAGAGGCTTTCACGAGGAGGAGGGAGTTGATGACGGGGACTTTGAGTAAGGATGTTAAGAAAAGACTCGTAAAAACTTTGATATGGAGCGTAGCTATGTACGGCGCGGAAACGTGGTAATTGAAGCAGGAGGATAGACGTAGACTGGAGGCTTTTGAAATGTGGGTGTGGAGAAGAATGGAGAAGGTGAAATGGACAGAGAAGAAAACAAATGAGGAAGTACTTGGTATGGTGGGCGAAGAGAGGGGTTTGTTGGGAGCAATCCTATGGAGGCAGGAAAAGTGGATGAAGGGGGTGTTGACCGGCAGTGGGATGTTGAAGACTGTGATAGAGGGTAGAATGTTGGGCAAAAGAGGAAAGGGAAGGAACAGGATAGGGATGTTGGACAGGATGAAGGGCGGAAGAAAGTACTCAGAGATGAAGAGGGACCTGGTGTAGAGTAGAATTTAGGGTTGTGTTTTGTTAGTAGTCACAAAATATTTGTTTGGTAGTTGTGTCCATCGAAAAACCTACCTTAACCGGTAGATTACCTTAAAAAAAAAATACTATCACTATCAAGTTTCTATCCTAATATACTGGCTACCCTCACAGCAGAACTTGAAAATAGCTAAAGTGATTTGGGAAAATACGCCGCTATAGTAATTTGCTCTGGAAAATTGGCTGAAACTTCAGTTGGTCTACGTGCTGTATGTTTATTCTTTCTAAAATACATGGTATGGAAAAAATGTATCGGGAACATTTTTTTCCTGGCGTGACTGTACGTTGCAGAGCATTCAAACCACGCATGCTTGGTGTTGGATCCTGACCTTCAACTTACGTCTATTGCCAGTCGTCTGTGAGAGTTCGTTCAGGCTAGATCAAGTTTTTAGTGGATCTCTGTCGAGTGACTCGATGCAAGCGTAAAATGCAGTGAGCGATTGAACAGTGGTACGCCATTAAAATTTGCTTTGGACCGGGGAAATCGGAAACGGAAATGTGTGGCATAATTTGCCAAGCGTTCAAAGATGAAAGCATATCAAAAATTGCAGTTTTTAAGTGGTACAAGCTCTTCGAAGATGGCTGAAATAGTGTGGAGGTCGAGCTCCGCACTGGACGGCCGTCGACGTCAAGAACCGACGGCACCGTGCAAGGTGTGTGTGAGGTGCTGAATTCAGACCGTCGATTAAGTGTGCGCATGATCGCAGATCGAGTTGGCATTGACTGGATGACAGTGTACACCATTGTCTCTGAACATTTGGCGATGCGAGAGATCTCCACTAAACTCATCCACCCAGGCGCCGAGTGCTCCCAGTCGCAACTGCGCCAAGGTAATCGACTACCTGACGAAAAACAGCATCACGACGATTCCTCAACGCCGCCCTTATAGTCCTGAATTGCCTCCAGTAGTCCCAAAAGTGATATTCTCCATCAAAGGACACCACCATGGTACTTCAAGTACCGACAAGGAAATTTACACGCGTACCCTTAAGAAACTTTTCGAATACGTCTACCAGGGAGCCTTCGAGTCGTAAAAAAGCCGCTGGAAAAAGTTTGCCGACGCTCAAGGGTTTGCTTTTAAGAATTTTGAAGCATTTTAACAAGATCTACCACAAATCTTATTTTTCCGTAACCTTTCCCGATACTTTTTATCCAAACTTTATAACTCTTTTTCCTCTCTATGGTTCACTGTGGATTGGCAATATCTGGAGATTAAGATTAAGCTTTCCTTATTAAAATGAGGGATATCACACGAGGACTCCTGTATTTTTATCAAGACTATTTGAGCCCAGAAGCGTGGTAACGTTCACGCATGTCAACCTATAGAACGTGGGTTTTAATCCCGGCAACGAGGTCATTTCTTGAATCTTTTTATCCGACCGGAAGACATATTTTAATGGCCGGTAAAAAGGGAATCCTAGATCTTCCTTGAACACGTGTTTTTGCAATTTGCTACTTAATTTTGTTTTCATCGGAAGGACCGCGAAGGACTTTTTTAAGAATGGGACACCCAATCTGATGTCAGCATCGTCATTTTTGTTGTTTCTCCCTCGAAAATACCGTTAAACATTGGTTTTTGTTGGTGTGTTCTCTGTTTTTGAATCGTGCCATCGTCCCGTCGGCGACGGTACTTCTGCAAATATATAAATGTATAAGGCCAAAGTCCTATTCCTGAGGACAATTTTAGCATGCTTATCTGGAGGAAATTCTTATTTAATTCCTTATATTACGAGTATTTCACTCCGTATTGTATCAAACGTACCATTTTTTTTTCTTTCCACCAAGTCAATTTTGAACTAAAAAAATAAGATAAACTATCTTTTACTTAATATTCTTTGGAATTTGTTTGGCCTTCCCAGAAGCCTTATTTTCGTAGTTAGGTGCGTGATTTTGTTTTCATTCGTAGGAAAGCGAAGGAATCTTTATAGAATGGAGCACAAATTAAATGAAACCCTTAGTCTCACAATGAGCTCAATTTAGTCACTTGTTTTTTGTACCGCAATTTTCTTTTATAAATGCTTTCTCCCTGACTTTCTTGTTCTCCTCTTTGCATTGAATTCAGAAAAAAATCTCGGAAATAATAGAATTCCAGCATTCAATCAAGATGAAAAAATTGCCTCGCCGTACGCTACGAAGAATGCGATCAATTCACGTGCCTTTTATCTGGTTTGATATCTTATTATACTTCCCACGCTCGTGAGAAATGGAGCAGTTTGAAATTTAACCCGTCGGTGTATCTAAAGGTGATCGTTTGAGGGGTAAACGATTCCGGCAGATTTATTAGTTGACTTATTATTAGATTGTCCAATTAAAGGCGATAATACCGTTTAATGTAGTCCGAATAACTAGGAAAGGAGTTCGAGTATAAAAACTCATTCAACATATCCCATTAATTTAATGGCAAGTTTCGAATGGTCCCTAGAGGTTATTTTTTTCTAGTAATTGCGAGAACTACCTCATCCTCCTCTCCATTATTTGTTTCTCCATGTCTATGTAACTTGTGCCTGCCTGCTAAAAAAAAACCCGTCATTGGCTCGCTAATTACGGCAAAGTTAAGAAATTAACTAATAACTAGTTAATCCCATCTAATTTCAGGCGAGAAATTATCTCATTACCGGAAACCGTCAATAATGCTTCCGTGCTTTCTGCTTTTTATAGTTAATGTTGATGTTTTGCCATTTCTCCAGAACGTGAAATCCAAATTCATATCGATACTTTGAGTTAGGATACTTTCAGAATCTATTTACTTTAGAATTATATTTTCTCACATTTTATCAAAATTAGTTTGATCCACAAACTAGCCGTTAGCTACATATACTTCATTGCTTAATATGACGCACTAAAACTATTCAATCTTCTTTAAAAGACCTAACCGGTGAATTCAATATTATCGTAATTATTATGCGAAATCCTCTCCAAATTGTGTGACCTATTACCTGTGTTATCATTTTTTATAATATCACTAGTCAAAATATAAATTATTAGGCATTAATTTGGTCTCGATTGGAATATTTGATTGAAAGCAAATAGCCTCAAAGTATATTTTAATGCTACTTATTAAAAAATAATGTAGATATAAATGCATGGTTTTGTGCTATGTTCCCTTTAGTATGGGATAAAATGGCATTTAAGCATACCTTTTATGCATCATTCAAAGCCACACATTTTGACGCTGCTTTTCCAGACAACATTTTGTGATGAAAGAGGACTTTGTCGGCATACATTTTGTGGATGTCACCCTTAAAATAATGTCACCCTTTAATAATTAATTAATAACTAATTAATAATTAATTTAAAAATAATTTATTCTTGTTCATTTTTATGTGCGCAATCGTCGTATCCCTTGGGATCCACGCAGTGATGGCGCCATCAAGCGCGGACGAGCAGGAATACCGGTTGACCCGATACCTCATGTCCAACTACGACGCTTCCGTGAGACCAGCAGAGAATTCTTCGGAAGCACTCAAAATCACTTTCGGGATCTCCCTGCACCACATCATTGACGTAGTAAGTACTTAACTAAGTTTCAGTAGCAGAAGTGTTTACTTTTCAGTGATTGCATAATATCAGAAATAGTAAATACAAGTAATCGAAAAATAATCAGATAAGGTACAAAAGGATTCGTGGTTTTTCTACAGTTTTGCCATTAGTATCTTAATAGCAGTTTCACATTTTCAAGACGCTTTTTCGTTTCAACAGAAATACAATGTCAAAAATAAGGACGATATTACTGTTTCGGGATTTTCTTATAAGGTGGTCTCCCGTTGAAGGTATGTTTTGGATTATCATAAACTTAACACTTATACATTTCTTGCTCTCGCTGGAAAAGACCCAATTTGACCAACCTATCTTACCATCAACCCTCCTTTATTTCTGTGCACACCCCTCCTTTCGAGCCATCTAATATGCCTATCTTATTCCACCCTCTTCCTCGCTTAAATGATGTTCTCCCCTCTATCACAGTCATCAACATCTCTCCCCAGTTAAAATGTACCCTGCTAATCTTTCCTGACTCCTGTGGATTTCTCCCAACAATCCTCTCCCCTCATCATCATGCCCAGTATCTTTTAGCAAGTTTCACTTTCAATCCATTTTAATATTTCTATCCTTAATACACTCCCATCTCAAAACCCTCAAATCCATGCATACCATATTACTTTAACGTCCATGATTCTTTGTCACCCTCCATTTCAGAGTTTACGAGATCTTTTCTTAAATCCTTACTGTCCCTGTCATTAACTCCCACTCCTTGTGAAGGCATTTTTTGCCTTCTTTTCTTCTTTTGAAGTCTTTATTAGAGTGACCATCTTACTGTAAAAAAATCCAAGATATATAATATCCTACATGATCTAGTTTTTGACCTCCAATTTAAATGGGTAGCTTAGCCCGTATCTTTCCTAAAATTTTCCTTATTCACCTTATTAAGGAATAATTAATATTGAAATAATTGAATATGCGAATATTTCTTTTCATCAAACTTGGCCCTAATACATTTATTGTGAAGTTTTCCATCTATTCAAATTAAGAATCAATTTCATCATTTATGTACTCGATTAAGGTAAATTTTAAGGTAACTATTACTTTTATAGTATAAAATAAAATACCACGGACGTCGTCTACTTAGGAGTCGTCCGGTTATAATGTTTATCCATCGTGAAATATTGCTTCAATTACATGTTTTTATAGTGCATCAATCAGGTAGAGAAATTGCTCGTGATGCCACTAGAAGGCAAAAAACACGTTTATATGATGTCTGGTTATGAAATAACATGGGTATGTGTGACATTAATGATTTTTATTTTTTCACTGCTCATATGACCAAATTGAGTATGTGATACTGGTTGCAGAATGACTTGACAAAAAACTTGATAGCCGGAGTGTGAGAGACACAATTGTGCTTCGGTGTTTTATTTTGATGAAGAGGTACCTATGAAGAACGTATTCGTAACAGTTATCCAACATCATTCATTTAATTCATTTCTGAGGAAAGAAAACGTGGAATTTTACTCAGTGGAAAATGTTATTCAATATTCAAGGATCCATCTATTTTTGCTGACGTGCTACTGGAATTTCATCATATATCGGCGTAAAACTATTTTTAATAACATTATACACACTGCCTGAGCTTAAACGACAAAACCTATACATTACTCAGTACTGAATAAACCCACAGAAAAATCTTGTCCAGGGTATTACCGCAAAACATTAAGGAGGCTTTTCAGTAAATGTCGACACAATACTTCGCAAGCTGCGACAAGGACATGTGGAGGAGCCGTTTGGGCATCAGCTTTAATGTAAAAATATACGTCCCTGGATGCATGAATCATACACTTGGTCATGTATACCAACACAAGTACGCATATATATATATATATATATATATATATATATATATATATATATATATATATATATATATATATATATATATATATATATGTACCTGTATATACAATGGAATGATTGACTTATTTATGCATTTTAGTAAATACAAGGTAGGATGACTTATTTTTTCCCGGATAGACGGACGCAGGGGCGGCGGTTTTCCTGGCCGGGTACAGAAGAGGGAATCTCAGAAAAGGCTGGAGGCCGATGGCAGTTAGCTCCCAGCCTTTGCGGAATTCGGATCGTTCGTTTGCGAACCCTCTTCAACATGACCTCGTCCGCTCCGTCATGAACCGGTTATTAGAACAGCTTAGCGCTACGAAGTTTTCATGCAACTGGGCAAAACCAAGAAAGAGACTCATGACACGCAAGAGGCTGCTTATGGCGGTAAATTTATGGATAGATCGAGTGTTTTTGAGTGGCACAAAATGTTTCGGGAGGGTAGAGAAGGTGTTGAAGATGACGAACGTTCCTGACGTCCTATGATCTCAAAAAGTGACGGAATTCTTACAAGAGCGAACTTTTGCTTTGTTGGACCGGATCGTAGGCTATCTGAAGTTCGCATGGTTTCTGAAGGATTTCGCATCCCTAATCGTGATGTGTGTCGACTTGTGACTGAACACATGGGCATGAGAAAGGTGTGTGCGAGGATGGTGCCGCGAGTACCCTCGGATGAACAAGAGGACACTCGCACGCGAATCTGCCAAGGGCTTCTCGACCATGCCTCAGCCACCCTACAGCCCTGTCTTTGACCCAACAAACTCATTCCTCTTTCCCCACCTCAAATCCGTGCTAAAAGGACGTCACCCGAATCGGTGGAAGCGTTACAACAGGCCGTGATCTTAGCAGCCGGGAGCTTAGCAGCGTTCCGGGCGATGCCTTCCGGAAAGGGCCTGAAAAACCCGCGGGAAGCGATGTGTGGACGCACAAGGGTGCTACTTCGAAGAATTTTGAGTGAATGTAATGTATCAATTCTAGCAATATTTGTTTGTTAAACCAATTCAGTCCTACTACTTTTGGGATTGACCTTATATATTTTCGGGTGCATGGATTCAATTTTGTGATGAATATGCTACGTGCGAGGGATGCAGTACTTGAATCTTTTTGTGACGTTGTCAATCTGTCTCATTTTATACCGGTGGTCGAATTTACCAAGGTATAAAGGTGCTATATTTATTGCCTCTCCGTCGCAAGAAAACTCAGTGGCATCTTTTTAAAGTAAGTTTCGCCAAGAACTCTTAGATTCCCAGCTTAATTCCTCCAATAACGCTTACTTTCTTTCCGTAGAAAGTTTTAAATAATCAAATTGACTTTTCTGAATCTTTTCCAATTCCTTGATTAATATTTTTTCCAAGAATCCAAAATACTTTACGCGTTTATCAAATGCTACCAAACTACAGCGAAGTAACACCTTACTGGCGGTTAAGCGGTTTCTTAAGAAAAATACTATCTTGGTTAATAAATTAAAATTTGAAATACCTTAACATGCATCGAAAATTTTTTTCTGGGATACTTTCTGTCATAGGTTACCCTCACTACTACAGTAGGTCTAAATAAGTGAAACGTGCATCTAAAACATGGGCCTAAGTTATTTGTATAGGTGTACAATAGCCAAATGGAAAACAAGCAATTCCCACTGGAATATCTATTATAATACACGTAGTTATGCGACATTAATGGACGAATATGATTTCTCGTAAACTAATTATTGAATCTGAAGCTACAACATCAAATGCAAGATCGGCACTTTCCATTAGGTTTAAAGATTAATGATTTAAAGAGTCATTCACTTCGTTTCATAATTGCGAGAATTTATTTTTGAATCGCCTCAATTTGCATGCACTCAATGGAGGGCAAAGTTACCATATAAAATCTTACTTTACAGGCAAAATTCTAAACTTCTTCTTCGAAAGTTTCTGAATTGCCGTTTCGACCCGGAAAAGTCGAGAAAATTTAACTAAATGTGGCGAACAAAATCCACCAAGGTGATGATAAAATTCTCTAATGTTTATCCATATAATATGACTGAACATGAACTTTTGGGATCAGATTGAGAAAGAATAAACTCACTGGAAATATTTAATTAATATTATTTTATTTGAAATTCAGCCCTTACCTTATTTTGGAAGTAATGCTGTCACAACACACTTCCTTTCAAGAGAGAGTATACTCCACAAAAAATAAAAGTAAAAGCAATACAAATCGATGCTGTGACTTTAAGGTGGCTTGTAGAAGATTATTACAAATGATTGTTCTGTTTTAATTCTTCCTATGGATGAAATTGCTCCCTAATTCCTGTTACAACTTATCTTAACTACAGCAATAGGTAGTACTGGTTTTTGAATGTCAAACAGCTTATCTTTATATAAACGGCCGCTCATTTCGAAATTGAGCAGAGGAGGACTTGAATTGAGTCCATCACTTAAGGACTTCTTTCGTGAGAATATGCGTGCTGTTTATAGTCGTTAATTACTCCGATCAAGCAGTGAATGCATGCCTTAATCCACTGAAAATGGCTCGCCAGCACCCTCAGGGCCAGTATTTAGGGGCCAGTAACGGTGATTAGTATCTTTACGATCACACTGACCTCAATCGGTATAAAACGACCGATTAGGCAAAGCATTCATTTTCACCGTGCGATGTACGTATGATATGCGAAAAATGTTAGTCTCAGTTTTTAAAATATTTTTTTTGTGGATTTCAGTAAAGAGCGTGTTTCATTTTTTCATTAGTTGCACAGCCATGAAGTTATGATGCCATTACGCCCTATTTTGCCATGGTGGGATTTTGGAAAATAAGTTTGAGGAAGGAAATAAAAACTTGATTACACTAAGGGAATCAGTGAAGATCGGTCGATATGATTTTTTCCGCGAACATTTTTTGCGTGTGAAACAGCGAAGTACACGACCTCATCGTCCATTGACTAAAAAATATTATTGAGATTAATTTTCTTAATAAAAGACAAATAATTCAGATTTCATTCAAGGTTTGCCTTTAAGCGGAAATAAAATTGCGCAACAACATTAATATACTAAACACATGACATTCTGATTGGTGATGGGTTATTGTAAAGAATCTGATAAAGCAAATAACGTAAATTGAGCAGACAAGAGAGGAAAAAACTACCTGAAACTTAAATTAACATGTATATTCAAGCAATTGGAAATGGATGATTTTTTAAAGCCTTATTAAGAGCATTATGCTACCATGTCAACCGTTAGTTTACTCAATCCTCGACATAACTTTCATTTTTCATTCAACGGTTGTTGATATGAATGTGGGAGTTGATGACAGGTGCCGACTAGAAATGACTGGAGTAAATCTGATTGCAAATCGTAGAATTATATGGTTCCGAAACTTTGTCATTGAGGCAGGAGAAAAGCGTAGATTGGAAACCTTTTAGGTGTGAGTACGGGAAGGACGGAAAAGAAAACAAGCGATGAAACTCTAGGTGTCGTAGTGGAAGTGATATGGCTGTTGACATAATTTCAAAGAAGGCGGGACAAGTGGATGCGGGAAATAATGAGTTACAGTACGATGTCATAGGCGGTAATATAGGTTTTACAGGGATGGGAAATTACTATGGGAAATTGAAGCAGAGGGAGGAAATGAATTGGTGTTTTGGATGGATTTAAGGGAGATTAGAAGTATTCAGATCTAAATAACGAGCTGCATTAATATGCTGATTGGGATCAACAGAGATTTTATTTCAGTCAGTTGGGTTTTGAAGTACTGAAAAATGTTGGATCAGGGTCCATCAAAAGCTTACTCTTAGTCGATAGACTACACAGTTTTAATAATACCACTCTAATGAGTTTTACTTTTATATCACTTTAGATAGGGCTTAGAAATACAGTGGTGTGTATTACCAGGTTCAATGAAAAGTCTCCACTAAGGTGGTACACTAATACTTATTACAATGTAACTAATATTTCTTATGACGTATAAGCACAGGGATGACTTATTTCAAGACCCTAGCTTTAAAATGTTTACGCGTATTAAATATGGGAACCTATCTTAGAACAAGAGTGATATTATACTCTACGGTCTCAGGTTTCACTTCATGGAAGTATTTGATATCCTCAATAAAGGATTTTTTGTACTTTTCCATTGTCTTTATATTTAAGATGCAACTGGTTTCACGGAATTGTGGCATCATCAGGTACACATTTAATTTACATGCAGAAGCAGCGTATATATTTAAGTTTTGCATGTACGAGTCTGCCTATACAGTATAGTATGTCTGTGGAAACGTACAAGAAATCTCTTAATATGGAGAATCATTATTTGAGCACCGAGCGCAGATAAGCGTAAGGATGTTTAATAATGGCAAAAAGGAATATTTTAAATTATTTATTGAAAAGCGGAGATACTGCGAATGTAACCAATACAATACATGACTAATTGCTTCTGTTTACTCGTGCAGAACGAAATACAAGGGTGGCTACCCCCCTACGCATTTATATTACATTGAACTCCTCTATCTGCAGTTGTAATGTTTCCTCTTATTGGAGATGGAATGATTTATTTCATCTCGTCGAACCTTTACACGGGTTGAACTTTACATTTAATGCCAGTTCGAGTTTTCGAAATTCCTAGTCAGCGAACCTCTGACTGTGGTACCTTTGGTTTACAGAAACCGTTTTAGTTTATTTCGGAGTTAAAGCTCTTGCTAATTTCTTCCGTCCGGGACCTCTCGTGCCTTTCCCTTTGGTCATTTTTGCCTTGAGCAAATTGGCAGAATTATCCAGGTTGGGGTAAGGAGAAAATTCCTTTTTTATGATGAGTGCGTAGAAAATTACCGTGATACTTAAGGTTCCAGCAGTCTCTTCTAAGATTTCTTTTCCGGTATTGAAGAAAAAAGCGTCCTCTCGTGGAGAAGATGATTGAAAATGAGGAAATTAATGTCAGGGATTTCCAGGAAGCCTCTCTCTAGATTACTTCTGTGAATTGCCAACAAAAATATATATAACTTTGTGGAGAAATAAAAAAAGAGCAGGTCAAGAGTTCTTCTCCTTTGGAAATTTTCGCGACGGCCTGGTTACAAGCTTACAACACAATAACAATCATTACACGCTGTTTACCCCAACCTTAATATGCCAGTTAATCATTCACCGGCGTCTGCGCGTTACGAAGAGCAGAGAAGAGGTAGCAATGGATCACTTCTTCCATCTATAAAATGACAAAGTTTATGGTCTCTAGTTTAGCGGAGGCCTGGTGTTACACTTGCCTCGTATTAGCACCTACTAAAACCTGAATGCAAACGCGGAGGAAAATATCTGCAACTCATATGCACTCAGACTATCAAGCCTTTATGATAATTCGCCTGTCAATGTAATCCTTTTATGCTGATGACCGCATTCATTATCTGAATTGCTTCTTACTTCCCAAACTCTATCTCTATTGAATTATGGTTTAGTTGGTACACGTCGGACATAGTGAAACACGTGTAATATTTTCAAATTATTTAAGAAAAGACATCAGAAATAAGGATCCAGGACCATTCAGAACCAATGCAAGAAGCCTTTGCTCCTTATTTTATCTTACATCTGCTCCTTTTTTTACGTACGTTTATTTTCCACTTAGAAATTTGAAAATTTATAGCGTATTGAAACTATCGTATCTATGAGGGGGAAATTAAGTCTTTGCTGCTCGTTCGGAGAAATGTACAACCTGCGTGTGCTATTTTAGTAAAATTACGAAGATCGATTGGAGTTTTCTTCAATAGGTTATTTTCTGTAACCACAGTAATCAACTGAAAGGTTGTCTCGATGGGTGAGGATGCATAGAGCCCCTTGTAGTGTGCCAGACGGTGCATGAAATCCACACATCAAGTAGGTTTGTTCCTTTCCCTGACCTACATGTGGTTTCATAAAAATATCTTGAACCCGTAAAAAAACACAGCATGGGTAATACAGCTTGAGTGTTACCGATGAGTATAGATCCTGTGCAAAACGCAGTAAATAGAATTGTACCATTTTTCAATGTTTTATTTTTTTAAGGACTGGTTATTTGCTTAGCCAAAGGTTGAACATTTATGTAATGCACATTTATCTTTAGTATATTATTTTGATTATTTATTCATTTTTTATCGTGTTCATTTACATTTTATTCAAGTATTCACAGTAATATGCGACTTTGTAGTGAGGGTAGTTTCATCATAGATTTTAAATCGAGGCCTCCAAAACTTCTTTTTTTCCGTTAATTATGGATTGATGTAAAAATTTATTTTCAAATCTGTTTCATTTACTATCGATTAATACATATACATAATATTATTCCGGAAGGTCAGAGAAGACAGTTTCTATGAATTTTATGCCGGCACACATACATTCGTATCCTTTAATGCCTAGTTATATGCAGGAAAAATTTCATGGCGGGTGAAAATTTATTTTTTATCAGTTAATACTCAAAATTAACACTTTATACATATCCAGTCTTACACACTTTTGGGATCCGCGATGTTATCATAAGGGAAGTGCTTCGATTATCCGCTTTTCTCCGAACTTAACCACTAACTAGAATGTTGACGAAAACGCAATTGGTTTCTTATGCATAATTCTTTTTCATTAGATTTTATACGCGTTGAAAATATCCACATGTCACATAAAACATATCATGGAGCATATACGTAGCTGACCAACTTATTTCTAATATAAAAAGCTTTGAATATTTTATCTCAGAAAGGGTAAAAAACTTTTTAGCGCCTGCTACAGATATGAAAAACTACTTCAGATTGAAATCATAGTATTGATTCCATCCTTCCATAATTGATTTTCCGGGCAAACTATAGTTTCTGTTGATTAATCGAGAAATATGACTCACAATTAGCAACTGTGATACTATTGTGTTTGATATAAATAATATAACATATAATTACTCAGTTAATATGGTGTTTGAAATCTAAAAATTAAATGAAACAATGCCATACATCTTAAAACATGTTTTTCAACCTGATAATATGAGCATTTTGGGGCCCTGGGTTCTTTTACAGATTTTACCTTATTCCATTTATTTAATTTTTGCATTATGGCTGCTATTTTTGCGGTACTTTTATAAAAATTTTATGCGTATATAAGTTTATAATCCAATACTCAACTTCTATACATAAAATACGATACAGGCCTGTCGAGACGTAAAATACATTTTGCAAAAATGAAATCTTAACTTTTAGAGGAACTGCGTTATCCATCTTAACTTGCTAAATCGTACATACTCATATTTCCTTTCTGACGTCTAATTTAGATGTTATGAATGCTTGTATTGGGAAGAAATTTTTTTTCTAATATTATCAAAAAGTGGCGACATAGGGGTGTTTCCCAGAAATGCATTTTTATTATTATTTATGCAAAACATGGAGGCGTTGTAGCCCAATGGCTGGAATACTTGAGTAAAAACCGTAGGTGCCGGGGTTGATTCTGGGTAACGCCTCCTGGTCGCCTTAAGCTTCACCAAAACTATGATTTTTAGGGTACCATTTTCCTGTGAAACAATTGGTGGCGCAGGGAAAGAATATGGCACCTTTCGGATTTGTGAATTTCACAACCTATGAAGTGCTTGGTACTAGGTGAGCTCTGCTCACTCCTAACAAACCAACCTTCGCGTTGATTACCGCAGGATTGATGCAGCGTCTTCAGAATTCCTGGATAGCACATGAAAATGGCCTACGTTCCCTTTGTTTTATTTATGTGGGTCAATTGCATTCAAATTAATCCCATATGCCCCTGTGAAAGAGGAAAAAAAATCAAGGATTTGTGATATTTCATCCTATGAATATGTAAATTAATTTTGGCCTATCCTTCTCTCGCGTAAAATGCCAATCTCACTGGCTATCCCTTCGCGTGGGTCCGTTACCATGCCGATCACTTCCTTTGTTTAATATCCCTACGATTCATTTTTATTAACGGTATAGCCACCCTTTGTAATACTGCGAGAAATAGCAACACGTCACTTTGTTTCCAAACGCGTTGATTGTTGGCGGAATGCTTGCTCTGCTCTCACAATGGGTGTGTTGCCTAGGTGAACCCTTTCCTCTTACTACCTCGCATTACCCACGCCTTCGACCCTTCTTTCACTAGTTATTTTAATTCTCTCTCTTCAACCTTCTTCCGCTTTAGTGTTGCACCCTCTTTTTCCCGTCCTCCACAAACCCTCTCATCCCCCGCCTTCGTTCTTTTGGGCTCGCATTCTTCATCCTGTTTTTTTTTTAATTTCCAGCCGGGCAGATTCCAAAGGAATCGCTCTCCCTTCCCCCCTCCCGGTTGGCCAACCGTTGGAAGGGAGGGAGGCGTAATCGCGAATTAAAACGATGTCCGTGACACTGATTTATCGCCCTGTGGCACAACCACGACCGTCGTTTCGCTCCCCTTTGGGAAAGATCCAGTTAGCTCTCGTTTTCTCTCTTCGTCTCTCTCTCGCTCTACGCGTCTGCATACTAACACGTGTGGGGTGCTATCCTCTGGGAGGTGAGTGGCGGAGGTTTAGTCTTTCGCGGTCTTTTTGTCCGATTTGGTTGACATTCCAGCGGAGACATGGAACACCCCACGTCCGTCTAAGATGTGTGAAAAAGGTTTCAAGTTCTCCGATTGATCCTCCCATTTTTTTATTGCGAAATTCGGCTGACAGAGCATACTTGGTTTGGTACCCCATCCTTAAAGTGATAACCGATGTCTACACTGTAGACACCCTTCACATCGTGTCCTTTTTTTGGTTAGGCACTGTCCAGAAAGTATATTTCTCTCATATGGCACTATGGGACGATTACACCTTTTGTTTCAAACCTTTTACTCGTCAATTCCTTCGTGTTATATTATGCTTTAAGCCTGGCTGCCCAGCCACATTAAAAGACGCGAACGTTCGTATTTTACCGTAAAACTTCAATTGGGAACCGTTGTCGCTTGGAAAATGAACGCAGTTTGCAATTCTCAGTGCAGAGAAGAACGCCTCGCTGGCCTTAACTGGCTGAAGGGCTCGACTGGAGCGATGAGTGGTCCAGGTTGGAAACTAGGTCTAAGGGAATTATTATTTCCACCATAAGTTTTTCAAATGTGTGGCTTTGGGGGCCACTAATGTGTTAAGAGTCCACTCTAATTTACAACTACAACTACACAATGCCCCGGCAGCCATACTATATGATACAATATGTAATGACTTATACACCTGTATGCATAAACACTAATATGCCATTATACGCGATGCCATAGCTGTTGTGTTTGACTATATCATTGCGTTGTAGCCCGTAAATTAATTATGACAGGCAATTGGGTTCGACGTTCTTACAATCTTATTTTCTTGTACGATTGGGCTAATAGTGCGTTTTCATCATCGTTGCTAAAGAGCATCGCATCGCATGTACACAATTTCATGCCTATCTGCATTATTCATAATTTGTTGGAGTAGAATTTTAAATTTTGCTTTACAATTAGGAGAAAGTGGAGATAATGAAGTTTTTATTATGGTTATGTAATATGCGAGGGAAGAACGAGTGTTTGAAATCGTCTGTTTTGGTGTCTATTTCTCTTATTTTATCCTGGTGGTCGAATCAACCTCTGTAATTTGGTGCCATGATTATTCCCTCGTAAGTAAAATATGATCCCTGTTGCAAGAAAAAAAAGATTTTCTGTTTCTTCGCAAAAGTCTTGCCTTCTCTCTTCGTGAATAAATGGACTTCCAAACGAATTCCTCCTACACTTTCATCTCGCTTACTTTTTTCTCGCAGTCAGTTTTTACTAGCGTTGCGGATTTTCTTTGAACCTTTTCCAATCACTGCATTAACATTTTCTCCCTTTGGTTACTTAATTCATGCCGCGTATTAAAAAATATAGTTTTAATACAACGGAATAACACAATTCTCTTATCGTTTCCTTATATTTGCCTATAATCCTTCTTATGAAATCTAGCTTCTTTAAGTCTAATATTCTTCGCATATTAATCTAATGTGTGTACCCCATGAATGGCTCAATTTAAAAACCCAACTATTTGCTAACCTTTATTCAAATTCTTAACTCGATAGTATCATCTATTTTATATTACTATATGCATATTTACGCCTTATTTTTTATATTTACGTCTTTCGTATTTTGTCTAAGATTCCGAAATTTTAATTCTGTGCATTTTCTAATGCTTAATTATAACCCACATTCGTAAAGCCCTCAATGCTGATTTTGAGCTCACTCAGTTGTAATACAGTTGTGTGATTTTTTGGATGCTAGATATTTCCTAGAAATTAAATAGTGGCAGAGTAAAAAGAAACCTTTCGCTTAGATGTTTGAATTTAACTTGCATTCTGCACGCGTTATAAGGCTCGGCAAGGGCTTAGGAATACCCACATTCACAAAAGCAACCATTTGGTTCATTATTATATTTACTGCAGATTTGAACTTGAGGCACCCTATTCAACCCATAGCATACGTAAGTTTATCGAAAAGTTGAAATCTTAGACAAAACCTTCAGATCCATAGCTGCGGTGGCCAAAATTCTCTTGTTTCAAGTGACTTTAGAGTTCCATATTCGTTGACTAATAAACTATTCATTTCCTTGAACTGAACATATATTTTAGTGCTAAATCTCGTTGGTTTTCCATTACTTCATTCAGCAATCATCAACTTAACCATTAACAGGTAAAAGCTCGAGTTAAATTGGTGAGAGCAGTACCCACCTCCGGACTAAGCCTCAGGGCACTTGTGAAAACACCACAAATTTACCAGTCACTTCCTTTCACTCTGCCACCATTCGGCTCAATACTGAGGTCAAGTAAAGTAAAATATCATACCGTTTGCATTTTTAGACGGGGTGGTTCAAAGATAGCACTCAGAGTTAAATCCGAAATAATTCGGGAAATAGTTGTACGGGGTGATTATAATTATTGTTGTCAAAATATCCTCGGGTTGTTAGCGTTAGGTTTATATGGGAAGATGTAGTCTCCTTTCTTTTCATTGTAGACTGTGCCCTCTTTTCCCTATATTATTGCGTGACATTCGTTTCTGTAACAAACATTCTCTAAATACTCTTTCCATTTCTTTGATTTTGCCGTAATCTTCTGTAAGAATCTCAGTTTTTCTGACCCAAAAGAAACTTATATGTTGCTAGTAACTGGTAATACTAATTTCACACATTATCAGGCACAAAAGATTACCGAATAATGTAATTAAAGAAAGGTATTGGGGAGGAATTAATAGAGAAAGGATGGACTACGAGAAGCAAGTAATTGAATATACTGGTGCAAGGTGCCATGAGGGAATGTAGAGATAGAACGAGGAAATGTAGAGGTAGGGAATAGTATGTCTAAAAGAACTGCCCTAAATAAATCCTGGGTTTGATAAACCTTAATTTTCATGATTGAAAAATTAAGCAAACATGAGATTGATGCATAAACTACGTTTTTCTGCTCGAATTTTCTTTTTTTGTACTCTTGCGTTATGTTATACCTCACGGTTAGAGTGGAGATATAAATTGCGTCTCATAACCTAGTGTGATATTTACAATCTATAACCACTGAAATATGTCCATGTGCCCTCCCAAAGAACCCCCTGCCGTCTTACGCTCAATCCCTCGCAGCGGGAGATGAGTGAAAGTTTCCACGACGACCCCCCGTCGTCGACGAAATTCCCCAAGCAGAAGTTTGACTCCTGATTCTCCTTTGCCCTTTCTAATAGATTACGAGATCTATATTGTCGAGTGTCACATCGAAGGAAGTCCGGGTAATTCTCCGTTAGGGTATAAATCAAGTCCCAGAGGAGACAAGTGGAAATGAGGAGGAGCCGTTCGTGAAGATTGCTATTTAGTGCTACGAGTACAACGTATACTATTACGTGCAGGCATCGAGTTGGTCCCGTAAATTTGCCCAAGTTAGACTTTCTCTAACCAAAGTTTAGGAACAAAATGTTACATTTTCGTCTTAATTAAAGAGAGTAATGATTCGATAAGCATAGTTTCCGCCCATGAAGGTTGTTAAATTCATGTATGCCTACTTTCTCTAAGTTGTGTGTCTTGGGAACGATGTATTTCACGTAAATGTTAACGTCTGAAGTATAGCCATTACTTTAATGGCTGAGTACTAATATGCCATCGTCAAATTTCACTTCTTTTTTAATATTTAACTCGACTTATTGCATTTTCATAGCTCAATCGGTTATCATGGAGTCTCTTTTTGCAACACATAGCTTACTTCTATCCATGACAGTCAAAATGAATGTTAGTTTTACAGTGTAATTCCCTTACTCCAATAAAAGGGTTGAACCGTATACTCTAATCTAAGTTAATTTGGTGTTAATCATTTTACCTAAATCATAATTACTTAGTTCTTTGACATTGGTACTTTACTACTTAATTTAAAAAAAATATTTTTATGAGCTAAATCATTTTATGCATAGGGCAGAATCAGGTTTGCGCAACTAGTTCTTTAAAGTAAGTCAGTTCTAAACAGATGAAATGTTCTATTTTTTTAATATGTGGACTCTAACGTTAATTTTGAATAGCATATTCTATGTATTGTGGATATCGTTATATCCGTTTAGTCTGAATTAATTGCATTTTTTCGGCAATGTGTTTAAAAACGATTGCTAACTCCAATAAGTGTTCGATAATTAGCAAAGATGTCTGACTTTTTAAATTCTCTATTACTTTCAATTGATCCTCCAGGTCTTATTACGCCTCTCTTATCATTTTATCCTCAGAGACGTTGACAAGTGTGGGTGATAGTTAACAACCTTACCACGCTCCTTCTGCTTTTTATGATTCTACAATGTCTATCCGCAGTTTTGACATCTGAAATACGCGAATTGTGTTTTACATGCGACCCATTAGGCTTACTAGTGAGGAAAATTATTATTTACTGAATTTTTTAGCATTGCAGGCCATGAGAAACTTTTCAGATAAACCTCTCACTCGTTGAGAAAGTCTATCCGGCTAAAGCATGTGTATCTTTTCCTCACATTCAATTATTTATGGACAAATGTTTCTGTAGATCTTTTGAGTATTTTTCTTCGACATTTTATGACGTTTAATTGAACTGCAGTACCGCTGAGAAAAATTTCTCTCAATGGATTACGTTATATTTAATCTTTGTGGTAAATTTTAGGAGGATCATGGCCAATTTTGGGCCCGTTATCTTAATACTACTAATTTTAAACTCCTCATATGAGGCAATGATGTAGCAGAAAATTCAAAGTGTAAATATCATTATCCTTGACCGGGATTCGGATTCGTCTGGGTCCGACCGAGTTCTTTAGCCAGTTAAACTACCAGAACGTCCTCTTAAACTTCGTCATTTTGGGAGTTTTGATGGAAAAAGATCTTATGTTGAAATATAGCACAGGCAATGTCAAAGGTATTCGCAGTCGCGCTCGTAGTGTCATAGTTCACGAGATTAAAGCTAAGGTTTTAAATACAGGGGTGTTTATCTTAGGCTACTTAGGCGCTGGTATTGGTTTGATCTCACCATTGACTCACTATCATTTTAGATGTATTGTCTGATTTTTCTATTATTTAGAAGTCGAGTTGATATTCAATGAGACATGCAGTACTTAAATGCAACACTATAAAAATACCTGGCTAAGAAATTTTACTGTCATTAATATTGTTAAGATAAAAAATAAGCATTGTAGTGCCATAAAAATTCTTGATCTGTAACTGTTTTAGCTTAAGTTATAGTGGGATTGTTTTTAAATTCAAGCCACAAAAAAACCTTTCGATGTCAGGCGGAAAAAAATGTGATGAATTCAATTCCCGGAATCACAACTGTAAATGGTGGGATTTGAATTATAAAATAATTTACTTCGATCGATGAAAGGCGTGTTCTCGCATTTCAGGTTATTTTTGTGTTGATTGATGTTCTCAAAGGGTCAGCGGGCAAAATGTTTTTATTTCATTTTTTAATCTTGGTGGCCGAGATTTTACGCTTTGCTCCGGGACCACATCGTACCCTATTTCCTTCCCCAAAACTCCTTTCGTGTCCCTGTCCCCTCCATGACCCACGCGTACGTTTTTACGGGAAAATTTATGCGTCCTAGTGCCCCGCCGGAGTGGTGGTATTTCTATAGAGAATTCCCCCAGCTATGTCCGAGTGTCTAGTATGCCATTTCACGCTTGACCTTGTCTTGCTCCCTCCGTGAACTCAAATCCTCCCCGAACTCACTCACACATATCGTGAGTCAAACCCCGGAAACATGAGGTATCTCTAAATCACACATCCTAGGCTGTACGCCTAGGGAAAACGGGTAGCCTGAAGCCAGGAATTTCCCGTATTCGTCGGTGGAAGGTATTCAGCTATAATAATGAACAAACTATAACACTCTTCCACTATCAAGCGGAAAGTGTAATCATTTGGTTATTAATTACGTTCGAATTTTACCATACAACGCATGAAACAACGCAAATCGTGCTCAAGTATATGTATATTAGTGTTCCGTGATTTCATCGCTATTTGAATCGACAGTGATTATTTGGAGAGTTGATTTCATATTTGATATTTAATAAAAAAAAGAAAATTGTTTCAAGAGACTACCGAGTATTACGTTGGAATCAGCATTACCTTTGTAGAAATAAATTTTTCATTTAAGTCAACAGAGGAATCCCATCCTTCTCCAAATTCCCTTCGGTTGTCTTAAGAATTGTAATTGTTTAGAAATTAACACAGTACATTGCACGACAGCCGTTTTATCATCAAAACTGAAGATGGATAGAATCAGACTACTAAATAATTGTTGGAATGCAAGCGTTAATCGGGTATATCAGAATCTTTGCTCATTCGTGGTATCTCTAAACACTATTGATAGAATAACTATGCCTAATTTCCTCTTTTGGAAAATATTCAACTTTAGATTGCGCGTGAAAGTCAAGCAAAATTTTCGCATTTATTTTCTATGCATCTATTCTGATAATTGGGGTAGTTGTTGGTTGCGAGAAGTCAAAAAAGTGGACCTTCACCCGCTAACTTTAGGAAGTGTCCTTGGAAAGTGTAAGATTGCTAGTTTCATTCCACTAGGAATGGAAGTAAAATGGTACACCAAGGACATGCGCCATGTACGTTTTACCCAGGGATTCTCCACTCAGAAAGCAAAGGCCCGAGATTGGACTCATGATTGCGATTAGAAAATTCCCGGGTGACAAAATATTTTTCTTGAGCGTCATAGTTGCCTTCAGCCAACGCCCCACCAGACACCATCAGCTTCCCGAATGAGAATCTCTTGACTTTCGCTACACTTTTTCCTTCTCTTCATCCAATTTTCCTTCCCAAGACGGCCTTTTATAAGCAATATCCATGTAGTTTCGCGTGACTCAATGTTTTAAATTCCTCTAGCATCCTCTCCAGCAAGTAAATATTCCTTTCCTTCACCCCCCCATTATCCACCACCATTACTCAATGCTGAACATTTTTCGCGGATTATTTTGAATATTTCACATGTGATGATAGTATAATATGAAATTAAAGAAATGAGATATGAGTAATAAATTGATAGAAAAATATTCAAAGTCTATGTAATTTTTAAGAAGAAGTAACTCCTATATACGAGTGATTCAGCTGTCCTGGTGAGCATCTAAAGGGGGGTGAGGTGTTATGCAGACAACATCAGAGTAGAGAGAAGACATCCGTGACCAAGCCGGGACGTTTTAAAGTGATTGTATATTGAGTTAGAAAGCGTTATTTTATGGTTTCGGAGTCCAATGGATTCCCAGCTACGGTTAATGCTACAATATCAAGGCAAATCAATGGATTTTATTCGCATACCTTGAAGCATACTTCTATTTTAATGTTAGTTGACTCTGGTCCATGACTTATCATCCCCCGTTCCGCCGTCACTCATGCTACTGATGAAATAATAATATTTGTTTAGGACAAAACAATTCTTTATTTAAATGAAAATAAATAAGACAGAAATTTCATTGTAACAGTCGGCGTGGGGACATTAATTGATAAAAAAGTAAGGGGTAATAATATAAATTCAAATTGATTTCTCCATTCAGTCCTTTGGACGTTTTCAAACACACGTACATTATTCAACAATGTTTCGAGTTGAGAATGGAACTTATAGTTGCAACAAGCATTGCTTTGTTATACTTAAATCCTTATTGGAGATCGGGTAGGATGAAATAACAATGATGCTTAAATTAATTGGATTCAAAATTTTGTTCTATATGTCGGAGACTCTGGTGTGTAATAATGACTTTTCAGTATTTTTGGCTGTATATTTCATCTCTAAATATCCCAGATTCAGCAATGAATTCGAAATTAAAAAAACTACAAACTGAAAGTCCAAAAATTTCAGAATACATTATATTATATCATCCTAAGCCTCCATATCTTCCAATGACTACATGAGGCACTGGAATTGAATGGCGTAATAATTTATGTACCGTCTGGGAATTTAATTGCAATAAAGATATTTTACAAAATGAAAAAAGGAAGGATTGAGTATTTTTAAATGCCAGTTGATTTAAAAAAAAATGTATATGACACAAAATGTATTTAATTGAATATGTATTAATCTGATTTGAAAGCTAAGGGGACGGTTGGGTATCACTTGGGCGTGAAAATATTTTATTATATTTCACAAAAGAATAAAATAAAACACAAAAGGAGTGTCATTTTTAAGGTATCTGTGGTTATTCCTCGCCATGTTGATGCAAAGGAAGGTATATTATATTAAGATTGAAAATTTTCTTGATTTTATTCTTTGATTCTAATGGAGATTATTATGGCACAGCCATTTTCAACGCATTGTATTATGCGGCTTATTCTGATACTATCCCTACCGTAAGATTTGGTAGTATGTTAAAATACTTGCTTGAAACTATTCCCTTCCATAACTAATCCCAACAGCCTCATTACCGTTCGTCGCAAAAACGGGGTATTGCATAATTCATGTAGATAGGGCACTATTCTTTTGAGATGTCATGCGCCTATGCAGTTCACAGAGGCCGCATAAATTCTGCCGTCGGCCGCTCAACGTTCCATTCTACCAGGATGGTCGTAACGCAATATCAAAAATGGTACAATTTTTTTTGGGTGCATTTTATACATTTTCCTATGCACAGGCATATTTTAATTTGGGAAAGTCACTTTGCAGTGAAATAAATATCTTTCTCAATAAATTTCACCAACGTTGCGTAAACTTTCGGAATAACCTCCGCTAGGGCTTTTATTTATTTAATTGTTCATAGAGGAAATAAAGTACATTAATTTATTTGTACCTCTTTAACTATTTAGTATAACTGTAAGTTTATTTTTTAAGTCACTTTTTGAAAATCTAGTATCTTAAAGTGAGTTTAAGACTCACTTTAAGATCCTAGTTTAGAACTCACTTTAAAATCCAAGATTTTCTTTAATTTCCCGGAACATGAGTGATAAAATACCAAGTAAGAAAACAGAAGAGTTGTTCCTCAGCTCTATAGATTAGCAAGTTATGCAGTAACTTTGTTGAGTAAATTGTTTTTAAGGTACATTTAACAGTAATTTAAAATTCATATCTACTTCTTTATGCCTGCGTCTAGGAAGTTTTATTATTTTATAAATTCTGAGGATTTTTGAATGAAATATCTATTTTGAGAGAACGGGTAAGGGTTTAATTTAAAAAACCGTTTTCGAAACTCAAAACATAGCACCAATTGATATCGAATCACCGGTTGAATAAAAGTGACTCTAGTCTGGAGCTTAGCAGTTCTAAATTCCTCGAGCATTGAGCCAAGCCCATCGTTGAGGTTTTTTGTATCTGTTCGTAGCATTCTTTGTTGACTGATCTGCGTAGTAAAAATGAAAATGGTTGCTCGGTTTGGGTTATATTTAACATATTTTCTGCTGCATTGATCGTGTTTTCTTTCCTCACGTGCATGTATCTTTTTATATCCATACACAATTAATGGTGAGTTGCTCATGAATTAAAAATCATACCGAGATTCGACCTAGTTTTCGAAATGCGGACCGTTTTGTGTGCGTGTGTTTGGGTGTACAAACGTACTTTGTACATGGAAGCGAGCATAATGAAGATTTTGTTTCTTTTATAGGACGATATTTATTAAGGGCGAATATATTTTCACACTATACGATTCTCAGATTGAATTGCAGTTCAAAAATAGAAAGGTTCGAGAAAAAGGCGAATGGTAGCAAAATTTGAACTAAAACGGTCATACAGTGCGTATTCGACGATTTCATTAAGAATATATGGTATCTAAAGGTCTCACTCATTTTATGTAAATATAAATAAGTAGCTGTCTTTTGTCAGTTTATAAAATATTACTTTTCTTATAATACATAACATTTTCGCGATCGCTGATACGGAGGATTGAATGAATTTCATCTTAAGTATTCCAAAACTTAATGTTATTTAATCATAAGATTTTATAGCGTCATATTCGGCCTGAATTGGTTTCCATCGTGGTATCAAATGCGATAAATGTGTTATATTGAATTAATTATAATGATATTTAATGATGTTAAGTCTGTCAGGTGATTTTTTTATTTTAAACGGATCGCAAGAGGGGTTCATGCCCTGCGTTAATAATAATTCTTTTGAAATTTCCATGAAGTTTTATGAGGATAAAAATCAAATATAAATGCATCCAATTACATCTGATTTATTTTATATCTTAGCTGAATAAAATCCTTTGATAAGTGGCACGCTGATGGCACCTACTGCTGGCATTAAGGTTTTAGTCCCCGTGTTCTTTTAATTTCAAGTGCATGTATTCTTGAAATTTTCCAGCTTTAAATTAAGAAAATTTAAATTAAGAAAAAATTGGAAATAGGTGATGAACTTCTCCGTCGAAAACTTCTCCATTTTGGGAGAGTCTAGAATGTGGATATATTTTTTTAACCGATTGAATTCTCTCCTCAGCATGAATATCCATACGTCGGGTTGTTGAAGTGACCTCTCCCTTTCCTCTAATACAGAAAACTCTTTCACTGTAGGCGGATTACACATATTGAGAAATATAATATATATTTGCATTAGCAAAACCATTCTTACTGTGCTCTAAAAATTCAGAGACATTGGATCGTTGCAGGCTTAAAGCATGTTATACACAAGTTGGTACAAATAAAAAAAACTGTGACTATCCGAAGAATCTTAGCATTTAATTCTGGATCAAACCATTAAATAAAACCTAAAGAAAAATACATAAATTCACAAGTTTCAGCCTGTTGCTTAGATTAATCGTCAGTGCGGAAAGACGGAAAAGATATGAGAAAAGAATTCTCCGCTGAGTTCAGATATCTGTGGTGGAATATTTATCGATCTGCTTCCAATTACTCCTTGCGTATCATATGGAGTTACCTTTAAGGTCAGTTTTATGGGTTTTGGAAAGAACTTGTAACTGCTTACACCTTTTAGTCTGTAGTTATGTTCATGCAGAAGTGGACGTCTGGTTTCCCTCTGTCCCTACGCAACTCCGAAACCTCTTAATTACTTAAATTAACAAAAAAATTATTTAAAAACAAAAAATCAATAAAATTAGCAAAACATCTCTGGAGTCGTTTGACCTGAGGAAAAAATATTACTGGAAAAAAGGGAAGGGAAGTGATTGAAAAACCCATTAGGTTTGGGAGGTGCGATTAAGAGGATAAAAGAGCTTTTAATGGGAAGAAAGGTATGGAGGGACTGAGGGAAGCAGCGGGAAGGTTTTTGGTTTATTGAAAAGGTAAACAAGGAATAATATGACTTATATTATTTGATTACAAATAATAATTTAGCGAGAGGAGTAAATTCTAGGTTAAAATACTTGTATCAATATGATAATTCAATTTGATTACAATATTGCCGAGTGGTAGTTTGTACCATGAAACGGACGTAATAACGTGTGCACTATATCCTGATGCATGATGCAGCTTTTTTATTAATAAATAAGAACAAGTGCAGCGAGGAGATTTCTGTTAAAAGCTATTATGATAAACGTGGTAGCGTGGCTAGAAAATTGTAATAACTAAGTTGAAATCACTTTCAGAGCGGGAGGTACACGTAACTCACAGAATATAGTAACCCTGAATATTACCATGGATTATTCTAACCATATTTTTTATTTTCATCTAGTCACATATCAGCTTCTATTGCATGCGTAGAGACGTGTTTTGCACTTG